>NC_058522.1:556060753-556660753 GCF_904849725.1 Hordeum vulgare subsp. vulgare
ACATGTTCTGATGACTACTTGATAGTTCAGCGTGTCATGCTTTACGTCTTAGAATTGAGGCTCCAAAGACGTCTTGAACGTAACAGAGCATATGAGATGTTCCAAGAGCTGAAATTGGAATTTCAGGCTCATGCCCGTGTTGAGAGGTATGAGAGCTCTGACAAAGTTCTTTTCTTACAAGATGGAGGAGAACAGCTCAATAGGTGAGCATGTGCTCAAAATGTCTAGGTGATACAATCGCTTGAATCAAGTGGGCGTTCATCTTCCACATAAATAGTGTTTCACATAGTTCTCCAAGTCACTGCCACCAAGCTACAGAGCTTTGTGATGAACTATAACATGCAAGGGATGGAGATGATGATCCTTGAGCTATTCGCGAGGTATTACGTCGTGTAGGTAGAAATGAAGAAGGAGCATCAAGTGTTGATGGTTAGTAAAGACCACTAGTTTCAATAAGGGTAAGCGTAAGAAGGGAAACTTTGAGAATGGCAAGCTAGTTGTCGCTCGAGTGAAGAAACCCAAGGTTGGACCCAAACCCGAGACTGGGTGCTTCTATTGGGAAACATTCATTGAAGTGGAACTGCCCCAAATACTTGGTAGATAAGAAGGCTAGCAACATCAAGAAAAGTATATTTGATATACATGTTATTGGTGTGTACCTTACTAGTACTCCTAGTAGCACCTCGATATTAGATATCGGTTCAGTTGCTAATATTGCTAACTCAAAATAAAAGCTACGTAATAAACGGAAGCTAGCTAAGGGCGAGGTGATGATGTGTGTTAGAAGTGTTTTCAAGGTTGATGTCATCACCATCACACGCTCCCTCTACCTTGGGATTAGTGTTGAACCTAAATAAATGTTATTAGGTGTCTACGTTAAGCATGAACATGGTTAGATCGTGTTTATTGCAAAACGGTTATTCATTTAAGTCAGAGAATAATGGTTGTTCTATTTGCATGAATAATACCTTCTATGGCCATGCATCCAAAGTGAAGGGTTTGTTGAATCCCAAATGTAGTGATACACATTTTCATAATATTAATGCTAAAACATGCAAGGTTAATAATGGTAGTAGCACATACTTCTGGCACTACCGCTAAGGCCATATTGGTGTAAAGCACATGAAGAAACTCCATGCTTATGGATCTTTTGACTCACTTGATTTTGAATCGCTTGAGACATGCGGACCATGCCTCATGGGCAAGATGACTAAGACCTCGTTTTCCGGTATGATGGAGTGGGCAAGTGACTTATTCAAAATAATACATGTTGATGTATGTGCTCCAATGAGTGTTGAAGCGTGTGGTGGATATCGTTATTTTCTTACCTTCACGAATGACTTGAGTGGATATTAGGATATTTACTTAATGAAACATAGGTCTGAAACGTTTGAAAACTTCAAGCAATTTCAGAGTGAAGTTGAGAATTATGATAACAAGAAGATAAAGTATCTACGATTTGATCGTGGTGGAGAATATCTAAGTTACGAGTTTGGTATGCATTTAAGATAACATGCAATTGTTTCACATCTCACGCCACCTCAAACACCATAGCGTAATGGTGTGTCTGAACGTCATAGTCGGGCTCTATTGGATATGGTGTGTACTATGATGTCTCTTACCGATTTGCCACAATCGTTTTGGGGTTATGCATTAGAGAAAACTACATTCACCTTAAATAGGGCACCATCTAATTCCGTTGAGATGACATTGTATGAATTATGGTTTGGAAGAAACCTAAGTTGTCGTTTCTTAGAGTTTGGGAATGCGACACTTATGTCTGATAATCTCAAACCCAAAGCGAAAAAGTGCATCTTCATAAGACACCCTAAAGCAACAATTGGGTATACCTTCTATCATAGATCCAAAGGCAAGGTCTTTGTTGCCAAGAATGGATCCATTCTAGAGAAGGATGTTCTGTCGAAAGAAGTGAGTGGGAGGAAGGTAGAACTTGATAAGTTTATCGAACCTTCACTTGAATTTTAAAAGTAGCGCAACACAGAAAGGTGTTCCTGTGATGTGTAAACCAATTGAATAGGAAGCTAATGATGATTATCATGAAACTTCAGATCAAGTTACTATTGAACCTCATAGGTCGACAAGAACACGTACTTGTTGGGGAACGTCGCATGGGAAACAAAAAAATTCCTACGCGCACGAAGACCTATCATGGTGATGTCCATCTACGAGAGGGGATTTCCGATCTACGTACCCTTGTAGATCGCACAACAGAAGCGTTAGTGAACGCGGTTGATGTAGTGGAACATCCTCACGTCCCTCGATCCGCCCCGCGAACCGTCCCGCGATCTAGTGCCGAACGGACGGCACCTCCGCGTTCAGCACACGTACAGCTCGACGATGATCTCGGCCTTCTTGATCCAGCAAGAGATACGGGGAGGTAGATGAGTTCTCCGGCAGCGTAACGGCGCTCCGGAGGTTGGTGGTGATCTAATCACAGCAGGGCTCCGCCCGAGCTCCGCAGAAACGCGATCTAGAGGTAAAACCGTGGAGGTATGTGGTCGGGCTGCCTTGACAAAATTTGTCTCAAATCAGCCCTAATTGCTCCATATATATAGGAGGAGGGGAGGGGAGGCTTGCATTCAGGCTCAAGGAGCCCCAAGGGCTGCGCCACCAAGGGAGGAGGAGTCCTCCTCCAATCCTAGTCCAACTAGGATTGGAAGGCGGAGTCCTTCTCTCTTTTCCCACCTTTCCTTTTTTTTATTTTTCTTCTTTTGGTTTATTTCTTTCTCTTGCGCAAGACAGCCTTGGGCTGACCCCACCTACTTGGTGCGCCACCCCCAAGGTCCTTGGGCCCTCCCGGGTGGGTGGTCCCCCCTCCCGGTGAAGATCCGGAACCCATTCGTCATTCCCGGTACATTACCGGTAATGCCCGAAAAACTTCCGATAACCAAATGAAGTCATCCTATATATCAATCTTCATTTCCGGACCATTCCGGAAACCCTCATGATGTCCGTGATCTCATCCGGGACTCCGAACAACATTCGGTAACCAACCATATAACTCAAATACGCATAAAACAACGTCGAACCTTAAGTGTCCAGACCTTGCGGGTTCGAGAACTATGTAGACATGACCCGAGTGACTCCTCGGTCAATACCCAATAGCGGGACCTCGATGCCCATATTGGATCCTACATATTCTACAAAGATCTTATCGTCCGAACCTCAGTGCCAAGGATTCATATAATCCCGTATGTCATTCCCTTTGTCCTTCGGTATGTTACTCGCCCGAGATTCGATCGTCAGTATCCGCATACCTATTTCAATCTCGTTTACCAGCAAGTCTCTTTACTCGTTCTGTAATACAAGATCCCGCAACTTACATTAAGTCACATTGCTTGCAAGGCTTGTGTGTGATGTTGTATTACCGAGTGGGCTCCGAGATACCTCTTCGTCACACGGAGTGACAAATCCCAGTCTCGATCCATACTAACTCAACGAACACCTTCAAAAATACCTGTAGAGCATCTTTATAGTCACCCAGTTACGTTGCGACGTTTGATACACACAAAGCATTCCTCCGGTGTCAGTGAGTTATATGATCTCATGGTCATAGGAACAAATACTTGACACGCAGAAAACAGTAGCAACAAAATGACACGATCAACATGCTACGTCTATTAGTGTGTGTCTAGTCCATCACATGATTCTCCTAATGATGTGATCCCGTTATCAAGTAACAACACTTGCCTATGGCCAAGAAACCTTGACCATCTTTGATCAACGAGCTAGTAAACTAGAGGCTTACTAGGGACAGTGTTTTGTCTATGTATCCACACAAGTATGGTGTTTCCAATCAATACAATTATAGCATGGACAATAAACGATTATCATGAACAAAGAAATATAATAATAAGTAATTATTATTGCCTCTAGGGCATATTTCCAACATTCTCCCACTTGCACTAGAGCTAATAATCTAGTTCACATCACCATGTGATTCCAATGAATCCAACACCCATATAGTTATGGGGTCTGATCACGTCTTGCTCGTGAGAGAGGTTTTAGTCAACGGTTCTGAAACTTTCAGATCCGTGTGTTCTTTACAAATCTTTATGTCATCTTATAGATGCTGCTACTATGTGCTATTCGGAAATACTCCAAATATCTACTCTACTATACGAATCCGTTTCACTACTCATAGTTATTCGGATTAGTGTCAAAGCTTGCATCGACGTAACCCTTTACGACGAACTTTTTAACCACCTCCATAATCGAGAAAAAATCCTTAGTCCATCAGTTACTAAGGATAAATTTTGACCTCTGCTAGTGATTCAATCATGCATCACTCTCTGTACCTCTCAACAGACTTTGAGTCAAGGCACACATCAGGTGCGGTACCCAGCATGGCATACTTCAGATTCTACGGCCAAGGCATAGAAGACGACCTTTGTCTATTCTCTTTGTTCTTCCGGGGTCGGGTTTTGAGTCTTACTCAAATTCACACCTTACAACACAACCAAGAACTCCTTCTTTGCTGATCTATTTTGAACTCCTTCAAAGATTTTTCAAGGCATGCATCTTGTTGAAACTTCCATCAAGTGTTTCGATCTATCTCCATAGATCTTGATGCTCAATGTTCAAGTAGCTCAATCCAGGCATTCCTTTGAAAACTCCTTTCAAACAACCTTGTATGCTTTACAGAAATTCTACATTACTTCTGATCCACAATATGTCAACCACATATACTTATCAGAAATTCTATAGTGCTCCCACTCACTTCTTTGGAAATACAAGTTTCTCATAAACCTTGTACAAACCCAAAATCTTTGATAATCTCATCAAAGTGTATATTCCAACTCCGAGATGCTTGCACCAGTCCATTGAAGGATCGCTGGAGCTTGCATACTTGCTAGTATCTTTAGGATCGACAAAACCTCCTGGTTGTATCACATACAATGTTTGTTCAAGGAAACCGTCGAGGAAACAATGTTTTGACATCCTATGTGCAATACTTCATAAATAATGCAGCAACTACTAACATAATTCTAACAGACTTTTAGCATCGCTACGAGTGAGAAAGTCTCATCATAGTCAACTGTTTGATCTTGTCGGAAACATCTTTGCGACAAGTCGATCTTTTCTTAATAGTGACTTATCACCATCATCGTCTGTCTTCCTTTTAAAGATCCATCTTTACTCAACAGTCCTATGACCATCAAGTAGTTCTTCCAAAGTCTACACTTTGTTTTCATACATGGATCCTCTCTCGGATTTCATGGCTTCCAGCCATTTGTCAGAATCCGGGCCCACCATTGCTTTCTCCATAACTCGTAGGTTCACTATTGCTCAACAACATGACCTCCAAGACAGGGTTACCGTACCACTCTGTAGTAGTACGCGACCGTATCAACCTACGAGGCTTGTAGTAACTTGATCCGATGCTCGATGATCACCATCATCAGCTTTCACTTCAATTGGTGTAGGTGCCACAGGAACAACTTCCTGCGCCCTGCTACACACTGGTTGAAGTGATGGTTCAATAACCTCATCAAGTCCTACCACCCTCCCACTCAATCCTTTCGAGAGAAACCTTTCCTCGAGAAAGGATCCGTTTCTAGAAACAAACACTTTGCTTTCGGATCTGAGATAGGAGATGTACCCAACTGTTTTGGATATCCTATGACGATGCATTTATCCGCTTTGGGTTCGAGCTTATCAGACTGAAACTTTTTCACATAAGTGTCGAAGCCCCAAACTTTCAAGAAACGACAGTTTAGATTTCTCTAAACCTCGGTCTATACTGTGTCATCTCAACGGAAATACGCGGTGCCCTATTTAAAGTGAATGGGGTTGTCTCTAATGCATAACCCATAAATGATAGTCGTAATTCGATAAGAGATAATTTGATAAGAGACATCATAGCATGCACCATACCAAATAGTGCATGGCTATGACGTTCAGACACATCATCACACTATGATGTTCCAGGTGGCATGAACTGCGAAACAATTTCCACATTGTCTTAACTGCGTACCAAAACTCGTAACTCAGATATTCATTTCTATGATCATATCGTAGACAGTTTATCCTTTTGTTACGACGAACTTCAATCTGAAACAGAATTGAACTTTTCAATATTTCAGTTTTGTGATTCATTAAGTAAATACTCTTGTATCTACTCAAATCGTCATTGAAGTAAGAACATAATGATATCCACTGCGTGCCTCAGCACCCATTGGACTGCATACATCAAAATGTATCACTTCCAACAAGTTACTATCTTGTTTCATCTTAATGAAAACAAGGCCTTGCTCATGTGGTATGATTTGCATGTCACTAGTGATTCAAAATCAAGCGAGTATAAAGATCCATCAGCATGGAGCCTCTTCATGCAATTTATACCAACATGACTCAAGCGGCAGTGCCACAAGTAAGTGGTACTATCATCATTACCTCGTATCTTTTGGCACCAATATCATGAACATGTGTAACACTATGATCGAGATTCAATAAACCATTGAAGGTGATTATTCAAGCAAATAGAGTAACCATTATTCTCTTTAAATGAATAATCGTATTGCAATAAACACGATCCAATCATGTTCATTCTTAACGTAAGCACTAAATAACAATTATTTAGGTTTAACACCAATCCCGATGGTAGAGGGAGCGTGCGACGTTTGATCATATCAACCTTGGTAACACTTCCAACACGTATCGTCACCTCGCTTTTAGCTAGTTTCCGTTTATGCCGTAGCTTTCATTTCGTGTTACTAATCACTTAGCAACCGAATCGGTATCCAATACCCTCGTGCTACTAGGAGTACTAGTAAAGTACACATCAACATCATGTATATCAAATATACTTCTTTCGACTTTTGCCAGCCTTCTTATCTACCAAGTATCTAGAGTTGCTCCGCCTCAGTGACTGTTCCCCTCATTACAGAAGCACTTAGTCTCGGGTTTGGGTTTAATCTTGGGTCTCTTCATTAGTGCAGCAACCGTTTTGCCGTTTCACGAAGTATCCCTTCTAGCCCTTGCCTTTCTTGAAACTAAGTGGTTTTACTAACCATCAACTATTGATGCTCCTTCTTGATTTCTACTTTCGCAGTGTCAAACATCGCAAATCGCTCAAGGATCATTGTATCTATCCTTGATATGTTATAGTTCATCACGAAGCTCTCACAGCTTGGTGGCAGTGCCTTTGGAGAACCATCACTATCTCATTTGGAAGATTAACTCCCACTTGATTCAAGCGATTGTCGTACTCAGACAATTTGAGCACACGCTCAACGATTGAGCTTTTCTCCTTCACTTTGTGGACAAAGAATCTTGCCAGAGGTCTCGTACCTCTTAACAAGGGCACAAGCATGAAATCACAATTTCATCTCTTTAGAACATCACTTATGTTCCGTGACGTTTCAAAACGTCTTCGGCGCCTTGCTTCTAAGCCATTAAGTATTTTGCACTGAACTATCGTGTAGTCATCAGAAACATGTATGTCGGATGTTCACAGCATCCACAGATGACGCTCAAGGTGCAGCACACCGAGTGGTGCATTAAGTACATAAGCCTTCTGTGCAGCAACGAGGAAAATCCTCTGCAAAGTTTGCTACTATCAACTTTCAACTAAATTTTCTCTAGGAACATATAAAAACAGTAGAGCTATAGCGCAAGCTACATCGTAATTCGCAAAGACCATTAGACTATGTTCATGACAATTAGTTCAATTAATCATATTACTTAAGAACTCCCACTCAAAAAGTACATCTCTCTAGTCATTTGAGTGGTACATGATCCAAATCCACTATCTCAAGTCCGATCATCACGTGAGTCGAGAATAGTTTCAGTGGTAAGCATCTCTATGCTAATCATATCAACTATACGATCCATGCTCGACCTTTCGGTCTCATGTGTTCCGAGACCATGTCTGCACATGCTAGGCTCGTCAAGCTTAACCCTAGTGTTCCGCGTGTGCAACTGTTTTGCACCCGTTGTATGTGAACGTTGAGTCTATCACACCCGATCATCACGTGGTGTCTCGAACGAAGAACTGTCGCTACAGTGCACAGTCGGGGAGAACACAATTTTGTCTTGAAATTTTAGTGAGAGATCACCTCATAATGCTACCTCGTTCTAAGCAAGATAAGGTGCATAAAGGATTAACATCACATGCAATTCATAAGTGACATGATATGGCCATCATCATGTGCTTCTTGATCTCCATCACCAAAGCACCGGCACGATCTTCTTGTCACCGCCGTCACACCATGATCTCCATCATCATGATCTCCACCAACGTGTCGCCATCGGGGTTGTCGTGCTACTCGTGCTATTACTACTAAAGCTACGTCCTAGCAATATAGTAAACGCATCTGCAAGCACAAACGTTAGTTTAAAGACAACCCTATGGCTCCTGCCGATTGCCGTACCATCGACGTGCAAGTCGATATTAACTATTACAACATGATCATCTCATACATCCAATATATCACATCACATCGTTGGCCATATCACATCACAAGCATACCCTGCAAAAACAAGTTAGACGTCCTCTAATTGTTGTTGCATGTTTTACGTGGTGACCATGGGTATCTAGTAGGATCGCATCTTACTTACGCAAACACCACAACGGAGGTATATGAATTGCTATTTAACCTCATCCAAGGACCTCCTCCGTCAAATCCGATTCAACAAAAGTTGGAGAAACCGACACTCGCCGGTCATCTTTGAGCAACGGAGTTACTCGTAGCGATGAAACCAGTCTCTCGTAAGCGTACGAATAATGTCGGTCCGAGCCGCTTCGATCCAACAATACCGCGGAATCAAGAAAATACTAAGGAGGGCAGCAAAACGCACATCACCGCCCACAAAAACTTTTGTGTTCTACTCGAGAAGACATATACGCATGAACCTAGCTCATGATGCCACTGTTCGGGAACGTCGCATGGGAAACAAAAAATTTCCTACGCGCACGAGAGGGGATTTCCAATCTACGTACCCTTGTAGATCGCACAGCAGATGCGTTAGTGAACGCGGTTGATGTAGTGGAACGTCCTCACGTCCCTCGATCCGCCCCGCAAACCGTCCCACGAACCGTCCCGCGATCCGTCCCATGATCTAGTGCCGAACGGACGGCACCTCCGTGTTCAGCACACCTACAGCTCGACGATGATCTCGGCCTTCTTAATCCAGCAAGAGAGACGGAGAGGTAGATGAGTTCTCCGGCAGCGTAACGGCACTCCGGAGGTTGGTGGTGATCTAATCTCAGCAGGGCTCCGCCCGAGCTCCACAGAAACGCGATCTAGAGGTAAAACCATGGAGGTATGCGGTCGGGCTGTCTTGACAAAAGTTGTCTCAAATCAGACCTAATTGCTCCATATATATATAGGAGGAGGGGAGGGGAGACTTGCCTTGAGGCTCAAGGAGCCCAAGGGCTGCGCCACCAAGGGAGGAGGAGTCCTCCTCCAATCCTAATCCAACTAGGATTGGAAGGTGGAGTCCTTCTCTCTTTTCCCAGCTTTCCTTTTTTTTCTTTCTCTTCTTTTGGTTTTTTTCTTTCTCTTGCACAAGACAGCCTTGGGATGACCCCACCTACTTGGTGCGCCACCCCCAAGGTCCTTGGGCCCTCCCGAGTGGGTGGTCCCCCCTCCCGGTGAAGATCCGGAACCCATTCGTCATTCCCGATACATTACCGGTAATGCCCAAAAACCTTCCGGTAACCAAATGAAGTCATCCTATATATCAATCTTTGTTTCCGGACCATTCCGGAAATCCTCGTGACGTCTGTGATCTCATCCCGGACTTCGAACAACATTCGGTAACCAACCATATAACTCAAATACGCATAAAACAACGTCGAACCTTAAGTGTGCAGACCCTGCGGGTTCGAGAACTATGTAGACATGACCCGAGTGATTCCTCGGTCAATATCCAATAGCGGGACCTGGATGCCCATATTGGATCCTACATATTCTACGAAGATCTTATCGTCTGAACCTCACTGCCAAGGATTCATATAATCCTGTATGTCATTCCCTTTGTCCTTCGATATGTTACTCGCCCGAGATTCGATCGTCAGTATCCGCATACCTATTTCAATCTCATTTACCAGCAAGTCTCCTTACTCGTTCCGTAATACAAGATCCCGCAACTTACACTAAGTCACATTGCTTGCAAGGCTTGTGTGTGATGTTGTATTACCGAGTGGGCCCCGAGATACCTCTCCGTCACACGGAGTGACAAATCCCAGTCTCGATCCATACTAACTCAACGAACACCTTCAGAAATACCTGTAGAGCATCTTTATAGTCACCCAGTTACGTTGCGACGTTTGATACACACAAAGCATTCCTCCGGTGTCAGTGAGTTATATGATCTCATGGTCATAGGAACAAATACTTGACACGCAGAAAACAGTAGCAACAAAATGACACGATCAACATGCTACGTCTATTAGTTTGGGTCTAGTCCATCACATGATTCTCCTAATGATGTGATCCCGTTATCAAGTAACAACACTTGCCTATGGCCAGGAAACCTTGACCATCTTTGATCAACGAGCTAGTCAACTAGAGGCTTACTAGGGACAGTGTTTTTTCTATGTATCCACACAAGTATTGTGTTTCCAATCAATACAATTATAGCATGGACAATAAACGATTATCATGAACAAAGAAATATAATAATAACTAATTATTATTGCCTCTAGGGCATATCTCCAACAGTACTGCCCCGAGCGATACGATGATCCTGTCTTGGAGGTCATGTTGTTGGACAAAAGCGAACCTATGAGCTATGAAGAAGCATTGGTGGGCCTGGATTCCAACAAATGGCCAGGAGCCATGAAATTTGAGATAGGATCCTTGTATGAAAACCAAGTATGGACTTTGGTAGACTTGCCCGATGAACGGCAGGCCGTTAAGTACAAATGGATCTTTAAGAAGAAGACAAACACTAATGATAAATGTCACCATTTATAAAGCTCGGCTTGTTGCAAGAGGTTTATAAGAAGTTCAAGGAGTTGACTATGATAAGACTTTCTCACTCGTAGCGATGCCAAAGTCTGTTGGGATTATGTTAGCAGTTGCTACATTTTTCGATTACGAAACCTGACAGATGGATGTCAAAACAGAGTTTCCTTAATGCTTTCCATGAGGAAAGGTTGTATGTGATACAATTAGAAGGTTTTGTCGATCCTAAGGATGTTAAAAGGCATGCGATCTCTAGCGATCCTTCTATGGACTGGTGCAAGCATCTCAGAATTAGAATATGTGCTCTGATGTGTTGATCAAAGCTTTTGAGTTTATACAAAGTTTAGGAAAAAATTGTATTTACAACAAAGTGAGTGGCAGCACTATAGAATTTCTCATAAGTATATGTGGATGACATATTGTTGATCGGAACTGATGTAGAATTTCTAGAAAGTATAAAGGGTTGTTTGATAAGAGTTTTTCAAAGGAAGACCTCGATAAAGCTACTTAAATATTGGTCATCAAGATCTATAGAGATAGATCAAGATGCGTGGCAAGACTTTCACGGAGCACATCCCTTGACAAGATTTTGAAGAAGTTTGAAATGGATCAGTCAAAGAAGGAGCTCTTGCCTGAGTTGTAAGGTGTGAAGTTGAGTAAGACTCAAAGCTCGACCACGGCAGAATAAAGAGAAAGGACGAAGGTCGCCCCCTATACCTCAGCTATAGGTTCGATAATGTATGGCATGCTATGTACTACACTTGATATGTGCCTTGCTATGAGTCTGGCAGAGGGGTTACAAGAGTGATCCAGGAGTGGATCACTCGACAACGGTCAAAATTATCCTTAGGTACCTACATGTATTGACAAAAAATAAAAGAAGAACAACAATTTTTTTTGAAAAAAAAGAGAATAAAAAAAGGAAATGATTACCCTCAGCCGGCGGATAATCACGGTGCGTTCGTCACCTCCATTGCTCGCCACGTGTCCTCACCACAAAGGCAAGTGCAAGCAGATCTTTCAATAATAACGGTATTGTTGAAATATTGATGGTGAATGACTACTATGATGCGACGTGATTTTGTTTTGTAAAAACATAATCCTGCAACAAGTAATGTGTTGCGAAACAGTCTGTAACAAGTCGATTGTTGCAACAAGATGCCTATTGCAAAAGAAAATCTATAACAAGACGTTTGTTGCAAAAAATTATGCAACAAGATGTATGTTGCAAAAAAGCATGTGTTGCAATGATGGGCAATAACATTCGGCCACTAAATGGGTCAAACCTAAGGGCTAGCGTCCCGGACGATCTTTTAAAAGGATCAGCCGATGGACATGTAGGACGCCCCAATAAAGAAAGGTGGAAACTGTAACGCTGTGTTTGGATGTTGGAAAAACTGCTTGGAATTAAACTGGACCGGGAATTCCAAATCCAAGATGGAAAGGAAATGGACTCCAACTCGGATTCTATTGTTTGGCCATGTATGAAATTTACTTTTGGAATCATAGGGTAGCACCCAATTACAATTGTTGTTTGGATGTACAAACCATGGATTTGGATTATTATTTTAGTTTGGACAATATAAACTTATGCGCATGTATGAAAAATAAGTTTGGACAATAGTTTTGTGTATATTTGAATATGTTTGGACAATTAAGTTTGTGCTGGACTGAATTTAATGTGTCACCAATCTTAAGCCGATTAAACAAAACGAAATCAACAAAGTTAACTCAGACCAAAGATTTATTGAGTATTGTACTTAATATTTGGTGAGAACGAGATTAAGTTAGCACTGGATTGCGTCGATGCCAACGTAAGCCAGGACTAGTTTCGGGGAGGAGAGAAGAGATGTAGACCATGAAGTCACCGCAAATCAGATCAGAAAATTAGACTGCATGTGAGAAGCTACAATGAACATCACAAATATTCTTACAGATTCTAGGGTTTGAGGTCCTACTGGAGGGGGTCGCACCATGGCCAGAGGAAGGGGCGGATGGGAGGGACAGAGGGATGGGAGGGAGGGGCGGATGGGAGAGGGAGAAGTAGAGTGAGAGGAGGGACGAAGGGGTGAACTGACCGGTGCCGCCGCTGCCGCCACTTGCTTCAAGGGGTCGGGAGAGAGAGAGGAGCGACTCCAGCGAACAGGTATGTGGGGCGGGTTGCTGGCGTTTCCGAGCATTTCCAAACTCGTTGGCTAGGAAATTTTTTGCGAGGGCACACAAGCGCTGGTGGATCGTTTGGAATTAGGCCAACTTTTCCGAGCCCAAAGCCTATACCACTCCAAACAGCAGAATTGGATCTGGTAATTCCAAGCTTATTTTTATACATCCAAACAAGGTGTAAAAGAATAGAGAAAAAGTATTGAAGTAAAAACTACATGGAACCTTCGCCAAACTAGTCAAAGGTTTCATGCACGTGTGTTCCCGATGTTTTCCAAAACCCCTTGACTCGTCGGCCCACTAAAGAGACGCAACAACAAGCACTATAGGTGAGGCGGGGCTATTTCTCGTAATAAGCAAGATAAAGCCCCTGCGAAGGCGGGACTATTTCTGCGTTAAATAGTCGGGGCGGCGCATGCACGATCGAAGCGGACGATCAGGATGGGCCATCTCATTTAGAAGTGGGACGTGCGTTCCATCGATCCTTGTTTTAGGAGCCTTCCGGTTTTTCCTGTTTTGAGAACCTTCTAGAAGGTCTTGAATAAGTTTTTTTTGTTTCTTTTTTGTTTTTTATCTCCTTTTTATTTTTCTTTTTCAATTATATTATCTTTTTCGTTTTTTCCTTTTTCTGTTTCATCTTTTCTTTTCTTTTCTTTCCTTTTCCAAGTTTCTTTTATTTGCTTAACAAATGTTCATCATTTCTTAAAAATGTTTGGCATTTTAAATTACTGTTAACAAATTCTAACATTTCGCAAAAAATGTTCCCAATTTAAAAAAATTGTTCTGAAATTTCAAAACTTTTAAAAATGTTCATGTTTTCAAAAAATGTTCCCATTTCAAAACATGTTCACGTTTTCATTTCTTTGAAGTTTCAAAAAATGTTCCCAATTCATAAAAGGCATAAATTTAATAAAAAATCATGTTTTCAAATTTTGTTCATAAATTCAAAGAATGTTCTCTTATTCAAGAAAATGATTTGTGTTTTTGCAAAAAAAATATGTTCAGAATGTTTCTGCTCCGAAATTTCACAACATTTCAGAAAATGTTCCTGTTTCAAAAGATGTTCATGTTTTCATTTTTGTAGGTTTCAAAAAATGTTTCCCTTCCGAGAAGAAACCAGAATTTTCGAAAAATGTTCATGTTTTTAAATTTTAGTTGTGAGTTAAATATGTTCGCATTTTCCCAGTGTTGAATCGGAATTTCAAAAAATATTCCCGTTTTAAAACAAGTGTTCGTGTTTTTTTTAAAATATTCAATTTTTAGAAAATCCTTCTCAAATTTAAATAGTGTTCGCGTTGCACAAAACACCTAGTTTTTTTAATGTGTCCAAAATTCCGAAAATAATTCTGTTCTGCCCTGTGGGTTGGTTTTTAAATGTAATTATATTTATTTTAATAATGAAATGATATGTAGTAAACTAATAACTGTCAGTGTACATAAAATTACAGTTCATGTATTTGAAATGAAATGTTCTTCTCATATTTATATTTATGTACTCCCTTTGTCTTAAAATAAGTGTCTTAAGTTTAGTACAATTTTATACTAGAGCTAATACAAAGTTGAGACAGTTATTTTGGGACAGAATGAGTATATTAGAGTTACAGTATTTATTGTATGTTTATATGCTGCTAACTACTCCCTCCGTCCCAAAATTCTTGTCTTAAGTTTGTCTATAAATGAATGTATGTAAATACTAAAACGTGACTAAATACATTCATATGTAGACAAATTTAAGACAAGAATTTTGGGACGGATGGAGTAATTAGGAACGCTTGCTAGCTTAGCTGGTTGCAGTGCGTGGTCTCTAACCTAACACTGCAAGGTGGATTTTTTTTGGAGCTACAGTACAACAGCGAAAACAGTAGAAACACTGAAACGCACGCGGCGCGGCCCAGAAAGCCCACCAATTAGCTGGTATGTGCGAAATCGCAGCTATTTGACGCAGAATGTGTCACATAGGACGTTCCACGATGGAGCGCCCCTCCTATTTGTTGCTTTATGTGTGTAGTGGGGCTAGCTTTTTTTTGTTTGACGATCAGTATTGGGGCTTGCTTTGCCTAAGCGCATCAATAATGGGTTCACCATTGGCGTGGCGCCCCATTGACTGATTTTTTTAATAAAAAATCATATATTTTCATAATCAATCTTTAAATTGAATTATATTTATTCTAATAATAAGATGATATGTAGTAAACTAATGAGTGTCAGTGTACATAAAATTACAGTTCATGTATCGGAAATGAAATGTTCTTCTCATATTTATATTTATGTATCAGAAAAAACATATATGCATATGGTTGACAAAAAATATACTCCCTCCGTCCCAAAATAAGTGTAGCTGATTTAATAATTACTACTAAATCAGCAACACTTATTTTGGAACGGATGGAGTATATGTTAGAATAGTTTTTTTTTTTGTATTAGGTAGATATGTTCACACAATCTTTAATAAAATCTTCAAGTCCTACAAAAAAACATTTGAAAACAAATCAAATATGCTACAAATACCTAAAAACGAGAGAAATAATGAGGCTATAAAAGCAATAAAAATGGTAAGGAAAAATACTTGACATTCCTTGTTGGGCTGAACCTAAGTTGTTTTCCTTTTAAAACCTAGTACAAATGCACACGTTCACAAAAACGTCAATGTCGCCTTACACTGAAAGAGTATTCTGCTTTATTGACACACCGAAGCATCAAATTTGAAGTTTGATCATTAGTGGGCTAGGAGTATCACTACCATCGTAGCCATAAAAAAACAAATTGGTTATCAGCTTGTTGGTTAGAGCACAATGATTTCTTCACGTGATGAATAGGTCGTCCATTAGCATGTAAGTGGACCCCTTGGTCGTGCAATGCGTTGATTCAGATTAGTCTCACTATTGTAGAAAGACTAGCGGTGTCGGACACATAAGACCCATAAAGTGGAGGGTGGGGTAGTGGAGGGCGCCCGCCGCCGACATCTCGCCACTGGTAACAATTCACTTGTGGCGGGCAAAGCGCCCTCCATCAGTTACCCATTAGTAGTGGAGGTCGATCCTACGTACCTAGCATAGTTGTGTGAGGTGCCACCTGCAGGCACTTGAAAGGATTGAGATGGGTCTAGGTGATGAATAGGTACAATTACAATTTATTATTACATGTTAGCAATTTAGAAAATATAAAACATCAATTTGAGCCCAACAATTGCTAGGTTGAGACAAGTTTCTAGAAAAAGACGATAGCAACAAAACATGGAAAGTAAACAACACAATATGATACATCAAATGCAGAGACAAGGTAACAAAGTAACTGCAAGTAAAGAGATACTGTTATAGATAACTGAAACTCTGGAGATGAGGACATATCCCCATGTTCATTTTCTTGAAGGAAAATTAATTATCATTAAAGGGATGAATGTTACCATGAAAGCACACCAATACCACGAAGGCTCGCCATATTATCCTTAAGATATCACAAGAAACGTGATTCTCATCCACTAGTAGTTTGCCACGTCAGGCGATGTTTGGCTCATTGCAAACGGCCTGCCCTTACCACCAATTGTGTGTCGCTCTTTAGCAACCTTCACTATCACAAAACCTAGAAGAGTTTTTCAAACTCTATATCTTCTTCTTGCAAAAATAACTTCATATATTTACTAAACCCCATAAATATTTATTACGATATTCTTAACAAACAATTTGATGATCTTCGATGTGTCATATTTTGCTTTGGAGTATATTATGTTTTTTACAAAAAAAATTTGTGGGGACCAACTTTCATTATTGACAGAACAAATATAATTAGCGTCTCAAAAGGCACACTTGATGCGTGCATGTATCGCTGACTCGACCAATGTACAGGTATCTCTCAACAGTGTGCATTATGCTATCTTGCCATCATTGTCAGCCTGAAGAATCCTGGCAAAAGGACTAAAGAATAAAGATACACACATCAAATCGGAAGTCTTCTTTCCCAGCGAAAGAACAGTGGAAATTCCCCGACGAAAGATATATAGAGGGAGTAGTATCTAGCCACGGCACAACTAGTGGCTTACGTGCACCTACAGGGTTCACAGACTGTGTTCCCCTCGATCCTCCCTGCCGAAACAATAATATTATACTCATGAAAGTTAACCGACAAGAAATGCAGGGTCTCATAAAAAAAGTGTAGAGATTGGCCATGTCAACCTAGCTAGTCTCACAATAAAAATTTAGTAGAGCTAGCTTAAGCATCAACATGTTCAACTGGGGATATGCTTCTCCATATGGTAAGCTAAGAGCATCTCCATCCATGCTACCAGGACATCCTTTAAAACGTCGTTTTTAACGTCGGCGACGAAAAATAGTCCTAGCGACACCTTCAGAATGTCGTTTTGCGCAGGATTTGGTCAAAACTAGCCAAGCGACCCCATGCCAAACACAACCCTCCCTCGAAACGCTTGGGGGCGTCCATCGCTATTTTTACATGCACAAACTCCGCCGGTCGGCCTCTCTCCTCTTCATCTTCTCCATTTTTCTGCTAGATCTATCATGTACATGTAAAAAAGAAATCTCGTCTCTCTTTCTCCTCATGTGTGCGCTGGGATGGGGGATGGCTGATTTTTTTGCCCCCGGTGCAAAATTTCATCGGGGCAACCCCGAAAGACCAAAAAAACGCCTCGTGAGGGGCACAATTGCTGGAGATGCTCTAAGGCCAGCTCCAACACACGACCCCATCCGGTCCGGCCCTGTCCGTTTGTGGCAAAACAGACAAACCCCACGGCCCAGCGCGCATCGCCCTGGACGCATCTCGTCCGTTTTGCGTCCGGGCCGACCCATTTCTGGCGCAAACCTGCGCCCGGTTTGGGTCCTGGCGGACAGCGAGCGGACGCTCTCGAGCCCTCCTCTCGTCCGCGTCGGGTCGCGTGGCAGGCGGCCACCTACCTCCCACCCGCCCGTACTTACTGCGCACTCCCGGTAGGCCCCGCATGTCATCCACTAAGACGGCGGTCGCCGTCCTTCTTAAATGGGGAAGCCACGGACCGGCACACCCACTCCACTGCCTCCTCGGGACCGACACAACGCCCACGCCCGCTGCAAACCCTAGCTTTCTCCTCCTCCCTCGAGCTCTCCGGGCGCCGGCAGCAATGGGGTGGTAGAGCAATGGCGGCAAGGGGAAGGGGGCGCACGACCACGAGGCTGGGCCCTTGTCCGATCGCCGCCGTTCTTCTCCTCCGCGAAGGCCTGCTCCGGCAGCATTCTCCATTGCCCCTTCGGGCGCCCCGGCACGCTCCCGGTAGTACGTCCATGCGGACGTGTGCCGTCGGTATTGGGAGACAAGGACGTCGCTCCCCTGGAGTGACATCCACTTGCCAAACAACTGGCACCTCTCCGTCGATCTGGTGCCGATCCCGCCGGTGCCAACGAGCGGCCGTGCCCGTCGCGACGAGATCCAACGCCGCCGACGTCGCCTCCCTGACGACCTCTACTACGACCCGAGGTACGCCGTGGATTCTCCTCTGTGGGACACGTGGTTCCGCGATGAGCACGACGTGCGGCGCACGTCCTACTTTGTCGGCGAACACGACAGCCCGCGGTGGGCACGTGCAGATCGCCGGGTGCGCCCTCCGAGCCCTCCCGAGGTGCGCATGCATACGTGGGTGCGCGGCCTGACGCCGACCCCGTCGCCATCGCCCTGTCCGTCGCCTCCACCACCTCCTCGCATGACCGGCCCGGCTCATCCAGCGTGTCATGGAAGATTCCGTGAGCACGTACGATGAGCGGCAGTGGGTGGGCTGAAGGATGCGTTGGCCCTCTCCGCGGTCGGTGATGTGGCCATCCCGGAGGAGCAGCCCGTGACGGTGAAGGAGGAGGTGCACGAGGGGCAACTAGTGGTCGCGTTCCCCCGGAGTTGGTGGGCAAGCGCTGGACGTGGTTGTGCACGACCACAAAGATGGCCCAGGGTGTAGCCGTGCCTTGGTGCCCCACGCCGCCGCGGTCACCGGAGCACGAGCCATCTCCGCGCGAGGAGGTGGTGCAGGCGCCGCCGGCGCTGCCAACCTACCAGGGGCCGCCGGCCCACCTACGGCAACGGCGGCGCGTGAAGACGGCGACGGGCACGCCAACAACGCGGGGCGACACATTTTATCTTTTTTTAAGTTATGTTAATTAAGGACTATAGACCGCGCGTTGAATTATTAATGTATAATTATTTTAATGTTTGACTTTACTTACATTTTTCTAGCATTTAAGAAAAATCAATTTTTTTAAAATGTCGTGTCCGTCCCGGACGATTTGAGGTGCAGCCGCGCGTTGGACGCACCGGCCCGGCCACGGACCGATCGAACATGAACACCCTCATTATGGTCTTAAACGGACAGAATCTGACTCAAACAAACGTCCGAATAGGACCGCGCGCTGGAGTTGGCCTAAGCCGGCATACATGGATTGGAAATTCAGAATCATGACATGAACCTAAATTATCGAATCCTATCTATATGTAGTATAGCCGGCCGGCCTTGATAGACACCCATAGAAGGAGGGAGAGCATCGTGTGGAAGCTCCGCATGCAGTTTTTTTCTCCTCTGGAAGTCAAAATTTCGCCGTCTTTCATGATTTAATTATGATGACTGATCACTGTCCTCGAACTTTGACAAATTGGCATGCTCACCGGTTGCCGCGTTGCTCATGTCACCCGTAACTTCAGACTGTGTAGCATGAAAGCTATACCAGGACACATTTTAGCAACGTATATATATATATATATACTGCTTGTCACTTGGCATCCAGAAAAGTGGAAAAAGATGGAAACGAATATGTATTTCGTGATAAGTCGTCGAGTCAAGAGCCAAATGAGTGCCACAAAATCCCAGCACCGCGCTCCTCAATCGTGGCCGCGAAAGAGGAAAAGGCTGGACAGAATCTTGAAAGCCAACGCTGGGTACCGTCCAGTCCAGTCCGGTCCGGTAGTGCATGCATGGCCTCAATTCATTTGCGGCGAACTACCTATAGTGGCGGATAAAAAGTTGAAAAGCCATACATAGATAGACGATGAGAAAGGCAACTGGTGTTTTGCAAATTGCCACGGCCACGACCACTGCCTGTGAAAGGGTGAATATCGTCGTCCCCTTTTGCCTTTTGGTCACCTCCACTGGATTGCACTGTCCCTGAACAGTGACGGTACCTCCATGCGCTGAAGTGGACTCGAGCTATAGCTGCAAGATTTAGATGAAAATTGTCTCAAAGTTGAGTTGAAAATATGGCGCTTTTCCCCATTGTGGACGTAGGGCTGGAATTCGAGCCAAGTAGAAGTCAAGCGGGCTCGGCTCAAATCTTATATCTCGTTGACATAATGAGTTAGTTCAAATAGGTCCGTCAAATAAGCAAGCTCAGTTTTAGACTCAGCTCGACTCATAATAGTGGTGAATCTAGAAAAAAACATGAAAGGAGTAAGTTAACAAATGGCTAGATTGAACTTTAAGACCAGTAATAAAAAATATTTTGATAGTACTAGAGGGGGGCTTAAGCCCGTTAAAGCCCCTAGTAGATTCGCCACTGACCCATGATGCTTTTGAGGAAGTCTGTTTAACAAATGAAACTTGTTTTAACATTTACGAAAATATATTTACATGCACTTGTTTACCCAAGAGATCCGGGCGAGTCCGCCATGTCGGACCCGACAGCAAGATCCCACCACAAGTTGCATCAAATTCATCCCCTCGACCTACCGGATCAATTTGCGCTCCCCTTTCTTCTTTCTCCTCCGTGTCGTATGTCTCGCAGCTCCGTCGCCGCACGTGCTCCGCAACCGTTCCGAGCGTCTGTGCTACCAACACCATTGTTTTTGTGCATTGTGGAGGGAGTGGAGGCACACGACCACTACTTCAAACTCACAAGGGATTGTTGCGGTCAACTTTCTTCCTGTGCTAAGTAGAAGTGCACGGTTGCTTTGAGGATGCTTTCTATTGATACTGCCATAGATGTGTTGGTGAGATGGCCAGGATGGGGAGAGCATATGCCTGAAGACTACTGTTAAGTTTGCCCGTTCCATGGTGCAAGTGTTTGGAGCAGAGTATCTGTGAGGATCAAATGCACAGTACACGGAGAAATTGTTGGTTATTGGAAAGGCCAGAGGGTTTTAAAAAATGCTTGGATCAATTGATTGCATGCATTTGGCAATGTAAGATCTGTCCCAAAGTTTGTGAGAAATATATCAAGGTCACATCAAAAAGGCCACCATCATACTAGAAGCAATGGTATAACATGACTTATGAATTTAACATGCTTTCTTTGGAATGTTGTGTTTTCATAACGACGTCAACGTGCTGCAACGATCTTCGGTGTTCATGAGGCTTTGCAATGGAAAATCACCGTCGTGCAACTACACTGTCAATGGTCGTGACTACAACATGGGATATTATCTTGTCGACGCAATATATCCCCAACAGGCGGTGTTTGAGAAGACCATATCCGAACCACATGGCGACAAACAAAAGCACTTCACAACAATGCAGAAAGCGGCTAGGAAGGATGTGGAGAGTGACGGTGTAGTTGCAATGATGCGGGAATTCGAAGTGCTCCAAGCTCGTTGGGGAATTATTCATGGAGTTGCAATGATGCGGGGATCGGAAATTTTGTGACGGTTGATGACATGTCGTGTTATATTATCGAGGATGAGGGTGTTGGTATTGCCCAAACCAATGATTATGAAGCGCATGGAGAATAAGTTCAAATTGCGTAAGATCAAGATGCAGGTCAACTTTTGAACTGTTTACAGATGCATTAGAATCTTGGAGATCATCATATGCACGTGCAGATACTCAGTAATTTTTTGGACCATGCGTGAACCCATAATGAAAATAAAAGAGCTGATGATTGGGTTGTGCATTTTAAATAAATTTGATGTAAACACTATTTATTTTTGCTAACAGATATTTATTATTCACATAGATTTATATGAATTGAAGAGTCTGAATTTAAGATATGTGAATGCTCAAAACAAAATGTAAAGGCTATTTGGATGCATTTGCGGACACGTCCAAATATATAGGGGCGCGTATTTGTTTAAGTCCGGTTGTAGATGCTCATAAATAATCGCTATCTTTACAAACATTCTTGAAAGAGCTCTAGCTTTTGTACAATAAACAAACTAAACCAAAACTTGGCTGGCTCATTAGGCTGCCCGTAATGGTAGTGTTATAGGTACTCCCTCCGTCACGGTTTAGAAGGCACGCTTGAAAATCTCTAGGACCAAGGTAGTCACCGATTGGTTGTGAGATGTAGCAGGTGTAGATGCTAATGCGCATAATCAACTGAGAAAATACTAGTAGTAATGCGTGAGCCACAAATTGGGAGGGCACATGCATGAGTAGTACTATTACTAATTAATAAGAGTAATTGCTTTCGCGCCTTAAACCTTGTCTATTTTGAAAACGCACACAAGTTTAACCGTGCTTTTTAAACCATGACGGAGGGAGTAGTATCATGCATGTCAACTAGACACCACTAGTAGAAATAAGGGCTTTCGTCCCAGCTCGAAAAACACATTAGTCCCGGTTCCTTTACGAACCGGGACTAATGTTAGTATTAGTCCCGGTTCGAGCGGCAAAGGCGCCGGTCGGGCATTAGTCCCGGTTCAAATGGGACCTTTAGTCCCGGTTCGTGTCTCGAACCGGGACTAAAGGGTTTGGAGGATTTAGTCCCGGTTCGTGTCTTGGACCTTTAGTCCCGGTTTGTGTCTCGAACCAGGACTAAAGGGTTTGGAGGATTTAGTCCCGGTTGGTGTCTTCAACCGGGACTAAAGGGTAGACCTTTAGTCCCGGTTCGTGACACGAACCGGGACTAAAGGTGTTCAGATTTTTTTTCTGTTTTTAAATTCTTGTTTGTAGTTTTTGTTTTAAATTGCTTGTATCTTTTAGGATATTTGATGTTTTTGATTGATTCTTTTTGCATTAGATTCAAAATTTTGTCTAGTTTCTGTTTGTGCCATTAGTTTTCAAATTTGAATGGTTTAAATTTGAATTTGTTTAAATTTGCTTCAAACCCAGTTTTTGAATAACTTGAGTTTACAAATAGTTTTAATTTAATTCTTTTTGCTCCCACTCATGTGTTAGATTGTTGCCACAGTAAGATTTATTTGATTATTTTTAGAATAATTTAAATTAGGATTTTAATTAAAGAAATATTGTTTTGCTTATATAGTTGTTTTAGTCATTTAATTGTTGTTTTTTATTATTTTTAGTTAGTTCTTTCTGTAGATTTTAACATGTTGTAGTATGGTGCATATTTAATGCACAAAAAAATCTACAGTTTAATTAATTTTAAAAAAATGCCTTTGTAGCAGATGGGTTTTCGTCTGAAACCTTGATACTTTGAGTTTTGTAGAAAATAAACAAAAATGATAAAATCTTCAAAAAATAGACAAAATGATAAAATCTTCAAAAAATAAAATCCTTTGAGATGTTGTTAGGTTTTAGTGTCTAGTCGGTATAGAAATTTTGAGATATGAATTTTGACCGTTTTCGTAAAAAAAGGAAAAAAATAAACGGCCATAACTTTTGCATACGACGTCCAAAAAAATTAATATATATAAAAAACTAGAATAAATTGGTACTCGATTTCACCCGGGCTTGCCCGGTGAAGTTTTCTCACATGCTCAAAATTCCAAATGGAAAAAAAGTTTTTTCAAAAAGAAGTTTTTTCCAAAAAAAAAAGAAAAATAATTTTATTTAAAAATATTAGGTTGTTTTCATTAAAATTCACTATTATTGTTACTTATTAAGTTTATTTTAATAATTTTTTGTAATTCAAAAAATTAAATCATGTGACATGACATCAAGACCGAAGTTGTTTAGGATTGATAGCTTACTATTGTCAGGAAAACAACAAGTGCACACTTGGCAACTAGGGGCGATAGAACCAAAAAGTTAAGCAGAGCAGTGAGGATGGGTGATTAGAGATTAAATTGTCAAATAATTCAAATATTAGAAAATTGAAATAAAACATAAAAAATATTCAAAAATAAAATTTGAAAAAAATTAAAAAAAATCTACCTTTTCAGATAAAAAAACAGACGGATCTTTTAGTCCCGGTTCGTAAGTAGAACCGGGACTAAAGGTACTCCCTCCGAGGCGGCCACGTGGAGCACCTTTGGTCCCGGCTTGAAACAGGGCCGGGACTAAAAGTTAGGCCTTTAGTCCCGCTTGGTGAATCGGGACTAAAGGTCTTGTCCCCACTAGTGCACTTTCGATGATGTGGCATAGAATTAAATGAAAAAAAAAGAGGGTTGAGTATCATATTAAATGATGTGCTACTATGTGTCTTGCATTACAATAAATGAACTACATTATGATACTAATATATGATACTATGCATTACAGATGTGATATCATACACTAATATCGTATGAATGATATGATACTACTCATTACAACCAGCCTTATTTAACGAGTTGGAGCTAAGCCACGAGCCACTCAGCCACTCATTTACTACTAGGCTAGCTAACCAGCCCCGGTGGCCGTGCCGTCGCGGTCGCCGTGCCAATCCAATCGTCGGTCAAACAACCCCGCCCATCTCGCTCCGGCGCGCCCACACGGCGACCGTCTTCGGTCCCGGTGGGAACGGCACGCCACGGGCGCCATATTCTTCTTCCCCAGCGCCCCCCATGCGTAGCGCAACCAAACGAAAGACCAGCTCCAGCTCCATCTCCATCTCCAGCTCCGAGTCAACTCTCCACCCCGTACTTCGGACTGCTAGTTTAATACTAGTTCGTCCGACTTGGCTAGTCCGGCGAGCACAATCCCCGGATATTCCCCGCAAATCATACGACCCGGGCTTAAAAATCTCTGATTTGTTATTAGGGCTTTACTGGCTTCTGAGTTAGAGCCTGACAGACGAGAAGAGATTCCCCCGCTCTCCCTCCTATATTACCCCATCCTCCTTCCTGCCTTCCTTCCTCGGCCTCCCACTCTGCTTCGTCGTCCTCTCCTCTCTGCTTCCACACTACAAGAAGCAGGGTCTCGCAGCATGGCGCTCCTCGCGCTGGCCGTGGTCGTCGCCGCGGCGGCGGCGGTCACCACGGGCTGCGAGGCCGGCGTGACCAGCGCGTACCGGCGCAAGCTGGAGGCCACGGCGGACATGCCGTTCGACGCCGACGTCTTCCGCGTGCCGCCGGGCTACAATGCGCCCCAGCAGGTCCGCCGCCTCCCTCCCTCCCCCGGTCCGCAGCGGGTTCTTCTTGGGGTCGTCCCTCATCTGGTTCTTTCTTGGCGGTTCGTTGCGTGCGCAGGTGCACATCACGCTGGGCGACCAGACGGGCACGGCCATGACGGTGTCGTGGGTGACGGCGAGCGAGCTGGGCAACGGCACGGTCAGGTACGGCCCGTCGCCGGACAAGATGGAGATGGCGGCGCGGGCCACGCACACGCGCTACGACTACTTCAACTACACCTCCGGCTTCATCCACCACTGCACCCTCAGGAACCTCAAGGTAACCACCACCAGTCCAACCAACGACGAAAACGAGCCCACAGCTTGAGACGCATCATGCCATGGACGCCGTCACGCCGGCCGCCATTAATTTCGATCGTGTTGGTGCTTGCAGCATGGCGTGAAGTACTACTACGCGATGGGGTTCGGCCACACGGTGCGGACCTTCTCCTTCACCACCCTCCCCAAGCCCGGCCCCGACGTCCCCTTCAAGTTCGGACTCATCGGTATGAATATGATAACCAGTTCGTACTACTTTTCTTTTGTTCATGGAGTGGAAGATACTGTAAGATCCATGTTGTACTAGTTACATTTGGTTAATTAGTTACTACCACATGGATCAATAGAAACAAGATGGTTTGGTAGGATCGATCTAGGACAAGATGAGGAAGGCGAAGGCCAGCATCGGTCGTCAGTCATCGTTGTCGTCTCGTCGATAGACTCTAAGCTACTACTAGCATCCAATCCATGTCAGTCGACCCATATGCCCGCCGTATGACGATTAAAATTTTAAGATGCGTACTTGGGCCGGCGTCCGACGTGCAAGTAGCTGACACGTCCACTTCCTTGGGGCCTGTATTTCCTGGGATGTATCGATCAAGACAAGATGCAGATGCCCATGTTGACTGCCTCAGGAAACAATGTGCACTCCTGTTCTGTGCTGTGCACAACCATGCCTGCTCCAGCCCGGTGAGACAGTGAGACAGTGAGCCAATGCCATAGCTGTCTGAAATGAATATGGAAAGAAAAGCTGGGGTAACAATTTGGTTGATAACACTACTCTGCTCAGTTAGCTGGATATTTATTTACTTATTTCCAAAAAATCTGTATATTCATTTTGGTTTAAGGAATTACTCTATTTTGCTTGGCGGAAATAAATAATAATCAAGCTGGCCATCTTTTGTGGTGAATTTTTTCTAAATATGGAGTATCTATTGATATTGATCCCAGGTGACCTGGGCCAGACGTTCGACTCCAACAGCACGCTGTCGCACTACGAGGCCAACGGCGGCGACGCGGTGCTCTTCGTGGGCGACCTCTCCTACGCCGACGCCTACCCGCTGCACGACAACCGGCGGTGGGACAGCTGGGCGCGCTTCGTGGAGCGCAGCGTGGCGTACCAGCCGTGGATCTGGACGGCCGGCAACCACGAGCTGGACTACGCGCCGGAGATCGGCGAGACGGTGCCCTTCAAGCCCTTCACCCACCGCTACCGCACGCCGTACCTCGCCGCCGGCAGCACGGAGCCGCTCTGGTACTCGGTGAAGATCGCCTCCGCCCACATCATCGTGCTCTCCTCCTACTCCTCCTACGGCAAGTACACGCCGCAGTGGACGTGGCTGAGCGACGAGCTGGGCCGCGTCGACCGCAGGGCCACGCCGTGGCTCATCGTGCTCATGCACTCGCCCTGGTACAACAGCAACAACTACCATTACATGGAGGGGGAGACGATGCGGGTGCAGTTCGAGCAGTGGCTCGTGGGCGCCAAGGTGGACCTCGTCCTCGCCGGCCACGTCCACTCGTACGAGCGCAGCCGCCGCTTCTCCAACGTCGCCTACAACATCGTCAACGGCAAGGCCACGCCCGTGCGCGACATGGACGCGCCCGTCTACGTCACCATCGGCGACGGCGGCAACATCGAGGGCATCGCCAACAAGTACGTGAACAAGCTCTGAATTGATTTTATGTAGGCTGCTCTGCTGCGGCCATGCATTGCTGACAATATGAATGAATGCAGCTTCACGGAGCCGCAGCCGGCCTACTCGGCGTTCAGGGAGGCGAGCTTCGGGCACGCGACGCTGGAGATCAAGAACAGGACGCACGCATACTACGCGTGGCACCGGAACCACGACGGCGCCAAGGCCGTCGCCGACTCCGTCTGGCTCACCAACAGGCACTACCTGCCCACCGACGACTCCAAGTGAAGTGAAGTGAAGTGAAGTGATCGGAGTCGGACGGATCATCTTCTTCGTCACAAGCATTCCATATCTCAGATGCCCCTTTCCCTGATGCTACTTGAGTCAGCAAGACGGGGTTTTTCTTACCTACTACTATACGTTGTTCGGTTCAATCAGCCGGCTGCGATTCTTCTGAAGCAGCAGCAGCAGCAGCAGCAGCAGCAGAAGAAGAAGAAGAGACCTTGAGCCGGAGGTCGCAAGTGAGATCTCTTGAGCTGGAGCCATAGTTTAGTGCAATTAGTCATGTAACTGTAAGCGTAAAGCTCCTGCACGTGATTTCGTTTGGAAATTGGAATGAAATAAAACTAGGGATTTGGGAGGTACTGTGCTACGTCTCCGGGACTGCAGCGTAAAAGGAATGCTCTGTCTTGAACTGCATAAAATATGTGTTAGCTGAAACTGTCCATGATCGTAGTATCCCATCTAAGATATACTAGTATTCCAACGTGCTCCACGCCCCTGATTTTCTTCTTGGCGGGCAATCAAACGGCCAGACTGAAACAGAGGTAGGGCACGATTTTTAATTTTTTTGACGAGCAACGGCAGATGCTCTGCTTTTTCATTGAGAAAGGGGAAGAACTGTACAAACCAGCCGGGGAAATGCAAGAAAGCAGATGAAAGAAAAGGGGAAAAAACAGGAGCCAGATGACCAAAGCCAACGAGGCCCCTTTAACAGCATCTACTAACACTCCCGGGCCCCAACAAAGAGGCCGATTTCTTCTCTCTGATCATGGCATGCAGACCATGCACAGTAGCAGTCTTTTGCTTGAAAACACGGCGATTTCGCTCGTTCCAAATGTTCCAAGCGATGTCAAGTCGCCACCGTCGCAACGTGCAGATTGTCATGCTTGGTCTTGCACATGGTTGTGAGCGTCCACCATGAATCGATGGAGGTGGAAGATAGGGCAGCAGTAGAGACCTCCGGCTGGGCAGCTCTCAGCGACCATTTCTGGCTTTTTCGTTTTTTTGAGAAACAACATCCATTTCTGGTCCATTCGTCAGGAGAGCAGCCAGGGCCCAGGGCGACCCCCGGGGCCGATCGAGAAGGACCAGTCAACTATTTTTCATTTAAAGTTGTCACATTAAACTTTAAAACAAGAAAAGGCCGAGTAATCTATAATATATTTGTGCCATGCTATGCTTTTAAATTGTCATCCTCCATAAAAAAAATGCCAACAACTTTAAAACTGCCATCCTCTATACAAAATACTGCCATGAATAAAAATATAAGCACAAGTTTATAAAATGCCATGGTCTGATTATTATTTTTTGTGAATATTTCGGTTCTACTTTAAAATATTTGGATAAGCCTCAAAATAAAACTACCATGCCACTAAAAATAAAACAAGTTCCATTCTCTCAACATTAAAAATGCCACCCTCTTTTTTTATAATAAAAAATTCATGCCAACAAAAATAAAAATGTCATGCTCTCAATAATAAAACTGACATCCTCCTAATAATAAAAATTTCATGCTATTAATAATAAAAATTATATGCTCATAATCATAAAAATGCCATCCTCTTGACAATAAAAATGCCATGGTACTAATAATAAAAATACCATATACTCTTATAATAAATTTTCATCCTCTTAATAATAAAATGTTCTGTTACTAATTATTAAAATGTCATGTTCTTAATAGAAAATTGTCACGGGGGCATTGAAAAGACCTAGAAATCTCCATGCTACATATATAAAAAATGCACACAGAAAATTAAAAAAACTAAAAAGGATTTTTTTGTTCTACCAATAACGAAAACAATTATGGATTTTCGTATTTTTTTCAAATAATATTTAAAAAGAGTTTTAGCTTTAAAATATACATAAATATATTTAAGTGCTGGCCGCAATTTTTTAAGTGCATTTGTACAGAGAACCTGTTTCAGTCCAAGTGGTAAATGGTGCGCATGAGGTGCATGAGATCTCGGGTTTGACTCCCCCTATGCCCACATTTTTTGGCAAGGATAAAAGGAATCGTTCACCGGGGAAAACGTTTCACAATGAATACCTCCAACTGATCTACGTGTCGTGGGCCTTGCACCAATATCCGTGCAACGGTAGAGTAAGTGTTCACATGGTTGAGCTCCTCGCGAACGGTTGCCGGTTAGCTTTTCTGCTTTTTTTTAATTTACAAGGGAGGGGCGGTGTGTATGTGGGGAGGGTAGTATAAGAAAAGGGACACACTCGAGCAGTGAAGGAGCGAGAATCGAGGACGGTTGCTTCAAATAACTTTACTCATGAGGGCGTCGTGCATCCCGGACAAACTTTGCATATGTCAAGGAAACCCGACAAAGATTGAAAGGTGGTAGAGCTGCGAATCCCTGAGCTTGTTGAGAATCACTCTCTCGGTTCCCCCAATCCCTTCCCACTTCCATCTCTCCTTTGGCGGCAACGCCAGTCAGAGTGAGGATGGGGTAGGACGGGGGGGGGGGGGGGTACCTGTGTTGATCTTAGGTCTAGGATTGTGTTCGCATCTAGGATGAGCGGCCATGACAAGATGGATCTGTTGAAAATATGCCCTAGAGGCAATAATAAAATAGTTATTATTATATTTCTTGTTTCAAGATAATCGTTTGTTATCCATGCTATAACTATATTGAATGGAAACATAAATGCATGTGTGGATATATAGACAAAACTGTGTCCCTAGTGAGTCTCTAGTTGACTAGCCTATTGATCAATGATGGTTAAGTTTTCCTGGCCATAGACAAGCGTTGTCACTTGATGATGGGATCACATCATTAGGAGAATGATGTGATGGACAAGACCCAAACTATGAACGTAGCATATGATCGTGTTATTTTGTTGCTATTGTTTTCTGCATGTCAAGTATTCATTCCTATGACCATAAGATCATGTAACTCACTGACACCGAAGGAATGCCTTGTGTGTATCAAATGTCGCAACGTTACTGGGTGACTGTAAAGGTACTCTACAGGCATCTTTGAAGGTTCCGTTGAGTTAGCATGGATCAAGACTGGAATTTGTCACTCCGTGTGACAAAGAGGTATCTCGGGGCCCACTCGGTAATACAACATCACATATAAGCCTTCCAAGCAATGTGACTAAAGAGTTAGTCACGGGATCTTGTATTACGAAACGAGTAAAGAGACTTGCCGGTAACGAGATTGAAATAGGTATGGAGATACCGACGATCGAATCTCGGACAAGTAACATACCGAAGGACAAAGGAAATGGTATACGGGATTATATGAATCCTTGACATAGAGGTTCAACCGATAAGATCTTCGTAGAATATGTAGGATCCAATATGGACATCCAGGTCCCGCTATTGGATATGGACCGGAGAGTGTTTCAGGTCATGTCTGCATATTTCTCGAACCCGCAGGGTCTGCACACTTAAGGTTCGGTGACGTTTCGATATAGTTGAGTTATATGTGCTGGTGACCGAAGTTTTGTTCAGAGTCCCGGATGATATCCCGGACGTCACGAGGAGTTCCGGAATGGTCCATAAATGAAGATTGATATATAGGAAGTTGGTATTTGGATTCCGGAAGAATTTCGGGCATTGCCGACAGTGTACTGATACATCTCAAACGTATCTATACTTTTTGATGGTTTCATGTTGTTATTTTGTCATCTTTGGATGTTTTATGTACCTTTTATATCTTTTTTGGGACTAACTTATTAATTCAGTGCCAAGTGCCAGTTCCTGTTTTTTCTATGTTTTTGGCTCTTTTCAGATCTGATTTTGGAACGGAGTCCAAACGGAATAAAATCCCTGAAATGATTTTTTCCCGAACGGAAGAAGGTCAGGGGGGCCGTGGGCCAAGCCAGGAGGGCTACAGGGAGCCCACAAGCCCCCACTCCGCCACTAGGGGGAGGCGGCGGTGGGCAGGCTTGTGGCCTCCCTGGCGCCCCTGACCTAGATCCTTGGCCTATATATTCCCTAAAATACAGCAAAAAATCACGGGATCCACGAAAATACTTTTCCGCCGCCGCAAGCTTACGTTTCCGCAAGATCTCATCTGGAGACCCTTCCCGGTGCCCTGCCAGAGGGGACTTTGGAGTTGGAGGGCTTCTTCATCATCATCATCGCCCCTCCAATGACTCGTGAGTAGTTCACTTCAGACCTACGGGTCCGTAGTTAGTAGCTAGATGGCTTCTTCTCTCTCTTGCATCTTCAATACAAAGTTCTCCATGATCTTCATGGAGATCTATCCGATGTAATCTTCTTTGGCGGTGTGTTTGTCGAGATCCGATGAATTGTGGATTTGTGATCAGATTATCTATGATATATATTTGAGTCTTTGCTGATTTCTTTTATGCATGATTTGATATCTTTGTAAGTCTCTCCGAGTCTTGGGTTTTGTTTGGCCAACTAGATCTATGATTCTTGCAATGGGAGAAGTGCTTGGTTTTGGGTTCTACCATGTGGTGACCTTTCCCAGTGACAGTAGGGGCAGCAAGGCACACATTAAGTAGTTGCCATTAAGGGTAACAAGATGAGCTCTGTCGTTGATATGAGATTGTCCATCTACATCATGTCATCTTGCTTAAGGCGTTACTCTGTTCTTTTGGACTTAATACACTAGATGCATGCTGGATAGCGGTCGACGTGTGAAGTAATAGTAGTAGATGCAGACAGTATCGGTCTACTTGTTTTGGACGTGATGCCTATATATATAATCATTGCCATAGATATCATCACGACTTGCGCGGTTCTATCAATTGCTCGACAGTAATTTGTTCACCCACCGTCTACTTGCTTTCATGAGAGAAGCCACTAGTAAACACTACGGCCCCCGGGTCTATTCACATCCATCGTTTACACCTCCGCTTTTACTTTGCTTTGTTACTTTGTTGCTTTCAGTTCTCACTTGGCAAACAATCTATAAGGGATTAACAACCCCTTTATAGCGTTGGGAGCAGGTTCTTTGTGTTTGTGCAGGATCTTGTGATACTCCTCCACTGGATTGATACCTTGGTTCTCAAAATGAGGGAAATACTTACCACCGCTGTGCTACATCACCCTTTCCGCTTCGAGGGAACACCAACGCAAGGCTCCTTAGCCGTAGCAGAAGGATTCCTCGTGCCGTCGACACGACTATTCCTGTCGCCGTTGCCAAGGAAGCACAGCTGACATCATGTACCGGGAGTGACGAATGGGTACCGGGAGCCCACCAGGTGGGCCCACCACTCCCCAAGAGCTTTTAGTGGGCTGACTAGTCAACCAAAGAAAGCCCGTGATGTAAAAGTGGAAAAACCCAAAAGAGGTGGACAACTTGGGGAGGAGTCCTACTCCAAGTAGGATTGGAGGAGGACTCCTCCTCTCTAGATTCGTCCGAGCCCAAGGAGGTTCTCCTTGGTGCTCAAGGCTAGCCCCTCCTTCCTCATATATATGTACTAAAGGTTTTAGGGTTTTTGCGACACAATTTCAGCCACGTGCAACCCTCTCCTCTAGTTTGTAGTTCCTCCTCTAGATCGGATTTCTGCGGTGCTTAGGCGAAGCCCTACAGGAATAGATCACCACCATCAACGGCGCGTCGTCACGCTGCTGGAGAACTCATCTACTCCCCCTGTTGGGTAACGTAGCATAAATTCAAAATTTTCCTACGCATATTCAGATCTTCCTATGGAGAGACCAGCAACGAGAGAGGGGTAAGAGCATCTTCATACCTTTGAAGATCACTAAGCGGAAGCGTTGCTAGAACGCGGTTGATGGAGTCGTACTCGCAGCGATTCCGATCTAGTGCCGAACTACGGCACCTCCGCGTTCAACACACGTGCAGCCCGGTGACGTCTCCCGCACCTTGATCCAGCAAGGAGGAGGGAGAGGTTGGGGAAGAACTCCAGCAGCACGAAGACGTGGTGTCGATGGAGAGACGAGGTCTCCCGGCAGGGCTTCGCCAAGCACCGGCACAGAGGAGGAGGAAGAAGGGCAGGGCTGCGTCGAGAGAGAGGCAAAAAACTGATCTCCAATGGCCAAAAGTGCCCACTATATATAGGGGGGAGGTGTTGCACACCCTTGAGGGTTTCCCTCTCCTGGGGGGCGGCAGCCCTAGATGGGGCTGGTGCGGCGGCCAAGGGGGGAGGAGGGGTGTGGCGCACCCCTCGTGGGCCTTAGGCCCACCCGGCTTAGGGTTTGCCCCCCCCCCTTTTCTCTCTCCCAAGCATTGGGCTGAGTGGGGAGGCACACCAGCCCACCTAGGGGCTGGTTCCCTTCCCCTCTTGGCCCACCTTACCTCCCGGGGTCGTTGCCCCCTCCGGTGGACCCCCGGGGCCACCTCCGGTGGTCCCGGTGGTCCCGGTACGTTACCGGTGATGCCCGAAACACTTCCGGTATCCGAAACCATCCGTCCTATATATCAATCTTTACCTCCGGACCATTACGGAGCTCCTCGTGACGTCCGGGATCTCATCTGGGACTCCGAACAACTTTCGGTAACCTTGTATAACAATTCCCTATAAACCTAGCGTCATCGAACCTTAAGTGTGTAGACCCTACGGGTTCAGGAGACAGGCAGACATGACCGAGACGCCTCTCCGGCCAATAACCATCAGCGGGGTCTGGATACCCATGGTGGCTCCCACTTGCTCCACGATGATCTCATCGGATGAACCACGATGTCAAGGATTCAATCAATCCCGTATATGATTCCCTTTGTCTGTCGGTATAGAACTTGCCCGAGATTCGATCGTCGGTATACCTATACCTTGTTCAATCTCGTTACCGGTAAGTCTCTTTAATCGCTCCGTAGCACGTCATCGTGTGACCAACTCCTTAGTCACATTGAGCTCATGATGATGTTCTACCGAGTGGGCCCAGAGATACCTCTCCGTCACACGGAGTGACAAATCCCGATCTCGATTCGTACGAACCCAACAGACACTTTCGGAGGTACCCGTAGTGCACCTTTATAGTCACCCAGTTAAGTTGTGACGTTTGATACACCCAAAGCACTCCAACGGTATCCGGGAGCTGCACAATCTCACGGTCGAAGGAAAAGATACTTGACATTAGAAAAGCTTTAGCATACGAACAATACGATCTAGTGCTATGCTTAGGATTGGGTCTTGTCCATCACATCATTCTCCCAATGATGTGATCCCGTTATCAATGACATCTAATGCCCATGATCAGGAAACCATGATCATTTATTGACTAACGAGCTAGCCAACTAGAGGCTTGCTAGGGACACATTATGATCTATTTATTCACACATGTATTACTGTTTCCTGTTAATACAATTATAGCATGAACAATAGATGATTATCATGAACAAGGAAATATGATAATAACCATTTCATTATTGCCTCTAGGGCATATTTCCAACAGTCTCCCACTTGCACTAGAGTCAATAATCTAGTTACATTGTGATGTATCGAACACCCATAGCATTATGGTGTTGATCATGTTTTGCTCGTGGAAGAGGCTTAGTCAACCGGTCTGCAATATTCAGATCTGTGTGTACTTTACAAATATCTATCACTCCACTCTGGACATGGTCCTGGATGGAGTTGTAGCGGCGTTTGATGTGCTTCGTCTTTCGGTGAAACCTGGGCTCCTTGGCTATGGCAATGGCCCCAGTGTTATCACAGAAGAGTTTCATTGGACCCGACGCGCTTGGAACCACTCCAAGGTCGGTGATGAGCTCCTTCATCCAAATTCCTTCATGAGCTGCTTCTGAAGCAGCTATGTACTCCGCTTCACATGTAGATGCTGCCACAACTTCTTGCTTGCTGCTGCACCAGCTCACTGCCCCACCATTCAACACATATACGTATCCGGTCTATGACTTAGAGTCATCCGGATCTGTGTCGAAGCTAGCGTCGACGTAACCCTTTACGACGAGCTCTTCGTCACATCCATAAACGAGAAACATTTCCTTAGTCCTTTTCAGGTACTTAAGGATATTCTTGACCGTTGTCCAGTGTTCCATACCGGGATCACTTTGGTACCTCCCTACCAAGCTTATGGTAAGGTTTATATTAGGTCCGATACACAACATGGCATACATTAGAGAGCCCACGACTGATGTGTAGGGGACATGACTCGTCTTCTCTCTATCTGCTGCCGTGGTCGGCGACTGAGTCTTACTCAATCTCACACCTTGCAAAACTGGCAAGAACCCTTTATTTGAGTTTTCCATATTGAACTTCTTCAATATCTTGTCAAGGTATGTACTTTGCGAAAGACCTATGAGGCGTCTTGATCTATCTCTATAGATCTTGATGCCTAATATGTATGCAGCTTCTCCAAGGTCCTTCATTGAAAAACTTTTGTTCAAATAGGCCTTTATGCTCTCCAACATCTCTATATTATTCCCCATCAATAATATGTCATCCACATACAGTATGAGGAAAGCTACAGAGCTCCCACTCACTTTCTTGTACAGACAGGCTTCTCCTAAACCTGTATGAACCCAAACGCTTTAATCACCTCATTAAAGCGAATGTTCCAACTCCGAGATGCTTGCACCAGCCCATAGATGGAGCGTTGGAGCTTGCACACTTTGTTAGCACCCTTAGGGTCGACAAAACCTTCTGGTTGCATCATATACAACTCTTCCTTAAGGTTCCCGTTAAGGAACGCTGTTTTGACGTCTATTTGCCAAATTTCATAATCATAAAAGGCGGCAATTGCTAACATGATTCGGACTGATTTCAGCTTTGCTACGGGAGAGAAAGTCTCTTTGTAGTCAACTCCTTGAATTTGTCGAAAACCCTTTGCGACAAGTCGAGCTTTGTAAACGGCTACATTACCGTTTGCATCAGTCTTCTTCTTGAAGATCCATTTATTTTCTATGGCTCGCCGGTCATCGGGCAAGTCCACCAAAGTCCATGCTTCGTTCTCATACATGGATCCTATCTCGGATTTCATAGCCTCAAGCCATCTGTTGGAATCCGGGCCCGCCATCGCTTCTTCATAGTTCGAAGGTTCACCATTGTCTAACAACATGATTTCCATCACAGGGTTGCCGTACCACTCTGGTGCGGAGCGTGCCCTTGTGGACCTTCGCGGTTCAGTAGTAACTTGATCCGAAGCTTCATGATCATCATCATTAACTTCCTCTTCAGTCGGTGTAGGCGCCACAGGAACAACTTCCCGCGATGCGCTACTATCCTGTTCGAGAGGGGGTGTAATTACCTCATCAAGTTCTACCTTCCTCCCACTTACTTCTTTCGAGAGAAACTCTTTCTCTAGAAAGGATCCGTTCTTGGCAAAAAAGATTTTACCTTCGGATCTAAAATAGAAGGTATACCCAATGGTTTCCTTAGGGTATCCTATGAATACGCATTTCTCCGCTTTGGGTTCGAGCTTTTCTGGTTGAAATTTCTTCACATAAGCATCACAACCCCAAACTTTAAGAAATGACAACTTAGGTTTCTTGCCAAACCATAATTCATACGGTGTCGTCTCAACGAATTTAGACGGTGCCCTATTTAAAGTGAATGCTGCAGTTTCTAATGCGTATCCCCAAAATGATAGCGGTAAGTCGGTAAGAGACATCATAGATCGTACCATATCTAATAAAGTGCGATTACGATGTTCAGACACTCCGTTGCATTGCGGTGTGCCAGGCGGCGTTAGTTGTGAAACGATTCCACACTTCCTTAGGTGTGTGCCAAACTCGTGACTCAAATATTCTCCTCCACGATCAGATCGTAGACACTTAATTTTTCTGCCACGTTGATTCTCGACCTCACTCTGAAATTCCTTGAACTTTTCAAATGTCTCAGATTTGTGCTTCATCAAGTAGATATACCCATACCTACTCAAATCATCGGTGAGTGTGAGAACATAACGATAGCCACCGTGAGATTCAACGTTCATTGGACCCCACACATCAGTATGTATTATTTCCAATAAGTCGGTTGCTCTCTCCATTATTCCTGAGAATGGAGTCTTAGTCATCTTTCCCATGAGGCACGGTTCGCATGTGTCAAATGATTCAAAGTCAAGAGACTCTAATAGTCCATCAGTATGGAGCTTCTTCATGCGCTTAACGCCGATATGACCAAGGCGGCAGTGCCACAAGAATGAGGGACTATCATTATCAACTTTACATCTTTTGATACTCACACTATGAATATGTGTAACACCACGATCGAGATTCATCAAGAATAAACCATTCACCAGCGGAGCATGACCATAAAACATATCACTCATATAAATAGAACAACCATTACTCTATGACTTAAATGAGTAGCCGTCTCGCATTAAGCAAGACCCTGATACAATGTTCATGCTTAAAGTGGTACTAAATAACAATTATTAAGGTTTAAGACTAATCCCGACGGTAGATGTAGAGGTAGCGTGCCGACGGCGATCACATCGACCTTTGAACCATTCCCAACGCGCATCGTAACCTCGTCCTTTGCGAGTCTCCGCTTATTCCGCAGTTCCTACTTTGAGTTGCAAATGTGAGCAACAACACCGGTATCAAATACCCAGGAGCTACTACGAGCGCTGGTAAGGTACACATCAATAACATGTATATCACATATACCTTTAACGTTGCCGGCCTTCTTGTCCGCTAAGTATTTGGGGCAGTTCCGCTTCGAGTGACCCTTTCCCTTGCAATAGAAGCACTCAGTCTCAGGCTTGGGTCCATTCTTTTCCTTCTTCCCGGCATCTGGCTTACCGGGCACGGCAACAACTTTGCTGTCTTTCTTGAAGTTCTTCTTACCCTTGCCCTTCTTGAAACTAGTGGTCTTGTTGACCATCAACACTTGATGCTCTTTCTTGATTTCTACTTCTGCAGACTTGAGCATCGAGTACAACTCGGGAATGGTCTTCTCCATCCCTTGCATGTTGTAGTTAAGCACAAAGCCTTTGTAGCTTGGTGGGAGAGACTAAAGGATTCTGTCAATTATAGCATCATCCGGCAGTTCGACTCCAAGTGAAGTCAGACGTGTTGGAAATATGCCCTAGAGGCAATAATAAAATGGTTATTATCATATTTCCTTGTTCATGATAATCGTCTATCGTTCATGCTATAATTGTATTAACAGGAAACAGTAATACATGTGTGAATGAATAGATCACAATGTGTCCCTAGCAAGCCTCTAGTTGGCTAGCTCGTTAGTCAATAGATGATCATGGTTTCCTGGTCATGGACATTGGATGTCATTGATAACGGGATCACATCATTGGGAGAATGATGTGGTGGACAAGACCCAATCCTAAGCCTAGCACTAGATCGTATTGTTCGTATGCTAATGCTTTTCTAATGTCAAGTATCTTTTCCTTCGACCGTGAGATTGTGCAACTCCCGGATACCGTAGGAGTGCTTTGGGTGTATCAAACGTCACAACGTAACTGGGTGACTATAAAGGTGCACTACGGGTACCTCCGAAAGTGTCTGTTGGGTTGGCACGAATCGAGATCGGGATTTGTCACTCCGTGTGACGGAGAGGTATCTCTGGGCCCACTCGGTAGAACATCATCATGAGCTCAATGTGACTAAGGAGTTAGTCACATGATGACGTGCTACGGAACGAGTAAAGAGACTTACCAGTAACGAGATTGAACAAGGTATAGGTATACCGACGATCGAATCTCGGGCAAGTTCTATACCGACAGACAAAGGGAATCGTATACGGGATTGATTGAATCCTTGACATCGTGGTTCATCCGATGAGATCATCGTGGAGCTAGTGGGAGCCACCATGGGTATCCAGACCCCGCTGATGGTTATTGGCCAGAGAGGTGTCTCGGTCATGTCTGCCTGTCTCCCGAACCCGTAGGGTCTACACACTTAAGGTTCGATGACGCTAGGGTTATAGGGAATTGTTGTACGAGGTTATCGAAAGTTGTTGGGAGTCCCGACTAAGATCCCGGACGTCACGAGGAGCTCCGGAATGGTCCGGAGGTAAAGATTGATATATAGGACGGATGGTTTCGGACACCGGAAGTGTTTCGGGCATCACCGGTAACGTACCGGGACCACCGGGACCACCGGAGGTGGTCCCGGGGGACCACCGAAGGGGGTGACGACCCCGGGAGGCTAGATGGGCTAATTGGGGAAGGGAACCAGCCCCTAAGTGGGTTGGTGCGCCCCCCACCCAGCCCATGAGCACCAGAAAAAAGGGGAGAGGGGGGAACCCTAATTTAGGTGGGCCTTAGGCCCACCAGAGGGGTGCGCCACCCCTCCCCCTTGCCCTGGCCGCCACCCATCTCCCATCTAAGGGTTGCCGCACCCCTTAGGGGTGGGAACCCTAAGGGCTGCGCCCCCTCTCCCCTTTTTTCTCGTGCTGTTTGAGACACGGTAAAATCTCTCTCTCTCGGTGCAGCCCTGCTCCTCTCCCTCCTCCTCTCTGCCGGCGCTTGGCGAAGCCCTGCCGGGAGACCTCGTCTCTCCACCAACACCACGCCGTCGTGTTGCTGGTCTTCTTCCCCAACCTCTCCCTCCTCCTTGCTGGATCAAGGTGCGGGAGACGTCACCGGGCTGCACGTGTGTTGAACGCGGAGGTGCCGTTGTTCGGCACTAGATCGGAATCGCTGCGAGTACGACTCCATCAACCGCGTTCTAGCAACGCTTCCGCTTAGCGATCTTCAAAGGTATGAAGATGCTCTTACCCCTCTCTCGTTGCTGGTCTTTCCATAGGAAGATCTGAACATGCGTAGGAAAATTTTGAATTTATGCTACGTTACCCAACAGTGGCATCCGAGCCAGGTTTTCTATGCGTAGATTCTATGCACGAGTAGAACACAAAAGTTGTGGGCGATGGTTTGTCAATTTGCTTGCCGTTACTAGTCTTATGCTTTTCCGGCGGTATTGTGGGATGAAGCGGCCCAGACCGACCTTACACGTACGCTTACGTGAGACTGGTTCCACCGACAGACATGCACATCGTGCATAAAGGTGGCTAGCGGGTGTCTGTCTCTCCTACTCTAGTCGGATTGGATTTGATGAAAAGGGTCCTTATAAAGGGTAAATAGCTTTGGCATATCATCGTTGTGGCTGTCACGTAGGTAAGAAGGCGTTCTTGCTAGAAACCCAAATCAGCCACGTAAAACTTGCAACAACAATTAGAGGACGTCTAACTTGTTTTTGCAGGGTTTGACATGTGATGTGATATGGCCAAAGTTGTGATGTTGCATGTATGATGTATGAGATGATCATGTTATTGTAATAGGTTTCATGACTTGCATGTCGATGAGTATGACAACCGGCAGGAGCCATAGGAGTTGTCTTAATTTATTGTATGAGATGCAACGCCATGTGCTTACTACTTTTACTTCATTGCTAACGGTTAGCCATAGTAGTAATGATAGTAGTAGTTGGCGTGACGACTTCACGGAGACACGATGATGGAGATCATGATGATGGAGATCATGGTGTCACGCCGGTGACGATGATGATCATGCGATGCCTGAAGATGGAGATCGAAAGAGCAAAGATGATAATGGCCATATCATGTCACTATATGATTGCATTGTGATGTTTATCATGTTTTACATCTTATTGCTTAAAATGACGGTAGCTAATAAGATGATCCCTCTTAAAATTTCGAGAACGTATTCCCCTAAGTGTGCACCGTTGCGAAGGTTCGTTGTCTCGAAGCACCACGTGATGATCGGGTGTGATAGATTCTAACGTTCGCATACAACGGGTGTAAGCCAGGTTTACACACGCGAAACACTTAGGTTGACTCGACGAGCTTAGCATGTACAGACATGACCTCGAATACAAGAGACCGAAAGGTCGAACATGAGTCGTATGGTTGAATACGATCAGCATGAAGTTGCTCACCATGGTGACTAGTCCGTCTCACGTGATGATCGGACACGGGTTAGTCAACATGGATCATGTATCACTTAGATGACTAGAGGGATGTCGATTTAAGTGAGAGTTCATACTTAATTTGATTAAATGAACTTAATTGTCATGAACTTAGTCTAAAAGTTGTCTTTACAAATATTGTAGATGTGCAACGTCAACCTCAACTTCAACGCATTCCTAGAGAAAAACAAGCTGAAAGATGATGGTAGCAACTATGCAGACTGGGTTCGCAACCTGAAGCTCATCCTTGAAGCAGCTAAAAAGGCTTATGTCCTTAATGCGCCGCTAGGTGACCCTCCCGCTCCCGCAGCAGCGCAGGACGTTCTAAACGTCTGGCAAGCGCGGAGTGATGACAACTCTCTGGTCAGGTGTGGCATGTTATACAGTTTAGAAACGGGGCTCCAAAGACGTTTTGAGCAACACGGGGCATATGAGATGTTCCAAGAGCTGAAGCTAGTTTTTCAAGCTCATGCCCGTGTCGAGAGATATGAAGTCTCCGACAAGTTCTTCAGCTGTAAGATGGAGGAGAACAGTTCTGTCAGTGATCACATACTCAAAATGTCTGGGTTACACGGTCGTCTGACTTCACTTGGAGTCGAACTTCCGGATGATGCTATCATTGACAGAATCCTCCAGTCTCTCCCACCAAGCTACAAAGGCCTTGTGCTTAACTACAACATGCAAGGGATGGAGAAAACCATTCCCGAGTTGTACTCGATGCTCAAGTCTGCAGAAGTAGAAATCAAGAAGGAGCATCAAGTGTTGATGGTCAACAAGACCACTAGTTTCAAGAAAGGCAGGGGTAAGAAGAACTTCAAGAAAGACGGCAAAGCTGTTGCAGCGCCCGGTAAGCCAGATGCCGGGAAGAAGAAAAAGAACGGACCCAAGCCTGAGACTGAGTGCTTCTACTGCAAGGGAAAAGGTCACTGGAAGCGGAACTGCCCCAAATACTTAGCGGACAAGAAGGCCGGCAACGTTAAAGGTATATGTGATATACTTGTTATTGATGTGTACCTTACCAGCGCTCGTAGTAGCTCCTGGGTATTTGATACCGGTGATGTTGCTCACATTTGCAACTCAAAGCAGGAACTGCGGAATAAGCGGAGACTGGCCAAGGACGAGGTGACGATGCGCGTCGGGAATGGTTCAAAGGTCGATGTGATCGCCGTCGGCACGCTACCTCTACATCTACCGTCGGGATTAGTTTTGAACCTTAATAATTGTTATTTAGTACCAGCTTTAAGCATGAACATTGTATCAGGGTCTTGCTTAATGCGAGACGGCTACTCATTTAAGTCATAGAATAATGGTTGTTCTATTTATATGAGTGATATGTTTTATGGTCATGCTCCGCTGGTGAATGGTTTATTCTTGATAAATCTCGATCGTGATGTTACACATATTCATAGTGTGAGTACCAAAAGATGCAAAGTTGATAATGATAGTCCCTCATACTTGTGGCACTGCCGCCTTGGTCATATCGGCGTTAAAGCGCATGAAGAAGCTCCATACTGATGGACTGCTAGAGTCTCTTGACTTTGAATCATTTGACACATGCGAACCGTGCCTCATGGGCACGATGACTAAGACTCCATTCTCAGGAATTATAGAGAGAGCAACCGACTTATTGGAAATAATACATACTGATGTGTGTGGTCCAATGAATGTTGAAGCTCGTGGTGGTTATCGTTATGTTCTCACTCTCACCGATGATTTGAGTAGGTATGGGTATATCTACTTGATGAAGCACAAATCTGAGACGTTTGAAAAATTCAAGGAATTTCAGAGTGAGGTTGAGAATCAACGTGACAGAAAAATTAAATGTCTACGATCTGATCGTAGAGGAGAATATTTGAGTCACGAGTTTGGCACACACCTAAGGAAGTGTGGAATTGTTTCACAACTGACGCCGCCTGGCACACCGCAGTGCAACGGAGTGTCTGAACATCGTAATCGCACTTTATTAGATATGGTACGATCTATGATGTCTCTCACCGACTTACCGCTATCATTTTGGGGATACGCATTAGAAACTGCAGCATTCACTTTAAATAGGGCACCGTCTAAATCCGTTGAGACGACACCGTATGAACTGTGGTTTGGCAAGAAACCTAAGTTGTCGTTTCTTAAAGTTTGGGGCTGCGATGCTTATGTGAAGAAACTTCAACCAGAAAATCTCGAACCCAAAGCGGAGAAATGTGTATTCATAGGATACCCTAAGGAAACTATTGGGTATACCTTCTATCTTAGATCCGAAGGTAAAACCTTTGTTGCCAAGAACGGATCCTTTCTAGAGAAAGAGTTTCTCTCGAAAGAAGTAAGTGGGAGGAAGGTAGAACTTGATGAGGTAATTACACCCCCTCTCGAACAGGAAAGTAGCGCAGCGCAAGAAGTTGTTCCTGTGGTGCCTACACCGACTGAAGAGGAAGTTAATGATGATTATCATGAAGCTTCGGATCAAGTTACTACTGAACCACGAAGGTCCACAAGGGTACGCTCCGCACCAGAGTGGTACGGCAACCCTGTGATGGAAATCATGTTGTTAGACAACGGTGAACCTTCGAACTATGAAGAAGCGATGGCGGGCCCGGATTCCAACAAATGGCTTGAGGCCATGAAATCCGAGATAGGATCCATGTATGAGAACAAAGTATGGACTTTGGTGGACTTGCCCGATGAACGGCGAACCATAGAAAATAAATGGATCTTCAAGAAGAAGACTGATGCAAACGGTAATGTAACCGTTTACAAGGCTCGACTTGTCGCAAAGGGTTTTCGACAAATTCAAGGAGTTGACTACGAAGAGACTTTCTCTCCCGTAGCGAAGCTGAAATCAGTCCGAATCATGTTAGCAATTGCCGCCTTTTATGATTATGAAATTTGGCAAATGGACGTCAAAACAGCGTTCCTTAACGGGAACCTTAAGGAAGAGTTGTATATGATGCAACCAGAAGGTTTTGTCGACCCTAAGGGTGCTAACAAAGTGTGCAAGCTCCAGCGCTCCATCTATGGACTGGTGCAAGCATCTCGGAGTTGGAACATTCGCTTTAATGAGGTGATTAAAGCGTTTGGGTTCATACAGGTTTACGGAGAAGCCTGTCTGTACAAGAAAGTGAGTGGGAGCTCTGTAGCTTTCCTCGTACTATATGTGGATGACATATTATTGATGGGGAATGATATAGAGATGTTGGAGAGCATAAAGGCCTATTTGAACAAGAGTTTTTCAATGAAGGACCTTGGAGAAGCTGCATACATATTAGGCATCAAGATCTATAGAGATAGATCGAGACGCCTCATAGGTCTTTCGCAAAGTACATACCTTGACAAGATATTGAAAAATTTCAATATGGAAAACTCAAAGAAAGGGTTCTTGCCAGTTTTGCAAGGTATGAGATTGAGTAAGACTCAGTCGCCGACCGAGGCAGCAGATAGAGAGAAGATGAGTTCTGTCCCCTACGCTTCAGCCGTGGGCTCTCTAATGTATGCCATGCTGTGTACCAGACCTGATATAAACCTTGCGATAAGCTTGGTAGGGAGGTACCAAAGTAATCCCGGTGCGGAACACTGGACAGTGGTCAAGAATATCCTTAAGTACCTGAAAAGGACTAAGGAAATGTTTCTCATTTATGGAGGTGACGAAGAGCTCGTCGTAAAGGGTTACGTCGACGCTAGCTTCGACACAGATCCGAATGACTCTAAGTCACAAACCGGATACGTATATGTGTTGAATGGTGGGGCAGTGAGCTGGTGCAGCAGCAAGCAAGAAGTCGTGGCGGCATCTACATGTGAAGCGGAGTACATAGCTGCTTCAGAAGCGGCTCATGAAGGAATTTGGATGAAGGAGCTCATCACCGACCTTGGAGTGGTTCCAAGCGCGTCGGGTCCTATGACACTCTTGTGTGATAACACTGGAGCCATTGCCATAGCCAAAGAGCCCAGGTTTCACCGGAAGACGAAGCACATCAAGCGCCGCTACAACTCCATCCAGGACCATGTCCAGAGTGGAGTAATAGATATTTGTAAAGTACACACGGATCTGAATATTGGAGACCCGTTGACTAAACCTCTTCCACGAGAAAACATGATCAACACCATAATGCTATGGGTGTTCGATACATCACAATGTAACTAGATTATTGACTCTAGTGCAAGTGGGAGACTGTTGGAAATATGCCCTAGAGGCCATAATAAAATGGTTATTATCATATTTCCTTGTTCATGATAATCGTCTATCGTTCATGCTATAATTGTATTAACAGGAAACAGTAATACATGTGTGAATGAATAGATCACAATGTGTCCCTAGCAAGCCTCTAGTTGGCTAGCTCGTTAGTCAATAGATGATCATGGTTTCCTGATCATGGACATTGGATGTCATTGATAACGGGATCACATCATTGGGAGAATGATGTGGTGGACAAGACCCAATCCTAAGCCTAGCACTAGATCGTATTGTTCGTATGCTAATGCTTTTCTAATGTCAAGTATCTTTTCCTTTGACCGTGAGATTGTGCAACTCCCGGATACCGTAGGAGTGCTTTGGGTGTATCAAACGTCACAACGTAACTGGGTGACTATAAAGGTGCACTACGGGTACCTCCGAAAGTGTCTGTTGGGTTGGCACGAATCGAGATCGGGATTTGTCACTCCGTGTGACGGAGAGGTATCTCTGGGCCCACTCGGTAGAACATCATCATGAGCTAATGTGACTAAGGAGTTAGTCACATGATGACGTGCTACAAACGAGTAAAGAGACTTACCGGTAACGAGATTGAACAAGGTATAGGTATACCGACGATCGAATCTCGGGCAAGTTCTATACCGACAGACAAAGGGAATCGTATACGGGATTGATTGAATCCTTGACATCGTGGTTCATCCGATGAGATCATCGTGGAGCTAGTGGGAGCCACCATGGGTATCCAGACCCCGCTGATGGTTATTGGCCAGAGAGGTGTCTCGGTCATGTCTGCCTGTCTCCCGAACCCGTAGGGTCTACACACTTAAGGTTCGATGACGCTAGGGTTATAGGGAATTGTTGTACGAGGTTATCGAAAGTTGTTCGGAGTCCCGGATGAGATCCCGGACGTCACGAGGAGCTCCGGAATGGTCCGGAGGTAAAGATTGATATATAGGACGGATGGTTTCGGACACCGGAAGTGTTTCGGGCATCACCGGTAACGTACCGGGACCACTGGGACCACCGGAGGTGGTCCCGGGGGACCACCGAAGGGGGTGACGACCCCGGGAGGCTAGATGGGCTAAGTGGGGAAGGGAACCAGCCCCTAAGTAGGCTGGTGCGCCCCCCACCCAGCCCATGTGCACCAGAAAAAAGGGGAGAGGGGGGAACCCTAATTTAGGTGGGCCTTAGGCCCACCAGAGGGGTGCGCCACCCCCCCTTGCCCTGGCCGCCACCCCTCTCCCATCTAAGGGCTGCCGCACCCCTTAGGGGTGGGAACCCTAACGGCTGCGCCCCTCCCTCTCTCCCTATATATAGATGAGGTTCGGGGCTGTTTGAGACACGGTAAAATCTCTCTCTCTCTCGGCGCAGCCCTGCTCCTCTCCCTCCTCCTCTGTGCCGGCGCTTGGCGAAGCCCTGCCGGGAGACCTCGTCTCTCCACCAACACCACGCCGTTGTGTTGCTGGTCTTCTTCCCCAACCTCTCCCTCCTCCTTGCTGGATCAAGGTGCGGGAGACGTCATCGGGCTGCACGTGTGTTGAACGCGGAGGTGCCGTTGTTCGGCACTAGATCGGAATCGCTGCGAGTACGACTCCATCAACCGCGTTCTCGCAATGCTTCCGCTTAGCGATCTTCAAAGGTATGAAGATGCTCTTACCCCTCTTTCGTTGCTGGTCTTTCCATAGGAAGATCTGAACATGCGTAGGAAAATTTCGAATTTATGCTACGTTACCCAACAAGACGACCGTGTAACCCAGGCATTTTGAGTATGTGCTCACTGACAGAACTGTTCTCCTCCATCTTACAGCAAGAGAACTTGTCGGAGACTTCATATCTCTCGACACGGGCATGAGCTTGAAAAACTAGCTTCAGCTCTTGGAACATCTCATATGCTCCGTGTTGCTCAAAACGCCTTTGGAGCCCCGTTTCTAAACTGTATAACATGCCACACCTAACCAGAGAGTAGTCATCACTCCGCGTTTTCCAGACGTTCAGAATGTCCTGGGCTGCTGCAGGAGAGGGAGGGTCACCTAGCGGCGCATCAAGGCCATAAGCCTTTTTAGCCACTTAAAGGATGAGCTTCAAGTTGCGAACCCAGTCCGCATAGTTGCTGCCATCATCTTTCAGCTTGTTTTTCTCTAGGAATGCGTTGAAATTGAGGTTGACGTTGGCCATCTATAATATTTATAGAGACAAACCTTTTAGACTAAGTTCATGACAATTAAGTTCATTTTATCAAATTAAGTATGAACTCCCACTTAAATCGACATCCCTTTAGTCATCTAAGTGTTACATGATCCATGTTGACTAACCCGTGTCCGATCATCACGTGAGACGGACTAGTCACCATGGTGAGCAACTTCATGCTGATCGTATTCAACCATATGACTCATGTTCGACCTTTCGGTCTCTTGTATTCGAGGTCATGTCTGTACATGCTAAGCTCGTCGAGTCAACCTAAGTGTTTCGCGTGTGTAAATCTGGCTTACACTCGTTGTATGCGAACGTCAGAATCTATCACACCCGATCATCATGTGGTGCTTCGAGACAACGATCCTTCGCAACGGTGCACACTTAGGGGAATACGTTCTCGAAATTTTAAGAGGGATCATCTTATTATGCTACCGTCGTTCTAAGCAATAAGATGTAAAACATGATAAACATCACAATGCAATCATATAGTGACATGATATGGCCATTGTCATCTTTGCTCTTTCGATCTCCATCTTCAGGCATCGCATGATCATCATCGTCACCGGCGTGACACCATGATCTCCATCATCGTGTCTCCGTGAAGTCGTCATGCCAACTACTACTATCACTACTACTATAGCTAACCGTTAGCAATGAAGCAAAGGTAGTAAGCACATGGCGTTGCATCTCATACAATAAATTAAGACAACTCCTATGGCTCCTGCCGGTTGTCATACTCATCGACATGCAAGTCGTGAAACCTATTACAATAACATGATCATCTCATACATCATACATGCAACATCACAACTTTGGCCATATCACATCACATGTCAAACCCTGCAAAAACAAGTTAGACGTCCTCTAATTATTGATGCAAGTTTTACGTGGCTGATTTGGGTTTCTAGCAAGAACGCCTTCTTACCTACGTGACAGCCACAACGATGATATGCCAAAGCTATTTACCCTTCATAAGGACCCTTTTCATCAAATCCAATCCGAATAGAGTAGGAGAGACACACACCTGCTAGCCACCTTTATGCACGGTGTGCATGTCTGTCGGTGGAACCAGTCTCACGTAAGCGTACGTGTAAAGTCGGTCCGGGCCGCTTCATCCCACAATACCGTCGAAAAAGAATAAGACTAGTAGCGGCAAGCAAATTGACAAATCATCGCCCACAACTTTTGTGTTCTACTCGTGCATAGAATCTACGCATAGAAAACCTGGCTCTGATACCATTGTTGGGTAACGTACCATAAATTCAAAATTTTCCTACGCATATTCAGATCTTCCTATGGAGAGGCCAGCAACGAGAGAGGGGTAAGAGCATCTTCATACCTTTGAATATCGCTAAGCGGAAGCGTTGCTAGAACGCGGTTGATGGAGTCGTACTCGGAGCGATTCCGATCTAGTGCCGAACTACGACACCTCCGCGTTCAACACACGTGCAGCCCGGTGACGTCTCCTGCACCTTGATCCAACAAGGAGGAGGGAGAGGTTGGGGAAGAACTCCAGCAGCACAACGGCGTGGTGTCGATGGAGAGACGAGGTCTCCCGGCAGGGCTTCGCCAAGCACCGACAGAGAGGAGGAGGAAGAAGGGCAGGGTTGCGCCGAGAGAGAGGCAAAAACTGATCTCCAATGGCCAAAAGTGCCCACTATATATAGGGGGAGGGAGGGGCTGCGCCCCCTTGAGGGTTTCCCTCCCCTGGGGGGGGGGCAGCCTTAGATGGGGCTGGTGTGGTGGCCAAGGGGGGGGAGGAGGGGTGTGGCGCACCCCTGGTGGGCCTTAGGCCCACCCGGCTTAGGGTTTGCCGCCCCTTTTCTCTCCCCCAAGCATTGGGCTGAGTGGGGAGGCGCACCAGACCACCTAGGGGCTGGTTCCCTTCCCCTCTTGGCCCACCTTACCTCCCGGGGTCGTTGCCCCCCTTGGGTGGACCCCCGGGGCCACCTCCGGTGGTCCCGGTACGTTACTCATGATGCCCGAAACACTTCCGGTATGCGAAACCATCCGTCCTATATATCAATCTTTACCTCCGGACCATTTCGGAGCTCCTCGTGACGTCCGGGATCTCATCCGGGACTCCGAACAACTTTCGGTAACCTAATATAACAATTCCCTATAACCCTAGCATCATCGAACCTTAAGTGTGTAGACCCTACGGGTTCGGGAGATAGGCAGACATGACCGAGACGCCTTTCCGGCCAATAACCATCAGCGGGGTCTGGATACCCATGGTGGCTCCCACTTGCTCCACGATGATCTCATCGGATGAACCACGATGTCAAGGATTCAATCAATCCCGTATACGATTCCCTTTGTCTGTCGGTATAGAACTTGCCCGAGATTCGATCGTCGGTATACCTATACCTTGTTCAATCTCGTTACCGGTAAGTCTCTTTAATTGTTCCTTAGCACGTCATCGTGTGACCAACTCCTTAGTCAAATTGAGCTCATGATGATGTTCTACCGAGTGGGCCCAGAGATACCTCTCCGTCACACGGAGTGACAAATCCCGATCTCGATTCGTACCAACCCAACAGACACTTTCGGAGGTACCCGTAGTGCACCTTTATAGTCACCCAGTTACGTTGTGACGTTTGATACACCCAAAGAACTCCTACGGTATTCGGGAGTTGCACAATCTCACGGTCGAAGGAAAAGATACTTGACATTAGAAAAGCTTTAGCATACGAACAATACGATCTAGTGCTATGCTTAGGATTGGGTCTTGTCCATCACATCATTCTCCCAATGATGTGATCCCGTTATCAATGACATCTAATGCCCATGATTAGGAAACCATGATCATCTATTGACTAACGAGCTAGCCAACTAGAGGCTTGCTAGGGACACATTGTGATCTATTTATTCACACATGTATTACTGTTTCCTGTTAATACAATTATAGCATGAACAATAGACGATTATCATGAACAAGGAAATATGATAATAACCATTTTATTATTGCCTCTAGGGCATATTTCCAACACCCCTGTCTCTCTTGCTGGATCAAGAAGGCGGAGATCATCATCGAGCTGTACGTGTGCTGAACGCGGAGGTGTCATCCGTTCGCTGCTAGATCGGGACGGATCGTGGGACGACGGCGATTTGGACCACGAAGACGTTCTACTACATCAACCGCGTTTCTTAACGCTTCCCGCTTAGCGATCTACAAGGGTATGTAGATCCAATCTCCCTCTCGTAGATGATCATCACTATGATAGGTCTACGTGTGCGTAGGAATTTTTTTGTTTCTCATGCAACGTTCCCCAACAGGATCATCACCCATGTGCTATTGAGGTATTTTTCGGTTGTTTTCCATGATGGATGGCGCGTATTGAAGACCGATCCAACATAAGCTCATTCAGTAAGACCAACATGTTGTCGGAATTGTATGAGGTGGTTCTCCCACCCCTCTTTCTTCATCATCGCAGTGTTGACATATCGCTCATTTCACTCCTCTCCATGACTAACTTTTTTCTTCTCTAAAAACATGAACATCTGATAATTCTTCGAGAAAAAGAGAATAAGGAGGCAACAACCCTCGCCGCGTCAGCAAGGTTGTGGGTTCTCTCCCTCTGCGGTTGCCACTCCCGCATCGAAAGAGTGGGAGAACTCTAGTTTTGTGCCTCAACTATAGTTGAGGTTCTGATTAGTATGTCCCATGTGGCGTTTGGATGGCAGTGATGCCGACTTTTGGAACATATTTTCCAATCCTAGCCCATTCCAACGATGCCCCCCGGTGGTAAACTTGAGGATCTGTGGGAGCCTTATTCCATCGTTACCTTAGTGAAATATATCGTGTAGTGTGTGTTGTGTCTACTGTGGATCCCGTCTCGTGCAATGCCATCTTTCTTTGGGGGATGACAGAGGTTGAAGAACAAGGCCAAAGGGTCGAGGGTGGCGTTCAAGCATTTTGCTATGATGACGTCAACGACATGGGGGCGGATCCAAGTTTCGAGGAGTATGAGGATGAGCTGCCGGTCGATGCACCACAACAACAATGGCCTTGTCGGCAACTTGACTCTTCTTCGGCTCATAGAGCACTCACGTGGCGATGGTGCTTCTTCGTATCCGACGACAACAGGTGATGAGGACGGTGGCTGCAATAAAATCCATGGTTTTAATGCTATTTTCTTTTCGTGTGGAGGTTTTCTTACAAATGTTTCTCGACATGTGTCCTCTCGCTATTTCTCATGGTTTTTCGCAGGTTCGTGTTGCAGTTGTCTTATTGTATGCGAAATTTCCTAAAATAAAATCTCCCAAGAACCGTATATACAAAAAAAAGAGTCTTGGAAGAATTGTATGCAAACAAAGAACACCAGTATGGGAGCGGCGTTTCTGCTCCCGGGCTCATCTACACCCCCGTTCACAAAAAGAATCAAAAGAAATACTAGAAAAATTTAAAATAAATTATTTTTTGTGTGGTAGATAATTTGATGCGTGAGGTCCGCTCCAAATTTCATCTTATTTAAACATCTGTGCAACTCTCAGCCAAAAAGACAAATCCGTGTCTTTAAAAAAGGTTAAATGTTCACGAACTTTTTTGATCCGACTTTTTTTTTTGCTGAGAGCTGATCGTACAAATAAGATAAAATTTGGAACGGACCATGCACATCAAATTATCTACCAGAATTGTTTTTTAGATTTTTTAGATTTTTAATTTTTTCCATGAGCGGGAGCAGCAGAGCCTCGGAGCAGAGTTAAATTATCGCACCAGTATCCCCAAAACTCTAGACATGTCGAGCGTAGAGAATCCTTGAGCCAAGGGGCATTACTGCCAAGACTGGATGTGACGGGGACGCAAGGCCCGAAAAGCAGGCCACCTCGTGACCCTCCCTTCCATTGGTCGCGCCCACGCACGCCGGCAGCTTCCCCTCGCGGCAGGCTAGTCGTTGCTTGCTCCGATTTTCCACCCACAATCCGCGGGCCAAAACACCCGGGGAGCCAAGCACCAAACCGAGAGGTTCTCCTCTCAACCGCGGATCTACCACCAGTTGCGCGAGGCTCCGGCCTTCCGCTCCTCCAAGCTCTTCCAGCATGAGGTGAGCTCCTGGTTCCTCCCCTCCCCTTCGATTCCAGCACTGCCGCACAGCTTCCTCGCGCGCGCCAATGGGGGAATTTCCTTTCATTCATGCTGCTAGCGCTAGGCTAGATGCACGCGTCGATGGTGCTCAAACCGACACCCATCTCCAGCTGATTAGGCCAATCTAGACGATTTTGTCGCTGGTTGCATGCGTGCCTGGGCGAACGAGGCAGGCTGGAGCAGGATTGGTCAGTGGATCAGGCTCTGCATATATCCGGTAAAGGCGGATGCGTGTTCCAGCAGTGGCCTTCAGCCAGCCAGGCGCCGGAGCGAGCGACTCGGATGTGCGTCCAGGGAGTGCCATTTTGATTTGATGGCCGGAGTGAATCTGATCCATGGACGCTGGCCGCATGAGCTCGACCCCGTTGACCTTCTGCCCTGGGGTCGGGGTTGCTGACGACGGCCGGTTGCCTGCTCCACCAGACGGGTGGCAGTACCCGTTAGGCCGCATCCAGCTCCCCGCGCCTGCAGAATGCTAGAGATTCCTCAAGTGAGACAGACTGGGGGACGTTATCGTGACTCCAATCCGGTAGCGCGAAACAGGGGAAACAGCAATATTCTTGTTCTTCCATGGTTACCCCCCTTCCCTTTTCGGATGCTGATGTAGCCTCAAAGCCGGGATCTCATGACGACCACCACGGCTGGCTGACTCTTGGTACCTCTGCGAGACCGCGTCAAGCATCGTGCCATCGACCGAACGTATACAGCTTTGTTTTTAGATGGATTGGCATGTTAACTACTAGTGCTACGTCCTAAGTTTCATTTCCAGGGAAGACACTTCATTAATCATTAGTCTACACCAACTAGTATAGCAGTTCAGATACTCTGGTTTGCAGTTTTATTATGTGGAAATCTTCGAATGCTTTTCTTTAGCACACCCTTGCAATTAGCGGAAAACTCACCATATAATAGACACAATTCATGCGTATAGATTGAAGCATGAAAGACAGGAACTCTTCTAGGTATTTGTGTCGACAATTCCTGTGTGGTGTGAATGCAATCAACTCTTTTGCAGCAGAGTTGAGTATTCACTCATTATTATCGTTTCATTGTAGATCTTTTGCATCCGTCTGCATGCCACCCCTCAAAACATAGCGCGCACATGAGAGACACCCTATATATCATTTCCAAGGTCTTAAGGAGCGAATATAAGTTTAATTGTACCGATGCGAATACTAGATTGAAACATGTTTACTCTGCTCTGTCACAGAAATATCCCCTGGATTCCATCAGTGTCATCTGGCATTCATCGACGGATATTGAATGCTTCCCTGGTCATTTTGCCTTCTTTCAGGGGAAGAAAGATGATTTATGGATTCTCCATCTCCCTTATCCTCATCAACCTGGCCTCCATAATGGAGCGGGCTGATGAGAATCTCCTCCCCGCTGTTTACAAGGAAGTCAGTGCCGCCTTCGATGCTGGTCCTACTGATCTGGGGTACCTTACCTTTATAATGAACTTTCTGAAGTCCATAGCATCTCCCTTGGCAGGTGTCCTTGCTCTTCAGTATGACCGCCCCACTATTCTTGCCATCGGAACTGTCTTCTGGGCTCTATCAACAGGGGCCGTTGGCGTCAGCCAGTATTTTCAGCAGGTTGCGTTCTGGAGAGGTGTAAATGGTGTTGGACTTGCCATTGTCATACCATCACTTCAGTCCTTCATTGCTGATAGCTACAGAGATGGCACCCGTGGCGCCGGTTTTGGTTTGTTGAGCCTCATTGGCTCAATAGGTGGTATAGGAGGAAGTATTGTCGCAACTGTCATGGCTGGAAGGGATTATTGGGGATTTCCTGGATGGCGGTTTGCATTTATTGTGGTCGCGTTTGCAAGCTTGTTGATTGGGTTTCTTGTTTACTTCTACACCGTTGATCCTAGAAAAACATCTCCAGGCAATTTTGGTGACGACGACACTCATGAGAGGTATGGTTTTCTTCGGATTATAGATAAATTCTTTGATAGACTTTCAATAGTTCGAATGTATCATGAAAGCATAATTAGCATGTAGTAGTATTGCTGGTGATCAGGTGCTGATATTTATTTTCTGTTTTCAATATATCCAGCATCATGATTGCAACTTCTCTCATTCAACTTCCTCGCAGATCTAAAATATCCAGATGACCTTGAATTTTGAGGAAGTGTGCCTTGTTTTCTTTTTCTAAGCCGATGTGTTGGATGACCACTTGATTGTACCTTGATTTTCCATATAACAGTATGTGTATCTGTCCTTAAAACATAACGTTGCTGTCTCATGTAAATGGCAGGTCACGTTTGGTTGGCAACAGTGTTTTCCCTCCACTGTCCATCTGGAAGGATTCATGGATAACAGCAAGATCTGTCATGAAAGTGCGGACATTTCAAATCATCGTCCTGCAAGGCATAGTCGGCTCCTTGCCATGGACTGCTGTTGTTTTCTTCACAATGTGGTTTGAGCTAATTGGTACGGGTACAAACAAACGGAGATTTCCAATATTTGAACTGACAATAACTCCTTCCTGGGGTTGAACATTAACAAAGTCTTGAAACCTCGTAGGTTTCGACAACAAAAGCTCGGCGGGGTTAAACAGCCTGTTCGCCATCGGCTGCGCGAGTGGATCATTTCTTGGTGGAGTAATCGCAGACCGCGTGTCAAGACGCTACCCAGACTCAGGTCGCATCATGTGCGCTCAGTTCAGCGCCTTCATGGGCATCCCTTTCACATGGATCCTCCTCACGGTCATCCCGCAGTCGGTCGACTACTGGTACAGCTACGCCGTCACGCTGTTCCTGATGGGGCTCACCATAAGCTGGTGCGCCACCTGCGCCAACAACCCGATGTTCGCGGAGGTGGTCCCTCCCAAGCACCGCACCATGATCTACGCATTCGACCGCGCGTTCGAGGGCTCCTTCTCGTCGCTGGCTGCTCCCGCCGTCGGCATGGTGACAGAGAAAGTCTATGGCTACAACGCCAAGACGGTGAATCTAGCGGACGGGTCGGTGGCAGGGGCGTACGCGCTCTCAAGGGGACTGCTGACCATGATGATCGTTCCCTTCGGTCTGTGCTGCCTCTTCTACACCCCACTCTACTTTGTGTTCAAGCGCGACCGCGACAACGCGAGGTTGGCGGCTAGTGCCAAGGATCTGGAACTCATGTGAATGCTCCGCGGGTTTTATCAGCCTCTTGTTTCAGTCAGTGTTCGTTAATTGGTTAGTTGATTCAGTTTGGGGTTGCAATGGTGTGGAGTTGACAGAATACAGGTTTCACCTTCTTCAGACAGACAGATGAAAAGTACACCTTGAGACAGATGAAAAGAAATAGCACACTAGTACACCTTGGGACAGATGACAAGAAATACACAGTGATTTTGATATATTTTTTTCAATTAGAGAGGATATATATTGTGCTACTGTAATACATTGTGTAGGTCAATAAATGGCAGCTGTCATGTTCTTAGAAATTTTTGTTTTCTTTTGTCGCCTGTAATCCTGAACTGAATTTTAAATTTTTAGATGAAGAGGGCATTGCCCCTGACCCTGAACTAGTGAACTTGGTTAAGCAAGAGGACTGGATATTCACTCTGACCAAATTTGACACTTGTAACTGAATTTGTATTTGCCTCCGGCAATATGTTTTCCTGTACAGATGCTGCATCTTTTGAGTTCAGACAACCAAAACATGTAATGCATCCACCACAACTTTGTAGTAGGGTTTCTCTTGATCAAAAAGAGAACTTCAAGATGAACTTTTTTTTTTTTTGCATGGAGAAAAGTATGGAAGCTTAGCTTACAACTGTTACGGCCAAAACAAATGTAAGATGCACATGCTTTCGAATGGAGAATATCAGGCCATGAACTATATCTTGGAGGCATGCAGGACCAAAAGCATATTTTTTAAAGAATAAAACTGGACAGCTTTAAGACATGTTTTGATGCATTCTTTAACTTTGCTTCCCAAGTTGCAATGGCAAATTCAGTTTAGATTTCCATGTAGTTGAGAAATTCAGGTTCCACCTTCAGGCAGATGAACCGTATAAAATTAGAGAATAGATTGTAATACCTCCGCAAAGAAATATAAGGTAGTGATCTAAACGGTCTTATATTTCTTAACAGAGGGAGTAATACCTTGGGTAGATAAATGGCAACTAATACCCCATCCCTTCACAAGTATAAGATGTTTCCTTCTAGTTCATAATCATATCACAACAAGCACCACCACTCAGATAAATCATCACCATCATCCTTTATGCTTACAGATCACAATTCTAGTTCATAATCATATCAGAACAAGCACCACCACGCACATAAATCATCACCATCATCCTTTATGCTTATATATTACAATCACGCCATACTTGACAATTCGTACCGTATCAAGCACCATCACACATAAATCATCATCATCATCGTTTACGCTTACAAATTACAATAAGTCCATACTGACAATTCATACCGTAATAAGCACCACCACATACACACAGCAACACGAGCGCTCATGAGCTCATGCTGCAGAAGCTGAACGCCAGCTCTGGTTCATTTCTCATTTGCTCAAGGGCTCGATCGGGCAGGGATGATCAAACCACACCAAATAAAATCAAACCAAATCAAACTGTAGCCGCACCATCACACCAAGACAATGCAGATGTAGTGAAAACACCACACCAAGGCAAGCAAGCAGATACACACGGCAGGAAAGCCGAGTCATGCAGGTCTGCATTGATGACGTACATATCCATCCACGGGAGGATGGATTACCTGCAGCAAGATGAACCAATATGGATAGGGATGATTAACTAGATGGACATACTTTCATGAATACAGCAGTAGTAAGTTTGTTCTTGTTCTAGAAAATTAGAGGTACTAACTCGATTGTGCATAAAATTAAGCTTATTCACTTAGTAGGGAGAGATAGTAGCTCACCTGAGGACGGTGTCTCTGGGCACCTTGGCCTTGTAATACAGCGAGTGGCTTGGCTCGTAGAGGGAAGGGTGGTGGTTCTCCTTCACCCCGTCCCACTCCAAGTTGTCCCACCAGTCCTTCTCACAGTCCACCTTGGGCGGTTTTGCAGTGTTGATTCGGACGCCCGGCAGACGCCTGAGGCTCCAGCAGCCCCTGATCTTGATGGTCTCGATTTTCGGTGCAAACACCCTGCGCCCACAGATGCGCTGCAGTGAGGGGAGCCCGTGCAGGTGGATGCGCCTCAGCTGGGGGAATAGTATAGGTGTGTCCTGCTCTCGGAGCTCAGGGCTCAAAGGGAAGACCTCTCTGAGATCACCACAGTACACTATCTCTAGTGTCTCCAGCCTAAACAAGCAAGGGGGGGACATGGGGGAGGACAGGCACGAGCCTGGGGCGGTAGACAGGGGGAGGACATGTATGAGCCTGGGGCAACGGTCTAGGTGCAACAATGTCAGGCATGAAAAGGTACCAACTGATGCAATAGTCCAGATGTAGCATGCCGAGGGGAGCTGGGATGCCCAGAATGTCTCCAGAAGAGAAAAACTGCTTCTATCACTGTCCTGGGGAACATTGAAGACTGTGCGTAATGCAGGACACCTCTCAACTCGGCACCATCTTAGATTCGTCCATGCTGGGTCTTTGGGAGGTGCAAGGATAGTGGTGGTGGACGAGTTATCGTACATGTGCAGCGATCTAACCACTTGAAAGATAAATTCAGGCAGTGATAAAGCACTGGTGGTACTAGAAGTTGCGGCATCCTCCAATGTTTTGCTACCATGCCCGTGCAGGATCACCTTCATGATACATGTCTGTAAGGGTTGCCCGGGCAATATCTCGGGGCAGCCCCACATCATCATTGCTGTAACCGGGCCATCCTTCAAGACATCTATGTACATGGAATCCATTGTTATCCCTGTATGTGGTTGGGCTTGCGGTAGATTGACGCTACTACGACCAACAGTAGCTGCAGTATAGATGTCGATGTGTACGGATGAGTTCTCTAAACAAATTCTTACAGCAGAAAGCGACCTAAGGAGCCTTGTATCCATAAGAGAAATCCGTGATCCAAACTCAAACTTTTTTTCTTTCTGCTGCTGGAGAGATCGATCGGCATGTGGTTCTTCCCATCCATTACTTGATGCTAATGCTGAGGTCTGGTGAATAAACAGCACACCATACCATTTTTCTGCTCCCTGTGGCCACAATATTGCACGAAGCTTCTCACAGCCTACCAGGATGAACCGCTTAGGGAGTGTGCTGGCTCTGACTTCTCCAAGGTCGAGGGTTTTCACTCCTGTGTACGAGATGTCCAACTCCTCGAGACCCCTCAATAACCCTTTCAAGAAAAGATTTTTCAATTCTTTGCAGCCCCCAAAAGAGATCTTTCCCAACCCATCACATCCATCAATAAAGACGGTCTTAAGGCTACTGTTGCTTGCTGGCCCAGATAGGCTACTGTTGCTTGCTCGCCCAGATAGGCTACTTGTGCCTCCATTGACGATATTTCCCGAAAAATCAAGAAGCTCAATGCTTTCCATCTCTGATAACAAATTGCCATTGAAGAAGCATGTGGACTTTGTTACACGGAGCTTCTGAATGTTACGCAGCCGTCCCCTCAAATGGTTCATGTGCCAGTCCTTGGCTCCCATCACAATTAGCTCCCTGAGCTGGGTCATGAGATCCATCACCCTCACGGATAAGATCCAATCACAATCTGTGTATCGCAGGTCAAGCACCCACAAGCTTTGGAAGCATGCCCGCGATCTAGTGGTGTCTTCCTCCTCTTCCCTTTGTTCTGCATATGTTTTTCTGAGGTCTTGGCAATGTTCAAGGCATAGGAATCTAAGGCTGTGGCAGCAGAGAAATGGAGGTGATGAAAAGCTAAAGGTACAACTTGAGAGTTTTATCACGCTAAGCTTGTCAAAATGTTGGAGCATTCCACTAGGGACAACTCTATCCTGAACCAGTACATATCCATAAGCTGGTGAAGTCCAGTGTGGCCTTTTCTCATTATACATTAGCAAGTGAGGGGGCAAATCATTCTGGTGGTAGTGCATATCCAGTCGGATCTCACCCTGGAGATTCTCACCATCTTGCCATGCTTCTTCACCGCAACCTGGGATTTTCGGTATGATACCATCACATATCCAATAGTTGCAAGTATGTATAGTCAAATCATACTCAGTGTCGACATGATGGCCGCGGATGCAATTCAGATCCAACAAACACAGGAAACATCGAACAACTATTGTGAGACTGATGCCATGCTTGCAAGCAACATGTGCAGCCTCTTTATCCAGTAGATAGAACCAGAGCACTCGTGGATCACACTTGGAGCATGAAGCTGAGAGAAGAACATCTGTTGTGTTCTTCGTGACCTTGTCTTTCATCTTGGGGTCCATCCGAAACCTCCCTTGGAAGGTCCATATCACCTTGTTGGTTAAATACGGGTATAGTGCAAGACCAAGTCTAGATATGTCAATCTCCTCATTGCCTCCGTTGTGAAGAACAGCAAGAAACCTGCGGCCCTGCATGCTCCTCTGGATCTCTATTGCAACATCTGCTATCTCTGCGCGAGAGCCTTGATCAGTAATCCCATTGAAATCATCCTCCTCATCCTGCTTGTCAAACATCTTCATCACCCAATTGGAAAGCTTCAGCTGCTTTGCCACTTCTCTCTGCAGTGCTCTTGTGCTCTCCCACTTTGAGCAGTCGATGTGGATGACTTGCTCAAAATCCAGTCCAGGAGGCCTACTCGGTTCCTTTAATTCCAAGCATCGAGCTATGGCTCGCAGGACGGCACATGCCCCCAGTCCTTCCCAGCCATCAAAGTAGATGACGTTCTGTCTACTTTTATTGAGTTCATTGAGAAGTCCTTCAATGGCCTCATCAATGGTGTCTGCCTTGATAACCTGCATGCATGTATGCAGCTGTACTAAGGACCACCAGTTCAAATGAGCTTGTTATACATTTCATCTTAATTAATTAAGCATGCGAATCGGCATTGGCATTGACAATATTCTCAATCATGACTATAACCGAGGATCATAAGTAATAACTTTGGCATGGCTACACATGGATGATGTGATTGAGTGATTAACTAATTGCAGACCTGACATATAAAAATTAAGCCCATAATTTACGACAACTGATGCAAAGAAGAAGGAATAAGAAACTAAAATAAGCAGTTTGCAAATTGAGCTCAAATGGAATAAACAAGATCACAGGCAGAAAAGAAGAAAATGTGATTGCAAAGTGTATCCATACCTCCGTACGCATGATTAGTTGGTAGGACTTGGAAAATCTAGCCACTAGATTAATTCCATTGTCAGTAAGCCCATTAACAATCTGCAGGTTTTTCTCTCGGCCAGTCGTCGACTGGTTCCTGACATTGAGAATTCATAAGCAGTAGCACAGTATGAAGCTAGCTTATATAAATCCGGAGAAGCATGCAGATAGATTTAGTAGAGGCATGAGGTGAGCTAGTTAAATACCTTGGTTAAGTTGAATAACTTGTACTATGTAGATAATATGCAGTTTGTGTTCGAGATAGATGGTGTGTAGCTAGACAGAAGCCAAATAGATAGCTCATATGACACTACAAGATGGTCGGATAAGAGAGCAAAACAAGGGACTGATACATTGCTGCGACAAAACATTTGTGGCGCTTCATACTTGTGTGCATGCTCAAAGCGGTACTATTCTTACCTTTTACTTTTCTGTGAGGATTGTCTTTTGCTTTTGCTAAAGACAGAAATCAATTCTTTGCTTGAAGCTTGCTGGCTGCAAGACTCAAAGATAAAGATAAAATATTGCAAGGCTTGTCCACTCACTCTACGATCTTGCTGCTCACTAATTGAGCAGCTTTATTTTTATCTTGCATTGCAATATGTGGTGTACAGCACAATATCGGTCCGCCTCCAAATATCACTACTGGTAGGTTAGCGCTTAGAAGTGTAGAGTGCATTGTGTTTACTTAGCCAATTGATAGGTTAGTAAATAACTTTTTCCTTCTATTAATGCATCCAGAAACAAGGATTTCGCGTTTTCTAATAAACAAATTGCAGTAAGGTACAATGGCATCAGGAACAAGGATGTCGTGCACGTCAGGTTCAGGAACGTGGCTCATATCTCTAATCCTAGTTACAGCTTACGTGCTGCTCACATGGTTCCTGCTCTCTCTTTGTTTTATCGAAAATTCCTGCTCTTTCTTTGGAGGAAATTTGTGAGGCTCATATTCTAAACTACTACACAAATCATATTTTTTCCTACACTACTAGAAACTTTAATCCAACTATGCGCAAAAAAGAGGAACTTATTGTATTCGAGCATGTTATCAAATCTCTACCATGAAACGATATTTAATACATATAGCAATAATGCAAATATGTTAGGAGTGCCCATTTTGTCCTCAAGAAGATAAAAGTTACTGCATCGGTAAAGTGTAATAGAAAAATACATAAACGACCATACCCCAAAACGTTTAAGACTATAGTATATAGTTAAGCAATTCCCCTACATTGTGACCCAGTTGCTTTCTAAGAGTTCAAAGACGTGGCACTAAAGGAAAACAAGTCTGCTGCATAAAACTTTTGCTGACTGTCATTTTGAATTATAGTTAAGAGAAGGGAAACAAATAGATTGTGATCTTGAAAAACATCAGTACGTGGATACATGAACATTGACACTTTGAAAGTATCAAGAGTTGTCCAGCCACACTCTGAACTGTACTAAATGGACACACAGGTTTTGCACCTTTTCATGGTATCTGCTGAATCGATCGTTCAGGTCATCAGGTGTGACAACGAGATGGCCAGATTGGAGAGCAAAAGAGCGACGTAGTACATGCTGCAACGAAATATTTGGGGTGCTTTATGCTTGTGGGTGTACAGATGATTTAGAGGAATAAAAGCAAGCAGTAGCATCCTTAGCTTTTGCTTTCCTTTTTCTCTTTCACTGAGAGAATCACCTTTTGCTTTCATTAAAGACAAAAATGAATTCTTTGCTTGTGGCTAGCTAGCTATAGCATTTGAAGAAAAAGATGAAAGATTGCCGCAAGGCTTTCTGTCTACTGTCCAATTTTCCTGTATTGAAAAACTTTGTATCTTTCAAGCCATTCAAACTGAAGAAGGTTTGGGTTTCAGCTTGCATTGGCATTGCAGTAAGGTAGGTATCGAGGGGAAAATGTAGTACTCCCTCCGATCCATATTAATTTTCGCTAACTTCGTACAAAGTTATGGATCAGATGGCGTACTAGTTATGTTGTGGAATTCGGCCAATTTCTCTAATCATATTCCCTATAAGGTCCTATTATAAGGCTTTCTGCTCTCTAAGGAAAAGCGAGGTTGACTTGCTTAGCTTTCCTATATGTAAATCAGAAAATGCTTCACACACTGCCAGAAACATTGTGCAAACTACTCAACAAAATAATAATTACGCGAGCCTGTTATTGAATCTTGATCTGCACCATTTATCCTTGCTCTAAAGTATCCAACCAAATTTAGTATAGTAATTTCGTACACACAGAAATACTATCTTATCCTCACCGAAAGATAAATTACTAGCTCAGTAAAGTGTAACCAAGTTACAGAAACCGCAGCACCTGAAAATGTTCGAACATATATAGTTAAATAGCTAGATTACGGTTGCAAATAATTGCTTTCTTAGAGTCTCAGGAAGTTGAAAAATAATAAGAGACCTGGTGCAGAAAACAAGCATAACTCTCATTATGCTAAAAGGAGACACACTTTTGCTATCTGTTATTATGTAGATTTTTTATTAAGACAAGCAAAACAAATAGATCATGTTCTTGACAAATACTGGTACATGCACATAACATTGAGCCATGGGAAATATCCATTTTGAACACGTTCTGAACTGTACTAAATACGACACCCAATATTTACATATTTGTCAGATACAGGCAGAAATACTACATGGTCAATCCACAGCAAATGATAGTTGTCATACATGGATGGGTTAGACAGGTGCTATAAAAATAGAAACTTCTCCTTGAGCATGTATTTCTGCAGCACCAAGGAAACCCAACAATTATGTCTAGCAACGGACAGTCAGACACCATATGTGCCTCTGCTAAGTTGTAAGCTCAAATGTGATAAATAAGTGATAAATTTGAGCATGGCATAAGGCAGGACAATCCTGCAGGTGGTGCGATGTAAGGTTACCATAAATATTAATAGTTAAATAGCCAGATTACGATGCGAATAATTGCTTAAAATAAGAAACGAGATCTGTTGCAGAAAACAAGCATATCTATCATTATGCAAAGAGGAAACACACTTTTGCTAACTGTTGTTAACTTACTATGAAATGAATTGTTAAGGCAAGCAAAACAAATAGAACATTCTTTTGACAAATATCGGCACGTGCACATGGCATTGAACCGTTCACACTATCTGAAATTTTCAAGACAGATTCTGAACTGTGCTAAATACGGCCTGCAATATTTACATATCTTCCAGATACGGTTGGAAATACTAGTGCATGGCCAATCTAGAACATGTGGCATTTGCGGTACAAGGATGGTTATGCAGGTGATACAAAAATAGCAACTTCTTCTTTGACCATGTACATTTTATGCAGGTGATACAAACTCTACAATTAGGTATAGGGACGTGTGCCTCTGCTAATTAAGTTGTACTAGTAAGTTCGAATGTGATGGGTTGTATGATGTGCAACTTTCACTGTGAGTGATATATTTGAGCATGACAGAAGACGAACTCCCTAAGACTCGGAGGCGGACCTCAAGGCATGGGGGCAAACTGATTTCAGGTTTCTAGCAGAAGCATCTATCCGACTATCACCAAGAAACTAATTGAAATGTGGAAACACAGAAGCTACAGCAGTGAGAGAGTTGAAGCAGGCACACCGATCCGCGACACGAGGTAGGGGGATCCGCTCGGCCGGCGCCGGCGCCGGCACTGTCTTTGGGGATGCAGCGGCTGCGAAGGGTTGGTTTTACGGCAGCGGGATGCGGCGCCGTCGGAGGAGGCGCGGAGGGGCGGTGGGGTGTGGTCACCGCCGACGGAGACGCGGAGGGCCGACGCCGAGGCGCCGAGACGCCGGCGGCCTCGGATCGGCGAGGCCGGCGGCGATACCTCCACGGGAAGAGTAACAAGACCCAACAAGGTGCACGGTGGGCCCCTTCCGCCCATAGACGCCTAACCCAGGAACAAGGCCCAAAAATTTCATCGAGCCCATTTGCAAGTAGACAACCGGGCTCGGTAGCAGTAGAGAGCTTCCGAGATTGATCCATCTATCTCGCCGTCGAATAGGTTCCTCTGGGCAAAAAACCCTACGCTTTTGATATCTTTCGGTGACTAGTAAGTATGCACGTGTAACACACGTCTCAAATGTTGATCAACTAAGTTGACGTGGTATAAAATTAAAATGATTCCTGAAAAATATATGTTAAATGAATGCAAAATATTATAGTAGGCGTAATACATGTCAAATTTTATGTGTATATGAAAGATAACCACTATTATTAGGAAAGCAATTAAATCCACTTCACTTGAAACGTATTTCCACAAAATTTTGTGATTTGACCAAGTATGCATGGAGTGCAATGATCCAAGTAACTATTCATGCATAGAAAAATTAATATTTACTTATATGAACCTCCGACCCGTTATCGTTGCATCCATGCTTAATCAGGTCAACATTTTCATAGCAATCAACATAATTCTTTTTTTAGTCTAATTTGTGAAAATGAAACATATATTTGAAATAAAATTATACATAGTTACATGGAACATGTATATAATTATTATTTTGCATGGTAATATGTGTCTCATTTATATCATAAAGATCAAAGTACAAGTCACATAAGGACCGACATGACAGAACTAAAAAGATAGCAGAACAACTCTGAGCTTGACACCAACGTCCATCACGTCTCTCTGGCACCACTAGAGCAACCACCGAAGAAAAGAATGACGAATCACCTCGTCAACCGAGTTCGACATGACTCCATCGCTGATTTGCAGCTTTGCGGACCTTTAAGGTGGCTCACCAAAAGTGAAACCCCTACCATTGAACGAATCAGACCGGGGTAACACCCCGGACATGCCATCGAACTCCAGATCTGGCACCTCATCACGTCTAAGACGTCGAAGGGGGAAACTATATATGTCATCCACGAACCATGAACCCAGCACACATTTACGTCTTTGAGATGTCATCGATGCAGACTACAATATGCATCCGCTTCTAGATTACCTCACAAGCTCCGCGCCATGGTGGAGCAAACGTCGTCGCAATAGCGAAGCCCGAGCATATAGGTCCACCACAAGGATGCCACCATCAACACATCATCTTTGCTTGAACAGACTGATTTCCAAATCCATCCCCGACCATAGGACCGATGGCCTCGTTAAAGAAGGATCGGAAGAATCTTTATTCGGCGCTCTATCATGGCCGCCGAAGCGAAGACCATGAACAATCTTTATTCAGTTTCTTGCAAAACACATAAACTCTGTGTTGTAGGCCATTGTATTTATTTTTACTTGGTATATTAAGAAATAGGAGCACAATTGTAGTCATGCTTTTTTTTACTCTTGTATTTCTAAAAAAATTGTAGTATATATGAGATATTGGGTATCCATTGCTAGCTAACTATACAACACTAACATATTGTGACAGCCCGATGCTGACGTTCCAGAAGATTCCCCTTTTCTTTCCGTTTCCGTCGTGTGTCTATTTTTATTTGTCGCGTCATCATCGCATCATGTACATCATCTGCATTGCATCGGCATCTCCGTTCTCGTCAGTTTTCAAAAGTTGCATCCGTTGTTAGTTGCCGGTTCTTGTCGTTGTTCGTTCTGAGTCTGACCGCACTCGCACACGCCCGCGACATCGTTCGAAACCCTGTTTTTAAAGTGTGCGTAAAACTTTCTCTGATTGGGTTGAGATTTGACGTGCAGTGTTATTTTAATATAGGTAGGCCGCCTGTCAAGTTTCGTCGCAATCGGAGACCGTCTAGTACCCGAACGGTCGACCGTAGCGGCACCGTCTCCGGTTATTCGTCGGACGTTTGCCGGTGTTTTAAAACTCGTTGTCGTGCCGCCCGTTTTCCCTCTCATCCCTACATAGCCCTTCTAAACAGGTCAGTAGTGCCACCTAGCCACTTCCTCCGTTCGTGGTCGTCGGATCGCGATCGGACGGATGAGGTCCACCCCACCATAGACCAACCCTATATAAGCTCCACCCCCATGGAGAGACCTCTCTCACTCCACTAGGGTTCCCCCTAGTCATTTTTGCAGCCAGCCCCCTAGAAAAACCCCACCTGCTAGCTTCACCTCCTCTCTCCCCGAAATCCAATCTCAGGTCAGATCTGGACCATTGGATATCCATCCAAAGGCCCAGATTTGCCCAAAAATCCCACCTACCGGACAATGTCCACTCTAGTGGACAATGCCCGCGCGACCACAGGGGATTCTCCCTCTCCCCGAGCTCCTCCCGCAGGAGCACGCCCTGCCTGCCCGAGCGCCTCCCTCTGGTCGCCGTGCCGCCGCCGACCGCCTTGGCCGTCGAGGCCCCCTCCTTCGCCGCCCCGATCTGCAGCGCCGCTCCTCCCTGCTGGAGCCCCAGCCGCCGCCTTCCATCATCCTTCCTGCCTCGCCCCGCTGCTTTGCACCACCGACCGCCTTGAGAAGCTCCTCGTCGCGTCGCCCGCCCCTTCCGTCGCCGGGAACGGCGCCCCTCAGCCCAGATCCGCTCGGATCCGGCCTCGCCCCACCGGCTTCCGTCTTCCAGCGCCGTGCCCTAGCTGCCCGGCCCTGCCAGCCGCCGCCGCGTCAGGATCCTGTTCGAGGGAGAGCTCCAGGGTGACGAGGCCGCTCGCCTCGCGTTGACCCCGCGCGTGGGCCTACCGCAGCGCCACCAGCGGCCCAGGTCCGCCGCCCAGGAGCCAGCCTCCAGATCCGAGCCGGTCCACCGCCTCCTCCTCTCTAGCGCTGCGCCTGGGCCCTGATCGCCCCGGCCTGCCTCTGCCTCCTCGCCGGCCTGGGCTAGGCCCGAAGGTGAGAGCCCCCCGAGCCACTATTTCTCATACCATGTGCATGATTGCTATGCTGCGCCCAGTTAGTTCGGCCCGCTAGTGTTTTTTAGGTTTAGAATTTAATTCTATCTCAGGAATTATTAGTTATTTAAAATGCCCGTAACTTTTTACCCATAAGTTGTATCGCGAAGATTTAGATATGTATCTCATGTAACTTTTCGAGTAGAACACGATTTTACAACTGGCATAATTATTTGACGTAGTTTTACGTGCCAAACGCCTAGTTTAGCGTGCTGTCCCAATAGGGGAACATCCCGTATTTATTTTCCTTGCAGTCCGGATTGCCCGAATGCCTTAGATAAATGCCCATGTTTTAGGAGCCATTTTTCCATGCATTTTAGAGCGGTCATTTGTATTTTTGCGTGTAGGGAAGTGCCTCTAGTTTATTTTACCGTATATAGGTTATTTTCCTGCATTTATGTGTGACTTTATTTTTGTTGCGCAACCCCACATATTTTATATGTTTCCGGGGTAGAAAAATCCATGGGAAATAGTGCAATTAGTTTTAGCTTTTGAGTAAGTTAGTTCGTGAGATATTTTGCCATGATGCCCTTTTGTTTAATTCGTAGGATTTATTCCGTGCTTCGTTTAAAGGAGTTGTCAACTAGATAGTTGTTCTTGGGTGTTTAGTATAGCCCCTGCTAATTTTGGTTGCAATAGAAATGCATGTTTAGGTGTGGTTTGCTTGCTCTCAAGTTGCTAGAAATAGTGCTGATTTGGAGGAGCTGAAATATTTCTAAGTCTGGAATCTGTTATATTTTGTTGCTGTCTTGTCTTGCTTGTATCTTGTGATCTGTAGCTCTTTTGAGGTTGGTCCAATGGAGTTATTTGTACCCCTTGTGTTTCTCTAGCATGCTGTAACTTTTCATGCCATTTGGAGCCCGGTAGGTATAGATTTTGCTGCTGTCACTATGGCTTCAAATCAAAAACTGCACTTTCATGAGGTGTAATTTTCACTAAGTCTGAAACAGTGTGTGGGATGCCATTTTCTGACTTCTTTCCCTAGTGATCCATGATGTCATGCTAGTTGTTGTTAGTTGTTTGTAGTAGTGCGTCTTACCCTCTTTCGTGCCATGCCTTACTTGAGTTTATCGGAGTTGTGTAGCTCGTAGTTGTGGGGCGTAGAAAATGCTATGTGGCTGATTTTGGCAGTTTGTAGTGATTTCTTGTTTTGCTCGTAGTTTTCGAACCGTAGCTCCGTTTTGATCGTGTCCTACATGAAACTTGCTTAGACTCTCGTGTAGTTTCATTTTCTCTTGCTGTTTGTATGTTTTGAAGTGCTCGTGACCGTCGTTGCACACATTTTGCATCCATGCCATCATATCTTGCGGTGTTTGTAACTTTTGATCCGTAGCTCCGTTGGAGATGTTCTTTATGTGTAGATTGCTTGAAATGACGCGTAGACTCACGTGAACCTATTTGTTTTTCTGTTTAACAACTAATTAAATGCATTAGTTCAGATCTGGACAGAATTGTAAATTAACATGTGAGGTCGTCTCGGAGGTGCTATATGTCATTTCCGACCTCATTTAAAATGCCTAGATAGGTAGATTAATTGCGCTTCACCTCTTGCCATGTTTAGCCACATTTAATATTGCCGTGTATCTAATCGGGATAGAACTAAATAAATTAACGTGGAGTTTCGTCAATATGCAACTCGTTGCATATTGAACTTCACTTAATGTGTAGTGTTTGATTGTGTGGATTGTCATGCCGTGACTTGCATGTTTTCAGCTGCTCATGCATCATTTGTGTTGTGCATCGTGTGGTGAATTCCGTGTGTTGATTTTTGTTTCCGGTTTGCTTCGTCTCGATAGAGTTCCGCAGCGTGCCGGATTGTGTGGACCAGTTCGACAACGTCGGTTCGTCTGCTTCACGGAGGCATTCTTCTTCCAAGCGGTATCTCAGGCAAGATGATCATTTCCCTAGATACCATTACTATCATTGCCATGCGAGTTTTATCGTTTCTGTCGTTATGTCTCGTTGCCTACCACATGTTAAATATCAGCCTCTCAACAATGCCATGAAACGTTCAACCTGTTCGACCTAGCAAACCACTGATTGGCTATGTTACTGCTTGCTTAACCCTGTTGATAGCGTTGCTAGTTGCAGGTGCAGATGCTTCCATGCGAAAGCATGGGTTCCTTGTTATATCACCATATTAATGCTATTTAACTTAATGGACCTATATACTTGGTAAAAGGTGGAAGGCTCGGCATTTCTAGCCTGGTGTTTTGTTCCACCTTTGCCCCCTTAGTTTCCGGCTACCGGTGTTATGTTCCATAAATGAGCTCTCCTAACACAATCGGGGTTGTTATGGGGACCCACTTGATAATTCGTTTTAGATTAAGAGTGGTCTGGCAAGGCCCAACTTTGGTACTACATTTGCCTAAACACCTAATAAATTGCATAGGGACTTTCCGGACCCCGAGGATAATTTAATCAACCCCCGGGCCAGTGCTCCGCATGAGTGTTGGTCCAAATTGGCAGACTACGGGGCCACCGCGGGACAACCCGAGGTTTGGTATCTCCTAGTGTGACCCATCCGTCGTGTCCTGAGAACGAGGTACGCGACTCCTATCGGGATCGTCGACACGTCGGGCGGCCTTGCTGGATTAGTTTTACCTTTGACGAGATATCTTGTGCATCGGGATTCCGGTGATGCTTTGGGTAATCTCAGAGTTGAGGTTTTCCACTAAGGAATCCGACGAGATCGCGAGCTTCGTGATTGAGGATTTCTATGCGGCTTGTGGTAATTTGTGATGGACTAGTTGGAGCACCCCTGCAGGGTTAAATCTTTCGAAAAGCCGTGCCCGCGGTTATGTGGCAACGTGGAAACTTTGTTTAACACTGGTTCTAGATAACTCGAAGTTAATTAATTAAAATATGCCAACTATGTGCGTAACCGTGACTGTCTCTTTCGTGAGTTCTTTCTCCGATCGAGGACACGGTGGGGTTATGTCTGACGTAGGTAGGTGTTCAGGATCATTCATTTGGTCATCAGTAGTTTACGTCCGTTTTGCGTAGATCTTCCCCCTCTTTATTTTTGTATTCGTAAGTTAGCCACATCATACATATGCTTAGCCACTGCTGCAACCTCACCACTTAACCATGCCTCACCTAATAAGCTTTGCTAGTCTTGATACCTTTGGAAATGAGATTGCTGAGTCCCCTGTGGCTCACAGATTACAACAACACCAATAGCAGGTACAGGTAAAGGTTCCTTGACGCGAGCGCGTTGATTGTTCATTTGGAGTTGCTTCTTCTTCTTCTTCTTCATCGATCTAGGATGGGTTCGAGGCCGACAGCCTGGGATAGCAAGGATGAACGTCGTTCTTTCTTTTCTCGTTTGTTTTCGTCCGTAGTCGGACCCTGCTCTTACTCTTGATGAATATGTAATGTACTGATGTGACTCTGATGTAGCTTGTGGCGAGTGTAAGCCATCTCTCTATGTATATCTCTTCTTTTGAGTACATGTACTTGTAACGATATCCATTCTTGCGACACGACGAGATGCGCTTCTATCCCTGACGAGGCCCTCGTGCCAAATTGAGGATAGGGTCGCATCTTGGACGTGACAAGTTGGTATCAGAGCAGTACCGACCTAGGAGCCCCCTTGATTGATCGAACTTGGCCGAGTTGAGTCTAGTGAAAAACTGCTTTGAGTCTAGTTATATATCGGAGAGTAGGATTCTTTTTTCTCCTCTTCTATGCTCTGGTGAGGAATCTTGATGTAATAATTTATTCTACTCCTCTTCTCACTCAAATTTTTTTAGGATCACGCGGATATTTTTGAGATCTATATGATGCCGATGTGATGGAGTTCTGTCTTGGTGCCTCCTATCTGCTCTAAGTCTCAGGGGAGTTGAGCTCCAGGGGATTCTTGAGCACATCGTTATCATTCAGATTTCTTAGTATCTCAGAACGAAGGATGTTCGTAATTGCTTCAATACTAGTAGTGGCGAGATAACCCCGATGTCCCCAGTACTGGTGCAGATTGTTCGGGAGTACTGCCATACTTTGTATCGTTGTGATCACGAGGGTCTATTGTAGATGAAGGTCCGAGATTCTGGTCGTGTGTTGACGGATGTGATACAAGTGACGGGTTAGTATAGGAGTTGTGTGATATTACTCCTTGTATCCGTGTACCAGATTGCATGACCAGAAATTTCGGGAATTCATAGGTGGGAATTCAAGTAGTTGCTTATAGGACAATCTTCCAACAAATCCTCACCCTTTGTTTTGTTTTAATGTGGTAATTCAGTTGCTTCGATGTCAAGTGGTGATTTCAGATCTTTTCTGAGCAGTGTTCTCATATTCATATGAGAGTGCTAATCCTTTTGCTTAATCAATTGTTTGATAAATTCTTGTCGACCGGGGTCATGATGTTAATTCTTTTCCAACCGGTGTGCTTCTCCTCAAGTGAGTTCAATCCTCGCCAATTTTGCAAGAGCATTCTCTCATTTTATTCCGGAGTTCATCTCATCCGTCCCAAGTTGTCTTTGTTTTTTCCCGCCCTCCCGCCCTTTTTCTTCAGTGGTTGGATTTCATCCAACTGCATTTCATTTGAGTGATGCTTTCGCTATCTCTTCTTTCTTTCGTAACCGGTGATTCAACGTGAAGATTCTCAGGACCTTCGTGTCATATTTGTTCATTCTTGTCATCTTTACCGATGAATTTAATTCAGCTATCCGTGTTCATTATATCCTTTTCACCCTTGTAATTCTTCCTATGTTGGAGTTTCTTGTCAACCTATTTTGGTTATTCATTCCTCATTTTTTTCTTCTATCCGGGGTGTTGAAGATATCTCGGAAGTTTCGTGTTTTCAATTCTTTTAAGTATTTCGAGGTTCTCAACCTCATCTAGTTCTCTTCATACCGGTGCAATATCTATCTTCCAAGCAATCTTTTCTAACGGTGGTTTCTTCGAGTGGGCCCATAACCCACAGGTTTTCCCAGGATCTTGTCTGGCTCTTGTAATCATCCGGAGATCTTTAACTCTTTTCAACTATGACGTAAGTATGAATTTCATCAGTCATATTCCTTCTTCAGGATCAATTAGAATTAATTCTCTTATTTGGCTCAACCTTTCATTCTTCGCTATTCCGGAGTGTCTCAGTAATTCTTGGTGTTGTTCTCGTCATCATTCTAAGCTTGCAGTCGAAGGAGTGTTTTTCTCAATCTTGGTCCATTATCTTCATGATTCTTCGTTTTAGCCTTCTGGCATCGTCTTGAATTATTCCCAATCATGAGTAATCCCTTTCGTGCTATCCGGTGCTTCTCTGAGTTGTTTTTATTTCTCGTTCCTCCGAAGGCCATCATTTCAGAAGATTCTTCGTTCTCAGCTTTCAGCTTTCATCCTCAATTCTTCTCCATTGTCGTCTCTTCGTTCGTCTCTCGGTTATTCCGGCGCTTTGTTCAAGTTTTTCTCTCAGGTGGCTCATGAGCTCTTAATTTTCATGTATCTTCATTAATTCTTAGTTTTTCCATCCAATTGTGAATTCTTATCGGTGCTTCCTTCGTTTATGCTTCAAGTGGTGATTATCTCTCTGTCTCTTCAAGATTATTTCAAGAATAATAAGTTGTATGCTAAATCCGTTGCTTGTCATCAATTTAATTTGGTGAAGGATAAGCATAACATAATTCTTATTCTTGTTTCATCAAATGATTTCAATTCTTCGTCCGGAGTGGCTCTCGATATCAATTCTTTTCTCAAGTGTTCCTATCTTTCTTTTCCGGAGTTCCAAGTTCTATCAAGTATCTCTTGTGAGGCTTCATCTAAATATTGGTAAGGTCATAGTCTTATTCTTTTCTACCTTCATATCGTTGCATCATTCATTTGTAAACGGAGGTCCTTCTTGGTGGTTCATCAAGATTTCATTTGTGTTGAAGTGTTCTTCAAGATTCTTATTGGAGTACCTCAAGTTTTCTTCTCTTGCATTTCCAAGTGCATTGTTCTTCCTTTATCTTTGAGGTGGTATTATAGCATTCTTGTTAGTGTAGGAGCCTAGTAGAGTTTTCCTTTCAAGAATGAGATAATTAAACCCACCAATTCTATGTTCGTGAGATATTTTCAACCCATGATTTCTTCATTGAGCTATCTTGGTTTGGATTTCACCTAAAGCTTTTCCTATGGATTGTGCTATCATGGTGCTTGTCATTAATCCCAGTTCTCATGCACCCTCTTGGTGTAAGAAGTTTTGATTCTTGTTGCTCCCAATCTATCCTTGTTTCTTTTAGTGGTTGTTTGTCACCTGATATTTGTTGAGTTGATTTTCATAAGCACACTACTATCTTGTTCTTTTCGTTGTTGGTTTTCCAACTACTCCGTCTATTCTTCTATCCGGAGGCTCTTCAATTCTATCGTGATGATAGTTGTCATTCCTTTCTTCATTCTCTCCTTCCGCTTGAGCTAGTTCCTATTCTATTGTTCAGGAGGCATTGTGATGTTGCTCATTTGGGTCAATCTTGTCGTTCTATCAAGATCATGGTGTCCCTTGCTCTATTTTACTTGTTTGTTGTGAATATTGTATAATTCTCTCTTCTTATCGAATTTTTTGTCCCATTTTCCCACCGAAGTGCTGCCAAAATTTTCCGTGAATTCTTGCTTGTTTCTCATTTTACTCCTCATCGCCTTGCAACCTTTCAAGGATCGTTGGTTTCACTCGTTTGTCAAAGAAGCGACTAAGTTTTTACCTCTTGTTCTTTCTCATCCTCTCCCCCTTTCATTCTTGGATCTCGGGGCGAGATCCTCTTGTAGTGTAGGAGAGTTGTGATAGCCCGATGCCGACATTCCAGAAGATTCCCCTTTTCTTTCCGTTTCCATCGTGTGTCTATTTTTATTTGTCGCGTCATCATCGCATCATGCACATCATCTGCATTGCATCGGCATCTCCGTTGCCGTCAGTTTTCAAAACTTGCATCCGTTGTTAGTTGCCGGTTCTCGTCGTTGTTCGTTCTGAGTCCGACCGCACTCGCACGCGCCCGCGGCATCGTTCGAAACCCTGTTTTCAAAGTGTGCGTAAAACTTTCTCTGATTGGGTTGAGATTTGACGTGCGGTGTTATTTTAATATAGGTAGGCCGCCTGTCAAGTTTCGTCGCAATCGGAGACTGTCTGGTACCCGAACGGTCGACCGTAGCGGCATCGTCTCCGGTTATTCGTCGGACGTTTGCCGGTGTTTTAAAACTCGTTGCCGTGCCGCCCGTTTTCCCTCTCATCCCTACATAGCCCTTCTACACAGGTCAGTAGTGCCACCTAGCCACTTCCTACGTTCGTGGTCGTCGGATCGCGATCGGACGGATGAGGTCCACCCCACCATAGACCAACCCTATATAAGCTCCACCCCCATGGAGAGACCTCTCTCACTCCAATAGGGTTCCCCCTAGTCATTTTTGCAGCCACCCCCTAGAAAAACCCCACCTGCTAGCTCCAACTCCTCTCTCCCCGAAATCCAATCTCAGGTCAGATCTGGACCATTGGATATCCATCCAAAGGCCCAGATTTGCCCAAAAATCACACCTACCGGACAATGTCCACTCTAGTGGACAATGTCCGGGCGACCACAGGGGATTCTCCCTCTCCCCGAGCTCCTCCCGCAGGAGCACGCCCTGCCTGCCCGAGCGCCTCCCTCTGGTCGACGTGCCGCCGCCGACTGCCTTGGCCGTCGAGGCCCCCTCCTTCGCCGCCCCGATTTGCAGCGTCGCTCCTCCCTGCTGGAGCCCCAGCCGCCGCCTTCCATCATCCTTCCTGCCTCGGCCCGCTGCTTTGCACCACCGGCCGTCGTGAGAAGCTCCTCGCCGCGTCGCCCGCTCCTTCCGTCGCCGGGAACGCCCCCCCTCAGCCGAGATCCGCTCGGATCCGGCCTCGCCCCGCCGGCTTCCGTCTTCCAGCGCCGTGCCCTCGCTGCCCGGCCCTGCCAGCCGCCGCCGCGTCAGGATCCTGTTCGAGGGAGAGCTCCAGGGTGACGAGGCCGCTCGCCTCCGTTGACCCCGCGCGTGGGCCTACCATAGCGCCACCAGCGGCCCAGGTCCGCCGCCCAGGAGCCGGCCTCCAGATCCGCGCCGGCCCACCGCCTTCTCCTCTCCAGCGCTGCGCGTGGGCCCTGATCGCCCCAGCCTGGCTGTGCCTCCTCGCCGGCCTGGGCCAGGCCCGAAGGTGAGAGCCCCCCCGAGCCACTATTTCTCATCCTATGAGCATGATTGCTATGCTGCGCCCAGTTAGTTCGGCCCGTTAGTGTTTTTTAGGTTTAGAATTTAATTCTATCTCAGGAATTATTAGTTATTTAAAATGCCCGTAACGTTTTACCCGTAAGTCGGATCGCGAAGATTTAGATATGTATCTCGTGTAACTTTTCGAGTAGAACACGATTTTACAACTGACATAATTATTTGACGTAGTTTTACGTGCCAAACGCCTAGTTTAGCATGCTGTCCCAATAGGGGAACGTCCCATATTTATTTTCCTTGCAGTACGGATTGCCCGAATGCCTTAGATAAATGCCCATGTTTTAGGGACCATTTTTCCATGCATTTTAGAGCGGTCATTTGTATTTCTGCGTGTAGGGAATTGCCTCTAGTTTATTTTACCGTATATAGGTTATTTTCCCGCATTTATGTGTGACTTTATTTTTGTTGCGCAACCCCACATATTTTATATGTTTCCCGGGTAGAAAAATCCATTGGATTTGTCTGTGCAATTAGTTTTAGCTTTTGAGTAAGTTAGTTCGCGATATATTTTGCCGTGATGCCCTTTTGTTTAATTCGTAGGATTTATTCCGTGCTTCGTTTAAAGGAGTTGTCAACTAGAGAGTTGTTCTTGGGTGTTTAGTATAGCCCCTGCTAATTTTGGTTGCAATAGAAATGCATGTTTAGGTGTGGTTTGCTTGCTCTCAAGTTGCTAGAAATAGTGCTGATTTGGAGGAGCTGAAATATTTCTAAGTCTGGAATCTGTTATATTTTGTTGCTGTCTTGTCTTGCTTGTATCTTGTGATCTGTAGCTCTTTTGAGGTTGGTCCAATGGAGTTATTTGTACCCCTTGTGTTTCTCTAGCATGCTGTAACTTTTCATGCCATTTGGAGCCCGGTAGGTATAGATTTTGCTGCTGTCACTATGGCTTCAAATCAAAAACTGCACTTTCATGAGGTGTAATTTTCACTAAGTCTGAAACAGTGTGTGGGATGCCATTTTCTGACTTCTTTCCCTAGTGATCCATGATGTCATGCTAGTTGTTGTTAGTTGTTTGTAGTAGTGCGTCTTACCCTCTTTCGTGCCATGCCTTACTTGAGTTTATCGGAGTTGTGTAGCTCGTAGTTGTGGGGCGTAGAAAATGCTATGTGGCTGATTTTGGCAGTTTGTAGTGATTTCTTGTTTTGCTCGTAGTTTTCGAACCGTAGCTCCGTTTTGATCGTGTCCTACATGAAACTTGCTTAGACTCTCGTGTAGTTTCATTTTCTCTTGCTGTTTGTATGTTTTGAAGTGCTCGTGACCGTCGTTGCACACATTTTGCATCCATGCCATCATATCTTGCGGTGTTTGTAACTTTTGATCCGTAGCTCCGTTGGAGATGTTCTTTATGTGTAGATTGCTTGAAATGACGCGTAGACTCACGTGAACCTATTTGTTTTTCTGTTTAACAACTAATTAAATGCATTAGTTCAGATCTGGACAGAATTGTAAATTAACATGTGAGGTCGTCTCGGAGGTGCTATATGTCATTTCCGACCTCATTTAAAATGCCTAGATAGGTAGATTAATTGCGCTTCACCTCTTGCCATGTTTAGCCACATTTAATATTGCCGTGTATCTAATCGGGATAGAACTAAATAAATTAACGTGGAGTTTCGTCAATATGCAACTCGTTGCATATTGAACTTCACTTAATGTGTAGTGTTTGATTGTGTGGATTGTCATGCCGTGACTTGCATGTTTTCAGCTGCTCATGCATCATTTGTGTTGTGCATCGTGTGGTGAATTCCGTGTGTTGATTTTTGTTTCCGGTTTGCTTCGTCTCGATAGAGTTCCGCAGCGTGCCGGATTGTGTGGACCAGTTCGACAACGTCGGTTCGTCTGCTTCACGGAGGCATTCTTCTTCCAAGCGGTATCTCAGGCAAGATGATCATTTCCCTAGATACCATTACTATCATTGCCATGCGAGTTTTATCGTTTCTGTCGTTATGTCTCATTGCCTACCACATGTTAAATATCAGCCTCTCAACAATGCCATGAAACGTTCAACCTGTTCGACCTAGCAAACCACTGATTGGCTATGTTACTGCTTGCTTAACCCTGTTGATAGCGTTGCTAGTTGCAGGTGCAGATGCTTCCATGCGAAAGCATGGGTTCCTTGTTATATCACCATATTAATGCTATTTAACTTAATGGACCTATATACTTGGTAAAAGGTGGAAGGCTCGGCATTTCTAGCCTGGTGTTTTGTTCCACCTTTGCCCCCTTAGTTTCCGGCTACTGGTGTTATGTTCCATAAATGAGCTCTCCTAACACAATCGGGGTTGTTATGGGGACCCACTTGATAATTCGTTTTAGATTAAGAGTGGTCTGGCAAGGCCCAACTTTGGTACTACATTTGCCTAAACACCTAATAAATTGCATAGGGACTTTCCGGACCCCGAGGATAATTTAATCAACCCCCGGGCCAGTGCTCCGCATGAGTGTTGGTCCAAATTGGCAGACTACGGGGCCACCGCGGGACAACCCGAGGTTTGGTATCTCCTAGTGTGACCCATCCGTCGTGTCCTGAGAACGAGGTACGCGACTCCTATCGGGATCGTCGACACGTCGGGCGGCCTTGCTGGATTAGTTTTACCTTTGACGAGATATCTTGTGCATCGGGATTCCGGTGATGCTTTGGGTAATCTCAGAGTTGAGGTTTTCCACTAAGGAATCCGACGAGATCGCGAGCTTCGTGATTGAGGATTTCTATGCGGCTTGTGGTAATTTGTGATGGACTAGTTGGAGCACCCCTGCAGGGTTAAATCTTTCGAAAAGCCGTGCCCGTGGTTATGTGGCAACGTGGAAACTTTGTTTAACACTGGTTCTAGATAACTCGAAGTTAATTAATTAAAATATGCCAACTATGTGCGTAACCGTGACTGTCTCTTTCGTGAGTTCTTTCTCCGATCGAGGACACGGTGGGGTTATGTCTGACGTAGGTAGGTGTTCAGGATCATTCATTTGGTCATCAGTAGTTTACGTCCGTTTTGCGTAGATCTTCCCCCTCTTTATTTTTGTATTCGTAAGTTAGCCACATCATACATATGCTTAGCCACTGCTGCAACCTCACCACTTAACCATGCCTCACCTAATAAGCTTTGCTAGTCTTGATACCTTTGGAAATGAGATTGCTGAGTCCCCTGTGGCTCACAGATTACAACAACACCAATAGCAGGTACAGGTAAAGGTTCCTTGACGCGAGCGCGTTGATTGTTCATTTGGAGTTGCTTCTTCTTCTTCTTCTTCATCGATCTAGGATGGGTTCGAGGCCGACAGCCTGGGATAGCAAGGATGAACGTCGTTCTTTCTTTTCTCGTTTGTTTTCGTCCGTAGTCGGACCCTGCTCTTACTCTTGATGAATATGTAATGTACTGATGTGACTCTGATGTAGCTTGTGGCGAGTGTAAGCCATCTCTCTATGTATATCTCTTCTTTTGAGTACATGTACTTGTAACGATATCCATTCTTGCGACACGACGAGATGCGCTTCTATCCCTGACGAGGCCCTCGTGCCAAATTGAGGATAGGGTCGCATCTTGGACGTGACAAGTTGGTATCAGAGCAGTACCGACCTAGGAGCCCCCTTGATTGATCGAACTTGGCCGAGTTGAGTCTAGTGAAAAACTGCTTTGAGTCTAGTTATATATCGGAGAGTAGGATTCTTTTTTCTCCTCTTCTATGCTCTGGTGAGGAATCTTGATGTAATAATTTATTCTACTCCTCTTCTCACTCAAATTTTTTTAGGATCACGCGGATATTTTTGAGATCTATATGATGCCGATGTGATGGAGTTCTGTCTTGGTGCCTCCTATCTGCTCTAAGTCTCAGGGGAGTTGAGCTCCAGGGGATTCTTGAGCACATCGTTATCATTCAGATTTCTTAGTATCTCAGAACGAAGGATGTTCGTAATTGCTTCAATACTAGTAGTGGCGAGATAACCCCGATGTCCCCAGTACTGGTGCAGATTGTTCGGGAGTACTGCCATACTTTGTATCGTTGTGATCACGAGGGTCTATTGTAGATGAAGGTCCGAGATTCTGGTCGTGTGTTGACGGATGTGATACAAGTGACGGGTTAGTATAGGAGTTGTGTGATATTACTCCTTGTATCCGTGTACCAGATTGCATGACCAGAAATTTCGGGAATTCATAGGTGGGAATTCAAGTAGTTGCTTATAGGACAATCTTCCAACAAATCCTCACCCTTTGTTTTGTTTTAATGTGGTAATTCAGTTGCTTCGATGTCAAGTGGTGATTTCAGATCTTTTCTGAGCAGTGTTCTCATATTCATATGAGAGTGCTAATCCTTTTGCTTAATCAATTGTTTGATAAATTCTTGTCGACCGGGGTCATGATGTTAATTCTTTTCCAACCGGTGTGCTTCTCCTCAAGTGAGTTCAATCCTCGCCAATTTTGCAAGAGCATTCTCTCATTTTATTCCGGAGTTCATCTCATCCGTCCCAAGTTGTCTTTGTTTTTTCCCGCCCTCCCGCCCTTTTTCTTCAGTGGTTGGATTTCATCCAACTGCATTTCATTTGAGTGATGCTTTCGCTATCTCTTCTTTCTTTCGTAACCGGTGATTCAACGTGAAGATTCTCAGGACCTTCGTGTCATATTTGTTCATTCTTGTCATCTTTACCGATGAATTTAATTCAGCTATCCGTGTTCATTATATCCTTTTCACCCTTGTAATTCTTCCTATGTTGGAGTTTCTTGTCAACCTATTTTGGTTATTCATTCCTCATTTTTTTCTTCTATCCGGGGTGTTGAAGATATCTCGGAAGTTTCGTGTTTTCAATTCTTTTAAGTATTTCGAGGTTCTCAACCTCATCTAGTTCTCTTCATACCGGTGCAATATCTATCTTCCAAGCAATCTTTTCTAACGGTGGTTTCTTCGAGTGGGCCCATAACCCACAGGTTTTCCCAGGATCTTGTCTGGCTCTTGTAATCATCCGGAGATCTTTAACTCTTTTCAACTATGACGTAAGTATGAATTTCATCAGTCATATTCCTTCTTCAGGATCAATTAGAATTAATTCTCTTATTTGGCTCAACCTTTCATTCTTCGCTATTCCGGAGTGTCTCAGTAATTCTTGGTGTTGTTCTCGTCATCATTCTAAGCTTGCAGTCGAAGGAGTGTTTTTCTCAATCTTGGTCCATTATCTTCATGATTCTTCGTTTTAGCCTTCTGGCATCGTCTTGAATTATTCCCAATCATGAGTAATCCCTTTCGTGCTATCCGGTGCTTCTCTGAGTTGTTTTTATTTCTCGTTCCTCCGAAGGCCATCATTTCAGAAGATTCTTCGTTCTCAGCTTTCAGCTTTCATCCTCAATTCTTCTCCATTGTCGTCTCTTCGTTCGTCTCTCGGTTATTCCGGCGCTTTGTTCAAGTTTTTCTCTCAGGTGGCTCATGAGCTCTTAATTTTCATGTATCTTCATTAATTCTTAGTTTTTCCATCCAATTGTGAATTCTTATCGGTGCTTCCTTCGTTTATGCTTCAAGTGGTGATTATCTCTCTGTCTCTTCAAGATTATTTCAAGAATAATAAGTTGTATGCTAAATCCGTTGCTTGTCATCAATTTAATTTGGTGAAGGATAAGCATAACATAATTCTTATTCTTGTTTCATCAAATGATTTCAATTCTTCGTCCGGAGTGGCTCTCGATATCAATTCTTTTCTCAAGTGTTCCTATCTTTCTTTTCCGGAGTTCCAAGTTCTATCAAGTATCTCTTGTGAGGCTTCATCTAAATATTGGTAAGGTCATAGTCTTATTCTTTTCTACCTTCATATCGTTGCATCATTCATTTGTAAACGGAGGTCCTTCTTGGTGGTTCATCAAGATTTCATTTGTGTTGAAGTGTTCTTCAAGATTCTTATTGGAGTACCTCAAGTTTTCTTCTCTTGCATTTCCAAGTGCATTGTTCTTCCTTTATCTTTGAGGTGGTATTATAGCATTCTTGTTAGTGTAGGAGCCTAGTAGAGTTTTCCTTTCAAGAATGAGATAATTAAACCCACCAATTCTATGTTCGTGAGATATTTTCAACCCATGATTTCTTCATTGAGCTATCTTGGTTTGGATTTCACCTAAAGCTTTTCCTATGGATTGTGCTATCATGGTGCTTGTCATTAATCCCAGTTCTCATGCACCCTCTTGGTGTAAGAAGTTTTGATTCTTGTTGCTCCCAATCTATCCTTGTTTCTTTTAGTGGTTGTTTGTCACCTGATATTTGTTGAGTTGATTTTCATAAGCACACTACTATCTTGTTCTTTTCGTTGTTGGTTTTCCAACTACTCCGTCTATTCTTCTATCCGGAGGCTCTTCAATTCTATCGTGATGATAGTTGTCATTCCTTTCTTCATTCTCTCCTTCCGCTTGAGCTAGTTCCTATTCTATTGTTCAGGAGGCATTGTGATGTTGCTCATTTGGGTCAATCTTGTCGTTCTATCAAGATCATGGTGTCCCTTGCTCTATTTTACTTGTTTGTTGTGAATATTGTATAATTCTCTCTTCTTATCGAATTTTTTGTCCCATTTTCCCACCGAAGTGCTGCCAAAATTTTCCGTGAATTCTTGCTTGTTTCTCATTTTACTCCTCATCGCCTTGCAACCTTTCAAGGATCGTTGGTTTCACTCGTTTGTCAAAGAAGCGACTAGGTTTTTACCTCTTGTTCTTTCTCATCCTCTCCCCCTTTCATTCTTGGATCTCGGGGCGAGATCCTCTTGTAGTGTAGGAGAGTTGTGATAGCCCGATGCCGACATTCCAGAAGATTCCCCTTTTCTTTCCGTTTCCATCGTGTGTCTATTTTTATTTGTCGCGTCATCATCGCATCATGCACATCATCTGCATTGCATCGGCATCTCCGTTGCCGTCAGTTTTCAAAACTTGCATCCGTTGTTAGTTGCCGGTTCTCGTCGTTGTTCGTTCTGAGTCCGACCGCACTCGCACGCGCCCGCGGCATCGTTCGAAACCCTGTTTTCAAAGTGTGCGTAAAACTTTCTCTGATTGGGTTGAGATTTGACGTGCGGTGTTATTTTAATATAGGTAGGCCGCCTGTCAAGTTTCGTCGCAATCGGAGACTGTCTGGTACCCGAACGGTCGACCGTAGCGGCATCGTCTCCGGTTATTCGTCGGACGTTTGCCGGTGTTTTAAAACTCGTTGCCGTGCCGCCCGTTTTCCCTCTCATCCCTACATAGCCCTTCTACACAGGTCAGTAGTGCCACCTAGCCACTTCCTACGTTCGTGGTCGTCGGATCGCGATCGGACGGATGAGGTCCACCCCACCATAGACCAACCCTATATAAGCTCCACCCCCATGGAGAGACCTCTCTCACTCCACTAGGGTTCCCCCTAGTCATTTTTGCAGCCACCCCCTAGAAAAACCCCACCTGCTAGCTCCAACTCCTCTCTCCCCGAAATCCAATCTCAGGTCAGATCTGGACCATTGGATATCCATCCAAAGGCCCAGATTTGCCCAAAAATCACACCTACCGGACAATGTCCACTCTAGTGGACAATGTCCGGGCGACCACAGGGGATTCTCCCTCTCCCCGAGCTCCTCCCGCAGGAGCACGCCCTGCCTGCCCGAGCGCCTCCCTCTGGTCGACGTGCCGCCGCCGACTGCCTTGGCCGTCGAGGCCCCCTCCTTCGCCGCCCCGATTTGCAGCGTCGCTCCTCCCTGCTGGAGCCCCAGCCGCCGCCTTCCATCATCCTTCCTGCCTCGGCCCGCTGCTTTGCACCACCGGCCGTCATGAGAAGCTCCTCGCCGCGTCGCCCGCTCCTTCCGTCGCCGGGAACGCCCCCCCTCAGCCGAGATCCGCTCGGATCCGGCCTCGCCCCGCCGGCTTCCGTCTTCCAGCGCCGTGCCCTCGCTGCCCGGCCCTGCCAGCCGCCGCCGCGTCAGGATCCTGTTCGAGGGAGAGCTCCAGGGTGACGAGGCCGCTCGCCTCCGTTGACCCCGCGCGTGGGCCTACCATAGCGCCACCAGCGGCCCAGGTCCGCCGCCCAGGAGCCGGCCTCCAGATCCGCGCCGGCCCACCGCCTTCTCCTCTCCAGCGCTGCGCGTGGGCCCTGATCGCCCCAGCCTGGCTGTGCCTCCTCGCCGGCCTGGGCCAGGCCCGAAGGTGAGAGCCCCCCCGAGCCACTATTTCTCATCCTATGAGCATGATTGCTATGCTGCGCCCAGTTAGTTCGGCCCGTTAGTGTTTTTTAGGTTTAGAATTTAATTCTATCTCAGGAATTATTAGTTATTTAAAATGCCCGTAACGTTTTACCCGTAAGTCGGATCGCGAAGATTTAGATATGTATCTCGTGTAACTTTTCGAGTAGAACACGATTTTACAACTGACATAATTATTTGACGTAGTTTTACGTGCCAAACGCCTAGTTTAGCATGCTGTCCCAATAGGGGAACGTCCCATATTTATTTTCCTTGCAGTACGGATTGCCCGAATGCCTTAGATAAATGCCCATGTTTTAGGGACCATTTTTCCATGCATTTTAGAGCGGTCATTTGTATTTCTGCGTGTAGGGAATTGCCTCTAGTTTATTTTACCGTATATAGGTTATTTTCCCGCATTTATGTGTGACTTTATTTTTGTTGCGCAACCCCACATATTTTATATGTTTCCCGGGTAGAAAAATCCATTGGATTTGTCTGTGCAATTAGTTTTAGCTTTTGAGTAAGTTAGTTCGCGATATATTTTGCCGTGATGCCCTTTTGTTTAATTCGTAGGATTTATTCCGTGCTTCGTTTAAAGGAGTTGTCAACTAGAGAGTTGTTCTTGGGTGTTTAGTATAGCCCCTGCTAATTTTGGTTGCAATAGAAATGCATGTTTAGGTGTGGTTTGCTTGCTCTCAAGTTGCTAGAAATAGTGCTGATTTGGAGGAGCTGAAATATTTCTAAGTCTGGAATCTGTTATATTTTGTTGCTGTCTTGTCTTGCTTGTATCTTGTGATCTGTAGCTCTTTTGAGGTTGGTCCAATGGAGTTATTTGTACCCCTTGTGTTTCTCTAGCATGCTGTAACTTTTCATGCCATTTGGAGCCCGGTAGGTATAGATTTTGCTGCTGTCACTATGGCTTCAAATCAAAAACTGCACTTTCATGAGGTGTAATTTTCACTAAGTCTGAAACAGTGTGTGGGATGCCATTTTCTGACTTCTTTCCCTAGTGATCCATGATGTCATGCTAGTTGTTGTTAGTTGTTTGTAGTAGTGCGTCTTACCCTCTTTCGTGCCATGCCTTACTTGAGTTTATCGGAGTTGTGTAGCTCGTAGTTGTGGGGCGTAGAAAATGCTATGTGGCTGATTTTGGCAGTTTGTAGTGATTTCTTGTTTTGCTCGTAGTTTTCGAACCGTAGCTCCGTTTTGATCGTGTCCTACATGAAACTTGCTTAGACTCTCGTGTAGTTTCATTTTCTCTTGCTGTTTGTATGTTTTGAAGTGCTCGTGACCGTCGTTGCACACATTTTGCATCCATGCCATCATATCTTGCGGTGTTTGTAACTTTTGATCCGTAGCTCCGTTGGAGATGTTCTTTATGTGTAGATTGCTTGAAATGACGCGTAGACTCACGTGAACCTATTTGTTTTTCTGTTTAACAACTAATTAAATGCATTAGTTCAGATCTGGACAGAATTGTAAATTAACATGTGAGGTCGTCTCGGAGGTGCTATATGTCATTTCCGACCTCATTTAAAATGCCTAGATAGGTAGATTAATTGCGCTTCACCTCTTGCCATGTTTAGCCACATTTAATATTGCCGTGTATCTAATCGGGATAGAACTAAATAAATTAACGTGGAGTTTCGTCAATATGCAACTCGTTGCATATTGAACTTCACTTAATGTGTAGTGTTTGATTGTGTGGATTGTCATGCCGTGACTTGCATGTTTTCAGCTGCTCATGCATCATTTGTGTTGTGCATCGTGTGGTGAATTCCGTGTGTTGATTTTTGTTTCCGGTTTGCTTCGTCTCGATAGAGTTCCGCAGCGTGCCGGATTGTGTGGACCAGTTCGACAACGTCGGTTCGTCTGCTTCACGGAGGCATTCTTCTTCCAAGCGGTATCTCAGGCAAGATGATCATTTCCCTAGATACCATTACTATCATTGCCATGCGAGTTTTATCGTTTCTGTCGTTATGTCTCGTTGCCTACCACATGTTAAATATCAGCCTCTCAACAATGCCATGAAACGTTCAACCTGTTCGACCTAGCAAACCACTGATTGGCTATGTTACTGCTTGCTTAACCCTGTTGATAGCGTTGCTAGTTGCAGGTGCAGATGCTTCCATGCGAAAGCATGGGTTCCTTGTTATATCACCATATTAATGCTATTTAACTTAATGGACCTATATACTTGGTAAAAGGTGGAAGGCTCGGCATTTCTAGCCTGGTGTTTTGTTCCACCTTTGCCCCCTTAGTTTCCGGCTACCGGTGTTATGTTCCATAAATGAGCTCTCCTAACACAATCGGGGTTGTTATGGGGACCCACTTGATAATTCGTTTTAGATTAAGAGTGGTCTGGCAAGGCTCAACTTTGGTACTACATTTGCCTAAACACCTAATAAATTGCATAGGGACTTTCCGGACCCCGAGGATAATTTAATCAACCCCCGGGCCAGTGCTCCGCATGAGTGTTGGTCCAAATTGGCAGACTACGGGGCCACCGCGGGACAACCCGAGGTTTGGTATCTCCTAGTGTGACCCATCCGTCGTGTCCTGAGAACGAGGTACGCGACTCCTATCGGGATCGTCGACACGTCGGGCGGCCTTGCTGGATTAGTTTTACCTTTGACGAGATATCTTGTGCATCGGGATTCCGGTGATGCTTTGGGTAATCTCAGAGTTGAGGTTTTCCACTAAGGAATCCGACGAGATCGCGAGCTTCGTGATTGAGGATTTCTATGCGGCTTGTGGTAATTTGTGATGGACTAGTTGGAGCACCCCTGCAGGGTTAAATCTTTCGAAAAGCCGTGCCCGCGGTTATGTGGCAACGTGGAAACTTTGTTTAACACTGGTTCTAGATAACTCGAAGTTAATTAATTAAAATATGCCAACTATGTGCGTAACCGTGACTGTCTCTTTCGTGAGTTCTTTCTCCGATCGAGGACACGGTGGGGTTATGTCTGACGTAGGTAGGTGTTCAGGATCATTCATTTGGTCATCAGTAGTTTACGTCCGTTTTGCGTAGATCTTCCCCCTCTTTATTTTTGTATTCGTAAGTTAGCCACATCATACATATGCTTAGCCACTGCTGCAACCTCACCACTTAACCATGCCTCACCTAATAAGCTTTGCTAGTCTTGATACCTTTGGAAATGAGATTGCTGAGTCCCCTGTGGCTCACAGATTACAACAACACCAATAGCAGGTACAGGTAAAGGTTCATTTGGAGTTGCTTCTTCTTCTTCTTCTTCATCATCGATCTAGGATGGGTTCCAGGCCGGCAGCCTCGGATAGCAAGGATGGACGTCGTTCTTTCTTTTCTCGTTTGTTTTCGTCCGTAGTCGGACCCTGCTCTTACTCTTGATGAATATGTAATGTACTGATTTGACTCTGATGTAGCTTGTGGCAAGTGTAAGCCATCTCTCGATGTATATCTCTTCTTTTCAGTACATGTACTTGTAACGATATCCATTCTTGCGACACGACGAGATGCGCTTCTATCCCTGACGAGGCCCTCGTGCCAAATTGAGGATAGGGTCGCATCTTGGGCGTGACACATATGTGGAGAAAACAAGTCATCATGATCCAATTAACATGTTAAAACTTGCATCAAAATTCAAACATAATACAAATATCATTTTGAAAATGAACATCCTAAAATCCAGACAATACATTGATCCAATGGATAACTCAAACACACAAAAATGCTCACTTCTATTATTAATGAGTAAAGATTACAAGAAACTCATGTGCACACTCCGTAGACATAGCGAAACTAATGCAAAAAGGCACTATACAAGGCATATATATACCAATATTGTATTACCCGATCGCAACAATAGCGCAATTAGTCTTGGGTTGATGTGCTTGGTCAGAAGTACCATAGTGGGACTGGAGGACGATGCAACATCCAGGGCAGTGGCTGGTTCATCTGCTCAGGCAGAAGGTGCGCATCACATAGTTGACTGATGATATCAAGGCTACAAATATTAAGGAAGTGATACACATACAACATAGATTACTAAGAGATGTTAACTGAACCAAATAGGCAACAAAAAAGAGATTCTTATCCTAACCAACATGTTATTATCATGTCTTATATGAAAAGTTTCAAATGCGTGAATCATTCTCAGCTAAATCAACCCAGGTACCATATAAAAATAGTGACCCTCACAAAATCAGTAACCATTACATGTAGAGAACTTCTAATATAGCGATGCAGGAAAACTAACTCACAAATTGCTAATTATAATGCTACCGAATATCAGGAAACAAGACAAACAACAAAAAATGATTCCATCAATAGCCTCTTCTCCTTGTCAGTCGTATATAATATAGCTGAAAGAGAAGAATATTGATACCTTGTCAGTCGTATAAAACATAGATAATTACTAAAGCTTCTCAAGTAAGGATCAAAGGTCAATGCACGTCTTGACTAATATAAAATGCACATATCCAAAGCAAAACATTGGAGTCTGACTTTAAGAAATAAGATATCTGACAAAAGAATTAACAGTGAAGGCAAAAAACAAAAGAGATAGTTAAGACCCAAATTTGTCAAGCTGGCAGTTGTGTCTCTGACCATTATGAAGAGGACACCTTTGTCCCATATGAAGAAACAAGTTAGACCTACATATATATGTCCAATTTGCATATATATCTAGAGAAAAACAAACAAATTGAAAGACTGCACTTCTGAAATCATCATGTTGCAAAAAGAATAGTACAATCTAATAGCAGATGGTAACATATAGATGGATTTTTAGTACCTCTTATCTCATTTCCTTGCTGACGCCTTTGCCATTTCAAAAATATTCCTCCAGCCTTCTATTTGACCGTACTACTGAAACCATCATGCTGCAAAAAGAAACACCAAGTTCAGCAAGCCAAAAGTTCATTTCTTCTATATATTACCAAACTATAAGTTTGTAAGTTAGGTCCCAAAAGTTCAGTTAGCCAAAAGTTTATTCCAGTTTAGTTTTTTGTTGGAGATCCTATGTCGCTTGGACGCAAGTCCATCAATGGATTTGCATTGTCCATCCTGTAATACTGACCATATGTACATCAAGTAGTTCATGTCTTGCTATCTTGTAATTTGCATATATTAAGTAGGATTGGTTCTTGCTTTTATCAAAAAATTAATGCATATGTCGTCATGTAATATGAAATTCACTCAAATTAGCTGATGATTCTTTCTTCAAACTTCTCCCACATATTACAATTGGGAATGCAAATGACTTCTTGGAAATTGGATGAACAGAAAAATGTAGATTAAAGATAGGGAGTGTCAGTATATTACCGTGGGTGTCTCACGAACAGCTTGTTGGCTAGGGCTGGACTTCGTCCTTTGCTTGGGCAGACATGACGAATGCATATGGAATGGAGCAGGGCGGGGCGTGGTCAGATCGCACCATGGTTCCCTGTCCGCGTCACCGTTGAGACATGCAGCAACTCACGCCGGCGACGCTCCTGCGCAACGCAGCCCGTGCCTCAGCGCCGCTGCACCAAGTGCTCACCGCGTGCCCTCGCCAGGTGCCTTGCCAATAGGAACCAGGTGCCCCATCATCTCCCTACTTGGGGTTGGCCATAGCTTTTCCCCGGGACGCCATCCAACGACGGCAAGGCGGGAAGAGGCAGGGGAGGGAAGGAATGGCGGCTAGGGTTCTCCCCCGAGACGTATGGAGGCAACATGATGCTTGCGATTTGGAAATCCCTTTTGCGTTGACGAAGCGTTGTACGCGGACGCGCGTGGAATATTTCTCTGCAGGTGGAGTGCGTCCAGTCCTAGTAAATTACTAATTGCACACATAGCCCGGGATTAAATTAATTGTAACCATTAGATATTATTCAGAGGGGCTAATCTGACGGTGAAAGTTAGGCTGGGTACATCTACCGGGTGGTTTTACGAAAGTTTTAGTTTGCTTATTTAATAGTAGTTTAGATTACCGTTGGAATCACTACCTCTCGCCTCTGTGTTGGTGTTGCGGCATTCCCTGACTCTCGGGCTGGTTAAGGGGGTTTCTGGTGATCCTATCCAGCCTTGAACGAGGGTTCCTCAGAGCGGTCTACGGCGATGAGATCGTATCTACTAAAGATGGCGGAGGGTGCGACATCACAAGGAATCAGCAGAAGAGTTGTTGGCTCGTCTCATGCTTCAGAAAGAGGAAGAGGACGATTTCATCTGGGAGGAGGAGCTGCCGGATTTGATGGAACTGGCGAAGTGGGTGGCGATCGCACGGGTTAACACCACAAAATCCTTTAGTCCTAATGCCTTGTATGGCGACATGAGGGCGGCCTAAAACCGGGCAAAACTAGTAGTGTGGAGGAAGATAAAAGAAAACACGTTCACGGTTCAATTTGGGTGCCTTGGGAACTGGAACAAGGCGATGTTCGAGGGGCCATGGTTGTTCACGAAGCAAGCGCTGATCCTAAAGGAGTACGATGGTTTTAAGAACCCGGACGCAATAAAACTCGTCAAGCTGGCCGTTTGGGCATAGATCCATGGCCTACCGGACAAGTTTATCATCGAGCGGGCTGTCGAAGGTTTGGCCTCTCGAATTGGTGAGGTTGAAGAAGTGCAGCTGAAGCTCCTGCGGGGTTCTTTGGAGAATTTATCAGAGTTAGGGTGAGCATTGACATCAATGCAAAGATCAAGAGGTTTGTCACCGAAAATAAAGGGGATGAAAGGGTCAAGTACCAAGTCAAGTATGAGAAACTACCAACCTTTTGTTATAACTACGGAGAGTTTGTCCAATGGCATGAGGATTGTGGAGAAAGGGAGCACGATGAGTCCAACTTTGAGTGGGGTGATACCTTGTTTGCTGATTATGTGTTGTTCAAACCGGCCGAATGGGGGAGCTCAGCACCAGCCCGAGGTGGAGGGGGACCGAGACCGGGGGGTGATACGCCTCCGTCGTATCTACTTTTCCGAACTCTTTTGCCCTTGTTTTGGACTCTAATTTGCATGATTTGAATGGAACTAACCCGGACTAACGCTGTTTTCAGCAGAATTGCCGTGGTGTTGTTTTTGTGCAGAAATAAAAGTTCTCGGAATGACCTGAAAATTTACGAGGAATTTTTATGGAATATATGAAAAATACCTGCGCAAAGATCCACTGGAGGAGGTGAGCCAGTGGGCCACAAGCCCAGGAGGCGTGGCCACCTCCCCGGCCGCGCCTACCAGGCTTGTGGGGGCCCACGTGGCTCCACCTCCTCCAATCTCAGCTCTATATAGTCCGTCTCGCCCGAAAAAAAATCAAGGAGAAGAGTTCATCGCGTTTTACGATACGGAGGCGCCGCCACCTCCTGTTCTTCATCTGGAGGGCAGATCTGGAGTCCGTTCTGGGCTACGGAGAGGGGAAATCGTCGCCATCGTCATCATCAACCTTCCTCCATCGCCAATTCCATGATTCTCTTCACCGTTCGTGAGTAAACTCCTCGTAGGCTTGCTGGACGGTGATGAGTTGGATGAGATCTATCATGTAATCGAGTTAGTTTTGACGGGGATTATACCCTAAACCCCTAAACCTTAAACCCCTAAACCCTAAACCCTAAACCCACTACAAGGAATATGCTAATACATGACGCCATTTTTTCGTCGCTACATCGTCATGGTTTTTAATTTACGACGATCTCACAACAAAAAACCAAGCGTCAAAAACGGAGCGTCACAAATGAACAGCAACGACGTTTTGATCAAAATCGTCGTAACTTTTACGATGATTCCTGGATTGTCATAACCTTTACGACGATCCTAAATCGTCGTTGGCAATCAAAACCCAGTCCTACGTGGCAGTCCTACGTGGAAAAATTACGACAAAATTAAAACGTCATGGTTGAAATCAGCCCAACCCATTTCAATTGATCACATGGGCTGGTTTATTTTTTTGCGCTTTTTCTTATTGGGCTTCTTTTTGGGCCTTAGCCTATTTACAACCACTTTAGTATTTTTTTATCATTATAATTTGGGCCCTGGCCTTTTAGTGCCCAAATACATTTGATCTAGTTTCATTTTTGAATTCAGCAACTTTTTGTTCCAGAACTTGGTTTCATTTCTATTTGTTGGGCCTTTTCAACCCAATAATTTGTCCCGTATTAATTCCAACACTATTTCATATTCAAATTAGGAAAACTCCAGGTCGAATTAAAATCATCCATCATATAACATCACATAATACATCTCCTAGGTTTACATAACACAATACATCTCCCAGGTTCACATCAGGTTTACATAATACATCCAAACTCCAAGTCGTTCTCCTCCTTGGGCTAGATGGCGCCTGCAGCAGCCACCTGCTTCTGCATCTCCTCGGTGATCCTCTTCAGGTGCTCCATGTTGTCAGGACCTGCAACAAATAGAAAGATTTTAGAACCATGCTGGTGTTTCTTTTATGCTGCCTACAGTACATAACAGAAACTAAACAAGCATCGATGTGTCAAAGCTATAGAAAGAACAACACGAGAGAGGTAATAAACAAGATGACTATCAATTGCCAATTGACGAGCATAAAAACACTAACCGTCAGCTCATGTAAACTGAGCTGAGCAAAGGAAGGAGAAGTATATAATGTAAGAATGTGGCTTGATATTAATTTTCATACATGAAAGACAACAGGTAATGTGAGTCACTCAACAGTTAATAAAACGGAACATTCGTCAATTAATACTACCTATTCATAAAACAGAGATCATAAATTTCAAGCCCAATTGCCAGTACACAATTATAGATCAACTTTAATATTATTAACCTAAACTATTTAGAGAGAATTCCTTATTTAACACTACCATAAAATGGATGCCTTATTTGACATTGAAAAAATATTTCTTCCCTATCTAACACCAACCTTAAATTTTGTTCCCAATATAACATTTTCATCCATTTTCTGAGGTAACGGTTTTAAATTGCACATGAAATGACATTTTTACCCTTAAACATCTATCTGATCATTAACTAGGTGCGTGCTCTGCTCTCCCTTGTAGTATCTCCCTATCAACAGGCCAGCAAACAGAAAAATCACGTATCTTGCCAGACAGTACGTGGACTTGTTTTTTTTCTTTAACCATACATGCACAGGTGTATGAGTATTACGATATGTATGTGTGCTTGCCAGTACACGCACAGTATTCGATACGTATACATGTGTGTCTTCAGCCACCGCTGCAGGTATTCAGGTATGTAGGTATACTATGGTACGTACAGATGGCCATGGTCATGCATGTCATCACCATGTACTTGCTCACAATGCCTGTATGCATGGATGGGTACGTGAAGTAGTAATGTGCTAGTACACGTGTGTAACGTTGACATTGTATGTTGTTTTTTCTACAATACCAAGTATAAGTACTTAGACAAAGCTCTGTACAAAACCGCTTCAAACAAAAATAAAACACATAGGCATGAGAAAGAGGATTAAAAGAATGGCATATACCAGTTATAGGGGTAATTTTGTCCTTTCATGTGCAATTTAACACTGTTTGCTCACAAAACGAACAAAAGTGTTATATTGGGAACAGATTTTAGAGTTGGAGATAGATAAGAAATAAATATTTTACCAATGTCAAATAGGGAACATGATTTTAAATAGTGTTATATAAGGAATTCTTTCAACTATTTATTGGCTGGTCTCACCAAGTCACATAGAGCACTAGTGGAAAACAGGGCATTGAGCCAACAACATTTGACCCGGATTGGATATAAACCGGTTCTAAAGGGTCTGTCCGCTGGGCCCCCTCCCTGCAGCAAATGGCCGGAAGGCCTTTAGGACCGGTTTGTAACACAAACCAGTCCTAAAGGTTTTTGGACCGTTTGCTGCAGGGAGGGGGCCCAGTGGACAGACCCTTTAGAACCGGTTTGTATCACAAACCGGTTCTAAAGGTTTTCTCATTTTTGCAGCAACTGCAGTGCCCCGCTGTCAGACCCTTTAGAACCGGTTTTTGACACAAACCGGTCCTAAAGCCCTCCTCTCCTTCCTCCCTGAGCACCCTATATTCCACCCATTTTTTCTAGCTCGAGCTCAACTCCATTTTTGCTCTCTCCTTCCTCTTGGGAGCTCTAATCCATCCCCATTTTTCTCCACCATTTGTCAAGATTGTTGGCACCCATCGGTCCTACGGTTAGCATCAACATTCCCTCTTCCGGCATTGCAAGTTTTGCTCGTTTTCTTGCTCATTTCATTTTTGTTGTGCTAGCTAGGTGTTTGATGAAATGCCTAAGCTAGAGAGAGTTCATCATTTGTTATGTATACATATGCAATTTGAGCTCAAATTAAATTATGATTTGTGGTTTTTTTTAGTGTCGCGCGCCTTGTCCCCTTCCTCACCGCCGTCGATCGCCCCGTCACCGACACAACCTTGGTAAGCCTATTGTTTTTATTTACCAAAACAAATTTTGATTTGTATGATTTACATATTTACTTGTATATAATTTTCTTATTGTGTAAGATTTTTTTTATATGTATAGCGTCATGGTTTTGATATCCGTCCTCGTTGGCCCTCGTCCAGTCTATGATTCGGATGTGGTATATTATCTTTTATAACTACATATTTTCATTTCCTGATTATATGACAATTAATTACGCCGACCAACTTGACATAGATATTTTTATCTAGGAGGTAGTGGAACCGGAAATGCCAATCGACCCTATTGGTGAGAAGTTACACTTAGTTGAACAAGAAAATGTTGCCCTGAAAGAACGATTGAAAAAAACTGAAGAAAGGTTGGAAAAAACTGAAAGAGAGAAGATGACCTTGGAAAAGGTTCTTGCCGGTGTCGTCGATGGTCACAAGAGCGAGATGGACGCAATGCGTCTGAAGATTAGAAAGATTAGAAAATATGCAATTAGTAAAGAGGCTTGGTATCATTATGCCGTCGGGTCAATTGTTACCTTTGTTGCGATTTTGATCGCATTTGTTGTTGTTTTTAAATGCATTAATTAGAGAGAGTTTTTATGGTTGGTTTCAGTGTGTGTTTTTATGAGAACTATATATGTATGGCCACTACGCTACTTTGGTTTTAACGTGTGATCAACTTTTTGTATTAATTAATTAATTTAGTCATGATGATTTAGCATAATGGTTTTTGATAAATTTATATAATGCAGATGAACCGGCAATGGATGTACAGTGATCGACGTCGTCCCGAATTCCTTAATGGCATGCATAGTTTTCTCAATGTGGCTGAGAAAAACAGGCAGAATGGATTTATTTTTTGTCCATGTAAAAAATGCCAGAATAAGAGGAATTTCCCTAACTCAAGAACCATACACACCCACCTGTTGCAAGAAGGCTTCATGCCCGGTTATTTTTGTTGGACCAAGCACGGAGAAAGAGGGGTTGTAATGGAAGACAATGAAGAAGAAGAGGATAATGATAACTATCCTATGTTCGGTGAACACGGTGATACTAAAATGGGGGAAGACGAGCCTGAACTTGAGGACATTGTTGATGAGTCTGATGATGATCTTCGTCAGGTCATTCGTGAAGAACAGATAAACTGCGGAAGTGAAAACGAGAGGTTGAAGTTGGAGCGCATGTTAGAAGATCACAAAAAATTGTTGTACCCAAATTGCGAAGATGGCCAGAAAAAGCTGGGCACCACCCTGGAATTGCTGCAATGGAAGGCAGAGAATGGAATATCTGACAAGGGATTTGAAAAGCTGCTGAAAATAATGAAGAAGATGCTTCCAAGAGATAACGTGCTGCCCTGCAGTACGTACGAAGCAAAGAAGGTTGTCTGCCCTCTAGGATTGGAAGTGCATAAGATACATGCATGCATCAATGACTGCATCCTCTACCGCGGTTAGCACGAGAATTTAAATGCCTGCCCGGTATGCGGTGCATTTCGGTATAAGATCAGGCGAGATGACCCTGGTGATGTTGAGGGCGACGACCGCCCCAGGAAGAGGGTTCCTGCCAAGGTGATGTGGCATGCTCCTATAATACCACGGTTGAAACGTTTGTTCCGAAACAAAGAGCATGCCAAGTTGCTGCGATGGCACAAAGAAGACCGTAAGGAAGACGATATGCTGAGACAACCCGCTGATGGGTCGCAGTGGAGAAACATCGACGATAAGTACGAGGACTTTGCACGTGACCCAAGAAACTTAAGGTTTGGTCTAAGTACAGATGGCCTGAATCCGTTTGGTGAGCAGAGTAGCAGTCATAGCACCTGGCCCGTGACTCTATGTATCTATAACCTTCCTCCTTGGTTATGCATGAAGCGTAAGTTCATTATGATGCCAGTGCTTATCCCAGGCCCGTCGCAACCCGGCAACAACATTGATGTGTACCTGAGGCCACTGGTTGATGAACTTTTAGAGTTATGGGCTGACGAAGGTGTACGTGTGTGGGACGAGTACAAACAGGAGGAATTTGACCTACGAGGGTTGCTGTTTGTAACCATCAATGATTGGCCCGCTCTTAGTAACATCTCAGGACAGTCAAACAAGGGATACAGCGCATGCACACACTGTTTAGGCGAGACTGAAAGTATACATATAGGCAAGAATGTGTACCCGGGGCATTGTCGATTTCTTCCAGACAGGCATCCCGTAAGAAAGAAAGGAAAGCATTTCAAAGGCGAGGCAGATACACGGAGGAAGCCAACCCTCCCTAAAGGTACTGATATATATGACATGTTCAAAGATATAAAAGTAATCTTTGGTAAGGGTCCTGGTGCACAATCTGTTCCGAATGACGCCGACAACCACGTAGCCATGTGGAAGAAGAAATCTATATTCTGGGAACTACCCTATTGGAAATTCCTAGAGGTTCGCTCTGTGATCGACGTGATGCACGTGACGAAAAATATTTGCGTGAACCTGCTAAACTTATTGGGCGTGCATGGGAAGAAGTCGAGAGATACACCAAAAGCACGGCTGCACCACAAACGTATGCACGAACGAGACGACCTGATGAATCGAGAGAATTTCAAAGGTCCTGCCAGCTACGCTCTTACCAAGGAAGAGAAGGAGATCTTTTTCCAAGTCCTGAGCAGTATCAAGGTCCCGTCTGGCTACTCGTCGAACATAAAAGGAATACTAAACCTGGAAGAGAATAAGTTCCAAAACCTAAAGTCTCATGACTGCCACGTGATCATGACCCAGTTACTTCCGATTGCATTGAGGGGGCTTCTGCCTGAAAACGTGCGAGTACCCATTGTGAAGCTATGTGCATTCCTCAACGCAATTTCTCAGAAGGCAATCGATCCAGCAACTCTACCAAGTTTACAGAAGGACGTGGTCCAATGTCTTGTCAGCTTCGAGTTGGTGTTCCCACCAACCTTCTTCAATATTATGACGCACCTCATAGTTCACCTAGTCCAAGAGATTTCCGTTCTCGGTCCTGTATTCTTACACAATATGTTCCCCTTTGAGAGGTTCATGGGAGTCTTGAAGAATTATGTTAAAAACCGTGCTAGGCCAGAAGGAAGCATGGTCAAGGGCTATGGAACAGAGGAGGTCATTGAGTTTTGTGTTGACTTTATTCCTGACCTGAACCCGATCGGTGTTCCTCAGTCGCGCCATGAGGGGAGACTGCGTGGAAAAGGCACGCTAGGAAAGAAATCAACAACATGTATGGACGAGCAATCTTTCACTCAAGCACACTACACAGTTCTAGTTAATTCCAGCTTGGCGGCTCCATATATCCAGGAACACAAGGATATTTTATGCTCGGAATACCCGGAGCAACCTGAAGATTTCATTGCTAAAGAACACGCGAAGACGTTCGGTGGTTGGTTGCAAAGACGTCTCATTAATGACAACATTGTTGAAGATGAGCTATACTTGTTGGCCAAGCAACCATCTTCGACTGTATTGACCTTTAAAGGGTACGAGATAAGTGGTAACACATTTTACACAGCAGACCAAGATAAAAAGAGCACCAACCAAAACAGTGGCGTCCGGTTTGATGCAAAAGACGACAACGGGCAAAGAGTCACATACTATGGTTACATAGAGCAGATATGGGAACTTGACTACAGACCTTCCTTTAAGGTCCCTTTGTTCTGGTGCAAATGGTTCAACCTGTCAGGCGTGAAGGTAGACCCGAAGTACGGAATGACAACAGTGGATCAGAAGAATCTTGGGTACGGCAATGATCAATTCGTCCTAGCCAATGATGTGGCTCAGGTTTTCTATGTGAAGGACATGTCTAGCAGACCGAGAAAAAGAAAAGATAAGGAAGCGAATACATCAGACGATGAGCCAAGGCGCCACATAGTTCTTTCAGGGAAAAGAAACATCGTGGGAGTCGAGGACAAGACAGACATGTCAGAAGATTACAATAAATTTGATGAAATTCCTCCCTTCAAAGTCAAAGATGATCCAAGCATCCCGTTAAATGATGAAGATAGTCCATGGTTACGGCGCAATCATAATAAAGGCAAGAAGAAAAATAGATAGGGGGTGTTGTTGGTGATGTGTAATAATGTATTAAACCAGTTTCCACTAAATTTGACCAGTTTCCACTAAATTTGATCATTTTGATAAATATCATTTTTTATTTTTTAAGTGTAAAAATGACATTTTGACAATTTGTAAATAAATGTAAAAAAAAACAGAAAAGGAAAACAAAAAAATAAAATAAAAGAAGAAACAGAAAAAAGAAAAAGGAAACAAAAAGAAAAAGAAAACAGAAAACAGAAAAAGGAAAAAAGAAAAATAAAAAAAGAAACAGGAAAAAGAAAAAGGAAACAAAAATAAAAAGAAAACAAGAAACAGAAAAAAGAAAAAAGAAAAATAAAAGAAGAAACAGGAAAAAGAAAAAGGAAACAAAAAAAAAGAAAACAGGAAACAGAAAAAAGGAAAAAAGAAAAAGGAAAAAAACCTTTAGGACCGGTCTGTAACAACAACCGGTCCTAAAGGTGGGTTCTGTTCGCGCCCGAATTTGGACCCTTTAGAACCGGTCTTTGTTAGCAACCGGTGCTACCCTTTAGCACCGGTTGCTAACAAAGACCGGTGCTAAAGGCCCTATACCTCTCCGGGGTCGCCAACTTCTCGCCTTCCCGCGCGTGCCTTCTCTCCTTCTCTCGCCTCCTCGCCGCCTCGATCTCTCCTCGCCGCCTCGCCGCGCCGCCGCCTCCTCGCGCCGCCGCCTCCTCGAGCCGCCGCCGCCTCCTCGTGCGGTGCCGCCTCCTCGCCCGCGCCGCCGCCTCCTCGCGCGCCGCAGGCCGCCTCCTCGCGCCACGGCCTCCTCGCGCCGCCTCGTCGGCCGACGATCCTCGCCGCCTCCTCGCCGGCCGCCACCTCCTCGCCGATCCTCGCCGCCTCCTCGCGCGCGGCCTCCTCGCGCCACCTCCTCGCCGATGCTCGCGCCGCCTCCTCGCCGCAACGTCGCCTCCTCGCCGCCTCTTCGCCGCGCCGTCGTTAAAGGTATATCGTCCATATTTTCGTATATCCATATTTTCGTATATTCACGTAAGGACATCCTATAAAAAAAGTTACGTGAAGCCGCCTTCATCATATTCCGACGATTCCGTAAAACCCTAAACCGACGATTCCGACGATTCCGACGATTCTGACGATTCATAGTTTACCCTAAACCGACGATTCCGACGATTCCGTAAAACCCTAAACCGACGATTCCGACGATTCCGACGATTCATAGTTTACCCTAAACCGACGATTCCGACGATTCCGTAAAACCCTAAACCGACGATTCCGACGATTCCGACGATTCATAGTTTACCCTAAACCGATGATTCCGACGATTCCGTAAAACCCTAAACCGACGATTCCGACGATTCATAGTTTACCCTGAACCGACGATTCCGTAAAACCCTAAACCGACGATTCTGACGATTTCGTAAAACTTTCCGACGATTACAATTCCGTAAAACTTTCCTACGATTCCGACGATTCCATAACTGCGGGGAAAGTTTCCGAAGATTCCGACGATTCCGTAAAACTTTCCGACGATTACAATTCTGTAAAACTTTCCTACGATTCCGACGATTAATTCCATAACTGCGGGGAAAGTTTCCGACGATTCCGACGATTCCGTAAAACTTTCCGACGATTCCGTAAAACTTTGCGATGATTACGACTCCGACGATTCCGTAAAACTTTTCCGTAAACTTTCCGGTTCCGTAAAACTTTTCCGTAAATAATTTTGCTAAGTTAAATTCTTGTTACTAGCAGGTGCTGAGCTATGGATCCCCAAGAACCACATGATCAGCACGCCGATCAGCTCGCGGAAATGGGTGAGGCGGAGAAGGAAAGATACATGTGCCAGATGATTTTTGAAGATGCAACGGCCATATATCATGATGACGACGGTGGGCATGCGTTTAGCAATCAATTTTTGAACGACTCCGGTGACGGAGCTGAGAATATAGAAGATGTAGTAGATGAAGAAGTGCCCTCCGGAAAAAACTCTGCCAATGTATATCTCAAGTCACTGTTGACGCAACAATTAATTTGTATTGCACTTACTAACGAATCATTATTTTCCCGTTTAGGTGCCCTCCGGAACACCTAGCGCAAGTACTGAGAGAAAGTCGAAACGAGGCCCGGCCGCAAGGTTGAAAGATACTGCAAGGTACTCGATCGATAAAGTTGCTTCTGATGGCAAACCACTGGAACCCCCAAAAACTTATCGCAAATTTGTAAATCAGTGCGGAGTTGTTGTAAGAGACCTGGTCCCGATCAACTTAATAGAATGGAATAAGCCGAAGACCGGCGCCAACGTTGGAGCTACTTATGTCGATGACAGATTGAAAAGAGTGCTTTGCGACACGGTCTGGCTAAATTTCAGCGTAGCGGAAGATAAGAAGAAGAAAGTCGAGGAGTGGGCTTTGAAGAAGATGGCCACACAATTCCAGAGGTGGAAGAAAGACTTGTGGAAGAAATATAAGGACGAAGATCCAGTTTTCACTGGGCACCTAGTGAAGATAAGAGACGCTTGGCCTGATTTTAAGGCGTACAAGAAATCGGGTGTCTTTACATCCCGATCAGCGACAAATACGGAGAATGCGAAGAAGAAGAAATATCACCATATTTTGGGGTCAGGTGGCTACATGACTGCCCTGCCTAGGTGGCGACGCTATGAAGATGCGCTTCTGAAAAGAAATATCATTCCACAGACACATGACTGGCCCGATAGGTCCAAGTTCTGGTTGTTCGCGCATGGGGCAATGTTGGACGCTGAGACTGGGATGATTGTTGCGGAGGGACCATGGTCGGAAAAAATAAGACAAGTCGTATCAGATCTAGAGAAGGCAATAGAAGCTGTTCGAAAAGGAACTTTTGTTCCCGATAGAGAGAACGACGAGTTGACGAAGGCACTCGGGAACCCCGAAAAGTGGGGACGAACACGAGGCTTTGGAGCCACTACCCCGTGGAACCAAGGGTTTCCGGCGGACCTTGGCACTTACAGAAGCCGTGGTAGAAGCAAGAGGAAGGCGCTGGAACGGATAGCGACATTAGAAGAAAAGGTGTCGTTTCTCTTGAAGAAAGGGGGACACCCTGTACCTGACACTAAAGAGGAGGAAGAAGATCCTGCACCTGACGCTGATAGGCAGCAATTATAAGACGATCCTGTAGCAGATGCCGTCCCATCTCAGCATAGAAGCAGCGTGGGTTGCACGCAGCTGCATCTAGAAGACGGTCCTGCAGTCGAACCGTCGGCGCCTCACTACCCCGTGGATGATGTCACGGAGAAGACAAACTATGAGATACATATGCCAATGGGGAACATATCCTTCATGGTGGCGTCAGGCTATGCTTTACCGAATCAACCTGGAGCAACCTACCATGGTGGTCAGATTCCAGCATCCCATGCTCGTGTCGGGTTGTCAACAATTACGTCGGGATGCCAGTCAATTGAGCTTGATATTCCTGGAGGTGAAGGTGAGAAGACACTGGGAGAAATGGAGCTTGGTATCATCTTGTGGAAGAAGAAACACATCGTGTTTCCTAACGCGGCGCCAAGGCCACCGACTCCTCCAGGTACAATTATGCACCACCTCCAACAATTACTGAATGTTGCACCACATGTAAGCCTATTTTTAATAGTTTTTTCACTTTCGTACAGAGAATGCACGACCTCCAAGTCCACCCCCCAACGCACCTCCAAGTCCACCCCACAACGAAGATAGGGAGCCCGAGGCCGAGCGTCCATCGCCCGTGCACTCCAGTGAGCCGACGGATGCGCGCACTACGGGTACGGCAAAGCGGAAGCTGCAGTTCAGAAGAAACGGGAGTCCTCCCAAGAAGAGAGAAAGGAAACCCAATAAAGTCAAGACTCCCCCGAATTTACCAGGCCTGATGACTCCGGAGGAACTAGACGAGGCCGTGAAAGCCAAAAACAAAGCATGGTTCGCACGGTTTCCCCTGAAGCCCCCTCCAGACATCTGGAAGGAAACTCTGAAGAACGTACCAAAGTGGAAAATTGAGCGCACCATCGACAACTTATATTATCCTGAACCGCCGCCACCGCCGCCCCTTTCAGACTATGAACGGTTCATTGAAAAGATGCACACCGCACAGATGAAGCAGGCGGAGCAGACGAAATGCGGGAAACAAGTTCCCCAGCTCGGACAACAAGAAGCACAGTCAATTGCCCCGCTCAAGGTGTTATCTGACCAGGCTTCAGTGTCCGGTCCACGCATGGGCGACGTAGGTTACGCTATTGCTGAGGTGGTATATAAATATAAGCCCGAGCAGCCTCTGGTCGAAAATCCTAGTGCTCTAACAACCCAACTATGGAATTTACATGGTTGGTACTTGGAGGCCGCAAGGCAAAAGAGAGACTGTATCATGGCGGCAGTTCAGGATCAACACTACTTCAGAGAGTACGGTGTGGAGATTGGGTTCGATGATTTTTTCCAGATGTACAATCAACGTGCCCTCGACAAAGCTATCGTCAGCTGCTACTGTTTGTAAGTGATTTATTTGTGTAATTTAATTATTTAGTTAAGATCGCGTTCATTGCCCGTATAATTATCACTCACGAGACATTCTTTTTGTACGCTACTATGCAGAATGAAGATTCGTGAATGCAGGCTGGCAGGAATCTGGGACTTTGGGTTCATTGACCCGTATTCGTTTCATCAAGAGACAATAGAAAAGTTCAACAAGGATACACCGGATGATTTGCTAAGGTTTTTGAAGCGACAAAGTACCAAAAAAGAAATACTTTGGCCCTACGCATTCAAGTGAGTGTTACTGTCTTGTACACATTCCATTTTGCTTACCTGATGTTAAGTGTAATTGATGAGTATGCATGACTGCGTGTGTACACGTGCGCAGGTCCCACTTCATATTGTTCATCATTAGAATCGATCAAGGAGTGGTTGAAGTCTGGGACCCGTTAACCTGGGACGCTGACAAATGGAAGAGCGCGCGTCAGATGCTTCAAAGGTATATATATATCGGCCTGTTTCGTTCATCGGCCTCTTTTTCGTTCATTTCCTGATATCAAGTAAGTAATAATTAACTCTTGTATTCATTTTTCTTTGTCGGCCAGGGTTTGGCAAATGTTCATCAAGGAAGAACCCGGTACATGGGCAGACAAGCTCCACTTTCAGATTAACAAAGTAAGTAGTACTACGTACCCTGGTTTCAATACCATTACCATTCTCTTGATTATTATTAATTTGACTGAATTATGTTCTCGTATATAGGGCGTCCCGCAACAACCACAGGGCACTGATTATTGTGGATACTACGTTTGCGAGTACATTCACAGGATTATCAATGAGAAATCCCGTACTTCCAGAAATCTAGAGGTACGTAACCGGATCTTCATAACTTTATTTATGTTGCCATCAATTATGTTAGTTTTGTTCATAACTTAATTGTTTTCATCTACTTCTTTTAAAGCTACAACGAAAGCGGGCGATGCTAAGACCAATCCAACGTTGCAAGGCAGTTGCAGAGGAATTGGCAGGATTTCTCCTCACGCAAGTCATAGAAGAACGCGGAGAATTTTTCCATCCTATGAACCAATAGCCAGCTCCCTTCTCTATGCAAGTATAGAGCTATATATAGGAAACGAACTTCAAATTATGTAATGATAATCGGTCCAGTACTTCGTGTTACATGTATATATGTACTTTTATTTGGTGCATCAACATTTAACCGCAAACACGGAATCGGAGAAACACTTAACCGCAAACACGGAATCGGTGTTTCCGGATACGTGTTTCCGATTACGTGTTCGTAAAAAACGGAACACGGACACACGGAATCGGAAACACGGAATCGGAAAGACGTAAACGGAAATACGGAACCGGAAACACGTAAACGAAAACCCTGAAAATACGGAACACGGAAACACCGAAATACGGAATCGGAAACCCTGAAAAGAAAAGGAAAAAAAAAGAAAAAAAAATGGCATTAGGACCGGTTGGTGTTACCAACCGGTCCTAAAGGTCCTCCGCCTGCGCGCACTTTTAGGCGCCCACGTGGAGGCCTTTAGCACCGGTTTGTAAGAGACCGGTGCTAAAGTGGGGGGCCTTTAGTCCCGGATACGTAGCACCGGATGTGTATCCGGGTCCAAAGGCCCTTACCAACCGGTTCTAATACCCCTTTCTCCACTAGTGGAGTAGCATACTCACTGGACAAATAATAAAATGGAAGTCAAATACTTGAAGCACAAGTGCCAGCACATGCTTATAAATCACCTTAAAATATTATTAAACTAAACAATTTATTGGATGACTACAGTAGTATCCTCCATCAAATTCAAACCATCAAGCTCCTGGTGAGTGGTTTTTGTTTTTCCTGCATCTACAGGCGAAAGCAAATAAGATCTACATCAACGATAGGTTGAGTTAAGACTTGTGCACAAATCATAGTACTACTCAGTAAAATTGCAGTCGGCGCCTCAACTAGCAGAGAGTATTATCAATAAACATATGGCATCAAAGAAGGAAAAATCTCCACATGGCATTAGTACTTAAATTTTTGCCTCTGCGGACTCCTGCTGCAAAGCTAGGATGTCGATAGTGACACATGAAGACTAGAAAGAGAGAGCAATTCCCGGACACGGCGGAGATGCGACCTAATAGACCTCTCATCATATGTTGTTGAAAGAAACATTATTTTCAGCCCCATTGTATCAAATAGTTAAACCAACAACACAAATGGATAATTTGCATAATTGCGTGTATACATACCAGCAACCATCTCCAATGAACAGCCGCCAGCACTTATATCTGCAATCTCAGAAATTTCATTGTAGTCCTCTAACTGGTGTGTTGAGCTATCTTTAGTATGCAATATCAAATCATAGCATGTGTAGAAGCAAGTTTCAGGAGCGTCCAAGAGGAATTGTTTGACATCAATGACATTATCTCCAGGGCTGAGCTGCATATGCAATAGCACTATATGAATTAAAAAAATCCTGGTCCATGTTTCCAATACTCTATGACGGTTTCAACACCTTGGCCTCAAAACAAACCACTTTGGAAATTAAAATATAAACTAGAGGTATGAAAATGAAAATATTATATTACGAGCATACATCAAACTAGTAGAGTAGTAGTAACATTTTTATATGAACAGTCACCAATCAAAATAGTTTTGCGCATATAAGCAGTCAGAGTAAAGAAATTTGTCCACCTAAATTCTAAAATATAAATCCCATTTGTTCTGGTAAGAGGCTGTAAAATCCAAAGAGGTGAAGAGAATACTTTCTCTACTTTAGCAGGAGCTATAATTTTAGCATTATACTTTCTCTACCCGGTGGTATTCTAAGTTTCTAATCAGGAATCACCTTATGCACGACTGAAATCATAAGTTATACAACTAGATTAACAAAGAAAATGAGACGGCAGTTGTTGTTGCTGTAGAAACTAAATCAGTAAGCCTTACCGCCATAACAGATGATTTCGAATAGCATGACAAAGGGTCTGTTGCCATGACTGAAGAATCCATGGAAATGAAAAATGTTACTGAGATAATGTGAAGTAGTACCTCGTGCCTGAAGCACATCAAGATCGTGGGGATCGGTGACAGCGATTTCCTTGACGAACGTCACATGATCTGCAAATTCCAGCAGGAGAGCCATCAGAAACCTCGGGTAGCAAAAGAGAAAGTGCAGAATGACTAAGTGGATAATGCACACAGGGTAGCAGCATATATATGAACGAATGTGGTGCATTAAGGTACTGCTTCAGTGGATTGTGCTCAAACAGCCTAAAAAGTTTACAACACCGTGGATCCAGCCGGCTCCCCAAATCCAATAACCCATCAATTAATAATCGTCTACACTTGGTCTTTGTCAACGCCATCTGGGTCACGAACTAAGTCTAGATAATCAATCCACCTACAGAGAGTCCTCACCGTACGCGGTGGCGGCGACCGAAGATGAGGAGGAGGAGCTGCAGCGCGCGGCGACGAACGACACCCCGCCGAGCGCTCGTAGCGGCGCTTGCAGCACGGACGCGGCATGAAAGCTGATGGACGCATGATTCAGACAATGAATTCGAAGAGCAACAAACAATATGACAGGTGAATCAACTGATACCGACAAAATCAGTAACAGGGGAGCGAAGGGAGCCCTCACCGCGAAGAGCCGCTGGAGCTCGGAGGGGTCAACTTCCTCCACTTGATGCGCTTCCAAGGGGGGGAGGGAACAGATGCGTCGCCTCCGCCGTCGATGTGGTCCTCGCCTCCTTCGACGGTGAGGTCGCTCAGGAGATCGCTGACAGTGAGCAGTGGGCCTCCGCCCCCCCTGTATCTTAGTGCGCAAGAGGTCGCTGGACCAAGAGAAGTTTCACAGTGGCGGGACCGTGCGGAGGCCAGGCGGCGTCACGGGATCGGAGGTGGGGTGACTGCGCTGGATCCGGCCGGGGGGCGTCGCCGATGCGGAGCTCCTCACCTCGTGGCAGACGTCGGGATGCGGAGCTCCTCACCTCGTGGCAGACGTCGGGCTGCGGAGCTCCTCACCCTGCCGAGGGCGGGGGGCACGAAGCGGTGGCGGCCGATGACCGTCGCGTGCATCGAGCGGCCTTCGGATGGTGGGGTGGGGGCGACGGCCGCTACGGGAGGAGGAGGGGTGGGGAGGGGAAACGACGACGTCGGGTGTGGTTGGGGGAGGAGGCGGGAGAGGTGAAGCGAGGGGCGGCGGTGCAAGGGAGGATGGCTGGGGCTGGGGGTGGGTGAGGGGAGGAGACCTACCGGCGGTGACGATCTGGATCTGGGAGAGGGAGGCTAGGGAGAGACTGGATCTCGAGCTGGATCGAGAGACCGAGGGAGGAGGGTGTGCCTCGCGCGTGCGTTCAGGAAAGCTGATCCATGGAATGGATCGATAGCAGGGTGTGGACGGTAGGGTGTGGACGATTCAGATCGACTAAAGCGGGGGTGATCCGTGGGCTGTCTCCTGATTGGTTCGAAACGTGAGGTTTTTTCAAAATATTTTTTAGTGCTAAAACAAGGTGTTTCATGAAGCAGCTATCAAAAATATTATGCAAAATGACATCATTAAAATTTGCACTAAATTTATACCACATTTTATGGATGATAACCAACTTTTATGCATTTCTGATTCTTTTAGCTATTTTTGTTCATTTAAACAATTTTTTGTTAATTCTGTAGTAAGCGGGTCAAATTTAAAAATAAATATTGCTGAATTATTTTTGAACCATGGAAAGAAGGGTTTTCACATATTTGACGAATATATGATCCAAAGTATTTATGAGAATTTTTGGAATGACATAATAGTAGGTTGCTTCACAAACTAGACGGGTTTGGCGCGTGACATAGAATGGACTCACGAGTGACATGTCAACATGTTACGACATTTTTACGACATTTTTATAATCGTCGTAAAAGTTATGACGATCTCATCTTATGCGGTTACGACGTTTTTGACTCACATCGTCGTAATTTATATGTAGATTTGATCCCCTCAAACGGCTTACGGCAATCTCGGATGAAATCGTCATAGATTTATGACGAATTCATCAACGACGTCTTAAAAAACGTCATGTATGAGCATATTTCTATATGTTCTGAGATTGATGTTGCTACTACTTTGCCATGCTTAATGCTTGTCACTAGGGTCCGAGTGCCATGGTTTCAGATCCGAACCTATTATGTTGTCGCCAATATATGTGTGTTTTAGATCCTATCTTGCAAGTTGTACTCACCTACTATGTCTTATGACCCAGCAACCTCGGAGTGACAATAGCCGGAACCACTCCCGGAGATGACCATAGTATGAGAAGTTCATGTACTCACCAAGTGTTAATGCGTTGGTCCGATTCTTTATTAAAAGGAGAAACTTAATATCCCGTAGTTTCCATTAGGACCACGCTGCCACGGGAGGGATGGACAATAGATGTCATGCAAGTTCTTTCCCCTAAGCACGTACGACTACATACGGAATACATGCCTACATTAGATTGACGAACGGGAGCTAGTTACTTATCTCTCAGTGTTATAGCTATTACATGATGAATCACATCCGGCATAATCATCCATCACCGATCCAATGCCTACGAGTCTTTTATTGCTGGTCCTTGCTACGTTACTTTGTCACTACTGTTGTTACTTTGCTGCTACTGGTTACTGTTGCTACTGCTGCTATCACCCTACCTTGCTACTGATACTTTGCTGCAGACACTAAATCTTTCAGGTGTGGTTGAATTGACAACTCAGCTGCTAATACTTGAGAATATTCTTTCGCTTCCCCTTGAGTCGAATCAATAAATTTGGGTTGAATACTCTACCCTCGAAAACTGTTATGATCCCCTATACTTGTGGGTTATCAAGACATTTTTCTGGCGATGTTGCCGGGGAAGCACAACTATATTCTATGAGTCACTTGGGATTTACGTCTGTTGATCACTATGAGGAATCCGATAGATCCAAGAACTAAAGTCTTGCCCTCAACTACGAGGACAGGTAAGGAACTGCCATCTAGCTCTGCACTTGATTCACCTTCAGTTATGAGTAAGTTTGCGACATCACCTCCTGCTAGAAATCTTGATATGTTGCCTGTGCTTGATGATGCTACTTCTGCTGCCCATGATGCTTATGATGATGATATGCTTGATACTGCTTTGCCTGATGGTGCTATGCCTGATACTACTTTGCCTGATGATGTTATGCTTGATACTGCTTTGCCACTAGGTGCATTCCTTGATGCACAAATTGCTAGAGTTGCTGCTAGATGTGATGATACTTCTGAAACTGCTGATGCTATTGAAGTAGAACCTGCTATTATGCCTGAATTGCCTGTTATGCCTGAGTGTTATGTTATGGAGGGAGAGATAGCTGACGATTTTCTTGCGTGTAAGGATAGCTATGATGTTGAGAAATTACTGCGCAAGTGGAAAGAAAAATCTCTGAACGCTAGGATGAAATATGACCCGAAGTTTGCTACTTCGCCTATCTTTCTGACCGATAAGGATCATGAATTCTCTTTCGACCCTGAGTTAATCACTCTGGTCGAATCTGATCCTTTTCACGGTTATGAGTCTAAAACAGTTGTATCCCATCTTACCAAACTGCACGATATAGCCACCCTATTCACTAGTGAGGAAAAGATCCGCCACTACTATATCCTCAAGTTGTTTCCTTTCTCGCTAAAGGATGATGCTAAGACCTGGTTCACTTCTCTTGCTCCTGGTTGTGTGCCTAGCCCCGAGGATATGGTCTACTACTTCTCTGAAAAATATTTCCCTGCCCATAAGAAGCAAGTTGCCTTGCAGGAAATATACAACTTTGCTCAAGCTGAAGAAGAGAGTCTCCCACAAGCTTGGGGGAGGCTCGTTCAACTACTGAATGCTTTGCCTGATCACCCTCTTGAGAAGAACGAAATACTTGATATCTTCTATAATGGACTTACCGATGCTTCTAAAGATCACCTAGATAGTTGTGCTGGTTGTGTTTTTAGGGAACGAACCGTAGAACAAGCTGAGATTCTATTGAATAACATCTTGTGCAATGAGAATGCTTGGACTATTCCCGAACCACCTCCTAAGCAAACTCCAAAGAAAAGAAGTATTCTATTCCTCAGTCCTGAAGATATGCAAGAAGCTAAAAAATCTATGCGAGATAAAGGCATTAAATCTGAAGATGTCAAAAATCTACCACCTATCGAAGAGATCCATGGTCTTGATAACCCGATACAGGTAGTAGAAGTAAATTCTCTGCATAGGTTTGACGAGAGTGATATTACTTTTGATAAACCTGCTAGCCTATGCCTGGATGAATTTGATAACTTTATTGCCAAACAACAGAGTTTCAATGATTATGTTTGCAGACAATTAGAACAGAATGCTCGTATGCTTAGTCATTTAAGTGCTTGTGTGTACAGAAATGTCAATGATCTTAAAATTCTAAGTAAACATGCCTCTATGGTTACTACTCAGGTAGAACAAGTACTTAAAGCTCAGAATGACTTGCTCAATGAGTTGAATGACAATTCTGTCAGAGTCGTCACTAGAGGCGGTAGAATGACTCAGGAACCTTTGTATCCTGAGGGTCAGCCGAAGAGAATTGAACAAGATTCTCAAGGAGTTAGCACTGATGCACCTAGTCATCCTAGAAAGAATAAGAAAGATGGTAGGAACCTGCACGCTAGCAACCCTGTTCCTGCTACACCTGAGAGTCCAAACGATGTCTCTGTCTTTCATGCTGAAACACAATCTGGTGATGAACATGAGCCTAATGATAATATCAATAGTGATGTTCATGATGATGCTCAACCTAGCAATGATAAGGATGTGGAGACTGAACCTATTGATCTTGATAACCCACAGCCTAAGAATAGAAGATATGATAAGAATGACTTTGCTGCTAGGAAGCATGGTAAAGAAAGGGAACCATGGGTTCAGAAACCCATGCCCTTTCCTCCCAAACCATCCAAGAAAAAGGATGATGAGGACTTTGAGCGCTTCGTTGAAATGGTCAGACCTATCTTTCTGCAAATGTGTTTGACAGATATGCTCAAAATGTCTCCGTATGCTAAGTACATGAAGGATATTGTGACTAATAAGAGGAGGATACCCGAGGTTGAGATTTCGACCATGCTTGCTAACTATACCTTCAAGGGTGGAACTCCTAAGAAACTAGGTGATCCCGGTGTGCCCACTATACCTTGCTCCATTAAAGGCAACTATGTTAGACTTTATGCGATCTTGGAGCCGGTGTTAGTGTTATGCCTCTCTCTCTTTATCGTAGACTTGAACTGGATAAGTTGACACCCACTGAAATCTCTCTGCAAATGACCGACAAATCAACTGCTTTCCCTATCGGCATTTGCAAGGATGTGCCTGATACGTCTCCAACGTATCTATATTTTTTGATGGTTTCATGCTATTATCTTGTCAAACTTTGGATGTTATGCATGCCTTTTATATATTTTTTGGGACTAACCTATTAACTTAGTGCCAAGTGTCAGTTCCTGTTTTTTCCATGTTTTTGACCCCTTTCAGAGGAGATTTTGAAACGGAGGTACAAACAGAAGAAAATCCCCGAAAAGATTTTTTCCGGAACGGAAGAAGATAGTGAAGCTTGAGAGCCAAGGCAGGGGAACCTCAGGGGCCCCACAAGCCCCCACCCCACGGCCAGGGGGAGGCCGCGGCCCACAGGCTTGTGGCCCCCCTGGGCATCCTCTGACCTAGGGGTTGCGCCTATAAATTCCCTAAAAATCCCAAAACAAATTAGGATATCATCGAAAGTACTTTTCCGCCGCCGCAAGCTTCTGTTTCCGCAAGATCCCATCTGGGGCACGTTCTGGTGCCGTACCGGAGGGGAGATTCGGATACGGAGGGCTTCTTCATCAACACCATGACCTCTCCGATGATGCGTGAATAGTTCACCATAGACCTACGGGTCCATAGCTAGTAACTAGATGGCTTCTTCTCTCTCTTGGATCTTCAATACAAAGTTCTCCATGATCTTCATGGAGATCTATCCGATGTAATCTTCTTTTGCGATATGTTTGTCGAGATCCGATGAATTGTGGATTTATGATCAGATTATCTATGAATCTTATTTGAGTTTCTTCTGATCTCTCTTATGCATGATTTCATATCCTTGTAGTTCTCTTCGAGTTGTGGGTTTTGTTTGGCCAACTAGATCTATGATTTTTTCAATGGGAGAAGCGCTTGGTTTTGGGTTCATACCGTGCGGTGACCTCACCCAGTGACAGAAGGGGTAGCGAGGCACGCATCATGTTGTTCCCATCAAGGGTAAAAAGATGGGGTTTTCATCATTGGTTTGAGATTATCCCTCTACATCATGTCATCTTGCTTAAGGCGTTACTCTGTTCTTCATGAACTCAATACACTAGATGCATGCTGGATAGCGGTCGATGTGTGGAATAATAGTAGTAGATGCAGAAAGTATCGGTCTACTTGTCTCGGACGTGATGCCTATATGTGTGATCATTGCCTTAGATATCGTCATGACTTTGCGCGGTTCTATCAATTGCTCGACAGTAATTTGTTCACCCACCGTGATATTTGCTATTTTGGGAGAAGCCTCTAGTGAACACCATGGCCCCCAGGGTCTACTCCACACCATATTTTCAGCCTTACACTTTTTACTCCGTTGCACTTTCCGCCTCCAGATCTCACTTTGCAAACAATCTTGAAGGGATTGACAACCCCTTTGAAGCGTTCGGTGCAAGCTTGTTTGTGTTTACGCAGGTACTCTGGACTTGACGAGACCCTCCTTCTGGATCGATACCTTGGTTCTCAAACTAAGGGAAATACTTACTGCTCCTGTGCTGCATCACCCTTTCCTCTTCAAGGGAAAAACCAATGCAAGCCCAGTCTCCGTCAACGTGGTAATTTCTGGCGCTGTTGTTTGAGAAGCAGAAGAAGGATTTCTGGCGCCGTTGCCGGGGAGGAAGATCAAGTCAACAACTCATCCAAGTAGGTGTCGCAAACTCATCTCTTGCATTTACTTTGTTTGCCAGTTGCCTCTCGTTTTCCTATTCCCCACTTCACCAATTTGCCTTTTTCGTTTGCCTTTTCCGTTCACCTTTTTATTCACCCTTTTTCTCGCCTGCTCTTTGTTTGCTTGTGTGCTTGTTTGCTTGCTGAAGTCACCATGAACGAAAACACCAAACTTTGTGACTTCTCGAATACGAATAATAATGATTTTATTAGTACTTCGATTGCTCCCGCCACTAGTGCGGAGTCATACGAAATCAATGCCGCTTTGCTGAATCTTGTTACGAAAGAGCAATTCTCTGGCCTTCCTAGTGAAGATGCCGCATACCATCTCAATACCTTCATTGAGCTTTGCGATATGCAAAAGAAAAAAGATGTGGATAATGACATGATTAAATTGAAGCTTTTTTCCTTTCTCGTTGCGAGATCGCGCAAAAACTTGGTTTTCTTCTTTGCCCAAAAATAGTATCGATTCTTGGGATAAGTGCAAAGATGCTTATATATCCAAGTATTTTCCGCCGGCTAAGATCATCTATCTCCGTAATGATATCATGAATTTCAAGCAACTTGATCATGAACATGTTGCACAATCTTGGGAGAGAATGAAATTAATGATTAGAAATTGTCCCGCTCATGGCTTGAGTCTTTGGATGATTATTCAAATCTTTTACGTTGGCTTGAATTTCGCTTCTAGAAATATCTTGGACTCTGCCTCAGGTGGAACGTTCATGGAAATCACGTTAGGGGAAGCCACAAAGCTCTTAGACAACATCATGACAAACTACTCTCAGTGGCACACTGAAAGGTCACCTACTAGTAAGAAGGTACACGCTATAGAAGAAATTAACTCGTTGAGTGCTAAGATGGATGAGTTAATGAATTTCGTTGCTAGTAGAAGTGCTGCTTTGGATCCTAATGACATGCCCTTGTCTTCTTTGATTGACAGTAGCAACGCTAGCTTGGACGTTAATTTTGTTGGTAGGAATAACTTTGGAAACAACAATGATTTTAGAGGAAACTATGTTCCTAGGCCTTTTCCTAGTAACTCCTCTAATAACTTTGGCAACTCCTACAAGAATACTCATGGAAATTACAATAGATTACCCTCTGATCTAGAGAGTAATATCAAAGAGTTCATCAACTCTCAAAAGATTTCCAATGCGTCCATAGAGGAAAAGCTACTCAAAATTGGCGATTTGGCTAAGAGCATTGATAGAATGTCTAGTGACGTTGATGCTTTCAAAGTTAGATGTGCTCCTCCCAAAATCAACATGGATGAAACTTTGAAAGCTATGCGTGTTTCCATGATTGAGAGCCAAGAAAGAACCACCCAAATTCGTGCTAGACATGAATGACTTAAAAAGGCGTGTTCTCGTGATGAGAATGACGAAGATCTTAAAGTGCTTGGTGTGACTCCCATTGAATCTTTGTTTTCTCGTGTCAAACCTAATGATTATGGGGCCAGATATGAATCCAATCTGGTTGAAAAGTGCCCCAATGATTCGGAGTCCATCTATCTTGATGCTAAAAGCATTGAAAGTGGAGTAGAAGATGTTAAAACTTTGAGTAGTAATGAAGTTACTACCGTGGATTTCAAGGAATTCAATTATGATAGTTGCTCCTTGATTTAATGCATTTCTTTGATGTAATCCATGTTAAACTCTCCACACGCTTATAGCCAAAACAAGGCCTTTACCGATCATATCGTCGAAGCTATGATAAAATCTTTTGAAGAGAAACTTGAATTGGAAGTCTCTATCCCTAGAAAGCTTCATGATGAGTGCGAACCTACCATCAAAATCAAAATAAAAAACTATGAATACAATGCTTTGTGTGATTTGGCTGCTAGTGTTTCTGCGATTCTAAAGTCTTTATGTGACGTTCTGGGTTTTAATGAGATTGAAGAGTGTTCTCTTAATTTGCATCTTGCTGATTCTACTGTCAAGAAACCCATGGGAAGGATCAATGATGTGCTTATTATTGCAAATAGGAGCTATGTACCCGTGGATTTCATTGTGCTTGACATTGATTGCAATCCTACATGCCCTATTATTCTTGGTAGACCTTTCCTAAGGACTATCGGTGCTATCATCGATATGAAGGAAGGGAATATTATATTTCAATTTCCTTTAAGGAAGGGCATGGAACACTTTCCTAGAAAGAAAATAAGATTGCCTTATGAATCCATGATGAGGGCCACTTATGGTTTGAGCACCAAAGACGACGATACGTGATTCTATCGCTTTTATGCCTAGCTAAGGGCGTTAAACAATAGCGCTTGTTGGGAGGCAACCCAATGAATTTATCTTTTTCTTTCTGTTTTGTTGCGTCCACACTTTCATAATTCTATCGTGATTGTTTTTTTTGTGTTTCTTTTTGTGTTTGAGCCACGGAAAACCTTTATGATTAGTCTTGGTAATGGTTGTTTGATCCTGCTGGAAAAAGACAGAAACATTTTGCTCACGAGATGATTTTTCATTTTTATTCAGAAAGAGCTTTTGGGTTGATTTTTTTTGCTGCTGGTAGATATGCTTTTTTACCAGGCCGTCGTAATTTCTCAGATTTTTTTAGGTACCACAAGTATACGAAGTATACAGATTGCTACAGACTGGTCTATTTTTGACAGATTCTGTTTTTGTTGAGTTGGTTGCTTGTTTTGATGAAACTATGGTTAGTATCGGGGGGGGGGGGGGTACTAGCCATGGAAAAGTGAGAATACATTAGCCCAACATCAATATAGATAGAATTCAAGTTTTCTACAGTACCAAAAGAAGTGGTAGTTTGTTTTCTTGTGCTAATGTTATCACGAGTTTCTGTTTAAGTTTTGTGTTGTGAAGTTTTCAAGTTTTGGGTGATGTTCTCATGGACGCTGAGATAAGGAGTGGAAAGAGCTCAAGCTTGGGGATGCCCAAGGCATACCAAGCCAAATTCAAGGACACCAAAAAGCCTAAGCTTGGGGATGCTCCGGGAAGCCATCCCCTCTTTCGTCTTCAATCCATCGGTAACATTACTTGGAGCTATATTTTTATTCACCACATGATATGTGTTTTGCTTGGAGCATCTTGTATCTTAGGAGTATTTTCTTTTTGTTATGTCACAATCATCCTTGCTGCACACCTTTTGAGAGAGAGAGAGACATGCACTCATTGTGATTTTGCTAGAATGCTCATACTGCTTCACTTATATCTTTTGAGCTAGATACTTTTGCTCTAGTGCTTCACTTATATCTTTTAGAGCACGGCGGTGCGTGACTTGGTAGTTGGATTATGCTATGAAAGTAGTCCCACAGGTGATAGGTACCCAAGGAGGATGCAAAAACCTCCATCATCATGTGCATTGAATAGAAAGAGAAGTTTTGATTCCTCTCAATTAGTTTTGAGACGTGGATTCGGTAATATTAAGAGCTATGTTAGTAGGGTGTTGTGAATCTAGAAATACTTGTGTTAAACATTAGTGATTCCCGTACCATGCACGTATGGTGAACCGCTATGTTAGGAAGTCGGAGCATAATTGATCTATTGATTGTCATCCTTTGTGTTGAGGTCGGGATCGCGCGATGGTTTAGACCTGCCAACCCTTCCCCTCGGAGTATGCGTTTAGCAATTTGTTTTGATTTCTAATAAAAACTTTCGCAACAAGTATGTGAGTTCTTCATAACTAATGTGAGTCCATGGTATAGATGCACTTTCACCTTCCACCATTGCTAGCCTCTCTAGTACCGCGCAATTCTCGCCGGTGCATGATACGTCTCAAACGTATCTATAATTTTTGATGGTTTCATGCTGTTATCTTGTCATCTTTGGATGTTTTATGTACCTTTTATATCTTTTTTTGGGACTAACTTATTAATTCAGTGCCAAGTGTCAGTTCCTGTTTTTTCTGTGTTTTGGCTCTTTTCAGATCTGATTTTGGAACGGAGTCCAAATGGAATAAAATCCCTGAAATGATTTTTTTCCCGAACAGAAGAAGATCAGGGGCCCTGTGGGCCAAGCCAGGAGGGCTCCTGGGAGCCCACAAGCCCCCACTCCGCCACGAGGGGGAGGCGGCGGTGGCAGGGCTTGTGGCCTCCCTGGCCGCCCCCTGACCTAGATCTTTGGCCTATATATTCCCAAAAATTCAGCAAAAAATGAGTTGAGCCTCGAAAATACTTTTCCGCCGCCGCAAGCTTCCGTTTCCGCGAGATCTCATCTGGAGACCCTTCCCGGCGCCCTGCCGGAGGGGACTTTGGAGTTGGAGGGCTTCTTCATCATCATCATCGCCCCTCCAATGCTCATGAGTAGTTCACTTTAGACCTACGGGTCCGTAGTTAGTACCTAGATGGCTTCTTCTCTCTCTTGGATCTTCAATACAAAGTTCACCATGATCTTCATGGAGATCTATCCGATGTAATCTTCTTTGGCGGTGTGTTTGTCGAGATCCGACGAATTGTGGATTTGTGATCAGATTATCTATGATATATATTCGAGTCTTTGCTGATTTCTTATATGCATGATTTGATATCCTTGTAAGTCTCTCCGAGTCTTGGGTTTTGTTTGGCCAACTAGATCTATGATTCTTGCAATGGGAGAAGTGCTTGGTTTTGGGTTCTACCATGTGGTGACCTTTCCCAGTGACAGTAGGGGCAGCAAGGCACACATTAAGTAGTTGCCATCAAGGGTAACAAGATGGGCTCTAGCGTTGATATGAGATTGTCCATCTACATCATGTCATCTTGCTTAAGGCGTTACTCTGTTCTTTCGGATTTAATACACTAGATGCATGCTGGATAGCGGTCGACGTCTGGAGTAATAGTAGTAGATGCAGAAAGTATCGGTCTACTTGTTTTGGACGTGATGCCTATAGATATAATCATTGCCATAGATATCGTCACGACTTTGCGCGGTTCTATCAATTACTCGGCAGTAATTTGTTCACCCACCGTCTACTTGCTTTTATGAGAGAAGCCACTAGTAAACACTACGACCCCCGGGTCTATTCACATCCATCGTTTACACCTCCGCTTTTACTTTGCTTTGTTACTTTGTTGCTTTCAGTTCTCACTTGGCGAACAATCTATAAGGGATTGACAACCCCTTCATAGCGTTGGGAGCAAGCTTTTGTGTTTGTGCAGGATCTTGTGATACTCCTCCACTGGATTGATACCTTGGTTCTCAAACTGAGGGAAATACTTACCACCACTGTGCTACATCACCCTTTCCGCTTCGAGGGAACACCAACGCAAGGCTCCAAGACCACGGGGGAAATCCTTTGCATATTTGCCTAGGAAGTCCCTTAAGGCGTAGCCGTAGCAGAAGGATTCCTGGTGCCGTTGCTGAGGAGTATCAAGCAACACTCCTATTTCTTGCGCCGTTGGAAGGTCTTTTGTTGCAGTAGCAGTGCACAAGCCCACCAAATTCCTTCCTCAAAACAGCCACATACCTACCTACTATGGCATTTTCATAGCCATTCCGAGATATATTGCCATGCAACTCCCACCGTTCCGTCTCATCACTTGTGCCGTCACTCTCATATTGCCATTGCATGATCGTAAGATAGCTAGCGAGATGTTTCAACGCCATACGCCATGCTAGATCGTTGCACATCCCGGTACACTGCCGGAGGCATTTCCTATGGAGTCATCATTGTGATTTTTGAGCTGTGAGTAAATAAAAGTGTGATGATCATCATTATTAGAGCATTGTCCCATGTGAGGAATAAAAAAAAGAGAGGCCAAAGAGCCCAAAAACAAAAAAAGGGAGAAAAAAAGAGAGGCCTAAGAGCCCAAATGAAAAAAAAGAAAAGAGAGAAAAAGAGAGAAGGGACAATGCTACTATCTTTTTCCACACTTGTGCTTCATAATAGCACCATGTTCTTCATGATTGAGAGCTTCTTGCTTTGCCACTACCATATGCTAGTGGGAATCTTCATTATATAACTTGGCTTGTATATTCCAATGATGGGCTTCCTCAAAATTGCCCTAGGTCTTCGTGAGCAAGCAAGTTGGATGCACACCCACTAGTTCTCCTTTTGAGCTTTCACATATTTATAGCTCTAGTGCATCTCTTGTATGGCAATCCCTACTCATTCACATTGATATCTATTAATGGGCATCTCCATAACCCTTTGATATACCGAGTCAATGTGACCATCTCCTCCTTTTTGTCTCACAACCACCACCACACTCTATTCCACCTATAGTGCTATATCCATGGCTCACGCTCATGTATTGCGTGATAGTTATAAAAGGTTTGAGAAAGTAAGAGTGCGAAAATAATTACTTGGCCAATTCCGGGGTTGTGCATGATTTACATTAGTTGTGTGAGGATGATGGAGCATAGCCAGACTATATGATTTTGTAGGGATAACTTTCCTTGGCCTTGTTATTTTGAAAGTTCATGATTACCTTGCTATTTTGTTTGAAGTATTATTGTTTTCATGTCAATAGCAAACTATTGTTTTGAATCTTACGGATTTGAACATTCATGTCACGTGAAAGAAGTTGCAAAGGACAACTATGCTAGGTAGCATTCCACATCAAAAATTCATTCTTTATCACTTCCCTACTCGAGGACGAGCAGGAGTTAAGCTTGGGGATGCTTGATACGTCTCCAACGTATCTATAATTTTTGATGGTTTCATGCTATTATCTTGTCAAACTTTGGATGTTATGCATGCCTTTTATATATTTTTTGGGTCTAACTTATTAAATCAGTGCCAAGTGCCAGTTCCTGTTTTTTCCATGTTTTTGACACCTTTCAAAGGAGATTTTGAAACAGAGTCCAAACGGAAGAAAATCCCCGAAAATATTTTTTCCGGAACGGAAGAAGATCGGGAATCTTGAGAGCCAAGGCAGGGGAGCCTCAGGGGCCCCACAAGCCCCCACCCCGCGGCCAGGGGGGAGGCCGCGGCCCACAGGCTTGTGGGACCCCTGGGCGTCCTCTGACCTAGGGGTTGCGCCTATAAATTCCCTAAAAATCCCAAGAAAATCAGGAGATCATCGAAAGTACTCTTCCGCCGCCGCAAGCTTCTGTTTCCGCAAGATCCCATCTGGGACACGTTCTGGTGCACTGGCGGAGGGGAGATTCGGATACGGAGGGCTTCTTCATCAACACCATGACCTCTCCGATGATGCGTGAATAGTTCACCATAGACCTACGGGTCCATAGCTAGTAACTAGATGGCTTCTTCTCTCTCTTGGATCTTCAATACAAAGTTCTCCATGATCTTCATGGAGATCTATCCGATGTAATCTTCTTTTGCGATATGTTTGTCGAGATCCGATGAATTGTGGATTTATGATCAGATTATCTATGAATCTTATTTGAGTTTCTTCTGATCTCTCTTATGCATGATTTCATATCCTTGTAGTTCTCTTCGAGTTGTGGGTTTTGTTTGGCCAACTAGATCTATGATTTTTTCAATGGGAGAAGCGCTTGGTTTTGGGTTCATACCGTGCGGTGACCTCACCCAGTGACAGAAGGGGTAGCGAGGCACGCATCATGTTGTTCCCATCAAGGGTAAAAAGATGGGGTTTTCATCATTGGTTTGAGATTATCCCTCTACATCATGTCATCTTGCTTAAGGCGTTACTCTGTTCTTCATGAACTCAATACACTAGATGCATGCTGGATAGCGGTCGATGTGTGGAATAATAGTAGTAGATGCAGAAAGTATCGGTCTACTTGTCTCGGACGTGATGCCTATATGTATGATCATTGCCTTAGATATCGTCATGACTTTGCGCGGTTCTATCAATTGCCCGACAATAATTTGTTCACCCACCGTGATATTTGCTATTTTTAGAGAAGCCTCTAGTGAACACCATGGCCCCCAGGGTCTACTCCACACCATATTTTCAGCCTTACACTTTTTACTCCGTTGCACTTTCCGCCTTCAAATTTTACTTTGCAAACAATCTTGAAGGGATTGACAACCCCTTTGAAGCGTTCGGTGCAAGCTTGTTTGTGTTTGCGCAGGTACTCTGGACTTGACGAGACCCTCCTTCTCGATCGATACCTTGGTTCTCAAACTGAGGGAAATACTTATTGCTCCTCTGCTGCATCACCCTTTCCTCTTCAAGGGAAAAACCAACGCAAGCCCAGTCTCCGTCAACGTGTCAATTTCTGGCGCTGTTGTTTGAGAAGTAGCAGTGCCTGTAGTGGTTGCTAACATTACTATCTTAACGGACTTTGTTATTCTGGATATTCCCGAGGACGATACCATGGCGGTCATCCTTGGAAGACCCTTTTTAAACACTGCAGGGGCTGTTATAGATTGCAAGAAAGGCAATGTCACTTTCCATGTCAACAGTAGTGAGCATACGGTGCACTTTCGAAGAAACAATATCGAGTACACTCCATCAATGCTATCGAAAAAACTTCATCGATTCTTATTGGAAGCTTTGAATGCCCTATTCCTCCTGTTAAGATGAAGTATGATTTTCTTGTTGGGGAGATTCACATCCCCTTTGAGGTAACTTAGTGGCTATTCGAAAATTCTCCGTCTTCTTTTTGCGATTTGAAAAAGTTTGTCAAGGAGACTTGATCAACCTCATTGACGAATTTCTTTCGATGACCATGAGATGGATGAATCGAGGAGTCACAAACCTTTGTTCCAAGCTTTCACCTTCGGTTGCTTAGAAGAAAAATGATAGATTTAGTTTAGTTTTCCCTGTTTTCTGTTTTAGCGTCCCGTGGAAGAGTACCCCCGAAAATAGAAGTTCTCCGAACGTCCTGAAAATCAAGTATGATTTTTTCTGGGTTTTTTGAAAAATACTCGGACGAAGAGCTAGTCTGGGGGCTGCACCAGTGGGCCACAAGCCCTGGAGGCGCGGGCACCCCCCTAGCCGCGCCTACCTGGCTTGTGGGGCCCACGTGCACCCCCTCCACTCATTCTAGCTCCCATCTGCTTCTCCTACCTCCAGAAAAAATCGTTTCCCAGCTCAAACCCGTGTTCTTGCTCCTCTTGCTGGGATTTTCGATCTCTTTCCTCAAAGCACCATTCTCCGAACTGTTTTGGGGAAATTACTCCTTGGTAAGTGACTCCTCCATTGGTCCAATTAGGTTTTGCTCTAGTGCCTTATACTTTGCGTATTTTTGCTGCCTTGGTGACCATGTTCTTGAGCTTTGCATGCTAATTTTAGCTAGTCCCAAGTAGTTTGGATGCGTAATATGGCCTCTAGGCACTTGTGGGAGTAGTTGCTACGAGTTTAGTTGAGCCTTGTTCACTTTTCCTTTGGGTCACTGAAAATTTCAGAAAAATAAGATGTTCAGGAGAAACTATCATGGTGGTTCGTCAAGCAAGATAGGTCCCCGTCTTGCGATTCGGGAACCCGATCCTTACCAACCGAGGAACGCACAAGTACAACCATGTGAATGGCCTTCTGATGAATTTATGATTGAGGCAGGTTTCAAAGACGAGTTTGATACACTTGTTCACAACGTCGGACTCGAAGAATTCATCTCCGATAAATGTGAACAGTATGTTGCTCTCATTGCCTCTTTTGTTCGTAGATTCAAATTTTTAGTTGGCCGTGATACATCTGTATTGTTTGATCTCTATGACAAATCGTATACCATGGATTTAGAGGATTTCAATAGAATTTGCAAGATACCTATCTCGGGTAGTCTCAATGATCCTCCTAAATCTTTGGTTAGAGATATTTTTCTCCGATATAACTGTCGGAGAAACTAGAGATATTACACAGGCTACCATGGGGAGCATTCATTTTCCTGCCTTGCATTATTTTGCCTTCTTCATAGGCAGATGCATTAATGGCAAGATTGAGCATTGTCACCTCTGCGCACCCGACCTTAGTATTCTTAAGAGCGTAGTAACGGGTGATAAAAGTTTCAACATGGGAGCTATTATAGCAAGGAGGCTGAATAATAATGCTAATGAAGGGGATTTCTTTGGTGGGATCTATGCCACTCGCATAGCAAATTTTCTTGGAGTACCCATCCGCGAAGGAGATCCCCCGCTTCATATACTTTCCTTGATCGCACCGCTTTGACACGCTATCAGTTCCTTGAGAGGGATGATGAATCCCTCCTATACCGTTTGATATTTAACCGGCAGCGTGTTTTCCATATTACCCTTCCTGCTCCTGCCTTCTTTGACTTTCAGGTAAAACGTAGATATTACATAACCAGAGGAGAGGCAGAGGAGTATGAGAGGGAGACCAAAGCTGCTCGTCTCCTTGAGACAGCTATTCAGGCAGTAGCTGCAGTGCTCCCGTACAACCCTCATTATGATTTTGGGTATCGCCTAGACCATCCTAGGGAGTAGACCAACTTAGGCCAAAAGCCTAAGCTTGGGGGAGTACGTGTTTCTCACCGACTTCACATTCTTGCTTATGCTTTCATTTTGTTCGTCGGTGTTCACACTTTGCCACTGTATCATCCATGCTAGTTTATTTTCTTTTTTTCTCTTTTTCTTTTTGTGTGTTTGTCTAGTTGAGAAAGCCCAAAAATATTTTCTTTTTCTTCTTTTGCTTGTCGGGAGCTTTCCCGTGTAAATAGTTTTCTTTTTCTTTGGGTCAAGGTAGAAGATAATGGTTACAATGTTTAGTGGCTCTCGCATGCATACCTGTTTAGCTATCAAATAGCCATATTACTTTGTCTTCTCCTTTGTGTTTGCCTGCAGATTCCAGCTTTAGTCCAATACACGATCACTCTTATTATTGTTCACATCATTCAGTCGTGCAAGTGAAAGGCAATAATGACGATATATGATGAAGTGACTGAGCCTGGAAAAGCTGGTATGAACTCGATCTATTTTGTTTTTGTAAATATGACTAGCTCACTGTTCCTAGTTCAGCTTTGTTGTGAGAGAAACATGTTTGCAATGAAAACTTAGAGATCAGAGTTGCTGATGCCATGCTTAATTAGCTAGGAGCTTATAATGGTATCTACCTGTATGCGGTATCTACCTACCGTTCCAAGTAAATTTGCATGTGCCACTCTCTAAATCTTCAAGAAATAATCTGTTTTGCATGCCCGAACCGCTCATGTGGTGACAGGGGGCTATTAGTATCTTCCATGCTAGGCGTGTTATCCTTAATATGTGTTTATTCACTATCATTCACGAGAAAGGGGCCGGTAATTGGAATTCCTAGTTCCATGCTCAAATCAAAAAGATAATTGCAAACAAAACTCCCCTGGATTGATGTTGGTATGGACGGTACCCAAGGATTCGGCTAGCCGTGGAGTGTGATTGATTGGTGGTGGGGGAGTCAAAACTTTACTTTTCTGTTTGGGAACTGCCTATAGCATGTGTTGTTGGGTAACGTAGCATAAATTCAAAAAATTTCCTACGCATATTCAGATCTTTCTATGGAGAGACCAGCAACGAGAGAGGGATGAGAGCATCTTCATACCTTTGAAGATCGCTAAATGGAAGCGTTGCTAGAACGCGGTTGATGGAGTCGTACTCGCGGCGATTCAGATCGCGGTGTGATTCCGATCTAGTGCCGGACCACGGCACCTCCGCGTTCAACACACGTGCAGCCCGGTGACGTCTCCCGCACCTTGATCCAGCAAGGAGGAGGGAGATGTTGGGGAAGATATCCGGCAACACAACGGTGTGGTGTCGATGGAGAGACGAGGTCTCCCGACAGGGCTTCGCCAAGCACACGCAGAGAGGAGGAGAAAGAAGAGCAGGGCAGCGCCGAGGGAGAGGGAAAACTGTGTCTGAAACAACCCCGAAACTCCCACTATATATAGGAGGAGGGGAGGGAGGTGCCACCCCTAGGGTTCCCACCCTAGGTGGTGCGGCAGCCCCCCCAGATAGGAGGTGCGGTGGCCAGGGCAGGGGGAGGGGTGGCGCACCCCTAGGTGGGCCTTAGGCCCACCAACGCCTAGGGTTTCCCCCCCTCTCCACCTCCTGTGCCTTGGGCTGAGTGTGGGGGGCGCACCAGCCCACCTAGGCGCTGGTTCCCTCCCGCACTTGGACCATCTAGCCTCCCGGGGTCGTGGCCCCTTCCGGTGGACCCCCGGGGCCACTTCCGGTGGTCCCGGTACGTTACCGGTGATGCCCGAAACACTTCCGGTGTCCAAAACCATCCGTCCTATATATCAATCTTTACCTCCGGACCATTCTGGAGCTCCTCGTGACGTCCAGGATCTCATCCGGGACTCCGAACAACTTTCGGTAACCTCATATAACAATTCCCTATAACCCTAGCGTCATCGAACCTTAAGTGTGTAGACCCTACGGGTTCGGTAGACAGGCAGACATGACCGAGACACCTCTCCGGCCAATAACCATCAGCACGGTCTGGATACCCATGGTGGCTCCCACTTGCTCCACGATGATCTCATCGGATGAACCACGATGTCAAGGATTCAATCAATCCCGTATACAATTCCCTTTGTCTGTCGGTATAGAACTTGCCCGAGATTCGATCATCGGTATACCTTTACCTTGTTCAATCTCGTTACCCGTAAGTCTCTTTACTCGTTCTATAGCACGTCATCGTGTGACTAACTCATTAGTCACATTGAGATCATGATGATGTTCTACCGAGTGGGCCCAGAGATACCTGTCCGTCACACGGAGTGACAAATCCCGATCTCGATTCGTACCAACCCAACAGACACTTTCGGAGGTACCCGTAGTGCTCCTTTATAGTCACCCAGTTACGTTGTGACGTTTGATACACCCAAAGCACTCCTACGGTATAGGGAGTTGCACAATCTCACGGTCGAAGGAAAAGACACTTGACATTAGAAAAGCTTTAGCATACGAACAATACGATCTAGTGCTACGCTTAGGATTGGGTCTTGTCCATCACATCATTCTCCCAATGATGTGATCCCGTTATCAATGACATCCAATGCCCATGAGCAGGAAACCATGATCATCCATTGATCAACGAGCTAGCCAACTAGAGGCTTGCTAGGGACATATTGTGATCTATTTATTCACACATGTATTACTGTTTCCTGTTAATACAATTATAGCATGAACAATAGACGATTATCATGAACAAGGAAATATGATAATAACCATTTTATTATTGCCTCTAGGGCATATTTCCAACAGTCTCCCACTTGCACTAGAGTCAATAATCTAGTTAAATTGTGATGTATCGAACACCCATAGCATTATGGTGTTGATCATGTTTTGTTCGTGGAAGAGGTTTAGTCAACGTGTCTGCAACATTCAGGTCCGTGTGTACTTTACAAATCTCTATTACTCCACTCTGGACATGGTCCTGGATGGAGTTGTAGCGGCGTTTGATGTGCTTCGTCTTCCGGTGAAACCTGGGCTCCTTGGCTATGGCAATGGCCCCAATGTTATCACAGAAGAGTGTCATTGGACCCGACGCGCTTGGAACCACTCCAAGGTCGGTGATGAGCTCCTTCATACAAATTCCTTCATGAGCTGCTTCTGAAGCAGCTATGTACTCCGCTTCACATGTAGATGCTTCCACGACTTATTGCTTGTTGCTGCACCAGCTCACTGCCGCACCATTCAAAACATATACGTATCCGGTCTGTGACTTAGAGTCATCCGGATCTGTGTCGAAGCTAGCATCGACGTAACCCTTTACGACGAGCTCTTCGTCACCTCCATAAACGAGAAACATTTCCTTAGTCCTTTTCAGGTACTTCAGGATATTCTTGACCGCTGCCGAGTGTTCCATACCCGGATCACTTTGGTACCTCCCTACCAAACTTATGGCAAGGTTTATATCAGGTCTGGTACACAACATGACATACATAAGAGAGCCTACGGCTGAAGCGTAGGGGACATAACTCATCTTCTCTCTATCTGCTGCCGTGGTTGGCGACTGAGTCTTACTCAATCTCATACCTTGCAAAACTTGCAAGAACCCTTTCTTTGAGTTTTCCATATTGAAATTCTTCAATATCTTGTCAAGGTATGTACTTTGCGAAAGACCTATGAGGCGTCTCGATCTATCTCTATAGATCTTGATGCCTAATATGTATGCAGCTTCTCCAAGGTCCTTCATTGAAAAACTCTTGTTCAAATAGGCCTTTATGCTCTCCAATATCTCTATATTATTCCCCATCAATAGTATGTCATCCACATACAGTATGAGGAAAGCTACAGAGCTCCCACTCACTTTCTTGTATAGACAGGCTTCTCCGTAAACCTGTATGAACCCAAACGCTTTAATCACCTCATTAAAGCGAATGTTCCAACTCCGAGATGCTTGTACCAGCCCATAGATGGAGCGCTGGAGCTTGCACACTTTGTTAGCACCCTTAGGGTCGACAAAACCTTCTGGTTGCATCATATACAACTCTTCCTTAAGGTTCCCGTTAAGGAACGCTGTTTTGACGTCCTTTTGCCAAATTGCATAATCATAAAAGGCTGCAATTGCTAACAAGATTCAGACTGATTTCAGCTTCGCTACAGGAGAGAAAGTATCTTCGTAGTCAATTCCTTGAATTTGTCGAAAACCCTTTGCGACAAGTCAAGCTTTATAAACGGTTACATTACCGTTTGCATCAGTCTTCTTCTTGAAGATCCATTTATTTTCTATGGCTCGTCGGTCATCGGGCAAGTCCACCAAAGTCCATACTTTGTTCTCATGCATGGATCCTATCTCGGATTTCATAGCTTCAAGCCATTTGTTGGAATCCGGGCCCGCCATCGCTTCTTCATAGTTTGAAGGTTCACCGTTGTCTAACAACATGATTTCCATTACAGGGTTGTCGTACCACTCTGGTGCGGAGCGTACCCTTGTGGACCTTCGCGGCTCAGTAGTAACTTGATCCGAAGCTTCATGATCATTATCATTAACTTCCTCTTCAGTTGGTGTAGGCGCCACACGAACAACTTCCCGCGCTGCGCTACTATCCTGTTCAAGAGGGGGTGTAATTACCTCATCAAGTTCTACCTTCCTCCCACTTACTTCTTTCGAGAGAAACTCTTTCTCTAGAAAGGATCCATTCTTGGCAACAAAGGTTTTACCTTCGGATCTAAGATAGAAGGTATACCCAATAGTTTCCTTAGGGTATCCTATGAATACGCATTTCTCTGCTTTGGGTTCGAGCTTTTCTGGTTGAAGTTTCTTCACATAAGCATCGCAGCCCCAAATTTTAAGAAACGACAACTTAGGTTTCTTGCCAAACCATAGTTCATACGGTGTCGTCTCAACGGATTTAGACAGTGCCCTATTTAAAGTGAATGCTGCAGTTTCTAATGCGTATCCCCAAAATGATAGCGGTAAGTCGGTAAGAGACATCATAGATCATACCATATCTAATAAAGTGCGATTACGACGCAGACACTCCGTTGCGTTGCGGTGTGCCAGGCGACGTCAGTTGTGAAACAATTCCACACTTCCTTAGGTGTGTGCCAAACTCGTGACTCAAATATTCTCCTCCACGTTCAGATCGTAGACACTTAATTTTTCTATCACGTTAATTCTTGACCTCACTCTGAAATTCCTTGAACCTTTCAAATGTCTCAGATTTGTGCTTCATCAAGTAGATATACCCATACCTACTCAAATCATCGGTGAGAGTGAGAACATAATGATAGCCACCGCGAGCTTCAACGTTCATTGGACCACACACATCAGTATGTATTATTTCCAATAAGTCGGTTCCTCTCCCCATTATCCCTGAGAATGGAGTCTTAGTCATCTTGCCCATGAGGCACGGTTCGCATGTGTCAAATGATTCAAAGTCAAGAGACTCTAATAGTCCATCAGTATGGAGCTTCTTCATGCGCTTAACGCCGATATGACCAAGGCGGCAGTGCCACAAGTATGTGGGACTATCATTATCAACTTTGCATCTTTTGGTACTCACACTATGAATATGCGTAACATCACGATCGAGATTCATCAAGAATAAACCATTCACCAGCGGAGCATGACCATAAAACATATCACTCATATAAATAGAACAACCATTATTCTCTGACTTAAATGAGTAGCCGTCTCGCATTAAGCAAGACCCTGATACAATATTCATGCTCAAAGCTGGTACTAAATAACAATTATTAAGGTTTAAAAGTAATCCCGACGGTAGATGTAGAGGTAGCGTGCCGACGGCGATCACATCGACCTTGGAGCCATTCCCGACGCGCATCGTCATCTCGTCCTTGGCCAGTCTCCGCTTATTCCGCAGTTCCTGCTTTGAGTTGCAAATGTGAGCAACAACACCGGTATCAAATACCCGGGAGCTACTACGAGCGCTGGTAAGGTACACATCAATAACATGTATGTCACATATACCTTTAACGTTGTCGGCCTTCTTGTCTGCTAAGTATTTGGGGCAGTTCCGCTTCTAGTGACCCTTTCCCTTGCAATAGAAGCACTCAGTCTCAGGCTTGGGTCCATTCTTTTTCTTCTTCCCGACATCTGGCTTACCGGGCGCGGCAACGGCTTTGCCGTCTTTCTTGAAGTTCTTCTTACCCTTGCCCTTCTTGAAACTAGTGGTCTTGTTGACCATCAACACTTGATGCTCTTTCTTGATTTCTACTTCTGCAGACTTGAGCATCGAGTACAACTCGGGAATGGTCTTCTCCATCCCTTGCATGTTGTAGTTCAGCACAAAACCTTTGTAGCTTGGTGGGAGAGACTGGAGGATTCTGTCAATTATAGCATCATCCGGAAGTTCGACTCCAAGTGAAGTCAGACGACCGTGTAACCCAGACATTTTGAGTATGTGCTCAGAGACAGAACTATTCTCCTCCATCTTACAGCTAAAGAACTTGTCGGAGACTTCATATCTCTCGACACGGGCATGAGCTTGAAAAACTAGCTTCAGCTCTTGGAACATCTCATATGCACCGTGTTGCTCAAAACGTCTTTGGAGCCCCGTTTCTAAACTGTATAACATGCCACACCTAACCAGAGAGTAGTCATCACTCCGAGTTTCCCAGACATTCAGAATGTCCTGGGCTGCTGTGGGAGCGGGAGGGTCAACTAGCAGCGCATCAAGGACATAAGCCTTTTTAGCTCCTTCAAGGATGAGCTTCAAGTTGCGAACCCAATCCGCATAGTTGCTACCATCATCTTTCAGCTTGTTTTTCTCTAGGAATGTGTTGAAATTGAGGTTGACGTTGGCCATCTACAATATTTGTAAAGACAACTTTTAGACTAAGTTCATGACAATTAAGTTCATTTAATCAAATTAAGTATGAACTCCCACTTAAATCGACATCCCTCTAGTCATCTAAGTGATACATGATCCATGTTGACTAACCCGTGTCCGATCATCACGTGAGACGGACTAGTCACCATGGTGAGCAACTTCATGCTGATCGTATTCAACCATACGACTCATGTTCGACCTATCGGTCTCTTGTATTCGAGGTCATGTCTGTACATGCTAAGCTCGTCGAGTCAACCTAGGTGTTTCGCGTGTGTAAATCTGGCTTACACCCGTTGTATGCGAACGTTATAATCTATCACACCCGATCATCACGTGGTGCTTCGAGACAACGATCCTTCGCAACGGTGCACACTTAGGGGAATACGTTCTCAAAATTTTAAGAGGGATCATCTTATTATGCTACCGGCGTTCTAAGCAATAAGATGAAAAACATGATAAACATCACAATGCAATCATATAGTGACATGATATGACCATTATCATCTTTGCTCTTTCGATCTCCATCTTCAGGCATCGCATGATCATCATTGTCACCGGCGTGACACCATGATCTCCATCATCGTGTCTCCGTGAAGTCGTCACGCCAACTACTACTATCACTACTACTATAGCTAACCGTTAGCAATGAAGTAAAAGTAGTAAGCACATGGCGTTGCATCTCATACAATAAATTAAGCCAACTCCTATGGCTCCTACCGGTTGTCATACTCATCGACATGCAAGTCATGAAACCTATTACAATAACATAATAATCTTATACATCATTCATGAAACATCACAACTTTGGCCATATCACATTACATGTCAAACCCTGCAAAACAAGTTAGACGTCCTCTAATTGTTGTTGCAAGTTTTACGTGGCTGATTTGGGTTTCTAGCAAGAACGCCTTCTTACCTACGTGACAGCCACAACGATGATATGCCAAAGCTATTTACCCTTCGTAAGGACCCTTTTCATCAAATCCAATCCGACTAGAGTGGGAGAGACAGACACCCGCTAGCCACCTTTATGCACGGTGTGCATGTCTGTCGGTGGAACCAGTCTCACGTAAGCGTACGTGTAAGGTCGGTCCGGGCCGCTTCATACCACAATACCGCCGGAAAAGAATAAGACTAGTAGCGGCAAGCAATTGACAAATCATCGCCCACAACCTTTTGTGTTCTACTCGTGCATAGAATCTACGCATAGAAAACCTGGCTCGGATGCCACTGTTGGGTAACGTAACATAAATTCAAAAAAAATTCTACGCATATTCAGATCTTCCTATGGAGAGACCAGCAACGAGAGAGGGGTGAGAGCATCTTCATACCTTTGAAGATCGCTAAGCGGAAGCGTTGCTAGAACGCGGGTGATGGAGTCGTACTCGCGGCGATTCAGATTGCGGTGTGATTCCGATCTAGTGCAGAACCACGACACCTCCGCGTTCAACACACGTGCAGCCCGGTGACGTCTCCCGCACCTTGATCCAGCAAGGAGGAGGGAGAGGTTGGGGAAGATCTCTGGCAGCATGACGGCGTGGTGTCGATGGAGAGATGAGGTCTCCCGGCAGGGCTTCGCCAAGCACCGTTAGAGAGGAGGAGAAAGAAGAGCAGGGCTGCGCCGAGGGAGAGGGAAAACTGTGTCTGAAACAGCCCCGAAACCCCCACTAAAGATAGGAGGAGGGGAGGGGGGTGCCACCCCTAGGGTTCCCACCCTAGGTGGTGCGGCAGCCCCCCCAGATGGGAGGTGCGGCGGCCAGGGCAGGGGGAGGGGTGGCGCACCCCTAGGTGGGCCTTAGGCGCACCAACGCCTAGGGTTTCCCCCCTCTCCACCTCTTGCGCCTTGGGCTGAGTGTGGGGGCGCACCAGCCCACCTAGGGGCTGGTTCCCTCCCACACTTGGCCCATCTAGCCTCCCGGGGTCGTGGCCCCCTTCCGGTGGACCCCCCGGGCCACTTCCGGTGGTCCCGGTACGTTACCGGTGATGCCCGAAACACTTCCGGTGTCCAAAACCATCCGTCCTATATATCAATATTTACCTCCGGACCATTCCGGAGCTCCTCGTGACGTCTGGGATCTCATCTGGGACTGCGAACAACTTTCGGTAACCTCGTATAACAATTCCCTATAACCCTAGCGTCACCGAACCTTAAGTGTGTAGACCCTACGGGTTCGGGAGACAGGCAGACATGACCGAGACACCTCTCCGGCCAATAACCATCAGCAGGGTGTGGATACCCATGGTGGCTCCCACTTGCTCCACGATGATCTCATCGGATGAACCACGATGTCAAGGATTCAATCAATCCCGTATACAATTTCCTTTGTCTGTCGGTATAGCACTTGCCCGAGATTCGATCATCGGTATACCTTTACCTTGTTCAATCTCGTTACCGGTAAGTCTCTTTATTCGTTCCGTAGCACGTCATTGTGTGACTAACTCCTTAGTCACATTGAGCTCATGATGATGTTCTACCGAGTGGGCCCAGAGATACCTCTCCATCACAGGGAGTGACAAATCCTGATCTCGATTCGTACCAACCCAACAGACACTTTCGGAGGTACCCGTAGTGCACCTTTATAGTCACCCATTTACGTTGTGACGTTTGATACACCCAAAGCACTCTTACGGTATCCGGGAGTTGCACAATCTCACGGTCGAAGGAAAAGACACTTGACATTAGAAAAGCTTTAGCATACGAACAATACGATCTAGCGGTACGCTTAGGATTGGGTCTTGTCCATCACATCATTCTCCCAATGATGTGATCCCGTTATCAATGACATCCAATGCCCATGATCAGGAAACCATGATCATCCATTGATCAACGAGCAAGCCAACTAGAGGCTTGCTAGGGACACATTGTGATCTATTTATTCACACATTTGTTACTGTTTCCTGGTAATACAATTATAGCATGAACAATAGAAGATTATCATGAACAAGAAAATATGATAATAACCATTTTATTATTGCCTCTAGGGCATATTTCCAACATGTGTAGCATGGAAGATGTTGAGAACTCTTAGTCACTGCGTTAACAATGAAAGCATGCCACCGAAAATTATTATCTCTGTTTTCAAAGCTTGAGCTCTGACACCTGTGCAAATCAATGCTTCCCTCTATGAAGGGCCTGTCTATTTATGTTCTTGTTGAGTCATCCTCCTCTTACAAAAGCACCAATAAGAGAGCACCTCTGTCATTTTTATGCTTTGCTTTTAACTGTGTTGAGTATGACTGTGACTGGATCTTCTTTGCCATGAATTACAATGTTTAGTCAGCCCTTGGTCTTTGAAGGTGCTCTCCATTTATGGTTTGCGGTCTCAGAAAGAGCTAGCGAGGTACCATCTGTTCGTACTACTTCATGATTGTTTTGATTGAAGTGTTGACGTTCGAGACTTATTATTATTTGCTCGCTAGTTGATTATGCCATTGATATGAGTTTACCGTGAGACCTACATATCATTTTCTTATGTGGTTTGCTTGTGATCTTGCTGAAACTCTAGATATGAGTTAGACATAGTTGCAACAACAAGATCTAACACAGTTCGTCAAAGTTTTTCTTGTCTCTTTTAGTTTTTCAACTGAATTGCTTGAGGACAAGCAAGGCTTTAAGCTTGGGGGAGTTGATACGCCTCCGTCGTATCTACTTTTCCGAACTCTTTTGCCCTTGTTTTGGACTCTAATTTGCATGATTTGAATGGAACTAACCCGGACTAACGCTGTTTTCAGCAGAATTGCCATGGTGTTGTTTTTGTGCAGAAATAAAAGTTCTCGGAATGACCTGGAAATTTACGAGGAATTTTTATGGAATATATGAAAAATACATGCGCAAAGATCCACTGAAGGAGGTGAGCCAGTGGGCCACAAGCCCAAGAGGCGCGGCCACCCCCCTGGCCGCGCCTACCAGGCTTGTGGGGCCCACGTGGCTCCACCGCCTCCAATCTCATCTCTATTTAGTTTGTCTCGCCAGGAAAAAAATCAAGGAGAAGAGTTCATCGCATTTTACGATATGGAGGCGCCGCCACCTCCTGTTCTTCATCTAGAGGGCAGATGTGGAGTCCGTTCTGAGCTCCGGAGAGGGGAAATCGTCGCCATCGTCATCATTAACCTTCCTCCATCGCCAATTCCATGATGCTCTTCACTGTTCATGAGTAATCTCATCGTAGGCTTGTTGGACGATGACGAGTTGGATGAGATCTATCATGTAATCGAGTTAGTTTTGACGGGAATTGATCCCTAGTATCCACTATGTTCTGAGATTGATGTTGCTACTACTTTGCCATGCTTAATGCTTGTCACTAGGGCCCGAGTGTCATGATTTCAGATCTGAACCTATGTTGTCGCCAATATATGTGTGTTTTAGATCCAATCTTGCAAGTTGTAGTCACCTACTATGTGTTATGACCCGGGAACCCCGAAGTGACAATAGCCGGAACCACTCCCGGAGATGACCATAGTATGAGGAGTTCATGTATTCACCAAGTGTTAATGCATTGTTCCGGTTCATTATTAAAAGGAGAACCTTAATATCCCGTAGTTTCCATTGGGACCCCGCTGCCACGGGAGGGATGGACAATAGATGTCATGCAAGTTCTTTCCCCTAAGCACGTATGACTACATTCAGAATACATTCCTACATTAGATTGACGAACGGGAGCTAGTTACTTATCTCTCCGTGTTATAGCTGTTACATGATGAATCTCATCCGGCATAATCATCCATCACCGATACAATGCCTACGAGTCTTTTACTACTGGTCCTTGCTCCGTTACTTTGCCGCTACTACTGTTACTTTGCTGCTACTGGTTACTGTTGCTACTGCTGCTATCACCCTACTTTGCTACTGATACTTTGCTGCAGACACTAAATCTTTCAGGTGTGGTTGAATTGACAACTCAGCTGCTAATACTTGAGAATATTCTTTCGCTTCCCCTTGAGTCGAATCAATAAATTTGGGTTGAATACTCTACCCTCGAAAACTGCTACGATCCCCTATACTTGTGGGTTATCAGGGGGTCATGGCAGAGGCCGAGAGCCTTACAACCCAAACGAGAGCTGGTGTTTCAATGCCAAGCAGCCACAACAAACCCATGTGATCTATGAAGCTGTTGGAAATATGCCCTCGAGGCAATAATAATTAGTTATTATTATATTTCTTTGTTCAAGATAATCGTTTATTATCCATGCTATAATTGTATTGATTGGAAACACAATACTTGTGTGGATACATAGACAAAACACTGTCCCTAGTAAGCCTCTAGTTGACTAGCTCGTTGATCAAAGATGGTCAAAGATTCCTGGCCATAGGCAAGTGTTGTTACTTGATAACGGGATCACATCATTAGGAGAATCATTTGATGGACTAGACCCAAACTAATAGACGTAGCATGTTGATCGTGTCATTTTGTTGCTACTGTTTTCTGCATGTCAAGTATTTGTTCCTATGACCATGAGATCATATAACTTACTGACACCGGAGGAATGCTTTGTGTGTATCAAACGTCGCAACGTAACTGGGTGACTATAAAGATGCTCTACAGGTATCTCCGAAGGTGTTCGTTGAGTTAGTATGGATCAAGACTGGGATTTGTCACTCCGTATGACGGAGAGGTATCTCGGGGCCCACTCGATAATACAACATCACACACAAGCCTTACAAGCAATGTCACTTAGTGTAAGTTGCGGGATCTTGTATTACGGAACGAGTAAAGAGACTTGCCGGTAAACGAGATTGAAATAGGTATGCGGATACTAACGATCGAATCTCGCGCAAGTACCATACCGAAGGACAAAGGGAATGACATACGGGATTATATGAATCCTTGGCACTGAGGTTCAAACGATAAGATCTTCGTAGAATATGTAGGATCCAATATGGGCATCCAGGTCCCGCTATTGGATATTGACCGACGAGTCTCTCGGGTCATGTCTACATAGTTCTCGAACCCGCAGGGTCTGCACACTTAAGGTTCGACGTTGTTTTATGCGTATTTGAGTTATATGGTTGGTTACCGAATGTTGTTCGAAGTCCCGGATGAGATCACGGACGTCACGAGGGTTTTCGGAATGGTCCGGAAACGAAGATTGATATATAGGATGACCTTATTTGATTACCGGAAGGTTTTCGGAGTTACCGGTAATGTGCCGGGAATGACGAATGGGTTCCAGGTGTTCACCGGGGGGGGGGGGGGGGCAACCCACCCCGGGGAAGCCCATAGGCCTTGGGGGTGGCGCACCAGCCCTTAGTGGGCTGGTGGGATAGCCCAAGAAGGCCCTACGCGCCATAGGAAGAAAATCAAAGAGAAAAGGAAAAAAAAGAGGAGGTGGGAAAAGGGGGAAGGACTCCTCCTTCCAAACCTAGTTGGACTCGGTTTGGAAGTGGAGGGTTGCCCCCCTTGGCTCGGCCGAAGTCCTTGGGGGTCCTTGGACCCAAGGCAAGGCTCCCCCTCTTCCCCCTATATATACGGAGGTTTAAGGGCTGATTTGAGACAACTTTGCCACGGCAGCCCGACCACATATCTCCACGGTTTCACTTCTAGATCGCGTTTCTGCGGAGCTCGGGCGGAGCCCTGCTGAGATAAGATCACCACCAACCTCCGGAGCGCCGTCACGCTGCCGGAGAACTCATCTACCTCTCCGTCTCTCTTGCTGGATCAAGAAGGCCGAGATCATCATCGAGCTGTACGTGTGCTGAACGCGGAGGTGCCGTCCGTTCGGCACTAGATCGTGGGACTGATCGCGGGACTGTTCGCGTGGCGGATAGAGGGACGTGAGGACGTTCCACTACATCAACCGCGTTTCTTAACGCTTCTGCTGTGCGATCTACAAGGGTACGTAGATCGGAAATCCCCTCTCGTAGATGGACATCACCATGATAGGTCTTCGTGCGCGTAGGAAATTTTTTGTTTCCCATGCGACGTTCCCCAACAGTGGCATCAAGAGCTAGGTTCATGCGTAGATGTCTTCTCGAGTAGAACACAAAAGTTTTTGTGGGCGGTGATGTGCGTTTGGCTGCCCTCCTTAGCCTTTTCTTGATTCCACGGTTTTGTTGGATCGAAGCGGCTCGGACCGACATTACTCGTACGCTTACGAGAGACTGGTTTCATCGCTACGAGTAACTCCGTTGCTCAAAAATGACTGGCGGGTGTCAGTTTCTCCAACTTTAGTTGAATCGGAATTGACCGAGGAGGTCCTTGGATGAGGTTAAATAGCAATTCATATATCTCCGTTCTGGTGTTTACGTAAGTAAGATGCGATCCTACTAGATACCCATGGTCACCACGTAAAACATGCAACAACAAAATTAGAGGACGTCTAACTTGTTTTTGCAGGGTATGCTTGTGATGTGATATGGCCAACGATGTGATGTGATATATTGGATGTATGAGATGATCATGTTGTAATAGTTAATATCGACTTGCACGTCGATGGTACGACAACCGGCAGGAGCCATAGGGTTGTCTTTAAACTAACGTTTGTGCTTGCAGATGCGTTTACTATATTGCTAGGACGTAGCTTTAGTAGTAATAGCATGAGTAGCACGACAACCCCGATGGCGACACGTTGATGGAGATCATGGTGTGACACCGGTGACAAGAAGATCGTGCCGGTGCTTTGGTGATGGAGATCAAGAAGCGCATGATGATGGCCATATCATGTCACTTATGAATTGCATGTGATGTTAATCCTTTTTGCACCTTATCTTGCTTAGAACGACGGTAGCATTATGAGGTGATCTCTCACTAAAATTTCAATACGAAATTGTGTTCTCCCCGACTGTGCACCGTTGCGACAGTTCTTCGTTTCGAGACACCACGTGATGATCGGGTGTGATAGACTCAACGTTCACATACAACGGGTGCAAAACAGTTGCACACGCAGAACACTCGGGTTAAGCTTGACGAGCCTAGCATGTGCAGACATGGCCTCGGAACACATGAGACCGAAAGGTCGAGCATGAATCGTACAGTTGATATGATTAGCATAGAGATGCTTACCACTGAAACTATTCTGGACTCACGTGATGTCGGACTTGAGATAGTGGATTTGGATCATGTACCACTCAAATGACTAGAGAGATGTACTTTTTGAGTGGGAGTTCTTAAGTAATATGATTAATTGAACTAATTGTCATGAACATAGTCTAATGGTCTTTGTGAATTATGATGTAGCTTGCGCTATAGCTCTACTGTTTTTATATGTTCCTAGAGAAAATTTAGTTGAAAGTTGATAGTAGCAAACTTAAAACCAAGGATTGTCCTCGTTGCTGCGCAGAAGGCTTATGTCCTTAATGCACCACCCGGTGTGCTGCACCTCGAGCGTCGTCTGTGGATGCTGTGAACATCCGACATACACGTTTCTGATAACTACACGATAGTTCAGTGCAAAAATACTTAATGGCTTAGAAGCAAGGCGCCGAAAATGTTTTTGAAACGTCACGGAACATAAGTGATGTTCTAAAGAGATGAAATTGTGATTTCATGCTTGTGCCCTTGTTAAGAGGTACGATACCTCCGACAAGATTCTTTGTCCACAAAGTAAAGGAGAAAAGCTCAATCGTTGAGCGTGTGCTCAGATTGTCTGAGTACGACAATCGCTTGAATCAAGTGGGAGTTAATCTTCCAGATGAGATAGTGATGGTTCTCCAAAGTCACTGCCACCAAGCTGTGAGAGCTTCGTGATGAAGTATAACATATCAAGGATAGATACAATGATCCTTGAGTGATTCGCGATGTTTTACACTGCGAAAGTAGAAATCAAGAAGGAGCATCAATAGTTGATGGTTAGTAAAACCACTAAGTTTCAAGAAAGGCAAGGGCTAGAAGGGATACTTCGTGAAACGACAAAACAGTTGCTGCACTAATGAAGAGACCCAAGATTAAACCCAAACCCGAGACTAAGTGCTTCTGTAATGAGGGGAACAGTCACTGAGGCGGAGCAACTCTAGATACTTGGTAGATAAGAAGGCTGGCAAAAGTCGAAAGAAGTATATTTGATATACATGATGTTGATGTGTACTTTACTAGTACTCCTAGTAGCATGAGGGTATTGGATACCAGTTCGGTTGCTAAGTGATTAGTAACACGAAATGAAAGCTACGGCATAAACGGAGACTAGCTAAAGGCGAGGTGACGATACGTGTTGGAAGTGTTTCCAAGGTTGATATGATCAAACGTCGCACGCTCCCTCTACCATCGGGATTGGTGTTAAACCTAAGTAATTGTTATTTGGTGCTTGCGTTAAGCATGAACATGATTGGATCGTGTTTATTGCAATACGATTATTCATTTAAGGAGAATAATGGTTACTCTATTTTCTTGAATAATCACCTTCGATGGTTTATTGAATCTCGATTGTAGTGTTACACATGTTCATGATATTGATGCCAAAAGATACGAGGTAATGATGATAGTACCACTTACTTGTGGCACTGTCGCTTGAGTCATGTTGGTATAAATTGCATGAAGAGGCTCCATGCTGATGGATCTTTATACTCACTTGATTTTGAATCACTAGTGACATGCAAATCACACCACATGAGCAAGGCCTTGTTTTCATTGAGATGAAACAAGATAGTAACTTGTTGGAAGTGATACATTTTGATGTATGCAGTCCAATGGGTGCTGAGGCACGCAGTGGATGTCATTATGTTCTTACTTCAATGAAGATTTGAGTAGATACAAGAGTATTTACTTAATGAATCACAAGTCTGAAATATTGAAAAGTTCAATTCTGTTTCGGAGTGAAGTTCGTCGTAACAAGAGGATAAACTTTCTATGATATGATCATAGAAATGAATATCTGAGTTACGAGTTTTGGTACACAGTTAAGACAATGTGGAAATTGTTTCGCAGTTCATGCCACCTGGAACATCATAGTGTGATGATGTGTCTGAACGTCATAGCCACGCACTATTTGGTATGGTGCATGCTATGATGTCTCTTATCGAATTACCACTATCGTTTATGGGTTATGCATTAGAGACAACCGCATTCACTTTAAATAGGGCACCGCGTATTTCCGTTGATATGACACAGTATAGAATGAGGTTTAGAGAAATCTAAACTGTCGTTTCTTGAAAGTTTGGGGCTTCAACACTTATGTGAAAAAGTTTCAGTCTGATAAGCTCGAACCCAAAGCGGATAAATGCATCTTCATATGATATCCAAAACAGTTGGGTACATCTCCTATCTCAGATCCGAAAGCAAAGTGTTTGTTTCTAGAAACGGATCCTTTCTCGAGGAAAGGTTTCTCTCGAAAGAATTGAGTGGGAGGGTGGTAGAACTTGATGAGGTTATTGAACCATCACTTCGACCAGTGTGTAGCAGGGCGCAGGAAGTTGTTCCTGTGGCGCCTACACCAATTGATGTGAAAGCTGATGATGGTGATCATCGAGCATCAGATCAAGTTACTACAAGCCTCGTAGGTTGACAAGGTCGCGTACTACTACAGAGTGGTACGGTAACCCTGTCTTGGAGGTCATGTTGTTGAGCAACAGTGAACCTACGAGTTATGGAGAAAGCAATGGTGGGCCCAGATTCTGACAAATGGCTGGAAGCCATGAAATCTGAGAGAGGATCCATGTATGAAAACAAAGTGTAGACTTTGGAAGAACTACTTGATGGTCATAGGACTATTGAGTAAAGATGGATCTTTAAAAGGAAGACAGACGATGATAGTGATAAGTCACTATTAAGAAAAGCTCGACTTGTCGCAAAGATGTTTCCGACAAGATCAAACAGTTGACTATGATGAGACTTTCTCACTCGTAGCGATGCTGAAAGTCTGTTAGAATTATGTTAGTAGTTGCTGCATTATTTATGAAATATTGCATGTAGGATATCAAAACATTGTTTCCTCGACGGTTTCCTTGAGCAAACATTGTATGAGATACAACCATGAGGTTTTGTCGATCCTAAAGATACTAGCAAGTATGCAAGCTCCGGCGATCCTTAAATGGACTGGTGCAAGCATCTCGGAGTTGGAATATACACTTTGATGAGATGATCAAGGATTTTGGGTTTGTACAAGGTTTATGAGAAACTTGTATTTCCAAAGAAGTGAGTGGGAGCACTATAGAATTTCTGATTAGTATATGTGGTTGACATATTGTGGATCAGAAGTAATGTAGAATTTCTGTAAAGCATACAAGGTTGTTTGAAAGGAGTTTTCAAAGGAATACCTGGATTGAGCTACTTGAACGTTGAGCATCAAAGATCTATGGAGATAGATCGAAAGCGCTTAATGGAAGTTTCAAAAAGATGCATGCCTTGACAAGTTTTGAAGGAGTTCAAAATAGATCAGCAAAGAAGGAGTTCTTGGTTGTGTTGTAAGGTGTGAATTTGAGTAAGACTCAAAACCCGACCACAGCAGAATAAAGAGAATAGATGAAGGTCGTCTTCTATGCCTTAGCCGTAGACTCTAAAGTATGCCATGCTGAGTACCGCACCTGATGTGTGCCTTGCAGCAAGTCTATTAAGAGGTACACACAGTGATCCAGGATTGAATCACTGATCAGCGGTCAAAATCTATCCTTAGTAACTGATGGACTAAGGAATTTTTCTCGATTACGGAGGTGGTTAAAGAGTTCGTCGTAAAGGGTTACGTCGATGTAAGCTTTGACACTAATCCGAATAACTATGAGTAGTGAAACGGATTCGTATAGTAGAGTAGATATTTGGAGTATTTCCGAATAGCACATAGTAGCAGCATCTATAAGATGACATAAAGATTTGTAAAGAACACACGGATCTGAAAATTTCAGAACCGTTGACTAAAACTTCTCTCATGAGCAAGACGTGATCAGACCCCATAAGTATATGGGTGTTGGATTCGTTGGAATCACATAGCGATGTGAACTAGATTATTGACTCTAGTGCAAGTGGGAGACTGTTGGAAATATGCCCTAGAGGCAATAATAATTAGTTATTATTATATTTCTTTGTTCATGATAATCGTTTATTATCCATTCTATAATTGTATTGATTGGAAACACAATACTTGTGTGGATACATAGACAAAACACTGTCCCTAGTAAGCCTCTAGTTGACTAGCTCGTTGATCAAAGATGGTCAAAGTTTCCTGGCCATAGGCAAGTGTTGTTACTTGATAACGGGATCACATCATTAGGAGAATCATGTGATGGAATAGACCCAAACTAACAGACGTAGCATGTTGATCGTGTCATTTTGTTGCTACTGTTTTCTGTGTGTCAAGTATTTGTTCCTATGACCATGAGATCATATAACTCACTGACACCGGAGGAATGCTTTGTGTGTATCAAACGTCGCAATGTAACTGGGTGACTATAAAGATGCTCTACAGGTATCTCCGAAGGTGTTCATTGAGTTAGTATGGATCAAGACTGGGATTTGTCACTCCGTATGACGAAGAGGTATCTCGGGGCCCACTCGGTAATACAACATCACACACAAGCCTTGCAAGCAATGTGACTTAGTGTAAGTTGCGGGATCTTGTATTACCGAATGAGTAAAGAGACTTGCCAGTAAACGAGATTGAAATAGGTATGCGGATACTAACGATCGAATCTCGGGCAAGTAACATACCGAAGGACAAAGGGCATGACATACGGGATTATATGAATCCTTGGTACTGAGGCTCAAACGATAAGATCTTCGTAGAATATGTAGGATCCAATATGGGCATCCAGGTCCCGCTATTGGATATTGACCGAGGAGTCTCTCGGGTCATGTCTACATAGTTCTCGAACCCGCAGGGTTTGCACACTTAAGGTTCGACGTTGTTTTATGCGTATTTGAGTTATATGGTTGGTTACCTAATATTATTCGGAGTCCCGGATGAGATCACGGACGTCACGAGGGTTTCCGGAATGGTTCGGAAACGAAGATTGATATATAGGATGACCTCATTTGATTACCGGAAGGTTTTCGGAGTTACCGGGAATGTGCCGGGAATGACGAATGGGTTCCGGGTGTTCACCGGGGGGGGGGCAACCCACCCCGGGGAAGCCCATAGGCCTTGGGGGTGGCGCACCAGCCCTTAGTGGGCTGGTGGGACAGCCCAAGAAGGCCCTATGCGCCATAGGAAGAAAATCAAAGAGAAAAGAAAAAAAAAGAGGAGGTGGGAAAAGGGGGAAGGACTCCTCCTTCCAAACCTAGTTGGACTCGGTTTGGAAGGGGAGGGTTGCCCCCCTTGGCTCGGCCGAAGTCCTTGGGGGTCCTTGGACCCCAAGGCAAGGCTCCCCCTCTTCCCCCTATATATACTGAGGTTTTAGGGCTGATTTGAGACAACTTTGCCACGGCAGCCCGACCACATATCTCCACGGTTTCACCTCTAGATCGCGTTTCTGCGTATCTCGGGCGGAGCCCTACTGAGATAAGATCACCACCAACCTCCGGAGCGCCGTCATGCTGCCGGAGAACTCATCTACATCTCCGTCTCTCTTGCTGGATCAAGAAGGCCGAGATCATCGTCGAGCTGTACGTGTGCTGAACGCGGAGGTGCCGTCCGTTCGGCACTAGATCGTGGGACTGATCGAGGGACGGTTCGCGGGGCGGATCGAGGGACGTGAGGACGTTCCTCTACATCGCAACTGTTGGAATTGTGCCCTAGAGGCAATAATAAATATAGTTATTATTATATTTCCTGTATCAAGATAATCGTTTATTATCCATGCTACAATTGTATTGAATGAAGACTCATTTACATGTGTGGATACATAGACAAAACACCGTCCCTAGCAAGCCTCTAGTTGGCTAGCCAGTTGATCAAAGATAGTCAGTGTCTTCTGATTATGAACAAAGTGTTGTTGCTTGATAACTGGATCACGTCATTAGGAGAATCACGTGATGGACTAGACCCAAACTAATAGACGTAGCATGTTGATCGTGTCATTTTGTTGCTACTGTTTTCTGCGTGTCAAGTATTTATTCCTATGACCATGAGATCATATAACTCATTGACACCGAAGGAATGCTTTGTGTGTATCAAACATCGCAACATAACTGGGTGACTATAAAGATGCTCTACAGGTATCTCCGAAGGTGTTAGTTGAGTTAGTATGGATCAAGACTGGGATTTGTCACTCCGTGTAACGGAGAGGTATCTCGGGGCCCACTCGGTAATACAACATCACACACAAGCCTTGCACGCAATGTGACTTAGTGAAAGTTACGGGATCTTGTATTACGGAACGAGTAAAGAGACTTGCCGGTGAACGAGATTGAAATAGGTATGCGGATACTGACGATCGAATCTCGCGCAAGTAACATACCGAAGGACAAAGGGAATGACATACGGGATTATATGAATCCTTGGCACTGAGGTTCAAACGATAAGATCTTCGTAGAATATGTAGGATCCAATATGGGCATCCAGGTCCCGCTATTGGATATTGACCGAGGAGTCTCTCGGGTCATGTCTACATAGTTCTCGAACCCGCAGGGTCTGCACACTTAAGATTCGACGTTGTTTTATGCGTATTTGAGTTATATGGTTGGTTACCGAATGTTGTTCGGAGTCCCGGATGACATCACGGACGTCACGAGGGTTTCCGGAATGGTCCGGAAACGAAGATTGATATATAGGATGACCTCATTTGATTACCGGAAGGTTTTCGGAGTTACCGGGAATGTACCGGGAATGACGAATGGGTTCCGGGAGTTCACCGGGGGGGGCAACCCACCCCGGAGAAGCCCATAGGCCTTGAGGGTGGCACACCAACCCTTAGTGGGCTGGTGGGACAGCCCAAAAGGGCCCTATGCGCCTAGGAAAGAAAATCAAAGAGAAAAAAAAAGAGGAGGTGGGAAGGGAAGGAAGGACTCCCACCCACCAAACCAAGTCCAACTCGGTTTAGGGGGGGAGAGCCTTCCCCCTTGGACTCGGCCGACCCCCTTGGGGCTCCTTGAGCCCCAAGGCAAGGTCCCCTCCCTCCCACCTATATATACGGAGGTTTTCGGGCTGATTTGAGACGACTTTTCCACGGCAGCCCGACCACATACCTCCACGGTTTTTCCTCTAGATCGCGTTTCTGCGGAGCTCGGGCGGAGCCCTGCTGAGACAAGGTCATCACCAACCTCCGGAGCGCCGTCACGCTGCCGGACAACTCTTCTACCTCTCCGTCTCTCTTGCTGGATCAAGAAGGCCGAGATCATCGTCGAGCTGTACGTGTGCTGAACGCGGAGGTGGCGTCCGTTCGGTACTAGATCGTGGGACTGATCGCAGGATTGTTCGCGGGGCGGATCGAGGGACGTGAGGACGTTCCACTACATCAACCGCGTTCACTAACGCTTCTGCTGTACGATCTACAAGGGTACGTAGATCTCTCATCCCCTCTCGTAGATGGACATCACCATGATAGGTTTTCGTGCGCGTAGGAAATTTTTTGTTTCCCATGCGACGTTCCCCAACAGTGGTATCAGAGATAGGTTCATGCGTAGATGTCTTCTCGAGTAGAACACAAAAGTTTTTGTGGGCGGTGATGTGCGTTTTGCTGCCCTCCTTAGTCTTTTCTTGATTCCGCGGTATTGTTGGATTGAAGCGGCTTGGACCGACATTACTCGTACGCTTACGAGAGACTGGTTTCATCGCTACGAGTAACCCCGTTGCTCAAAGATGACTGGCAAGTGTCGGTTTCTCCAACTTTAGTTGAATCGGATTTGACCGAGGAGGTCCTTGGATGAGGTTAAATAGAAACTCATATATCTCCGTTGTGGTGTTTGCGTAAGTAAGATGCGATCCTACTAGATACCCATGGTCACCACGTAAAACATGCAACAACAAAATTAGAGGACGTCTAACTTGTTTTTGCAGGGTATGCTTGTGATGTGATATGGCCAACGATGTGATGTGATATATTGGATGTATGAGATGATCATGTTGTAATAGTAAATATCGACTTGCACGTCGATGGTACGGCAACCGGCAGGAGCCATAGGGTTGTCTTTATACTAACGTTTGTGCTTGCAGATGCGTTTACTATTTTGCTAGGATGTAGCTTTAGTAGTAATAGCATGAGTAGCACGACAACCCCGATGGCAACACGTTGATGGAGATCATGGTGTGGTGCCGGTGACAAGAAGATCGTGCCGGTGCTTTGGTGATGGAGATCAAGAAGCACGTGATGATGGCCATATCATGTCACTTATGAATTGCATGTGATGTTAATCCTTTTATGCACCTTATTTTGCTTAGAACGACGGTAGCATTATGAGGTGATCTCTCACTAAAATTTCAAGACGAAATTGTGTTCTCCCCGACTGTGCACCGTTGCTACAGTTCGTCGTTTCGAGACACCACGTGATGATCGGGTGTGATAGACTCAACGTTCACATACAACGGGTGCAAAACAGTTGCGCACGCGGAACACTCGGGTTAAGCTTGACGAGCCTAGCATGTGCAGACATGGCCTCGGAACACATGAGACCGAAAGGTCGATCATGAATCATATAGATGATATGATTAGCATAGGGATGCTTACCACTGAAACTATACTCAACTCACGTGATGATCGGACTTGAGCTAGTATAAGTGGATCATGAACCACTCAAATGACTAGAGAGATGTACTTTTTGAGTGGGAGTTTAGCGAATAAATTGATTAAGTTAAACTCTAATTATATTGAACATAGTCTAAAGTCCACTTTGAATATATTTGTGTTGTAGATCATGGCTCACGCTACAGTCATCCTGAATTTTAATACGTTCCTAGAGAAAGCTAAGTTGAAAGATGATGGAAGCAACTTTGTAGACTGGGCTCATAATCTTAAGCTAATCTTACAAGCTGGGAAGAACGATTATGTCCTTAATGCTGCGCTAGGAGATGAACCACCCGCTACGGCTGATCAGGATGTTAAGAACGCTTGGTTAGCACGTAAGGAGGACTACTCAATAGTTCAATGTGCAGTCTTGTATGGCTTAGAACCGGGACTTCAACGTCGCTTTGAGAGTCATGGAGCATTTGAGATGTTCCAGGAGTTGAAGTTTATCTTTCAGAAGAACGCCCGGATCGAGAGGTATGAGACCTCCGGTAAATTCTATGCTTGCAAGATGGAGGAAAACTCGTCTGTCAGTGAACATGTGCTCAAAATGTCTGGGTACTCAAACCGTCTAGCTGAGCTGGGGATTGAACTCCCGCGAGAGGCTATCACTGACAGAATCCTTCAATCACTGCCGCCAAGCTATAAAGGCTTTGTGTTGAACTACAACATGCAAGGGATGAACAAGTCTCCCGGCGAGTTGTTTGCGATGCTGAAAGTCGCAGAGTCTGAACTCCGTAAAGAGCATCAAGTGTTGATGGTGAATAAGACCACTAGTTTCAAGAGAAAGGCAAAGGCAAGAAGGGTAATTCGAAGAAGAGCGGCAAGCCTGTTGCCAATCCGACGAAGAAACCCAAAGCTGGACCTAAGCCTGAAACGGAGTGTTACTATTGCAAGGGTATGGGTCACTCGAAGCGCAATTGCCCCAAGTATCTGGCAGATAAGAAGGCGGCCAAAGAAAAATCAGGTATATTTGATATACATGTTATTGATGTGTACTTAACCGGCTCTCGTAGTAGTGCCTGGGTATTCGATACCGGTTCTGTTGCTCATATTTGCAACTCGAAACAGGAACTGCGGAATAGACGAAGGCTGGCGAAAGATGAAGTGACGATGCGCGTAGGAAATGGTTCCAAGGTTGACGCAATCACCGTCGGCACAGTTTCACTTCAGTTACCATCAGGATTAGTGATGAACTTAAATCATTGCTATTTAGTGCCTGCGTTGAGCATGAACATTATATCTGGATCTTGTTTATTACGAGACGGTTACTCTTTAAGTCAGAGAATAATGGTTGTTCTATTTCTATGAGTAACATCTTTTATGGTCATGCACCTAATGTGAGAGGATTGTTCATATTGAATCTTGATAGCGATACGCATATACATACCATTGAGACCAAAAGAGTTAGAGTTAACAATGATGGCGCCATATTTTTGTGGCACTGCCGCTTAGGTCATATTGGTGTAAAGCGCATGAAGAAACTCCATGCTGATGGACTTTTGGAGTCACTTGACTTTGATTCACTTGACACGTGCGAACCATGCCTCATGGGCAAGATGACTAAGACTCCGTTCTCCGGAACAATGGAGCGTGCAAGTGACTTGTTGGAAATCATACATACCGATGTGTGTGGTCCGATGAGCGTGGAGGCACGCGGCGGATATCGTTATTTTCTCACATTCACTGACGATTTGAGTAGATATGGTTATGTCTACTTGATGAAGCACAAGTCTGAAACATTTGAAAAGTTCAAGGAATTTCAGAGTGAAGTGGAAAATCATCGTAACAAGAAGATCAAGTTCCTACGGTCTGATCGTGGGGGTGAATATCTGAGTTTCGAGTTTGGTACTCACCTAAAACAATGTGGAATTGTTTCACAGTTAACACCGCCTGGAACACCACAGCGTAATGGTGTGTCCGAACGTCGTAATCGTACTCTACTAGAGATGGTGCGATCTATGATGTCTCTTACTGATTTGTCGTTATCGTTTTGGGGTTATGCATTAGAAATAGCTGCATTCACTTTAAATAGGGCACCATCAAAATCCGTTGAGACGACACCATACGAACTGTGGTATGGCAAAAGGCCAAAGTTGTCGTTTCTTAAAGTTTGGGGATGTGATGCTTATGTCAAAAAGCTTCAGTCTGAAAAGCTGGAACCCAAAGCGGAAAAGTGTGTCTTCATAGGTTACCCATAAGAGACAGTTGGGTACACCTTCTATCTCAAATTCGAGGGCAAAGTGTTTGTTGCTAAAAACGGAGCTTTTCTCGAGAAGGAGTTTCTCTCGAGAGAATTGAGTGGGAGGAAGATAGAACTTGACGAGGTTGTCGAACCTCTCATCCCTCTGGATGGTGGCGCAGGGCAAGGGGAAACCTCTGTCGTTGCGACGCCGGTTGAGGAGGAAGTTAATGATGATGATCATGAAACTCTAGTTCAAGTTTCTGTCGAACCACGCAGGTCGACGAGACCACGTGCTGCTCCAGAGTGGTACAGTAATCCCGTCTTATCAATCATGTTGTTAGACAACAATGAACCTGCAAATTATGAAGAAGCAATGGTGGGCCCAGATTCCAACAAATGGCTAGAAGCCATGAAGTCCGAGATAGGATCCATGTATGAGAACAAAGTGTGGACTTTGGAGGCACTACCTGAGGGCCGCAAGGCTATTCAGAACAAATGGATCTTTAAGAGGAAGACGGACGCTGACGGCAATGTGACCGTTTATAAAGCTCGACTTGTGGCAAAGGGTTTTTCACAAGTTCAAGGAGTTGACTACGATGAGACATTCTCACCCGTAGCGATGCTTAAGTCCGTCAGAATCATGTTAGCAATAGCTGCATTTTTCGATTATGAAATCTGGCAGATGGATGTCAAAACGGCGTTCCTTAACGGTTTCCTTAAGGAAGAGTTGTATATGATACAACCCGAAGGTTTTGTCGATCCTAAGAATGCTAACAAGGTGTGCAAGCTCCAGCGATCCATTTATGGACTGGTGCAAGCATCTCGGAGTTGGAACAAACGCTTTGATGAGGTGATCAAAGCATTTGGGTTTATACAAGTGGTTGGAGAATCTTGTATTTACAAGAAAGTGAGTGGGAGCTCTGTGGCGTTTCTAATATTATATGTGGATGACATATTACTGATTGGAAACAACGTGGAGTTTTTAGAGAGCATAAAGGATTACTTGAATAAGAGTTTCTCTATGAAGGACCTAGGAGAAGCTGCTTACATTCTAGGCATTAAGATCTATAGGGATAGATCAAAACGCCTGATAGGACTTTCACAAAGCACATACCTTGATAAAGTTTTGAAGAGGTTCAAAATGGAACAGTCCAACAAAGGGTTCTTGCCAGTTTTACAAGGTACGAGATTGAGTAAGACTCAGTGCCCAGCAACTGATGAAGATAGAGAGCATATGCGCTCCGTCCCCTATGCTTCAGCCATAGGTTCTATCATGTATGCAATGCTGTGCACTAGACCGGATGTTAGCCTGGCCATAAGTATGGCAGGTAGGTTCCAGAGTAATCTAGGAGTGGATCACTGGACAATGGTCAAGAATATCCTAAAGTACCTGAAAAGGACTAAGGAGATGTTTCTCGTGTATGGAGGTGATGAAGAGCTCGCCGTAAAAGGTTACGTCGATGCAAGCTTTGACACAGATCCGGACGACTCTAAGTCGCAAACCGAATACGTATTTATTCTTAATGGGGGTGCGGTAAGCTGGTGCAGTTCCAAGCAAAGCGTCGTAGCAGATTCTACATGTGAAGCGGAGTACAAGGCTGCCTCGGAGGCGGCTAAGGAGGGTGTCTGGATGAAGCAGTTCATGACGGATCTTGGAGTGGTGCCAAGCGCACTGAATCCAATAACCTTGTTCTGTGACAACACGGGTGCCATTGCCTTAGCAAAGGAACCACGGTTTCACAAGAAGACCAGACACATCAAACGACGCTTCAACCTCATCCGCGACTACGTCGAGGGAGAGGACGTAAATATATGCAAAGTGCACACGGATCTGAATGTAGCAGACCCGCTGACTAAACCTCTTCCACGGCCAAAGCATGATCAACACCAAAACTGTATGGGTGTTAGAGTTATTACAATGTAATTCACATGATGATGTGAGGGCTAGATTATTGACTCTAGTGCAAGTGGGAGACTGTTGGAATTATGCCCTAGAGGCAATAATAAATATAGTTATTATTATAATTCCTGTATCAAGATAATCGTTTATTATCCATGCTATAATTGTATTGAATGAAGACTCATTTACATGTGTGGATACATAGACAAAACACCGTCCCTAGCAAGCCTCTAGTTGGCTAGCCAGTTGATCAAAGATAGTCAGTGTCTTCTGATTATGAACAAAGTGTTGTTGCTTGATAACTAGATCACGTCATTAGGAGAATCACGTGATGGACTAGACCCAAACTAATAGACGTAGCATGTTGATCGTGTCATTTTGTTGCTACTGTTTTATGTGTGTCAAGTATTTGTTCCTATGACCATGAGATCATATAACTCACTGACACCGGAGGAATGCTTTGTGTGTATCAAACGTCGCAACGTAACTGGGTGACTATAAATATGCTCTACAGGTATCTCCGAAGGTGTTAGTTGAGTTAGTATGGATCAAGACTGGGATTTGTCACTCCGTGTGACGGAGAGGTATCTCGGGGCCCACTCGGTAATACAACATCACACACAAGCCTTGCAAGCAATGTGACTTAGTGAAAGTTGCGGGATCTTGTATTACGAAACGAGTAAAGAGACTTCCCGGTGAACGAGATTGAAATAGGTATGCGGATACTGACGATCGAATCTCGGGCAAGTAACATACCGAAGGACAAAGGGAATGACATACGGGATTATATGAATCCTTGGCACTGAGGTTCAAACGATAAGATCTTCGTAGAATATGTAGGATCCAATATGGGCATCCAGGTCAGTCTCTCGGGTCATGTCTACATAGTTCTCGAACCCGCAGGGTCTGCACACTTAAGGTTCGACGTTGTTTTATGCGTATTTGAGTTATATGGTTGGTTACCGAATGTTGTTCGGAGTCCCGGATGAGATCACGGACGTCACGAGGGTTTCCGGAATGGTCCGGAAACGAAGATTGATATATAGGATGACCTCATTTGATTACCGGAAGGTTTTCAGAGTTACCGGGAATGTACCGGGAATGACGAATGGGTTCCGGGAGTTCACCGGGGGGGGCAACCCACCCCGGGGAAGCCCATAGGCCTTTAGGGTGGCACACCAGCCCTTAGTGGGCTGGTGGGACAGCCCAAAAGGGCCCTATGCGCCTAGGAAAGAAAATCAAAGAGAAAAAAAAAGAGGAGGTGGGAAGGGAAGGAAGGACTCCCACCCACCAAACCAAGTCCAACTCGGTTTGGGGGGGGGAGCCTTCCCCCTTGGACTCGGCCGACGACCTTGGAGCTCCTTGAGCCCCAAGGCAATGTCCCCTCCCTCCCACCTATATATACGGAGGTTTTAGGGCTGATTTGAGATGACTTTTCCACGGCAGCCCGACCACATACCTCCACGGTTTTTCCTCTAGATCGCGTTTCTGCGGAGCTCGGGCGGAGCCCTGCTGAGACAAGGTCATCACCAACCTCCGGAGCGCCGTCACGCTGCCGGAGAACTCTTCTACCTCTCCGTCTCTCTTGGTGGATCAAGAAGGCCGAGATCATCGTCGAGTTGTACGTGTGCTGAACGCGGAGGTGCCGTCCGTTCGGTACTAGATCGTGGGACTGATCGCGGGATTGTTCGCGGGGCGGATCGAGGGACGTGAGGACGTTCCACTACATCAACCGCGTTCACTAACGCTTATGCTGTACGATCTACAAGGGTACGTAGATCTCTCATCCCCTCTCGTAGATGGACATCACCATGATAGGTTTTCGTGCGCGTAGGAATTTTTTTGTTTCCCATGCGACGTTCCCCAACAGCAACCGCGTTTCTTAACGCTTCTGCTGTGCGATCTACAAGGGTACGTAGATCGGAAATCCCCTCTCATAGATGGACATCACCATGATAGGTCTTCGTGCGCGTAGGAAATTTTTTGTTTCCCATGCGACGTTCCCCAACAGAAGCAAGGCCCGAAGGGACCGAGAAACAGGATAATGAGATAGTCGAGAACCAAAACCAGGAGACATAGGTAGCGCCGAAGAGCAATCCAACATCCAACAAGCGAGTCTCTAAGAATAACTCGGCAAGCGCAGTGGGGATGTCTATGACAACTATGTTGGTCAGGGAGGAACAACCCTTAGTTCCCCCTCTCCCACCGGTCTATGTCTCCCCCTAGGAAGGATGGAAAGAGGCCAAAGAAGGGGACCAAGGGTGATTTGTCAGAGATAAAAGAAGATGTCAGATGATAGGAAGGAAGGGAATGAGATCTCAAACACACATGAAGCAACATCGGCGGGCTCCTCTGTGGAGTGTCGCCGCGCACAATGAGTGCCCTTAGCTTGAACTGCCGTGGTGCGGGTAATGCTGCGACAGTTAGAGAACTTTGCAAGCTCGTGAATGATTTTGCCCCTACCCATATGTGTATTGTTGAAACTCGGATTGATAAGAGGAGGGTAGAAAACTTAGATGCTAGTATTGCTTATGATAATAGTTTTGCGGTGAGTAATCAAGGTAGAAGTGGAGGTATAGGGCTCTTTTGGAACAACCCAATAAAGATTGATATCATTGGTTATTTTGTTTATCACATTGATTGTTGTATAGAGGAGCCGGATGTTGAGGCGTGGAGAATGACCCTATTCTATGGGGAGGCAAAAACACATCTACGACACCAGGCGTGGGAAGTTTTAAAAGGGATCAACACTCTGAGGGACCTCCCTTGGTTATGCATTAGAGATTTCAATGAAGTCCTACGTCTGGAGGAACATGAGGGGACTTGAGAAAGAAGCAACACCCAAATTCAAGGGTTTAGGGACGCGGTGGACGTTTGCATGTTCATGGACATCCGTCATCAAGGGAAAATCATATCAAACTTCAAATAAGAGGGCCTCTCCCTCGCATCAAAGATCTCTAGCACCGCGTGCCACGCCTATCATTGCATCTCATGGACGATGATTTTTTTTCTATTATAATGCATTGTGTAGATAAATCATGTTTAATCGCACCGCGTGCCATGCCTATCATTTATTTATTTTCCTTTTGTCGTATGTAATCTTGCTAAAATCTGTCCGATTTGCCAATGAATCATGATTTCCCTTGCTTTTCAGATAGCCTTGACATGAATGAAATGTGCACTTGAGAGCTGAATGTAGATGAAAACGACAAACATATGACTGTGCGTATTCTAGACAGAATAAATGGGCATTACCCTGCCCCTGATCCTGAACTACTCCCTAATATAAGACGTTTTAAAGATTTTACTATGGACTACACACGGAGTGAAATAAGAGCAAGAGTAATCCACTCTCACCAAAGATTGACACTTGTAAACTACTGTTATGACCAGTTTACATTATAACCGGAGAAGGCTCAGTTAGCCAACCTAGCCCAGTTATCTTATAGTGTTAGGGGCTTAGCCCAGTTTATTATAGTTGATAGCCTAGATGAGTTATATATGGTCATGTAATGAACACCTTTGAGATTAAGCAAGATCAATCTATTTTTATCGGCTTTTAGAAGGAGCCGGTGCCCTAACCCTAGCCGCGCCAAACTCTCTCTCTCTCTCTCGACCACGACACCCCCGCGCCGTTAGCCGCGCCAGCCGCCTCGCCATCCACCGCAGCACCCCTACAACCTGCGATCACGCCCTAGTAGGGAAGCTGTTCCTACCAATTTGGTATCCGCTTGCACAGGTTCGTCCATGTTTGCCCCTCCGCTCGCTTCCAGCCGGCGTCCGCCCCACTGCTGCTGGCCACCACGCCGATGGCCACTTCGGCCGCCGCCGCAGCCGTCACCGGCCCGCCTCTCAAGGCCGCCTGCCCTCCGCCGTTCTCGGTCGGCCTGGTTCTCTCCCCCGCGGAGATTACCGCCGCGCTGCTGGAGCTCGGCCATGCCATGGCGGGCATCTGCGCTCCTCGCGGGGAACCCTGCGCTGCACCAGCCAAATGCGGCCTTCTTCCCTGCCGTGGCGCCTCCACCAAGCCTCGCGTCGGCGCAGCACCCGGGGTCCACCTCCGCGCAGAGTGGGCCGCCTCCGACCCCGGGCGCACCAATCCAGATGGTGCGTTCCCTCCGTCACCGTCCCCGCTCCCGGCCTGGCTCACCGAGCCTATCTACACGCCGGCCACGATGCAGCCGTCCCTACCGGCCCCAGCCGCGGTGCACCCGGCTGATCCACTCGCCGGCTCCGCCGGACCGGTGGGACTCTACGCTCGCGTTGATGGCCCCCTGTTCCACGGCGGGCCGCTGCAGCCCGTCCTCCCGGGTCAGTCGGCGCAACTGCTCTACGCGGCCGAGCCACCAATGGCCGCCTGCTACGACCAACACCCGCCGCGTTTCTCTAAGCTTAAGTTCGCCACCTACGACAGCACCGGCGACCCCCTGAACTGGCTCAACCAGTTCTTCCGGGGCAACGGACGCTCGCGTCCGACCGCACCTGAATTGCCTCGTACCATCTTCGGGGCTCGGCACAGACGTGGTACGATGCCCTCGAGCAGGACGAGGACGGGATGCCGCCATGGGAACGCTTCCGCGACATGTGCCTTCTACAGTTCGGGCCATCCGTCCGCGGCAGCAGGCTGACGGAACTCGGCCGCGCCAGCCGCCTCGCCATCCACCAGAACACCCCTACAACCTCCGATCACGCCCTGGTAGGGAAGCTGTTTCTACCAACTACATCGGCAGGCATTCGTTTTATCAACCAGAAAACTGCATCTTCAGGATATATATTCGTTCTTGTCTGAAAACGTGGACTTGAGCAAGACTGCAAGAGAAGCATCCAAACTGACCAATTCTGGTACTATTTGCAGAGTAGTACTACTCATTTGGTAGCTAATGTTCAGAGAACATAGAGAAAAACAGGATCGTAGGGATTGACTTGCTCCTGCAAACTGTTTCAAGTTCCAGCCTTCTTAATTGTCTCTCTCCAATTGAAATTCATAACAAAACCAACTACGATTAAGGTACGGTAGCAAAGAACCTGGCCTACATAAAACAAAAGACAGAACTTCATCATAGAGAAAGGCATGGTGATTGGATTGACTTGCTCTGGCAAAATGTTGATGTTTCAACTTTCAACTCCCAATTCCAACCCTGTTATTTTCCTCTCTCCAACTAACCGAGAGTTCATAACAAAATCATGCACAATTGCAGCTAATCTAGCAATCCAAAAGAATCAGGGGAGTAGCTTGTCGGCGTGGCGGCGCACGTTGGCCCTGAGCCGGTCGAGCGCCCTGGCAAACTCCGGCAGCTCATCTTCCCCGAGCGCCTCCACGTCGGCCTCCCACCAGTACCGCCTCCCCATCTGGGCCTTGACCACCTTGTCCGCGATGGAATTCATCCGCGCGACCTCAGACGCCACCTGCTCCGCGGTCGCCTCCCTGGCCCGAAACATCTCCTCCAGCACCTCACGGTCGTCGACGTCAGCGGCAGGAACAGGGGCGCTGTCGTGGAGGCGCAGGACGGCCTCCATGGAGGGGCTGCCGAGGGCGAAGACGTTGCCTGCCTCGGAGAAGACGACGACGGCGACGCGGGCGCCGCAGAGGATGGAGAGCTCGGAGCACTTCTTGAAGAGGCCGGCGCGGCGCTTGGAGAAGGTGACCTGCCGGCTGTTCTTGTCCGGCCTGAGGCTCATCTCGATGCGGTGCCGCCCCGTGCTCGTCGTGCCGCGCGGCCGAACCATCGTCGCGATCGATCGATCGATCCAGCAGCGAGGGAAGGCGGCGGCGGTGTTGGAAGCTTGCAGCTCCTCCTCTGTTTTTTGGGTTCTTGATTCTGCGACGCACCGTAGCACTAGTACAGTATAGGAGTATATAAAAGAACCGATTAGGTCTAGGGCTCGAGAGGAGCGCGGTGGCTTCTTGATTTGATCTCGCGTCTGAGTCGGATTGAACGCCGCCGCCAGCCAGCATCTTGATGGAGAAGCCAGCGGTCGGGTGGAGGTGCTACGGAGCAACTCGGATTATTGTCAGTCGCCGCGCGTGGGCCTGGCCCAAGAACCGTAGGTAATCACGAAGGCAGTACTGAGAATTATTAGGGAAGAAGAGAGTGCAGAAAGTATAATAAATGATATAATTTTGTTTTAATACCAAAGGTAATGAATCCAACTTTCCTCGCAATTTAGACCGATTATTAGTCTTTACAACGTGTTATACAAGCTCGCCTCAAAAGTTGTTGCAAATAAACTGAAGTTGATTCTATCATATAGCCGTCCCAAAAAAAAAAGATATTATCTCTGAGGAGCGGTCTACATTTGTGTCAGGAAGGCTTATAACTGATAGTTAAGGACAGTAAAACTGAGTCTAAACGGAGCTCTCTCAGCGATCAGCGTTTTTGATCGTTCGTTTTCGTGATCCGGTCATTCCTGGCAGTCAGATTTTATGTGCAAAGCCATCTATCCCGTAATATGTGTAATCTGGCCCAACTGTCCTGTGGGCTGCTGCTCCAGAGGCCGAAATGAAGGCCTCTGATAAATTAGGCCCGTTTGCGCAGCCCATTTATCTCACCGACGGAAGCGTCGCTGCGGTCATAAAAAAATCTTTGGTCGACCAAAGCGAGCGATGAAGAAGAGGAGGGGATCCGCGCGACCAGGGGAACAGAGGATAAGCTCGTGCGCATGGATCGATTCGACGTCGGGTTCCAAGGCATTCAGCTTGCACCAGGCATGCGAGGAGAACAAGCGCAGGCGGTTGAGGGATTCAGCCTCCGTCAGTCACGTGAGGAGATCATCCGCAGGCGTGGGGTGTGGGTACAGCCGACGCGCCCGCGGTGGGACTTGGTCGACGCGACCTGCGTGATTGGATTCAAGGAGGTGCGAGATGCGTGTGAATCGGGGGTCGGTCGATCCATCTTCTTCCGAATGGCATGCCTCATTTCATCGATGTACTTGCATGTCCCTGGCTTCAACGGGATCTCGGGTCCGATTTACTCTTCCCGGGTACTCAATTGTGTGATCCGGTGCTGCTCCCCGTGTGGTGATTCCATGGCAAACCTATTATTCCTCTAGGTTTGCTCTTTATCTTCCTCTTCTTCAGGTCTCTGATGCTCGTCAATGATTCAGTACTGACTGGTTCAATTCTAGCAATGGGAGAGATGAATGAATTGAAAATAGGCAACAAATGAGGGCATGATGAAGGAAAAGGAGAGGCTCATTTCTAAACATTAGAAGGACACACACAATGGTGTTGCTGCTGATGGTAGAGAGGAGATCAACTGCAAGGGGGCCGGGGGAAAATCAGGGTCTCAAACTAACGTTATTCTAGGTATGACTTTTCCGCTTCTCAACTTCATCTCAATCCCCATCAATCTTCCACTATTTTTTTTGTATGTTTCTATGCATGTTTGGTCGATTTACAACTAGGTATAAAGCTTCTCGAGGACTCATATTATAGGGATGCAAAATCATCAGTTACCGTTAAGCGATATAATCCCTATATTTAGGTGATGTATTGTCCGGGAGATCTTTCAGATTTTGCTTCTATCATGTGATTCAGTCCGTGAATCTTTACCTTCAGGTTGCCTATGATGCGGTTAAACCTGGGAATGGTTATTAAAAAACCGGGTGTAATGGTTCGGTTATTATTTTGGGTTTGATTGGTTTAGGTTTTATTGGGCTGAGCTTTTTTTTAGTTTGGTTTTGGTTGGGTATGTGGAGAAACTAGTTTGGGTATAGTTGGTTATGGGTTTAAACAGTTTGGTTATAAACTATGGGTCCAAACCGGTTTTTAGGCATTGGTTATGTGCAATAACCAACGATGACCGAGAATGAATAATTTTGATCCGCATGCATATTGTAATGCACTGTGTAATTATGTATTATGGGGAAATACCATATGAAAATCAGAAGTGTTTGCCTATGCTTTGCCTAAGTAATTTTGTTTTAGTACACTTGTTAGTGAGCTATTCAGACGTGGCCATTTTTTTGCCTTTTGTTGTGTGTTGATTGTATCTCAAGGATAACTTTGTTCTTAAACTGTTGTATATGCACTAATGCCTTTTCTATCTCATTTGCTTCTTAACTTGTCAATTTATGCAATTATATGTACATTAAAGCAAACCCATAGTTATGTATTGGTTTTAAACCCAAGGTTATGTATTGGGTTTAAGTTGGTTTGGGTGGAGAAAATAATGGGTTTAGTTTTGGTTGGGCTGAAAATGACATCAAATGGGTATGGTTTGAGTATGGTTTTGAGAGATAAATGTATGAGTATGGTTCAAGTATGAAACCATTCTCAGGTTTAGATGCGGTGTATCTCCGTTTGTCATAATCTGGCTTATTTTCATGTAAACTACTACTTCTAACAAGAAAAAATAGATGCCATAATATTAATCTTGAGCTTATAACTTCTAAACATTTATGGATTCAATTTGTGTAGATACTGTTGGATTCAAAACTTCGAGTGGCAAGCACAAGTGATACACCTAGATACAGAGCTAGGTGACAATACAAATTTATGTTGAATGCATGAGGTAACTGTGTTCTTACCTTTTTTTGTTTGGTCATGTTGGTTCTAAGAGGGACTATAAAGTTGTGCACAGTTCACTTATAAAATGCATGACCAAGCAATAACATAAATGTAGTTGGACTGCAGACATCCTCCTTGTGCGACATGTTATGCATAATGGATTGTGATTCTATGAAAATACTCATATACTAATCTTTCTAAAGTGAAGCATGTAAATGCCGAAATGAAGTTTTGTTTAGAAAATTTTGTTGTTTCCCTTTGTGGTGTTCAATTTATAAAGTAAAATAGATATCTTAGTTTCCGTGGCTCACTTTTTTGTTGTTGTTCACTATTCAGATTATAAACCTACTTATGTCTCTTAATTTTTGCAAAAAAACATTATCAATAACTATCCCTGCTAATCTTATTAGGACATATAAATGCAACATTTAGTATGACAGATTATGAGAACTACATATGGATAAACACGACCCACACTGATCTAACTGAGATTATACAGTGAAGGTTTTCTTATAAAATCATGAAGGTTAATCCAACATTTCTAAAGACAAGTAAGAATGGCCATGCTAGATATAATGAAGTAATGTGATGGTCCATTTTCATTACATACATTTTTGTTATCTGCTGTGAATATAAAAGAACTGGAAAAAACAAGGTATTTCTTCGAATATTAAAGGGATGGAGCAGTTTTTATTTCTTTGTGTATACTTCTCCAGTTCTCCTGTTGTTCTTATGACAAGCACTTACTCCCTCCGTAAAGAAATATAAGAGTGCTAAACGCTGGTATATTTTTTAGAGGGAGTATTTGATAATCTGCATTTCATGATTAAATGCTTCTTGGTTGATATTATTCTTCAATCTTCAAAATAAGGATTTTTTACATACTCAATATAATGGTTTGCAATTATCTGCTGCTCAATATAATTTCTGGTATATAATAAATAAAAGTATTTTCCTTTCACCAATTTATCATCCTTTTAAAAATATTTCTTGTCAATTCTTGACATACCAAGTTCAGCAGCAAGGACCAAGGTTTAGAAAACGAACAATTGATAAACTGTTAATAAGATGTCAATTCTGTAAAATAAAAACCAAGTGTGCCTTCTAATGGGCAAGCACAATGAGCAGCCATCACAACAATAGAAGGACAATAAATAAGGAACACCAAGATCAAACAAGTTGATGTGTGTTTTACTATTTATTAAGTGCTCACGGACATGTGTTCGTACATGGTATTGTAGCCAGCGATCGCGCTGCGCTTTATGGTTAATGGAATACATGTGTTCCAGTTTCAAAAAAAGAAAAGTGCTAAGGGACATTGTTTCAGGATGATTGTATGTCATTTTGAGTGGAACTTTTACCATACAATATGATGTTGTAGCTACAAATTCTAGCACGTTCGTCAGATTTTAGTGACTGATATTACGACTGCAGTACACACATTGCACTGATAAACAAGTACCAGTGCTCTGTTTTGATAATCCAATGATACCCTCAAATTCCATGAACCTTATTTCATAATTAACATTCATATGTCATGTCATCATATATTTACAAAAATCCGTAAAAGTATAATGAAGAAATGGATGGGCGCGGCAACGCGCGCCATCTATGATCTAGTATTATTTATGACTATGAGTGTCTGCATTTTATGAAGCGGTCTAAAGCAAAGTCAAACAACTCTTGTGCTCTAAAGGTTGATATGATGAAGGCTTATGGTCGTTTGGAGTGGGTGTACCTAAGGGCCATTATGCAGAAGCTAAGGCTTAACTAATGTCTGGATAGAAACAATGATGAACATGATGATGTCAATATCTTTCTGAGTTTTCTTCAATGGAGAAAAACTTGACTAGTTCAAGCCTACTAGAGGAATTCGACAAGGAGATTCAATTTCCCCTCACTTGTTTTTATGACATTGGAGGACCTCTCGTGCCTTTTAAAATCCCGTTCTCAGACATCATTACTTGGTGGTATTAAGATGGCTCCTACAGCTCCAGCCGTTAACCATCTTCTGTTTGTAGATGAGAACCTGTTGCTTTTCAAGGCGAGTGTTGAGGGTGCAAATGTGGTATCAAACTTGTTGAATATTTATTGCAATGCATTCAAACAACCAATGAATAATGAGAAGTCTTATATTTTCTATAGTAAAGATTGTCCCCAACAGGTTCACAATAATGTCGAAGATGCTCTAAATGTTCAGAACGAATCTCTGAGTGACAAGTATTTGGGTATGCCAACTGATATGTGATACGTCTCCATTGTATCTACTTTTCCAAACTCTTTTGCCCTTGTTTTGGACTATAATTTGCATGATTTGAATGGAACTAACCTAGACTGATGTTGTTTTAAACAGAATTGCCTTGGTGTTATTTTTGTGCAGAAATCAAAGTTCTCCAAACGTCCTGAAAATTTACGGGGAGCAGTTTTGGAAAATATAAAAAATATCTACGCCAAGTTCCACCTCAGTAGGTGGGTCAATGGGCCACAAGCCCTGGCTCCGCCACCACCCCCCTGGTGGCGGTGGACAGGCTTGTGGGGCCCACACGGCTCTGCTGCCCCCAATTCCGGCTCTATAAGATCCCTTTCGTCCCAGAAAAAAATAAGAAGTTTTCGTCGCGTTTGCGATACGGAGGCGCCGCCACCACCTGTTCTTCATCTGGAGGGCAGATCTGGAGTCCGGCTTGGGCTCCGGAGAGGGGAAATCGTCGCCATCGTCATCATCAACCTTCTTCCCTCTCCAATTCCATGAAGCTCTTCGTCGTTCGTGAGTAATCTATTCGTAGGCTCGCTGGGCGGTGATGAGTAGGATGAGATCTATCATGTAATCGAGTTAGTTTTCATGGGGACTGATCCCTAGTATCCACTATGTTCTGAGATTGATGTTGCTACTACTTTTTCATGCTTAATGCTCGTCACTAGGGCCCGAGTGCCATGATTTCAGATCTGAAATTATTATGTTGTCACCAATATATGTGTGTTTTAGATCCGATCTTGCAAGTTGTAGTTACCTACTATGTGTTATGATCCGGTGATACGTCCATTTTGCATCATGCTTTCATGTTGATATTTATTCCTTTTGGGGCTGTTATATTACTTGTGGTACCATATTTATGCAGTTTTTCTCTTATTTTGCAAGGTCTATTTGAAGAGGGAGAATTCAGGCAGCTGGAATTCTGGACTGGAAAAGGAGCAAATCCTAGTCCACTATTCTGCACATCTCCAAATGCCCTGAAAATTTACGTGGAATTTTTTGGGAATATATAAAAAATACTGGACGAAAGAACTACCGGAGGGGGGCCACCAGGGCTCCACAAGCTTGCCCACCGCCACCACCCCCTGGTGGCGCAGGGTAGGCTTGTGGGCTGCCTGACGGCCCACTAGCCCCCCTCTTTTGCTATATGAAGCGTCCTGGTCCGGAAAAAAATCAATAGGGAGCTTTTTCGTGGTTTCGTCGCCACCACAAGGCGGAACTTGAGCAGATCCAATCTAGAGCTCCAGCAGGACGATCCTGCCGGGGAAACTTCCCTCCCGGAGGGGGGAATCATCGCCATCGTCATCACCAACACTCCTCCCGTCTGAGGGGAGGCATCTTCATCAACATCTTCATCAGCACCATCTCCTCTCCAATCCCTATTTCATCTCTTGTAACCAATCTTCGTCTCCTGACTCCGATTTGTACTTGTAAGGTTGCTAGTAGTGTTGATTACTCTTTGTAGTTGATGCTAGTTGGATTACTTGGTGGAAGAGTTTATGTTCAGATCCTTGATGCTATTCATTACACCCATGGTCATGATTATGATTATGTCTTGTGAGTAGTTACTTTTGTTCCTGAGGACATGAGATAAGTCATGCTGATAATAGTCATGTGAATTTGACATTCGTTCAGTATTTTGATATGTTGTATGTTGTTTTTCCTCTAGTGGTGTTATGTGAACGTCGACTACATAACACTTCACCATATTTGGGCCTAGAGGAAGGCATTGGGAAGTAGTAAGTAGATGATGGGTTGCTGGAGTGACAGAAGCTTAAACCCCAGTCTATGTGTTGCTTCGTGAGGGGCTGATTTGGATCCACTAGTTTAATGCTATGGTTAGACTTTGTCTTAATTCTTCTTTTGTAGTTGCGGATGCTTGCGAGAGAGGTTAATCATAAGTGGGATGCTTTTCCAAGTAAGGGCAGTACCCAAGTGCCGGTCCACCCACATATCAAACAATCAAAGTAACAAACGTGAATCATATGAACATGATGAAACTAGCATGACAAAAATTCCTGTGTGTCCTCGGGAGCGTTTTTCCTCCTATAAGACTTTGTTCAGGCTTGTCCCTTGCTACAAAAGGGATTGGGCCACTTGCTGCACCGTTGCTACTACTTGTTACTTGTTACTTTTTGCTCGCTACGTTTCACCTCGCTACACAATCACTTGTTACCGCTACTTTCAGTGCTTGCAGTTATTACCTTGCTGAAATCTGTTTATCAGAGCCTTCTGCTCCTCGTTGGGTTCGACACTCTTACTTAACAAAAGGACTATGATTGATCCCCTATACTTGTGGGTCATCAAGACTCTTTTCTGGAGCCGTTGCCGGGGAGTGAAGCGTCTTTGATAAGTGGAAATTGGTAAGGAAACCTTTATATACTGTGCTGAAATTTATTGTCACTTGTCACTATGGAAACTGTTCCTTTGAGGAGTTTGTTCGGGGTATCTTCACCACGAACGGAAGCACGAGGAGTTGCTCCTCAACCTGAGGTACCTACTGAAAATATCTTTTATGAAATTCCTTTGGGTATGCTTGAGAAACTACTGGCTAATCCTTTCACAGGAGATAGATCTTCACATCCAGACTTGCATCTAATCTATGTAGATGAAGTTTGTGGTTTATTTAAGCTTGCAGGTTTGCCCGAGGATGAGGTAAAGAAGAAAGTCTTTCCTTTATCTTTGAAGGATAAGGCGTTGACATGGTATAGGCTATGTGATGATACTGGATCATGGGGCTACAATCGGTTGAAATTGGAATTTCATCAAAAGTTCTATCCTATGCATTTAGTACATCGGAACTTTATTTATACCTTTGGCCTCGTGACAGGGAAAGCACAGCTCAAGCTTGGGGGAGGCTTAAATCAATGCTATATTCATGTCCCAATCATGAGCTCTCAAGAGAAATCATCACTCAAAACTTTTATGCTCGGCTTTCTCATGAAGATCGTACCATGCTTGACACTTCTTGTGTCGGTTCTTTTATGAAGAAGGATATTGATCACAAGTGGAATTTATTGGAGAGAATCAAACGCAACTCTGAAGGTTGGGAGCTGGAGGAAGGTAAGGAGTCAGGTATGAATTTCCAGTTTGATTGCGTTAAATCTTTTGTTGAGACAAACACTTCTAGAGATTTTAGCGCTAAGTATGGACTTGACTCTGAGATAGTAGCTTCTCTATGTGAATCTTTTGCTGCTCATGTTGATCTTCCCAAAGAGAAGTGGTTTAAATATCATCCTCCTTTAGAAAGCAACATGGCCAAAACCAATCTAGTTGAGGAGAAAATCATAGCTTTTAGTGATCCTGTTGTTCCTTGTGCTTACACTGAGAAACCACCGTACCCTGCTAGGATAAAGGATTATTCTAAAGCTCCAACTATGATATGTAGGGGTTACATTATACCACTTGCACCCCCTGAGGAGATTAGAGTTGAACCTAGTGTTGCTATTATCAAAGATCTCTTAGCCAAAGACATAGATGGGCATGTTATCAAATTCTGTGAGGACTCCGCTAGAATTGCTAAACCTCACGTGAAAGACAAACACAGACCTATAGATGGCGTGCCCGTTGTTTCTGTTAAGATAGGAGATCACTGTTACCATGGTTTATGTGATATGGGAGCTAGTGTTAGTGCAATACCCCCTTCTCTATATGATGAAATCAAAGATGAGATTGCACCTGCTGAGTTAGAACCCATTGATGTCACTATTACGCTAGCTAATAGAGACACTATCTGCCCTCTAGGAATTGTGAGAGACGTAGAAGTCCTGTGTGGTAAGATGAAGTATCCTACTGATTTCCTCGTCCTTGGCACTGCACAAGATAGATTTTGTCCCATCATATTCGGTAGACCCTTTCTCAACAATGTAAATGCTCACATTGATTGCATTAAGAAGACTGTCACAGTAAGTTTCGAGGGCATGTCTCATGAATTTAACTTCTCCAAGTTTGGAAGACAACCCCATGAAAGAGAGTCGTCTGGTAGAGATGAAATCATTGCTCTTGCCTCTATTGTCGTACCTCCTACGGGTCCTTTAGAGCAATATCTGCTTGAGCATGAAAATGATATGCATATGGAGGAGAGAGATGAGATAGATAAAATTGTCTTAGAACAATATCCTATTCTCAAGAATAATATGCTTGTTCAACTACTTGGGGATCCTCCCCCACCAAAGGGTGATCCTGTGTTCGAGCTTAAACAGTTGCCTGATACTCTTAAGTATGCCTATCTTGATGAGAAGGAGATATATCCTGTCATTATTAGTGCTCTCCTCTCAGAGCGTGAAGAGAAGAAGTTACTAGAAACTCTGAGGAAGCACCGCGCTGCTATTGGATATACTCTTGATGATCTTAAGGGTATTAGTCCTACTCTATGTCAGCACAAGATTAAAACCGATCCCGACTTTAAACCAATTGCTGATCATCAAAGGAGATTAAATCCTAAGATGAAAGAGGTCATTAGAAAAGAAATATTAAAGCTTCTGGAAGCAGGAATCATTTATCCTGTTGCTCATAGTGATTGGGTAAGTCCAGTACATTGCGTACCTAAGAAGGGAGGTATCACCGTCGTTCCTAATGATAAGGATGAACTAATCCCATAAAGGATTATTACCGGCTATAGAATGGTGATAGACTTCCGGAAACTGAACAAGGCAACCAGGAAAGATCATTATCCTTTGTCGTTTATCGACCAAATGCTAGAAAGGCTATCAAAGCACACACACTTCTGCTTTCTAGACGGTTATTCAGGTTTCTCGCAAATACCTGTTGCACAATCTGATCAAGAGAAAACCACTTTCACCTGCCCTTTCGGTACCTTTGCCTATAGACGTATGCCTTTTGGCTTATGTAATGCACCTGCTACCTTCCAAAGATGTATGATGGCTATATTATCTGACTTTTGTGAAAAGATTGTCGAGGTTTTCATGGATGACTTCTCCGTTTACGGGTCTTACTTTGATGATTGCCTCGGCAACCTTGATCGAGTCTTACAGAGATGCGAAGAAACCAACCTCGTATTGAATTGGGAGAAGTGCCACTTTATGGTTAATGAAGGTATCGTCTTAGGACACAAAATCTCTGAGAGAGGCATTGAAGTTGATAAGGCTAAGGTTGATGCAATTGAGAAAATGCCTTGCCCCATAGATATCAGAGGTATACGAAGTTTCCTAGGTCATGCTGGTTTCTATAGAAGGTTAATTAAAGACTTCTCTAAGATTTCTAGGCCTCTTACCAACCTCTTGCAGAAGGATGTTCCTTTTGTTTTTGATGAGGATTGTGAGGAAGCTTTCGAAATACTTAAGAAGGCTTTGATAACCGCACCTATTGTTCAACCACCTGACTGGAACTTGCCCTTTGAAATCATGTGTGACGCTAGTGATTATGCTGTTGGTGCTGTTCTAGGACAAAGAGTTGACAAGAAGTTGAATGTCATTCACTACGCTAGTAAAACTCTAGACAGTGCCCAAAGAAACTATGCCACTACGGAGAAAGAATTTTTAGCAGTCGTGTTTGCATGTGAAAAGTTCAGATCTTACATAGTTGACTCCAAAGTTACTATTCACTCTGATCATGCTGCTATTAAGTACCTCATGGAGAAGAAGGACGCTTAGCCTAGGCTGATCAGATGGGTTCTCCTGCTACAGGAATTTGATTTGCACGTCGTTGACCGAAAGGGTGCTAATAATCCCGTAGCAGATAACTTGTCTAGGCTAGAGAATGTCCTTGATGACCCACTACCTATTGATGATAGCTTTCCTGATGAGCAATTAAATGTCATCCGCACTTCAGATAGTGCATCGTGGTATGCCGATTATGCAAACTATATCGTAGCCAAATACATACCACCTAGTTTCACCTATCAACAAAAGAAGAAATTCTTCTTTGATTTGAGACACTACTTTTGGGATGATCCTCACCTTTATAAGGAAGGAGTAGATGGTGTTATTAGACGTTGTGTGCCTGAACATGAACAGGGACAGATCTTGCAGAAGTGTCATTCTGAAGCCTACGGAGGACACCATGCTAGAGATAGAACTGCCCACAAGGTATTGCAATCAGGTTTCTATTGGCCCACTCTCTTCAAGGATGCCCGTAAGTTTGTCTTGTCTTGTGACGAATGCCAAAGGATAGGGAACATTAGTAAGCATCAAGAGATGCCTATGAACTATTCACTTGTCATTGAACCATTTGATGTTTGGGGCTTTGATTATATGGGACCCTTCCCGAGTTCCAATGGGTACACTCACATCTTAGTTGCTGTGGATTACGTTACTAAGTGGGTAGAAGCTATCCCAACTAAAAAACCTGATCACCACACCTCTATTAAGATGGTTAAAGAAGTCATATTCCCAAGATTTGGAGTCCCTAGATACTTGATGACTGATGGCGGTTCACACTTCAGTCATGGTGTTTTCCGCAAGATGCTAGCTAAGTATGATGTCAACCATAGAGTTGCATCTCCTTATCATCCTCAGTCTAGTGGTCAAGTGGAGTTGAGTAATAGGGAGATCAAGTTGGTCCTACAAAAGACCGTCAATAGATCTCGAAAGAACTGGTCTAGCAAACTTGACGATGCACTATGGGCTTATTGATGGGGAACGTCGCATGGGAAACAAAAAATTTCCTACGCGCACGAAGACCTATCATGGTGATGTCCATCTACGAGAGGGGATGAGTGATCTACGTACCCTTGTAGACCGTACAACAGAAGCGTTAGAGAACGCGGTTGATGTAGTGGAACGTCCTCACGTCCCTCGATCCGCCCCGCGAACAATCCCGCGATCAGTCCCACGATCTAGTACCGAACGGACGGCACCTCCGCGTTCAGCACACGTACAGCTCGACGATGATCTCGGCCTTCTTGATCCAGCAAGAGATACGGAGAGGTAGAAGAGTTCTCCGGCAGCGTGACGTCGCTCCGGAGGTTGGTGATGACCTTGTCTCAGCAGGGCTCCGCCCGAGCTCCGCAGAAACGCGATCTAGAGGAAAAACCGTGGAGGTATGTGGTCGGGCTGCCGTGGAAAAGTCGTCTCAAATCAGCCCTAAAACCTCCGTATATATAGGTGGGAGGGAGGGGGCCTTGCCTTGGGGCTCAAGGAGCCCCAAGGGGGTCGGCCGAGTCCAAGGGGGAGGACTCTCCCCCCCCCAAACCGAGTTGGACTAGGTTTGGTGGGAGGGAGTCCCCCTTCCTTCCCACCTCCTCCTTTTTTTTCTTTTCTCTCTTGATTTTCTTCTCCTTGGCGCATAGGGCACTTGTGGGCTGTCCCACCAGCCCACTAAGGGCTGGTGTGTCTCCCCCAAGGCCTATGGGCTTCCCCGGGGTGGGTTGTCCCCCCCCCCCCCCGGTGAACTCCCGGAACCCATTCGTCATTCCCGGTACATTCCCGGTAACTCCGAAAACCTTCCGGTAATCAAATGAGGTCATCCTATATATCAATCTTCGTTTCCGGACCATTCCGGAAACCCTCGTGACGTCCGTGATCTCATCCGGGACTCCGAACAACATTCGGTAACCAACCATATAACTCAAATACGCATAAAACAACGTCGAACCTTAAGTGTGCAGACCCTGCGGGTTCGAGAACTATGTAGACATGACCCGAGAGACTCCTCGGTCAATATCCAATAGCGGAACCTGGATGCCCATATTGGATCCTACATATTCTACGAAGATCTTATCGTTTGAACCTCAGTGCCAAGGATTCGTATAATCCCGTATGTCTTTCCCTTTGTCCTTCGGTATGTTACTTGCCCGAGATTCGATCATCAGTATCCGCATACCTATTTCAATCCCGTTTACCGGCAAGTCTCTTTACTCGTTCCGTAATACAAGATCCCACAACTTACACTGAGTTACATTGCTTGCAAGGCTTGTGTGTGATGTTGTATTACCGAGTGGGCCCCGAGATACCTCTCCGTTCACACGGAGTGACAAATCCCAGTCTTGATCCATACTAACTCAACTAACACCTTCGGAGATACCTGTAGAGCATCTTTATAGTCACCCAGTTACGTTGCGACGTTTGATACACATAAAGCATTCCTCCGGTGTCAGTGAGTTATATGATCTCATGGTCATAGGAATAAATACTTGACACGCAGAAAAACAGTAGCAACAAAATGACACGATCAACATGCTACGTCTATTAGTTTGGGTCTAGTCCATCACGGGATTCTCCTAATGACGTGATCCAGTTATCAAGCAACAACACTTTGTTCATAATCAGAAGACACTGACCATCTTTGATCAACTGGCTATCCAACTAGAGGCTTGCTAGGGACGGTGTTTTGTCTATGTATCCACACATGTAAATGAGTCTTCATTCAATACAATTATAGCATGGATAATAAACGATTATCTTGATACAGGAATTATAATAATAACTATATTTATTATTGCCTCTAGGGCATAATTCCAACACTTAATGCTTGTCACTAGGGCCCGAGTGCCATGATTTCAGATCTGAAATTATTATGTTGTCACCAATATATGTGTGTTTTAGATCCGATCTTGCAAGTTGCAGTTACCTACTATGTGTTATGATCCGACAACCCTGGAGTGACAATAATCGGAACCACTCCCGATGATGACTATAGTTTGAGGAGTTTATATGTTCACCAAGTGCTAATGTGTTGGTCCGGTTATTTATTAAAAGGAGAACCTTAATATCCCGTAGTTTCCTTTTGGACCCCGATGCCATGGGAGGGATGGACAATAGATGTCATGCAAGTTCTTTTCCCTAAGCACGTATGACGACACACGGAATGCATGCCTACATCACATTGACGAACGGGAGCTAGCCTCATATCTCTCCGTGTTATAACTGTTGCATGATGAATATCATCCAAACAAATCACCGACCCATTGCCTACGAGTTTGTCCTACTGCTGTTACTTGTTTTGCTCTGCTGCTGCTACTACTGTTGCTACTGTTGTCACTTGTTTTGCTGCTCTGCTGCTACTACTGTTGCTACTGCTGTCACTTGTTTTGCTCTACTGCTGCTGGTACTACTGTTGTTACTGATGTTACTTGTCTTGCTCTGCTGCTACTGTTGCTTGCTACTGTTGCTACTTGCTACTGCTGTCACTACTGCTTTTCCTTGCCGCTGCTATTGCTCGTTACACCGCCGTTACTCGCTACTTTGTTGTTACTACTTTGCTTGCAGATACTAATCTTTCTGGTGTGGTTGAATCTGACAATTCAACTGCTAATACTTGAGAGTATTATCTCACCTCCCGTCGTGCGAATCAACAAATTTGGGTCGAATACTCTACCCTCAAAAACTGCTGCGAACCCATGCGCTGGTGGGCCATCAACAACATTCTTCTAGTTTCGTTGCCGGGGAGTGCTAGCAGCATTCTTCTGGTACCGTTGCAAAGGGGAAGAACAGTTGACATCAAGCATTGTTCTGGCACCATTGCCTGGGATTGCAATCAATATGGGACAGTCCAGAAATGGTACTTTTAGATATCTCATAGATCGTGTCTGGAAAAAGGTGAAAGGATGGATGAAGAAGTTGTTGTTTGTTGCAGGTAAAGAAGTGTTAATTAAGTCAGTCCCTTTGTCCCATGGTATGCCACGACAGCGCGTGCGGGCTACATATAATGTGTAGACCAACATTGAGTAAATGAATCAATTACTTTGAGCAAAAAGGAAGCAAAAAACTTACAATCCCGTCCTCTGTTGCGTGCATACCTTGCCTCGAGCTAACGAACCACGCCTCTAAACTTGGGGACATTGAACTAGAGAGTGTGCCATCGATACAATAACAACCTCACATTGTGTGGTTGAATGATAAACATGTCATAGTGCACAATGTACTTTCGTGCGTGAAATGTTTCGTGCACTTGCTGTCAGAAGGGCCCCCCTCTGGTCCTGCCTACAAAATCCACGGATACGACCATCCACACATCGCACAACAACTCATCCTCTATGGTCGAGTAGCTGACCATCCTCTGAACTCTAAAAAGACATCACATTTGAAAATAAGCTCAATGATATTTGACCGAACACCTGCGAGTGTGTGGTGTCCGCCATGGAGGTCCTCGACCAGAGTGGAGTGTACGTGGGCACAAACGGCTCCAGGATGGAAATCTACGTCGTAACGGTGAGCGGGCGCGTCGGTGCTGGTTACGTACGGCCGACAATGCCTTTGTGATGGCCGAAGGCGTACAAAGAGCAGCGGCAATGGAGGTGAAGGGTGGGGATGCAAAGCAAGGGGGAGAAGGGACGAAGTGCAAGGAAATGAGTCGAGGAGGGGGGATTGGGTGGACCGGAGGTGTTGGATAGCGACGTTTCTCGCGTCCAGACTCACGTAAAGCTCTCCAACATTTGTCTCCAATTTAAGGAAGAAATCGTGTTTGGACTTTCATAAAGCCCCCTCATGTTTGTCTCTAAATTGCGAAACAAATCGCGTTCCAACCGCACCATAGACCGATACAAGACGACGGTGGATGGCTTCCGCGGTCCGAACTGAATGGATGCAGATGATTTGCGGGTCCGTCTTGGAGATGTCCTTAGTAAGAGCATCTCCAACACGCGCCCAACCGCCGCGCGTGCAAAAACCATTTTGCAGTGCCGAAATAGGAAATTTGTGCGCGCCGGAGTGCGCTCGCTCCAGCGGTGGCGGCAAAATATTGCGCGCGCGAGCCGCTCCAGTGGACGCACTATAACCCAGCAGGCACGAGCAGACGACACTTGCAACTTGTTCAGTTTAAAGGTAATATGAATATTTCAAACATAAGAAAAATACATAGCATAGTTTAATTCCACGACACATCAACAATCATGCCACATCAACTAGCCAAGTTCATGGCATAAAAAAATCTGACAAAGAAATGACACATCAACAATCATGCCTTATCTTGGTCCTCCTCTTCCTCCGTTTCTTCATCCTCATCCGAAGACGATTCTTCCTCCTCCTCGTCTTCATTGATGCGCGCGCATCATCATGTGGAGCTCGGTAGGTGTTGGCAAGATTTTCAACGGCATCATGCAAAGGTATGTGAGGAGCCACACCGGAAGGCATGTCTCCATCCGGAGGTGCTCCCAAGCCTCCCATAAGAGACACAAAAGTCATGTCTCCCATGCCCCCATGGTAGCTCCGAAGCCACCATGCCTCCCATGCCGCCCATGGTAGCTCCGAAGCCAATCTTGCCTCCCATGTCACCCATGCCTCCCATAGTAGCTCTCATGCCTCCAATGGCCATGTCTTGTTTTTGGACCCATAGTAGTCATGTATGTCTCATCATTGAAACTACAAAGTATATACAAAAAACAAATATAAGCTATCCATATATATCTATTCATGTAAAAGCAACAACGAAAAAAGTGGGTGGAAACATACCTTGCGGGCCTTCCATCAAACACGTTGTGCGCATTGGCCGGCGGCAGTAGAAACGAGCTCGCCGGTGCTTCGATCGCCGCCGCATGCATCGCACGACGTGCAAGTTTCTTCTTCAGCGGCCTAGTGAAGCCATCTGCCGCCTTGTTCTTCTTTCTGGACACCTTCTTGCCGGTCTTCTTCACCGTCGGTGCATTTGGAAGCTTCGAGAGGGGTGCATGTATCACGGTGGGCGCCGGTGCGCCACCACCCGCCGAGGTCGTCCGTGGCGCCATGAAAAGGCTGCGCGCGAGACCGGTGATCGGAGGAGCTCCGACGGAGACGAGACCAAAGCTCGTCGGGCTAGGGTTTGCGCCGGCGCGTGCAGCGGCGGAGACGGTGGCGGAGGGATCGCGGGTGTAGGGGGGTGAGGGGGATGTCGGCGCGGCTGTCTCGAGCGGTTTCGACGGCGGCGGTGCGGGGTGGGAGCGGAGTGGAAGCGCGGTCGCTCGAGTGTGCAGCTCGCGATAGCGGGCGCACGAAATATGAGGCGCGCGATGCCGTTTCACCCCTAGTGCTGAACCGTTTATGCTGTGAGCGTTTTTGGTGCCTTCACTGGAGCGTCCGAAGCGGCTGCACGCGCGCAATAAACTTTCTTTTTCCAGCGTGACGCTTATATATATAACACGGCTATTGGAGATGCTCTAACCTAATCTGATACTAGCCAAAACACATGAATGCGTATGGATGAATGCAACATACAGGAGCATGCATGTATGCCAAACACGGTTATGACTTATGAGTACTCGGTCAGACCGTGTGAAGATTATTGTGTGAGGTGCAAAACACTATATGACTGTCCCTCCCGTCCGATGCGTTGTGGATGCATCAAGCCCATTCTCAACTCGCACTAGTGGGGATAGAGCCTTTAGTCTCGGTTCACCAACTCGGAGTAAAGGTTCCAAGCCGGGACCAAAGGTGCTACACGTAGCCGTCTTGGAGGGAGTACCTTTAGTACGAACCGGGACTAAAGGATCACTCATTTCAAATCGTCTAACTTCCCGGTCGGTCACCCATCATTTCACTACTTCAGCCAGAGCACGCTTAACTTTCTGATTCTATCGCCCCTAGTTGCTAAGTGTGCACTTATTGTTTTCCTAACAATAATAAGCTATCAATCCTAAACAACTTGGGTCTTGATGTCATGTCACATGATTTAATTTTTTGAATTACAAACAATTATTAAAATAAACTTAATAAGTAACAATAATAGTGAATTTCAATGAAAACAACCTAATTTTTTTAAATAAAATTATTTTTCTTTTTTTTGGAAAAAACTTCTTTTTGAAATAACTTTTTTCCATTTGGAATTTTGAGCATGTGAGAAAACTTCACCGGGTGAAATCGAGTACCAATTTTTTCTAGTTTTTTTTATATATTAATTTTTTTTGGACGTCGTATGCAAAATTTATGGCCGTTTATTTTTTTCCTTTTTTTACAAAAACGGTCAAAATTCATATCTCAAAATTTCTATACCGTTTAGACACTAAAACCTAACAACATCTCAAATGATCTTATTTTTTAAAGATTTTATCATTTTTGTTTATTTTTTGAAAATTTTATCAGTTTTGTTTATTTTCTACAAAACTCAAAGTATCAAGGTTCCAAACGAAACCCATCTGCTACAAAGGCATTTTTTAAAAATTAATTGAACTGTAGATTTTTTTGTGCATTAAATATGCACCATACTACAACATGTTAAAATCTACAGAAAGAACTAACTAAAAATAATAAAAAACAACAATTAAATGACTAAAACAACTATATAAGCAAAACAATATTTCTTTAATGAAAATCCTAATTTAAATTATTCTAAAAATAACAAAATAAATCTTACTGTGACAACAATCTAACACATGAGTGGGAGCAAAAAGAATTAAATTAAAAACTATTTGTAAACTCAAGTTATTCAAGAACTGGGTTTGAAGCAAATTTAAACAAATTCAAATTTAAACCATTCAAATTTGAAAACTAATGGCAGAAACAGAAACTAGACAAAATTTGAATCTAATGCAAAAAGAATCAATAAAAAATATCAAATATCCTAAAAGATATAAGCAATTTAAAACATAAACTACAAACAAGAATTTAAAAACAGAAAAAAAATTCTGAACACCATTAGTCCCGGTTCGTGTCACGAACCGGGACTAAAGGTCTACCCTTTAGTCCCGGTTCAAGACACCAACCGGGACTAAATCCTCCAAACCCTTTAGTCCCGGTTCGAGACACGAACCGGGACTAAATCCTCCAAACCCTTTAGTCCCGGTTCGAGACACAAACCGGAACTAAAGGCTCCTTACGGTCCGGGACCAAAGCCTCGTGCGATTTGGGGCGACGTGGCCGGGCCTTTAGTCCCGGCCCAGAGGCAGGCCGGGACTAAAGGGTCCAGACCAAAGGCCTTTTTTCTACTAGTGTCGTCTGTCTTCCAGGTCTCGTGTCGATGGACTCAATGAGATGACAAAATTGGTTCAGTGACCATGGTGGCGCATGCTGGTGGGAGACAGCTTAAACGGTACACTACGTTGCCTTTTTGGTGTTGGTGGGTGTTTGGGACGGAAGAAAACCTTGATGCCTCATCCAGCTCCCACGCGGTGATGCGTGCGAGCATTGTCAGGCCTTCCTGAAGGGCTTCGGGTATGCCCCTCCCCCACCACCCTCCGTATACTAGAGGAAGCCCTAGGACTAGTCCGTACAGCAGTGTTTGCCGTCGTCACATTCCTTCTTAAAGATGTTACTCGATACACGATGTCTCAGAGTGTTAGGAGCGTGGTGGTACATCTCGGAAGGGTCCAGCATTTGCTGGTCATCTTCGCTTTGTTAATCTATCGGTGTTGACATTTGTTTCACTTTTTTTCTTGGACATTACTAGACAGCGGCGCCGCACCCGCGTCTTCCGGTGCGGCGGCTTAGTTAATCATTTTTCAATGCAAAAATTAAGACCCTATTAATCACTCATCTAATGTCAAATTAGTATGTCGTGAAGTATCTCTCTCATGCATGCATGCATGCAATGATATCATAATGTATAATGAAAACTTCTACATGCATGCAACGATGTCATCAAGATTCTCTTTGATGTTTGAAATTTCAAAAGTTTTATCTACAAAACCGTTAATTCAATCGATGATCCGCTTTCACCATTGGCTTTCTCACGACGAGTTTTTCGAAACTAGATCCCATATTGACATGTTCCGTCAACTATTTTTTTTCGTTCATACTTGCCATATTTTTTGACCCACTTGTCATATTATTAACCACTTACTTGCCTGAGAAAAATAACTTAATTGACACTTTTTGATGTTGTTTCGTATAAAGCCTTGTAACCGTTTTCATTATACATGATACAAAAGCATGTCATAGGTTGTGTTTGTCAATTTAAATATGCTAACTTGTCATATTTACATACAACTTTACCAGAAAACTATTTTGTGTTTTTTTTAGTTTAGCTATGCCGAGTTGTCATATTTACAAATGATGACAAAAACAATTTTTTGTGGTTACCGGTTTTAAATATGTTGAGTTGTCATATTTTTGCGCGTATCGCATAAAAAAAGTTGTTTGTGCATGCCATTTGGATTATGTCGAGACGTCATATTTATACGTAATTTCTAAAAATTTAGCGATTAAGTTATTTTTTATCAGACAAGTAAGTACTTACTAATATGACAAGTAAGTGCAATAAATGCTTACTTATATGACAAGTAAGTGCAATAAATGTAGTAAGTACGAGAAAAAAGAAGTTTTCGAAACATATCGACATGGGATCTAGTTTTGAAGATTTCGTCGAAACAAAGTCAACGGCGAAAACGGATCATCGGTCGAATTAACGGTTTAAGAGATAAAAGTTTTTAAAATCCAGTCATTTAAAATGAATTTGATAACATCATTGCATGCATGCATGCATGACGAAGAGAGCCGCCGCACGGGATGTCGATGATGCGGCGCTTCTCGATAGAATTTCCCTTTTTTCTTTTCTTATTTTCTCTTTTAGACTTACTAGTTGAATGCGCGTGCGTTGCTACGGAACAATAAACTTATGTACATTGATATCTTTTTTAAAATGTACATTGACGATTCACCAGCAGCTAGCAGAGACGGCGACATTTTGTGCTGGACGAGCACACTTCCTCTTCCCCGCTTGACTATTTGTGAGAGTTCCACACCATGACACACTGCTCGTACTCCTTGAGCGGTGCAGGCTCGCCCACATCACCTGCTGGTTGTCTAGCTATCAATTAAACAGATATGGTCGCAGCTCTTAAGGACAATAAAGAAATGGTGAATACTCTTCAAGGACCACATGCTGGAGAAGATAGAAGAGTTCTGCCTCCATCTCCAACAGTTGTTAAGAGGATCCCTGCAGATTGGGTGGAAGTAGATGACACCTAGCTCGATCGGCCTGATCTCAAGATGCTTAGCAGAACACAAAACGCTGGAGTACTAAGCCCAATCTCTGTTCTGGAGGCACTCGGATCTCCTGTGGTGCGCTATGCTTGAAGATGGAAGCTGCTCAAAAATAAGTCCCCTAATAGTGTGCAAATTTCTCTTTTCATCTCATGTAATAAAATAGATAGACGTGGTTGCCTCAGCGATTTCTTAGTTTTTGTTTCTGCCTTACGCTATGCTTGTAACCCTTAACTTGACAACCATCATCCTTCTTTCTGAGTAATGGAGCTGGGGAGCTCCTCCCTATTTGGACAGGTTGTCCTGCAATTTCAGCGGAGCGGAGAGTGTGCCAAGCTTGCTGGGACAGGGTGTCCTAATTTCAGTGGAGCAAAGAGTTAGCATACTCCATAAAATATACTGTATAAACTTAATCAAGCTCTCAAATGACATGATGAAATCGTGTGTTTCTAATCTTCGCCATATTCTACCTCCAAAAATTTAAAATGATCAATATCCATGAGCAGTAATTTAAAATGATCAATATCCATGAGCAGTAATTTTTTCATACACTCTCCATGACCTACAATCTAATTTAAAATGATCAATATCCTAGCTTTGTTGGACCGATGACCTCTTACTAACTCTGAAAATTCCATGAGCAGTGACACACTTGGTCAGATATCGTGTGTAAACTGTGGAATCTTCAGTCAATGATAAATGTATTACTTGATGCCCGATCGATGACTCTTTACTGAAACATTGAAAACTATGTGTGCACTTGACATAGGTGTGTCACAGACAGTGCTTTGGAAGTGGACCCCGACAAACAAGCCGACCGGCATGCCATACCTGATATCGAAACCATGCTCCCATGGATCAAGGTTGTAAAAATCATATGCTTCACACAAGGAGTCGAAAGTTAATCCAATAGCACGCTCAACTACATGGTCCCCCAATTTATCTGCATACCCCCTAATTGTCTGCTCCAGCGCGCCTACTCTTTCAGGGCATGTGGCTCTATCCGATGGCTGATTCCCTACTCAGCAACATGAAGCAAAATTCTTATATATGAAATACCAACCATTTTTGCACGTCTGTCTAGTTTTTTTTACGTGTAATCAGAAACTAATTCAGGGGAAATGCAAGATCCAACACATGGCAGTACAACTACAACAGTCATATCCACCACAATATTTCCAGTTCTATTTACTTTATCATAGTCCAGGCAAGGAAAACCAAAAAATTGGGCTACTCTCACAGTGCCTCAGGGGATCATATGAAACTACAATAACCAAGACATCATCGCAACTCTGGCTTTGCTACAGCCCATTGACCTCTTATAAGTAAATGCCTATTACCTCTTAGTCCATGCAGATGTTTGCGGATCCACCTTGCCAGTAGATTCAATCAGAGCCTCCGTCATCACTTTCAGTTCGATCTTGAATAATAGCCTCTTGGTCTCCATCTATCTGTGCTTGGCCGTCGGCTTGGTCAATTCAGCGGAAAGTTAGCATTTCAGTTGCAAAAATAAGCATATTTTAGCACAATTTTCACTTGGTGTAATTTAATGCAATTTTATCGAAGAAAACCAAGGCATAAATTTAAGCAGAAGGTCCAAAATGAAGTATCAACAACATATGGCACTGATCAGATTTGCAATTTGTTGCTTTAAATCCTGAACGAAGATCCAAAAACAAATAATAGTGAGCTATTTTCCAGAAAAGTTATTTTTGGTACTATCCAAAAACATCTCAGGAGCAAACCCCCGCTGTCTGGTCCATTGCACACCAGAAGCATAATAATAGAATAATATCAACAATGGCAGCGCTACTTAATCTCAACCGAGTCAGTCTTGTCTTGCCTCTATTGTGTGGTGGCAGCTTGACATCCATTCTATTCTAGTTCAGTATGACAATGGAACTACTATCACACTCCTAAAAGAAAAAAATCCTATGGGCTCAAAGACAATAGCATATTGTTTGTATCAATCAGTTTACTCATACTATGTGAGAACAGTGGATTCAACCCAACCAACCAAGTTTGTGAAATCTGCCCATTATTTGCCTTCTGGAAAGAAAAAGAAAAGGCCCTTCACTTACTACATACCTCCATTTGCAAAGAGACAATCTGTCGCTCAACTCCTAAAATATGCAAAAGGAGAGAAATGGTGTGAGAAATTAGCACATTGCCAACTACAATTTATTTGTACTCTCGGTCTCAGGGCGCACCGAGCCTACAAAATGTTGAATGATCATGTTGTTGCTATAAGCATTCCATTTGATTATGTTTTCACCTGAGGAGTTCATGATAAATTGAACATGAACATCAATTATCTGTACCGCTGATTCTATCTTATTTTGGTTATGTTGATGGCAGGACCAAGTGGGAAAACACCACAAATAGTTTGTGAAATCTGCCCATTGTTTGCCTTTTGGAAAGAAAAAGAAAAGGCCCTTCACTTACTACATACCTCCATTTGCAAAGAGACAATCTCTCGCTCAACTCCTAAAATATGCAAAAGGAGAGAAATGGTGTCAGAAATTAGCACATTGCCAACTACATTTTTCTTCAACAGCTGCTACTTAAGCTAGATTTGGATTTGTCTATTAACATGGCACGGTTCAAAATATATTGTGTATGAGGTAGTGAAAGAACGTGCAAATTCTTGTGCTGGTAGTATTCCGTAGTGCCAAAGAGGCTACTCACACATGATAGCCTGAAAGGGCAGAACCTGGGCTACCCTCTCTTCCCACACTTGAGTAGATGGGCGCCTTTCTTGAGAGCGGCAATGGCCTGAAGAAAATGACTTGAGCAATTAAACCATGTAACTGGAAACGCATGGCATGTATCTTTTGCAGCATTGCTGCTACTTACTGTACTTATAAGTGAACACAAAAAGATCCACACAAGAAAACTGTGAATAGTAGTAGAAGCATCTATTATGATCAAAGAATTTGGAGTTACTTCCAAGAATTTCTATTATGGCTCAGAGGGAGTAGACTATAGTAGAAGCATCTATTATGATCTAATAAATAATATGATTGGTTCATGAGGAATTCTAGACCTTAACATGATCAAAGAATTTGGAGTTAGATCATTCAGTGGATTTCTACTATGGAAGATTGCAGATCGCCTTTGAACTGAAACAAAGCATGGGAACGAGTCAAAATCATAGATTTAGAAGCAACCTGATGCTTGAATGTGATTGAAGCTTTTTCAGAATTCCCACTCATAAAGTTTGAAAGAATTGAAAGATTGAAAACAAATGCTGCCCGTCCCAGCAAAATGAGTGAAATGATAACACCGAAAATACCAACTGAGGTCTCGAGGCTAGCAAAGTAACAAAGTATGGCTCTGAGAAATGTTTTAAGGTAATTATGAACAATTCAAAAATGTGAAATGACAAGTACTTTGTTGGCACTGCAAAAAATAAATTATGGATTCACCTTGCTTGGGTTGTCTTCCATTTATCTAGGTCAAGGGCATCCATTCGAACATAAAGAAAGATAAAGGTCTCAGCGATGAATGATAGTGTCGCAAATATGTGCCTGTAGTTCCAACATTACGGTACGATTACTTCGGGTAACAAATGGTTTCAATCAAAATAGGTTAACCAAAATAAAACAAACAAGTTAGAGTTGCTTTGAAGGCCATAGAGACAGTTTAGTAATGCTGAAACAACACACTAATAGCACCTTGCATTCACTTCAAAGCGGGGGGAAGATATCACTTCTAAATTAACAGATTGCTACATAATGAAGTTAATATATCTCTTAATAATTTCTAGTACAATCAGAAGACACCTTTTCTATTCAGTTGAACCAATGTAAGTTTCAATTGTAACCCATATCGACTATGCGCACACTTAAAATCTCAGGTTATATATTACAGTCAAACATAGTACAGAAAATATAAAACCATGAAACCACTAATAAATGTATAATAAATGCAGCTTGATTCTAGGATTAGATTACCACTATGCAGATTGTGTTTTGCTGCTGATTTCCATTTAGTTCTGCTCCAAGATGAGTGCCAACCTGCATGAAATGCACAAGCAGTTTAGTGTACAATTTCTAAGGAACGATTCTTACAACTCCTTTCTTCTTACAATTCCTTTTGGCCTCAACTTTAGCATCGCTAATTGCTGTCAGAGCACTAAAATCAGGCTATAGATACCAAATAGCAGAAAGAGCCACCAAAAGGCAGCTCACCCAGGTTGCCACCACATGTGGAAGCAACCCCTTGAGCCCAGCAGTCCTCACGGTCATCTCAAATCAGTAGACTACTGAGCGCATGGAAGCAGGGTCGTCGGCCAGCACAACGGCATCATCATGGCCGTGGTTGTTGGCGCCAAGGTATTGTATGGACAACTTGTCGATGAACATGAATACACGACTACAAAAGGACTGAGTTGTTGGCATTCTCGAGCTGAGAAAGCATGGCCTACGAGTAGAACATTGTTGTGGTGGCCGATGCCACCTAGCTCATCATGTACACCGTCATCGTCACTCACACTGATTTTGATGCCGCCTCCTCCTGGTACCCCATCTCTCGCCAATCTAACATATGGCAAATAAATCATCAGAAAAAAGTAATGAAGAAACGGAGATTTCTATGTTGCTCTACCACAAAACGTAGTACAAGCCACCGAGCGAGTTCATCCTCTTGATGCTCTTTCCCGAGTTGAAATTATTTGTGGTGTTTTCCCACTTGGTCCTGCCATCAACATAACCAAAATAAGATAGAATCAGCGGTACAGATAATTGATGTTCATGTTCAATTTATCATGAACTCAGGTGAAAACATAATCAAATGGAATGCTTATAGCAACAACATGATCATTCAACATTTTGTAGGCTCGGTGCGCCCTGAGACCGAGAGTACAAATAAATTCACACATACAACAAGTTTCCACAACAAAAAAGCAAACCAGGGTGATTTCAATCAATGGGTGTTTTGGCAATTTAAGAATCAGCACAACCTATACATGAGATTGCGACAATAAGTAAACATAGTCTGCATTCATAAATTCAGTGCTATAAGTATTCCTCTAGGTAAAAGGCAAACCTCAAACAATAATACATGTATGCAACCTCCTCTGTCTACGTGCTCCACCCATGGCCCTACCATTCCCCTCGTCCATTACGTTAACAGCGGGTCTGCGACCAGTCCGTTGCCGCTCGTCTTTCCGTGCCAGAAGAATGAAGGGGGGGGGGGGTTTACGGGAGCACATCCTAAAAAACTACTGCAGTATTTGTATCACTCAATCAATGTTCTCCATGCCCCATGATTTGCTCAGTTTGTTGATGTTATCAACCAGTAAGAAATGAACATGTTGCTGGAGGCTTACTGGGTTTACGGGAGCACATCCTGAAAAACTACTGCAGTATTTGTATCACTCAATCAATGTTCTCCATGCCCCATGATTTGCTCAGTTTGTTGATGTTATCAACCAGTAAGAAATGAACATGTTGCTGGAGGCTTACTGGTTTTTGCAATTCATTTTCTTAGTAAGGTGAAGAAACCGACAGTAGTACCTGGGATCACCTTGGCCCATGAGTCCTCGAACCGGAACCCGGAGGCCCTGAGAGCGTTCCTGCAGGACACCAATATCGCCTCCCGGACGCTCTCCTCGAGTAGCCGCAGGCCGACGGTTCCCATCAGCCGCACTTCTGTTGCCGCGGCGGCCCCCTCGCCACCTACCTTCTCCTTGGCAAATTCCATCAGAGGCCGCAGCGACTCCGCCACGCGCGCCGTGTCCGCGGCGAAAGAGGAGAGCCCCGGGGAGACGCGCATCACGGCGGAGCTCGCCAGATCCGGTCGGCCATCGGGCCCCAAGGAGAATACGTGGGCCCGGGTACCGGTGCTGCCGGCGTCTATGATGACGGAGAAGCGCGGGGAGGGGGCTGGCTGAGGTGGCGGGGAGAGGAGGTGGACGAGGGTGGAGATGACGATGGCGAGGAGGCGGAGCCAAGGCAGAGGCCGCGGCTTGGGTGGGGGAGAGGGGCTTGGTGGGCTCCGGCATGGTGGGACGCGGACGAGGTGCCTGGCCGCCACCGACGCCGCCACAGTGACTCGTCGACGGCGAGAGAGGCGGCGACGGCCCGAGCGGCGCGGGAGCGGGGCCGGCACCGAGCGGCACGGGAGCGGGGCCGACACCGAGCGGCACGGGGGCGGCCGCAAGCTCGCGGGGCGGGTGCTGCTCGCAGAACCCCCAACCCTGATGCGTGACTGCGCTCCGACGGACAAGGAGGCGGCGCCAGGTCTTGGGGGAGAGGGGGTGGTTGCGAGGGAGGGGGGGGGGAGAGAGATCCGGGGATGGAGAACGACGGGGGAGAGGGGGTGGTTGCGAGGGAGGGGGTGGGGGAGAGAGATCTGGGGTCGCGAGGTCGTTTCGTTTTTTTTGTTCGGGGACGAGGTGGGATCGCTGGGAGGTCGAACCATCGGTACGTTGAACCATCACGACGTTCGATCCTCCTTTAATAGTATATAGATTTGTCCCACCTCTCGCCGCCCCACCTGTCCGCCGTCCACCCGCCATTCGCACGTACGCGCACCAGTGAGGATGCGCTACTGGCATGCACGCGCCATCGCAATGGCGCACCAGCCGCACCAGCCCCCGTCGCTCGCCTGCACCAACTGCGTCACCGAGCGCGCCATCGTCTACTGCCCAGCCGACGGCGCCCGGCTCTGCCTCGAGTGCGACAGCGCCCTGCACCGCACCAGCCAGCTCGCGGCCCTCCACTGTCGCGCCCCGCTGTGCGACGCCTGTGGCGTCGTCCGCGCCGCGATCCGCTGCCAGATCGCCGGCGCCCGGGCCACGCTCTGTGGCGGCTGCGCCCACCGCCTGGGCCCGCTGGACGGCGCCTCCATTGCGGTCGTGGAGGAGTACACCGGGTGCCCCACGCCCGCCGAGATGCTCCGCCTCCTCTCCGTCGAGGCGCCGTCGTCGCACGAGGACTTCGACGCCTGGCTCGCCTACAAGCTGCCCCAAGTCATGGGGGAGGCTCAGGAACCTGGGCATGTACAACGGCATCCATTCAGCCGTCTATAACGCATGCCACGTGAGACTTCCAGTTTGTTTTAGAGAGAAAACCTGAGATTTTCTATTGGGCGCACCTGCGCGAGCGATTCGGCCCATACGGCCGTTAGATTAGCGCATCCTTGACCGTTTAAATCTTATCCCCCAACTGCGAGCTTGGCACGCGCTCGCTCCTTTGCGCCGCCCCTGCACGCACCGCCCCCTCGCATAGCCTCGCCTCTTCATCTCCTCTCACCGTCGTTCGTCTCTGGTTTCCGCCCCTTGTCGTTGCTCGCTGACGAGCTCTATGCTTACAGCACCGCGATGCTCGTCGTTGCTCACGCCTCATGCCACATCTCGGTCGCCTGTTTCAGCAAAAACGAGAGTCCGTTCCAGCAAAATCGAGCAGCGATGTTGGTTGCAGCTTGCATTGCCACCGGTTGTAGCAATTCAAAGAACTGGTTGAAGCTGTTGATACTGGTTGTAGCAAAACTTGATGCTGGTGGTAGCATGGGAAAATGCAGGTTGCAGCAAAACTAGACGCCGGTTGCAGCTCCTTGATCATACGTTGCAGCTATATGCCATCGCCGGTCGCAAATTCGCCGTCGCCGGCAACCCACGGGTTGAAGCTTTTATGAAGCCGGTTGAAGCTTTCTATAAAGCGGGATGAAACTTTTCAATTCAACGGTTGAAGCTTCCCCGTTGAAAAATGGATGCAGCTTTTTTGAGCTCTTTTGAAGCTATCTTGGTCGCCGGTTGTAGCATTTCTCGTTACCGGTTGCAACTTCTCTCACGCGCAGCCATGGGACGACGGTGCGGCCATGGCGAAGAACACGATCATGGAACGACAGTGTTGCCACGAAGGGTGTATGAACAACAAGGAAGGATGCATCTGGAGGTAGGGGATGAAACATGGCGCGGGAAGGGGATGCATGTGGAGGTAGGGGATGAAAAAACGTGTGTTGAGAAGATAAGAAGCGGTCCCCGTTGACCCACGAAATTCACGTGTCTCACCCAGGACGTAGTTGCGTGGCGCGTGTGATGCAAGCCTGACTTGCATCCGGCGGAAGCTTCGGCCGACGCATCGGTCCTAAACGGTTCCCTTTTTTATTAGGTGGAAGAGAGAGAATAAAGAGGGTCAAGGATGGCCTCTGTAATTTGGTAGACGGTCTAATCCCAGAAATGTCGCTACTTACAGATTCTGTTTTTCCCGTTGTACGCTCAAGTCGGCGCTAATTTGCTGTTTCTCCTTCCAACCGCCATATCCGGTCATGCCAGATTTGATTCTAGATCCTAAGTTTGCGGACGCAATAGCTGGAAAATAAATGATTTATTATTTTTACTGATGTCTACAGTTTGAGTAGACAGCAACGGATCGAACAACTTCGATGAAGAGCATATCCGGCTTAATTCGTACTTAGTCTTCAATCGAGTCTTCTACGAAAAGGGAAGCTGTGGATGATCTTGTTGATCATAATCAAACATGTCAAATTTTAATAGTCTGATGACATGTTGTATGTAGTTACCTGACGACATGTGTTGTGCAGCGTCGTAGTTATATGTGTTTGTATGGGTTTAAGGTATTGCTAATTGAGTATTCCGACTCTGAGAAGAATAATTTAAGGTTTGACTGGTTAGTGTCCGTGGATGTTTAGCAGGTTGGTTTGTCAAATTTGGTTATAGAGGGTCTTAATTTGTAATATAACGTATTCTAAGATAAGTTTGCTTATATTTATGATATACTAGTCTAAATATTTTATCACTTTGACTAGCCTTCGGCTGTTCCAGCAATGACCTTCATATTATCACGTGGACCAGAATTGGGGTGCTTAATAAAAACTATTTAAATACAGCTGAGATAGTGTTAACAGGTCCATGTTATTATGTCGTCAAGAGAATGGTATTAACTGCCTTTAGGATTGGTTAATACTAGCAAAAGAGCCTGTGCGTTTTAACGGAAAAGAAAATAACACACACTTTTAACCCAATAACCACGACTTAAGACCTTCATAGGTCCACGTTTTTCAGTTTCACATGGCATCATATTTGTATTGTCGATAGTGGCCTCAATGCTCATACAATGAAAACGTGTTTGATTATGGTCAGTCCTAAGATCTCTCTTCCTCTCTCTCTCTCTTAGAAAAAGATTCAATATGTTCAGTATATACTTAATTAGAGAGGAAGTATACACCAACTCGATGCATATTTAATGAACAAATCAAGAAATAAAAGCATGGAAGAATATTGAGTGCAGGTATTCCAAACAATTTAAATCCATGTCTTGTGAACTTATATTATTAATGAACATATAATAAGTAAACATGGATATGATCTTGCTTGATGTTTCAAGTTGCATGGTCTCTGTTCTCCTCGATGATGCCACACAAATATTTGCATTATCATGAAAATGGCAAAATATGTTTTGTTAATTAATGGTAGCATATGCATAAGAGCATTATTTTTATCTTGCTGATATATGTGTTTGCATTTGTAATCTAAGTGAAGTCTTATTTTGATTGCAAACATATTAGGCAGCTTCATAAAAAAAAATCAATTTGTAAGTACATGCATACCAAATGTTCAAGGTTGCATATCAACATCGATATTTTTTTAAAAATAATTAGCAAAACAGTTTATATATATGAAAAATCAAAGCTAAGCCATTTGTTTACGTAAAGCTTGTATAAACAACATTGCATATTTTTTATACATTAGGTACATTTTTTGCGTGCGACATCAGAAACATTATTTAGTTTTGATGTCTAATTTTTTAATACACATTTTACATATTTTGTATGCATCATGAACATTTTTATATACATGTTTTACATTATTCAAATACACGATTAACATTTCTGAAAAGTTCTATTTTTTATGTCTACTTTGTTCCATACACATTATATATTTTTGTATATATGTTTTCTTTATACACTGAAAACATTTTTCAATGCACATTTAAAGTTTTTTAAATACACGATCAATATTTTTTAAAATAAAACAAAAATATATTATTTATTATCCATACACACTGTACATTTTTTTGTATATATGGGAACTTTTTTGTCTACAAAGTTGACATTTCTTTAATCCATGATTAACATTTGTGCAAAGTTTATCTAAATAAAGCGAAAAGAGAAAAAAATGTAGAAGAAATGCAAAAAAGAAAAAAAAGGGTTGTAGGCCGTCCCAATCAGGCTCGAGAAAATGCACATCACCGTATGAGAAAAGGTGGGATAAAACTAGGTGAATGTGGAATCGAAGAAAAGGTGAGATAAAACTGGGATCGAACCTGGGTCTTCAGGGTGGGACGGCGAGCGCCAAACCGATTCGGCTAGCCTCGCGCTTTGGATCAGATAGGGGAACCGCCTTCTTTAAATTAGAAAGAAGAGCCGAATCGAAGTTTAAAAAACGAATCGCTTTTGTCAGTTATGGGTGGCATTGGTGGGTAATTTGGGTCAACTTCAGGGGCAAATTTAATGATGTACGACAGAAGCACTCTTTGCTTTATTAGAGCATCTCTAGTGGAAGGTGTATATGGACGTGTATGTCAAATATATACCATGCCAACAGTTTTTTACCTCTAGTGACTCGTGTAAAAGGGCGTGTAAAACATCCACGCCCAGGCCACGACGGTACCAGGCGTTGAAGTAAACACGACGAAGCCACGCTCATGAAAAGCAGAGGCTGCTTCGTCCCGTGCCCGCTGGAGGAAGGATCGGAGGAGCTCGCCTAGATCGTCGTCACGTTTGTTCTCCGGCCGCCGCCCAAGGTAAGATCCTCTCCGGGCGAGCTCCCTGGGCAGCGACGGGAGGGGGAGAGGAAGGGGCCCTGCACCAGATCTGGCGACGGGAGGGGGAGGGGGAGGGGCAGCGACGGGAGGGGGAGAGGAAGGCCGGCTGCCTAGGCAGAGGTAGGGAGGGGAGGGGGAGGGGCAGTGATGGGAGGAGGGGGAAGGGGCAGCGACAGGAGGAGGGGGGAGGGGCAACGATGGGAGGAGGGGGGAGGGGATGCGACGGGAGGGGGAGGGGATGCAACGACGGGAGGGGGAGGGGATGCAGCGACGGGAGGATGGGGAGATGCAGCGACGGGAGGGGAGCAGATGCAGCGACGGGAGGGGTAGGAAGCAGGGGACTGAAACTGTCTATTGTTGTCTATTGCTGTCAATTTGATTCAGATTGTGGTCTAAAATAGTTGTGTATGGATGGATTATTTGCAGATGGATGATGGCCAAGCCTTCTTGGACACCATTGATTTTGGTTACAAATGTTCGGAAAAGCGAGGAACTTCTTTGAAGTAGTCGTTGCAGAGAAGAAGAAATCCGGCATCTCTTCCTCGATCGATTGACTGGCGTCCATGCTTGGAACCGCCATGGCGTCGAGCGTTCTTCCTCTCTTCCTCCTCGCGCTCAGCGAATGCTGCAAGTATGAGTTCATCGTCGCCAGATGAAGATGACGAAGAACCCATGTCCCAAGTGGATGTGTTCATTGTGTTGCGTGAGAGACGATAGAGAAATCTAGGTGAGAAGAGAAGTCACAGGTAGAAGTGTGCCGGAAGAAAGGTGATAGGGGTGGTTTATATAGATCAGAAATATGGCCGTTGGAAATATAGCCGTTTGAAAATATAGGCGTTGGAAATATAGCCGTTTGAAAATATAGCCGTTGGAATATACACGTCCTAATTTACACGTTCCACTGAAAAACTAGAAGGTGTATAATTTAGGCCCTGTTTGGAACCATAATAGATTATGATAATCTGGACTATGAACATAGATTATATAATCTGGTTTATAAAAATAATCCAGATGGGCATGTTTGGAGGCCAGATTATATAAACTGTAAACCAGCTTTTAAATTGTACAATGACATGTTTGCGCTCTGTTTACAAGGAAAAATAGGAAAGTGGCGGCGGCACTGCGTAATTCTCTTGAAGTTTACAAGGGTAACACGTCATTTGTAATCCATAATCTCATTTTAGCTGGGGTAGAACAGATTATGAGATTATAATAATCTGGTCATCTAGTTTATAAAATCTACAATATAAACTGTACTGTTTGAAAATACAATAGATTATAAAAACCGGATTATATAATCTGGATGGTTCCAAACAGGGCCTTAGCAAGGTGTATATGGACATGTATATGAAGATATACACATCCAAATTTACACCATCCACTAGAGATGCTCTTAGTAGGTATAGATACGTATGTACGTACCTAAACAATCAATAATGTCATCTGTTCTTTTTTAAGAAATATAAGAGCATTTAAATCACTGAAATAGTGATCTAAGGCCATCTTCAATGCTGGTCACTATTCCTCTCATGCAAATGTTTTTTTAGTCTGAACTACGTCCGCAAACAAGATGTGGAAGACCGCCACCTAACGCTGCCCAATATATTTCAACAACAATTCAAACTAACTAGACGAAAATCATTCAACGCGGCAGAATTCATTCAAATTCGATTATAGATATGTATGAACGTACCTAAACAATCAATAATGTCATCTGTTTTTTTTTAAGAAATATAAAAGCATTTAAATCACTGAAATAGTGATCTGAGGGCATCTTCAATGCTCGTCACTATTTTTCTCCTGCAAATGTTTTTTTAGTCTGAACTGCGTCCGCAAACAAGATGTGGAAGGCCGCCACCCAACACTGCCCAATACATTTCAACAACAATTCAAACTAACTAGAGAAATTCATTTAACTCGGCAAAATTCTTTCAAATTCGATTATAATTTACTGAAAAAGATTGGTATTTCGACCATTTTCCAAAAAAATAATAATTAAAATATAACATAAACCCTACACCGGATGATCACCTCATATGTGTGGCCGCCCCGTCATCGACAACTGCGTTGTCGTGGTCCCTCCAACGACAGAACGACGCAGGAGGGCCGAGACAGCTTGTCGCGGCCGACTGCTGCTCGCAAAGGAGGTGCTCCGTCTCCTGTGGCACGCCACTGCGACTACCAACGTCGCCTGCGGCGGAGTCGTAGTGGCAGCCTTGCCTGGACGGACTGGCGTTGGTACTCCAACGCACTTAGGAATGCCACTGGTATAAACAAGGTTCATGTGGCCTTTATTTGTCACTTGCTTCTACCCTCAATTTAGGAAGCAACTAGTGTGTGTCTTTTGGACCTGGTGACAAACTTTGTTTAAGTTGAGCTTCAGGAATCAACTAGCTTACTAGCAGTATGTGTCTTTCGGACATGATGACAACGTACTCCTCCTGTTAAGTTGAGCATCAAGAGTCAACTAGTAGCATGTGTCTTTTGGACCTTGTGACAACTCTTGTTAAGTTCAGCTTCTACGAAACATAAGTTGAACATTAATGTGTGAACACTGGTATTGGATATATTTTGAACCATGACTGGGATGTTATTTGAGACTTGTTTGCGTCACCTTTGTTGCTTGTTCATGATATGAAAGTAGACACATGTATATGAATTTTCATATATATGTTTTTTGTACTGATTATGAGTAATTTTTGTAGCTTCTGTGATTGATTTTTGACGGGCACGTACATTTATTCCTACTTTGGCCGTCAAGCATTGAAGCACACAAACAGAAATTTTATAACACCTCCATTTCACAACAAAAGATGCTTGATTACAATGATTAGGTGGCTTCCACCGCAAATTAAGCCCCAAACACGCTACACTAAACATGCATCAGCAGCCTCCCCTATTTCCCAAACTTAGTGTTCCAGATAGTCTAGGACTGGATAAACAACACACGCTCACTCACTCACTGACCTAGAGGCTAGATTTGGAGAACTGACGCTAATTAGTTTAGCCTAATATATCACTATTAAGAACTTGGACTCGTAACATCATTACTCCCGAGCCTAGTATACTATAGTTTTGCGGCCAATGGCATGACATGCAGCCTTAAGACAAGGACTACAGCGCCTGTAATCCCGAGCCTGCCCGAGCCACCGCGTCATGGAGCTGGAAGAAGCGCACGTACCTCCCATGGGCACCACGGAAGGCCAGGGGCCAATCCCAGACCGCGAGCACGTCCACCGGCACGACGCTGGTGGAGCCGTCGGCGTAACCGATCCGGAGCTCACGCGGGACCTCGCGAGGGTGGCCGACGCAGAGCACGGCGTGCACGGTGGAGAGGTCCGGCGCCGCGAAGCAGGCCGGGTCGACCTCGACGACCCACCCGAAGCCGCGGCAGTTGGCGTCGATCCCCTTGTGCGTCCGCTGCTCGGCCGGGTAGTCGCGCAGGCCGACGTGGAGGAGAACGTCGTTGACGTCGCGGACGAGGTGCTCGGGTATGTTGTGGGCGAGGTAGTCGTCGAGGATGGCCGTCCCGCACGCGGGCACGAGCTCCACCGTGCCGCTGCCGTCCCGCGAGGCGAACGGCTGGCAGCGCATGGCGGCCTCCCGGTCGGCGGGCGTGCGGAAGCGCAGGCCCATGGTTCCGTGGGCGGAGCCGAGGAGGCTGAAGCGGCGCGGCAGGTCCGGGGCCGTGGAGTTGATGGCGTCGTGGATGAAAGTCGCCGCGTTCCCGCTCCCGCCGATGGAGTCCGGCGCGGGCCGTTGTACATGTACGTAGGCGTGGGCAAAGCACATCGGGTGGAGCGCCTGCACGGAGACTGGACTTGGTGATACGCCTCGTGCCGGAGCGTCGGCCACGCGACGGGCCGCGGTGGCGGCCGCGGGGACCTCCGCGGTCTTGTACACGTCCTGGTACTCCGGGCGGTCGGAGAGGACGCCGGCGGCGGTGAGACGGTGGGTGCGCGCCAGTGGCATCGTGAAGGGCGGAGCGGGAAGCGGCGTTGGCTGTAGATCAGAGTTCAGAGCCTTGGATGTGTGCTGCCGGAGGAGGGGTGGTTAATACTCACAGAGAGAGGAGGTGGAGCGTAAAGATGCTTGGGCTGGGCATTGCCAGCTTTAAGCCTTTAAGTTGGAGCTTCAAGCTCTAGCCTCCTCCTACCTTGCTCTAGGTTGGCAGTCGCAGGAGTGAGCTGCACCGTCCTAGCTAGCTAGCTAGTTAGAGATAGTAGGGAGTGCTACACACCGAGCATTGTGTTGTCACTTCACCTGTCCTGCTCCCCCTGAAATTTTCAGTTCATTTTATTCGTGCACGTCAAGGAAACAAACCTGTGAACTTGCTCACAAAGGTCTACTACGTACGTACTTGCACTGCAGAATCAGGCAACTTAATTCAACCTGCAAGTTACTGACAGCATCTCGAACATCAGTCCAACCCACGGCCAATTAAAAATCGGTTTGCAGAGCGTCGTTCGCCAGTTTTGGTGTCGCTTCAACAGAACAGACGTGGTAAAATGTAGCATGCATGTAGCTCGAGCGCGCGCGATCAGCCGTGGCTTGCCATATGTTGTATTTGGACACATTTTAAACACAAAATGAATTTCAAACATCAAAACAAAGACATGGTATAATTTAAATCACACAAACAAGTTTGGAGGAGCCGGAGCCGTCCGCAGCCTTGTTCTTCTTTGCGGAAACCTTGCCCTTCTTCGGCCGTGCTGCATTTGGGAGCTTCAAGAGGGGGGCACGTGGCTTCACGGCGGGCGCCGGCCTGAGGCCACTCGCCGCTGAGGTCATCCGTGGCGGCATGAAAAGGCGGCGCGCGACGCCGGCGCTTGGAGGAGTGCCGACGGAGGCGAAGCCAAAGCTCCCCGCGCTAGGGTTTGCGGCAGCGACGGTGGTCGTGGGGGCCGCGGAGGGGTCGCGTGTGTAGGAAGGGGAGAGGGGGGGGTGCCGACGAGGGCATTCATCGGGTCAGTTCGCCGGCGTCGACGCTGGGCGGGGCGAAGGTGGCGCGATGGAGAGAGTGCGGTGCGAGCGCTCGAGTGTGCGGCGCGCGGAAGCGGGCGCACCAAATGCGCAGCGCGCGATGACGATTGAGACAATGCGCTATACTCTATATGCTACGCGCGTGTTTATCGCGCGTTCGCTGAAGCCCATTTTGCTATTGCGCGCGTTAAAAAGGCCAATTGTGCGGCGCGGCGCTGTTTTAGCACGGCTGTTGAAGATGCTCTGAATAATGTGAATTCAATCAGAACTGAAATAGCTTTCCACTGCAGGTGTATGCAAACAGTGTTCGTGGACCTTGCTCCTGCCAGCCGATTTTCGTGTTTTAACCCCTTTTGCAAAGTTTAGGAAGATCTGACCCTGGTCTAAGAAAATTTTAGGATTTGTCATTTTTACTACCGCTAGAATTAATGACACCACGTATAACAACCCATCGTTGAGTTCTCTGACGATAGGACTTGACTGTGTCGTTACGTTCGTTTGACTAAAAAATACCCTATCGTCACAATCTTTGACGGTAGGCTATGCAATCCTATCACCAAAAAGCATGGCGGTAGGCTATGCAATATATATGCACACATGTTGCATTCACTAGTGGAAAACGGGCCTTTGGCCGGGATCCTTTAGTCCCAGCCTGCCTCTGGGCCGGGACTAAAGGCCCGGTCACGTCGCCCCAATTCTCAATGCCTCCCTCGAGGTTTTAGTCCCGGCCCGTAAGGAGCCTTTAGTCCCGGTTCGTGTTCCAAACCGGGACTAAAGGGCTACGCGGTGGGCAGTGGTGGTGGCAACCGTTCGTATCCCCCTTTAGTCCCGGTTGGTGGCTCAATCCGGGACTAAAGGCCTAACACGTGGCCTGCCGTAGTGGTGGCAACCGTTGGTATACCTCTTTAGTCCCGGTTGGTGGCACGACCCGGGACTAAAGGCCCAAACGGTTTGCATCCCGCGTCGTTCGGGCGATGAAAAGCACGAACCGAAGCAGAGTCACCATTTCTCTGTTTCTTCTTCTCTCTCGCTCTCGCTCTGTTCTTCTCCTCTCTTCTTCCCTTCTCTTCTTCCACCATGCCAACTCGCTTTGGAGAGGTGCTCGCACATGGCAAGACCAAGCTCGATGTCGTGTACACGAACGAGAGCAGGGAGATGTCGTATTTTCTTGAACAATTGAAGGAACGATGGCTTGACGACGCAATGGATCATGAGAAGTTCTTGGGGGTTGATCTGGAGTACACGGCCGATCAATGCGGTGTTGCCGTCATCCAACTATGCTTCGCACACCATGTCTTGATCTTCCAATGGGCGAGGTAAGTTTTGAGGCTTTCTTTGATCCAAGGTAATGACATTGTAAGTTTATTTGTTTCAATCATAGTTGGTTCCCTTCAAATAGTTGTAGTGAAACAATTTTGATTAGTTGAAGGGGAACACAATCTGATTGGAATAGTGTTCCATAATCTGAAAAATCGTATTAGAATCAACTAGTGTTTAATATGTTCCATTGGAATCATAGTTGGTTCGCTTCAAATAGTTGTAGTGAAACAATTTTGATTAGTTGAAGGGAACACAATCTGATTGGAATAGTGTTCCACTATCTGAAAAATCTGATTGGTTCAATATGTTCCATTGAAATCATAGTTGTAGTGATACAATTTTATGCGGTGTTCTTTGATCCAAGGTTATGAAAATTGCATATAGCTAGTGATCTCTCTAGGTTCCATTGGATAGCAATATGATATGTCATAGTCATGAAAATTGCATATAGCTAGTGATCTCTCTAGGTTCCATTGGATAGCTATAGTGATCTCTCTAGGTTCCATTGCATATGTTCTATTTGAATCCTAAAGATAATTTTCTCTTTAGTTGTAGTGAAACATGTTTCCTTATTGTAGCAGTATGTAACATTTGTTCCATTTTAATTTGTTTCTGTTGCAGTAGTGACAAGCATTGTCCAGAACTCATGGACTTCCTTCGCAGCGGCATCACTTTTGCTACCGTTGACATAACGGACGACAAGCTGAAGATGAGGTACAGCTTCGGTATTGAGAAACCAACTGGTTGCCTCATTGATCTCCAAACGGTATTCAGGCTTCGACATGTCAGGACTTCGATGACTCATATGGCAGTTGCCTTGATCGATGAGGAATATGGTGATATGAAGACCAATTTCCCAAAGTCTCAGCACAAACTTTGGGAGAAGGCCCCACTTGATCGTATCAACATTGAGTATGCGGCAAAAGATGCATACGTTTCATACGAGTTGTACCGCAAGATTCGAGTCGTCAACTATGGCCAACGTCACCTCGAATAAGGTGGACATTCTGATTCGAGTCGTCAACTATGGCCAGCGTCACCTCGAATATATATATCTATGATAGCTATTATTGTGTACTGTTTGGACTAGTATCATGTACTACTTGGACCAATTTATATATGTCTAGTTTCTGTTTGTGCCATTATAGTTTCCAAATTTGAATGGTTTAGCCCTTTCTAACTTCATTTGCTACTTTTGAATGGTTTAGCCCTTTCTAACTTCATGGTATCATGCATTTCGACCACATATATATATAAAAAGTCTTCAGTTCAAATAAGTTCAAAAAATGAAATCCCTTTTGTAACAAATCTGTTTTTGATTAAAACAATCATTTAAAAATGAAAGACCATTAGTCCCACGTGGCGGGCAGCGGAACCACGTGGCGTGCCGCGGAACCACTTTTGTTGTGGGGGTCGCTTTTCCTTCTTCTCCTTGTGCTAGATATTTGTTATGCATTAGGGAAACAAGGAATAGCGACCATCATCGACGGTCAAAAAATCAGGTGAGGGAGTGTCCACCATACATGAGAGAAGAAGAATGCCGATTGTTGTTGTGGGGGTTGCTTCTCCTTCTTCTCTTTGTGCTAGATATTTGTTATGCACTAGGGGAAGAAGGAGTAGCGACCATCATCGACGGTCGAAAAATCAGGTGAGGGAGTGTCCACCATACATGAGAGAAGAAGAATGTCGACTGTTGCTGTGGGGGGTCGTTTCTCCTTCTTCTCCTTGTGCTAGATATTGGTTATGCACTAGGGGAAGTAGGAGTAGCGACCATCATCGACGGTTGAAAAATCAGGTGAGCTAGTGTCCACCATATATGAGAGAAGAAGAATGTCCACCATATACCATAGGTGAGCTAGTGTCCACCATATATGAAATTTTTGAAATTTTGTAATGTGCCTTTGAATGGTGCATTTTGAACACACAAAAAGTATGGAGTTCAAATAAGTTCAAAAAAATGAAATCCCTTTGTAAGAGATGACTTCTCGTTCGAAACGCTGATACTTCGAGAGAGATTGTCCGTTTTGTACACGAAGTGCATCCAATTTTTGTCGTAGCCCTCTCAACTTTTTAACACATGCTATGTGGGTAAAATGATGATAGCATGCCAAATTTCAACATTTTTAGAGTTCATTTGTAGTGCTTTTTAATTTCAGGGTCAACTACCTAAAAAAAAATAAGTTAATGCACGAAGAATACCAAATGAAGTCAGAAATTGTTGAAATTCGTGATGTGCCTTTGAATGGTGAATTTTGAACACACAAAAAGTATGGAGTTCAAATAAGTTCAAAAAAATGAAATCCCTTTGTAAGAGATGAGTTCTCGTTCGAAACGATGATACTTCGAGAGAGATTGTCCGTTTTGTACATGAAGTGCATCCATTTTTTGTCGTAGCCCTCTCAACTTTTTAACACATGCTATATGGGTGAAATGATGATAGCATGCCAAATTTCAACATTTTCAGAGTTCATTTGTAGTGCTTTTCAATTTCAGGGTCAACTACCTAAAAAAAGTTTAAGTTAATGCACGAAGAATACCAAATGAAGTCAGAAATTGTTGAAATTTTGTGATGTGCCTTTAAATGGTGCATTTTGAATACACAAAATGTATGGAGTTCAAATAAGTTCAAAAAATGAAATCCCTTTGTAAGAGACGAGTTCTCGTTCGGAACGCTGATACTTCGAGAGAGATTGTCCGTTTTGTACACGAAGTACATCCAGTTTTTGTCGTAGCCCTCTCAACTTTTTAACACATGCTATGTGGGTGAAATGATGAAAGCATGCCAAATTTCAAACACTTTTCATTATCATATTTCAGGGAAGAAAAGAAGAAAAAGGAGAAGAAAAGAAGAAAAAGGAGAAGAAAAGAATATTAAGGTTAGTAATATTTAGAATTTAAAAGTTGGCATGCTATCATCATTTCACCCAAATAGCATGTGTTAAAAAGTTGAGAGGGCTACGACAAAAACTGGACGCAATTCGTGTACAAAACGGACAATCTCTCTCGAAGTATCAGGGTTTCGAACGACAACTGCTCTTACAAAGGGATTTCATTTTTTTGAACTTATTTGAACTCCATACTTTTTGTGTGTTTAGAATGCACCATTCAAAGGCACATCACAAAATTTCAACAATTTCTGACTTCATTTGGTATTCTTCGTGCATTTACTTATTTTTTTGAGCTAGTTGACCCTGAAATTGAAAAGCACTACAAATGAACTCTGAAAATGTTGAAATTTGGCATGCTATCATCATTTCACCCATATAGCATGTGTTAAAAAGTTGAGAGGGCTACGACAAAAACTGGATGCACTTCGTGTACAAAACGGACAATCTCTCTCGAAGTATTAGGGTTTCGAACGAGAACTCATCTCTTACAAAGGGATTTCATTTTTTTGAACTTATTTGAACTCCATACTTTTTGTGTGTTAAAAATACACCATTCAAAGGCACATCACAAAATTTCAACAATTTCTGACTTCATTTGGTATTCTTCGTGCATTTACTTATTTTTTTTGAGATAGTTGACACTGAAATTGAAAAGCACTACAAATGAACTCTGAAAATGTTGAAAGGTTGCATGCTATCATCATTTCACCCACATAGCATGTGTTAAAAAGTTGAGAGGGCTACGACAAAAACTGGGTTTACTTCGTGTACAAAACGGACAATCTCTCTCGAAGTATCAGGGTTTCGAACGAGAACTCATCTCTTACAAAGGGATTTCATTTTTTTGAACTTATTTGAACTCCATACTTTTTGTGTGTTCAAAATGAACCATTCAAAGACACAGCACAAAATTTCAACAATTTCTAACTTCATTTGGCATTCTTCGTGCATTTACTTATTAATTTTTTTTGAGCTAGTTGTCCCTGAAATTGAAAAGCATTACAAATGAACTCTGAAAATGTTGAAAGTTGGAACCCTATCATCATTTCACCCACATAGCATGTGTTAAAAAGTTCAGAGGGCTACGACAAAAACTGGATGCACTTCGTGTACAAAACGGACAATCTCTCTCGAAGTATGAGGGTTTCGAACGAGAACTCATCTCTTACAAAGGGATTTCATTTTTTTGAACTTATTTGAACTCCATACTTTTTGTGTGTTAAAAATGCACCATTCAAAGGCACATCACAAAATTTCAAAAATTTCTGACTTCATTTGGTATTCTTCGTGCATTTACTTATTTTTTTTGAGATAGTTGACCCTGAAATTGAAAAGCACTACAAATGAACTCTGAAAATGTTGAAAGGTTGCATGCTATCATCATTTCACCCACATAGCATGTGTTAAAAAGTTGAGAGGGCTACGACAAAAACTGGATGCACTTCGTGTACAAAACAGACAATCTCTCTCGAAGTATCAGGGTTTCGAACAAGAACTCATCTCTTACAAAGGGATTTCATTTTTTTGAACTTATTTGAACTCCATACTTTTTGTGTGTTCAAAATGCACCATTGAAAAGCACATCACAAAATTTCAACAATTTCTGACTTCATTTGGTATTCTTCGTGCATTTACTTATTTTTTTGAGCTAGTTGACCCTGAAATTGAAAAGCACTACAAATGAACTCTGAAAATGTTGAAAGTTGGCATGCTATCATCATTTCACCCATATAGCTGTTGGAATTATGCCCTAGAGGCAATAATAAATATAGTTATTATTATAATTCCTGTATCAAGATAATCGTTTATTATCCATGCTATAATTGTATTGAATGAAGACTCATTTACATGTGTGGATACATAGACAAAACACCGTCCCTAGCAAGCCTCTAGTTGGCTAGCCAGTTGATCAAAGATAGTCAGTGTCTTCTGATTATGAACAAGGTGTTGTTGCTTGATAACTGGATCACGTCATTAGGAGAATCACGTGATGGACTAGACCCAAACTAATAGACGTAGCATGTTGATCGTGTCATTTTGTTGCTACTATTTTCTGCGTGTCAAGTATTTATTCCTATGACCATGAGATCATATAATTCACTGACACCGGAGGAATGCTTTGTGTGTATCAAACGTCGCAACGTAACTGGGTGACTATAAAGATGCTCTACAGGTATCTCCGAAGGTGTTAGTTGAGTTAGTATGGATCAAGACTGGGATTTGTCACTCCGTGTGACGGAGAGGTATCTCGGGGCCCACTCGGTAATACAACATCACACACAAGCCTTGCAAGCAATGTAACTTAGTGTAAGTTGCGGGATCTTGTATTACGGAACGAGTAAAGAGACTTGCCGGTAAACGAGATTGAAATAGGTATACGGATACTGACGATCGAATCTCGGGCAAGTAACATACCGAAGGACAAAGGGAATGACATACGGGATTATATGAATCCTTGGCACTGAGGTTCAAACGATAAGATCTTCGCAGAATATATAGGATCCAATATGGGCATCCAGGTCCCGCTATTGGATATTGAGCGAGGAGTCTCTCGGGTCATGTCTACATAGTTCTCGAACCCGCAGGGTCTGCACACTTAAGGTTCGACGTTGTTTTATGCGTATTTGAGTTATATGGTTGGTTACCGAATGTTGTTCGGAGTCCCGGATGAGATCACGGATGTTACGAGGGTTTCCGGAATAGTCCGGAAACGAAGATTGATATATAGGATGACCTTATTTGATTACCGGAAGGTTTTCGGAGTTACCGGGAATGACGAATGGGTTCCGGGAGTTCACCGGGGGGGGGGGGGGGCAACCCACCCCGGGGAAGCCCATAGGCCATAAGGGTGGCGCACCAGCCCTTAGTGGGCTGGTGGGACAGCCCAAAAGGGCCCTACGTGCCATAGAGATAAAAATCAAAGAGAAAGAAAAAAAGGGAGGTGGGAAGGAAGGGAAGGACTCCCACCCACCAAACCAAGTACAACTCGGTTTGGGGGGGGGGAGTCCTCCCCCCTTGGACTCGGCCGACCCCCTTGGGGCTCCTTGAGCCCCAAGGCAAGGTTCCCTCCCTCCCACCTATATATACGGAGGTTTTGGGGCTGATTTGAGACGACTTTTCCACGGCAGCCCGACCACATACCTCCACGGTTTTTCCTCTAGATCACGTTTCTGCGGAGCTCGGGCGGAGCCCTGCTGAGACAAGGTCATCACCAACCTCCGAAGCGCCGTCACGCTGCCGGAGAACTCTTCTACCTCTCCGTCTCTCTTGCTGGATCAAGAAGGCCGAGATCATCGTCGAGCTGTACGTGTGCTGAACGCGGAGGTGCCGTCCGTTCGGTACTAGATCGTGCGACTGATCGCGGGATTGTTCGCGGGGCGGATCGAGGGACGTGAGGACGTTCCACTACATCAACCGCGTTCACTAACGCTTCTGCTTTACGATCTACAAGGGTACGTAGATCACTCATCCCCTCTCGTAGATGGACATCACCATGATAGGTCTTCGTGCGCGTAGGAAAATTTTTGTTTCCCATGCGACGTTCCCCAACAGTAGTATCAGAGCTAGGTTCATGCGTAGATGTCTTCTCGAGTAGAACACAAAAATTTTCCTGGGCGGTGATGTGCGTTTTGCTGCCCTCCTTACTCGTATTGTTGGATTGAAGCGGCTTGGACCGACATTACTCGTACGCTTACGGGAGACTGGTTTCATCGTTACGAGTAACTCTGTTGCTCAAAGATGACTGGCAAGTGTCGGTTTCTCCAACTTTAGTTGAATCGGATTTGACTGAGGAGGTCCTTGGATGAGGTTAAATAGCAACTCATATATCTCCGTTGTGGTGTTTGCGTAAGTAAGATGCGATCCTACTAGATACCCTTGGTCACCACGTAAAACATGCAACAACAAAATTAGAGGACGTCTAACTTGTTTTTGCAGGGTATGCTTGTGATATGATATGGCCAACGATGTGATGTGATATATTGGATGTATGATATGATCATGTTGTAATAGAAATATCGACTTGCACGTCGATGGTACGGCAACCGGCAGGAGCCATAGGGTTGTCTTTATACTAACGTTTGTGCTTGCAGATGCGTTTACTATTTTGCTAGGATGTAGCTTTAGTAGTAAAAGCATGAGTAGAAAAACAACCCCAATGGCAACACGTTGATGGAGATTATGGCGTGGCGCCGGTGACAAGAAGATCGTGCTGGTGCTTTGGTGATAGAGATCAAGAAGCACGTGATAATGGCCATATCATGTCACTTATGAATTGCATGTGATGTTAATCCTTTTATGCACCTTATTTTGCTTAGAACGACGGTAGCATTATGAGGTGATCTCTCATTAAAATTTCAAGACGAAATTGTGTTCTCCCCGACTGTGCACCGTTGCTACAGTTCGTTGTTTCGAGACACCACGTGATGATCGGGTGTGATAGACTCAACGTTCACATACAACGGGTGCAAAACAGTTGCGCACGCGGAACACTCGGGTTAAGCTTGACGAGCCTAGCATGTGCAGACATGGCCTCGGAACACATGAGACCGAAAGGTCGATCATGAATCATATAGATGATATGATTAGCATAGGGATGCTTACCACTGAAACTATACTCAACTCACGTGATGATCGGACTTGAGCTAGTGTAAGTGGATCATGAACCACTCAAATGACTAGAGAGATGTACTTTTTGAGTGGGAGTTTAGCGAATAATTTTATTAAGTTAAACTCTAATTATCTTGAACATAGTCTAAGTCCACTTTGAATATATTTGTGTTGTAGATCATGGCTCACGCGACAGTCATCCTGAATTTTAATACGTTCCTAGAGAAAGCTAAGTTGAAAGATGATGGAAGCAACTTTGTAGACTGGGCTCGTAATCTTAAGCTAATCTTACAAGCTGGGAAGAAGGATTATGTCCTTAATGCTGCGTTAGGAGATGAACCACCCGCTACGGCTGATCAGGATGTTAAGAATGCTTGGTTAGCACGTAAGGAGGACTACTCAATAGTTCAATGTGCAGTCTTGTATGGCTTAGAACCGGGACTTCAACATCGCTTTGAGCGTCATGGAGCATTTGAGATGTTCCAGGAGTTGGAGTTTATCTTTCAGAAGAACGCCCGGATCGAGAGGTATGAGACCTCCGATAAATTCTATGCTTGCAAGATGGAGGAAAACTCATCTGTCAGTGAACATGTGCTCAAAATGTGTGGGTACTCAAACCGTCTAGCTGAGCTGGGGATTGAACTCCCGCAAGAAGCTATCACTGACAGAATCCTTCAATCACTGCCGCCAAGCTATAAAGGCTTTGTGTTGAACTACAACATGCAAGGGATGAACAAGTCTCCCGGCGAGTTATTTGCGATGCTGAAAGTCGCAGAGTCTGAACTCCGTAAAGAGCATCAAGTGTTGATGGTGAATAAGACCACTAGTTTCAAGAGAAACGGCAAAGGCAAGAAGGGCAATTCGAAGAAGAGCGGCAAGCCTATTGCCAATCCGACGAAGAAACCCAAAGCTGGGCCTAAGCCTGAAACGGAGTGTTACTATTGCAAGGGTATGGTTCACTGGAAGCGCAATTGCCCCAAGTATCTGGCAGATAAGAAGGCGGGCAAAGAAAAATCAGGTATATTTGTTATACATGTTATTGATGTGTACTTAACCGGCTCTCGTAGTAGTGCCTGGGTATTCGATACCGGTTCTGTTGCTCATATTTGCAACTCGAAACAGGAACTGCGGAATAGACGAAGGCTGGCGAAAGATGAAGTGACGATGCACGTAGGAAATGGTTCCAAGGTTGATGCAATCGCCGTCGGCACAGTGTCACTTCAGTTACCGTCAGGATTAGTGATGAACTTAAATCATTGTTATTTAGTGCCTGCGTTGAGCATGAACATTATATTTGGATCTTGTTTATTGCAAGACGGTTACTCTTTTAAGTCAGAGAATAATGGTTGTTCTATTTCTATGAGTAACATCTTTTATGGTCATGCATCGAATGTGAGAGGATTGTTCATATTGAATCTTGATAGCGATACGCATATACATAACATTGAGACCAAAAGAGTTCGAGTTAACAATGATAGCGCCATATTTTTGTGGCACTGCCGCTTAGGTCATATTGGTGTAAAGCGCATGAAGAAACTCCATGCTGATGGACTTTTGGAGTCACTTGACTTTGATTCACTTGACACGTGCGAACCATGCCTCATGGGCAAGATGACTAAGACTCCGTTCTCAGGAACAATGGAGCGTGCAAGTGACTTGTTGGAAATCATACATACCGATGTGTGTGGTCCGATGAGCGTGGAGGCACGCGGCGGATATCGTTATTTTCTCACCTTCACTGACGATTTAAGTAGATATGGTTATGTCTACTTGATGAAGCACAAGTCTTAAACATTTGAAAAGTTCAAGCAATTTCAGAGTGAAGTGGAAAATCATCGTAACGAGAAGATCAAGTTCCTACGGTCTGATCGTGGGGGTGAATATCTGAGTTTCGAGTTTGGTACTCACTTAAGACAGTGTGGAATTGTTTCATAGTTAACACCGCCTGGAACACCACAGCGTAATGGTGTGTCCGAACGTCGTAATCGTACTCTATTAGAGATGGTGCGATCTATGATGTCTCTTACTGATTTGCCGTTATCATTTTGGGGTTATGCATTAGAAACAATTGCATTCACTTTAAATAGGGCACCACCAAAATTCGTTGAGACGACACCATACGAACTGTGGTATGGCAAAAGGCCAAAGTTGTCGTTTCTTAAAGTTTGGGGATGTGATGCTTATGTCAAAAAGCTTCAGCCTGAAAAGCTGGAGCCCAAAGCGGAAAAGTGCGTCTTCATAGGTTACCCAAAAGAGACAGTTGGGTACACCTTCTATCTCAAATCCGAGGGCAAAGTGTTTGTTGCTAAAAACGGAGCTTTTCTCGAGAAGGAGTTTCTCGAGAGAGAATTGAGTGGGAGGAAGATAGAACTTGACGAGGTTGTCGAACCTTTCATCCCTCTGGATGGTGGCGCAGGGCAAGGGGAAACCTTTGTCATTGCGACGCCGGTTGAGGAGGAAGTTAATGATGATGATCATGAAACTCCAGTTCAAGTTTCTGTCGAACCACACAGGTCGACGAGACCACGTGCTGCTCCAGAGTAGTACGGTAATCCCGTCTTATCAATCATGTTGTTAGACAACAATGAACCTGCGAATTATGAAGAAGCAATGGTGGGCCCAGATTCCAACAAATGGCTGGAAGCCATGAAGTCCGAGATAGGATCCATGTATGTGAACAAAGTGTGGACTTTGGAGGTACTGCCTGAGGGCCGCAAGGCCATTCAGAACAAATGGATCTTTAAGAGGAAGACGGACGCTGACGGTAATGTGACCGTTTATAAAGCTCGACTTGTGGCAAAGGGTTTGTCACAAGTTCAAGGAGTTGACTACGATGAGACTTTCTCACCCGTAGCGATGCTTAAGTCTGTCAGAATCATGTTAGCAATAGCTGCATTTTTCGATTATGAAATTTGGCAGATGGATGTCAAAACGGCGTTCCTTAACAGTTTCCTTAAGGAAGAATTGTATATGATACAACCCGAAGGTTTTGTCGATCCTAAGAATGCTAACAAGGTGTGCAAGCTCCAGCGATCCATTTATGGACTGGTGCAAGCATCTCGGAGTTGGAACAAACGCTTTGATGAGGTAATGAAAGCATTTGGGTTTATACAAGTGGTTGGAGAATCTTGTATTTACAAGAAAGTGAGTGGGAGCTCTGTGGCGTTTCTAATATTGTATGTGGATGACATATTGCTGATTGGAAACAACGTAGAGTTTTTGGAGAGCATAAAAGGTTACTTGAATAAAAGTTTCTCTACGAAGGACCTAGGAGAAGCTGCTTACATTCTAGGCATTAAGATCTATAGGGATAGATCAAAACGCGTGATAAGACTTTCACAAAGCACGTACCTTGATAAAGTTTTGAAGAGGTTCAAAATGGAACAGTCCAAGAAAGGGTTCTTGCCAGTTCTACAAGGTACGAGATTGAGGAAGACTCAGTGCCCAGCAACTGATGAAGATAGAGAGCATATGCGCTCCGTCCCCTATGCTTCAGCCATAGGTTCTATCATGTATGCAATGCTGTGCACTAGACCGGATGTTAGCCTGGCCATAAGTATGGCAGGTAGGTTCCAGAGTAATCCAGGAGTGGATCACTGGACAGCGGTCAAGAATATCCTGAAGTACCTTAAAAGGACTAAGGAGATGTTTCTCGTGTATGGAGGTGACGAAGAGCTCGCCGTAAAAGGTTACGTCGATGCAAGCTTTGACACAGATCAGGACGACTCTAAGTCGCAAACCGGATACGTATTTATGCTTAATGGTGGTGCAGTAAGCTGGTGTAGTTCCAAGCAAAGCGTCGTAGCAGATTCTACATGTGAAGCGGAGTACATGGCTGCCTCGGAGGCGGCTAAGGAGGGTGTCTGGATGAAGCAATTCATGACGGATCTTGGAGTGGTGCCAAGCGCATTGAATCCAATAACCTTGTTCTGTGACAACACGGGTGCCATTGCCTTAGCAAAGGAACCGCGGTTTCACAAGAAGACCAGGCACATCAAACGACGCTTCAACCTCATCCGCGACTACGTCGAGGGAGAGGACGTGAATATATGCAAAGTGCACATGGATCTGAATGTAGCAGACCCGCTGACTAAACCTCTTCCACGGCCAAAGCATGATCAATACCAGAACTGTATGGGTGTTAAATTTATTACAATGTAATTCACATGGTGATGTGAGGGCTAGATTATTGACTCTAGTGCAAGTGGGAGACTGTTGGAATTATGCCCTAGAGGCAATAATAAATATAGTTATTATTATAATTCCTGTATCAAGATAATCGTTTATTATCCATGCTATAATTGTATTGAATGAAGACTCATTTACATGTGTGGATACATAGACAAAACACCGTCCCTAGCAAGCCTCTAGTTGGCTAGCCAGTTGATCAAAGATAGTCAGTGTCTTCTGATTATGAACAAGGTGTTGTTGCTTGATAACTGGATCACGTCATTAGGAGAATCATGTGATGGACTAGACCCAAACTAATAGACGTAGCATGTTGATCATGTCATTTTGTTGCTACTGTTTTCTGCGTGTCAAGTATTTATTCCTATGACCATGAGATCATATAATTCACTGACACCGGAGGAATGCTTTGTGTGTATAAAACATCGCAACGTAACTGGGTGACTATAAAGATGCTCTACAGGTATCTCCGAAGGTGTTAATTGAGTTAGTATGGATCAAGACTCGGATTTGTCACTCCGTGTGACGGAGAGGTATCTCGGGGCCCACTCGGTAATACAACATCACACACAAGCCTTGCAAGCAATGTAACTTAGTGTAAGTTGCGGGATCTTGTATTACGGAACGAGTAAAGAGACTTGCCGGTAAACGAGATTGAAATAGGTATACGGATACTGACGATCGAATCTCGGGCAAGTAACATACCGAAGGACAAAGGGAATGACATACGTGATTATATGAATCCTTGGCACTGAGGTTCAAACGATAAGATCTTCGTAGAATATGTAGGATCCAATATGGGCATCCAGGTCCCGCTATTGGATATTGACCGAGGAGTCTCTCGGGTCATGTCTACATAGTTCTCGAACCCGCAGGGTCTGCACACTTAAGGTTCGACGTTGTTTTATGCGTATTTGAGTTATATGGTTGGTTACCGAATGTTGTTCGGAGTCCCGGATGAGATCACGGACATCACGAGGGTTTCCGGAATAGTCCGGAAATGAAGATTGATATATAGGATGACCTCATTTGATTACCGGAAGGTTTTCGGAGTTACCGGGAATGTACCGGGAATGACGAATGGGTTCCGGGAGTTCACCGGGGGGGGCAACCCACCCCGGGGAAGCCCATAGGCCATAAGGGTGGCGCACCAGCCCTTAGTGGGATGGTGGGAGAGCCCAAAAGGGCCCTATGCGCCATAGAGATAAAAATCAAAGAGAAAGAAAAAAAAAGGGAGGTGGGAAGGATGGGAAGGACTCCCACCCACCAAACCAAGTCCAACTCGGTTTGGGGGGGGGGAGTCCTCCCCCCTTGGACTCGGCCGATCCCCTTGGGGCGGCAAGGTCCCCTCCCTCCCACCTATATATACGGAGGTTTTGGGGCTGATTTGAGACGACTTTTCCACGGCAGCCCGACCACATACCTCCACGGTTTTTCCTCTAGATCGCGTTTCTGCGGAGCTCGGGCGGAGCCCTACTCAGACAAGGTCATCACCAACCTCCGGAGCGCCGTCACGCTGCCGGAGAACTCTTCTACCTCTCTGTCTCTCTTGCTGGATCAAGAAGGCCGAGATCATCGTCGAGCTGTACGTGTGCTGAACGCGGAGGTGCCGTCCGTTCGGTACTAGATCGTGGGACTGATCGCGGGATTGTTCGCGGGGCGGATCGAGGGACGTGAGGACGTTCCACTACATCAACCGCGTTCACTAACGCTACTGCTGTACGATCTACAAGGGTACGCAGATCACTCATCCCCTCTCGTAGATGGACATCACCATGATAGGTCTTCGTGCGCGTAGGAATTTTTTTGTTTCCCATGCGACGTTCCCCAACAATAGCATGCGTTAAAAAGTTGAGAGGGCTATGACAAAAACTGGATGCACTTCGTGTACAGAACGGACAATCTCTCTCGAAGTATTAGGGTTTCAAACGAGAACTCATCTCTTACAAAGGGATTTCATTTTTTAACTTATTTGAACTCCATACTTTTTGTGTGTTCAAAATGCACTATTCAAAGGCACATCACAAAATTTCAACAATTTCTGACTTCATTTGGTATTCTTCGTGCATTTACTTATTTTTTTGAGCTAGTTGACCCTGAAATTGAAAAGCACTACAAATGAACTCTTAAAATGATGAAAGTTGGCATGCTATCATCATTTCACCCACATAGCATGTGTTAAAAAGTTGAGAGGGCTACGACAAAAACTGGACCCACTTCGTGTACAAAACGGACAATCTCTCTCGAAGTATCAGGGTTTCGAACGAGAACTCATCTCTTACAAAGGGATTTCATTTTTTTGAACTTATTTGAACTCCATACTTTTTGTGTGTTCAAAATGCACCATTCAAAGGCACATCACAAAATTTCAACAATTTCTGACTTCATTTGGTATTCTTCGTGCATTTACTTATTTGTTTTTGAGCTAGTTGACCCTGAAATTTAAAAGCACTACAAATGAACTCTTAAAATGTTGAAAGTTGGCATTCTATCATCATTTCACCCACATAGCATGTCTTAAAAAGTTGAGAGGGTTACGACAAAAACTGGATGCACTTCGTGTACAAAACGGACGATCTCTCTCGAAGTATCAAGGTTTCGAATGAGAAGTCATCTCTTACAAAGGGATTTCATTTTTTTGAACTTATTTGAACTCCATACTTTTTGTGTGTTCAAAATGCACCATTCAAAGGCACATCACAAAATTTCAACAATTTCTGACTTCATTTGGTATTCTTCATGCATTTACTTTTTTTTTTGAGCTAGTTGACCCTGAAATTGAAAAGCACTACAAATGAACTATGAAAATGTTGGAAGTTGGCATGCTATCATCATTTCACCCACATAGCATGTGTTAAAAAGTTGAGAGGGCTACGACAAAAACTGGATGCACTTCGTGTACAAAACGGACAATCTCTCTCGAAGTATCAGGGTTTCAAACAAGAACTCATCTCTTACAAAGGGATTTCATTTTTTTGAACTTATTTGAACTCCATACTTTTTGTGTGTTCAAAATGCACCATTCAAAGGCACATCCAAAAATTTCAACAATTTCTGACTTCATTTGGTATTCTTCGTGCATTTACTTATTTTTTTTTGAGCTAGTTGACCCTGAAATTGAAAAGCACTACAAATTAACTCTGAAAATGTTGAAAGTTGGCACGCTATCATCATTTCACCCTCATAGCTTGTGTTAAAACGTTGAGAGGGCTACGACAAAAACTGGATGCACTTCGTGTACAAAACGGACAATCTCTCTCGAAGTATCAGGGTTTCGAACAAGAACTCATCTCTTACAAAGGGATTTCATTTTTTTGAACTTATTTGAACTCCATACTTTTTGTGTGTTCAAAATGCACCATTCAAAGGCACATCCAAAAATTTCAACAATTTCTGACTTCATTTGGTATTCTTCGTGCATTTACTTATTTTTTTTTTGAGCTAGTTGACCCTGAAATTCAAAAGCACTACAAATGAACTGTGAAAATGTTGAAATTTGGCATGCTATCATCATTTCACCCACATAGCATGTGTTAAAAAGTTGAGAGGGCTACGGCAAAAACTGGATGCACTTCGTGTACAAAACGGACAATCTCTCTCGAAGTATCAGGGTTTGGAACGAGAACTCATCTCTTACAAAGGGATTTCATTTTTTTGAACTTATTTGAACTCCATACTTTTTGTGTGTTCAAAATGCACCATTCAAAGGCACATCACAAAATTTCAACAATTTCTGACTTCATTTGGTATTCTTCGTGCATTTACTTATTTGTTTTTGAGCTAGTTGACCCTGAAATTGAAAAGCACTACAAATGAACTCTGAAAATGTTGAAAGTTGGCATGCTATCATCATTTCACCCACATAGCATGTGTTAAAAAGTTGAGAGGGCTACGACAAAAACTGGATGCACTTCGTGTACAAAACGGACAATCTCTCTCGAAGTATCAGGGTTTGGAACGAGAACTCATCTCTTACAAAGGGATTTCATTTTTTTGAACTTATTTGAACTCCATACTTTTTGTGTGTTCAAAATGCACCATTCAAAGGCACATCACAAAATTTCAACAATTTCTGACTTCATTTGGTATTCTTCGTGCATTTACTTATTTTTTTTGAGCTAGTTGACCCTGAAATTGGAAAGCACTACAAATGAACTCTAAAAATGTTGAAAGTTGGCATGCTATCATCATTTCACCCACATAGCATGTGTTAGAAAGTTGAGAGGGCTACGACAAAAACTGGATGCACTTCGTGTTTGAAATTGAATAAATAATTGAAAACTAAAAGGTTTAGTACATTCCATACATGCATTACATAAAAGGTTTAATACATTATTACAGTATTGCACCAATATTCCTATCTATTATTTCTGTTTTCTTCTGGGTCATAGCCATGGAGAATCTTCATCATTCAGTAGGATGCTTGGGTCCGTTTTCACTTTGAAGGGCGGAATTTCATGAAACTTATTATAATCTACTAACATGTCTGTCTTGTCATCTACTCCCACGATGTTTCTTTTCCCTGAAAGAACTACATGGCGTTTTGGCTCATCGGACGATATCTTCTTTTGCTGATTTATTTTTCTTGTTTTTGTAGACATGTCCTTCACATAGAAAAAACCTGAGCGACATCATTGGCTAGGAAAAATGGTTCGTCCATGTACGCAAGATTGTTGAGATCCACTGTTGTCATGCCATACTTTTGGTCTACAACTACTCCACCTCCTGTCAGCTTCACCTATTTGCACCGAAATAAAGGGATCTTAAAAGTAGGTCCATAGTCAAGTTCCCATATCTCCTCTATGTACCCGTAATATGTTTCCAAACAGTGCCCATTCTCGTCTGTTGCATCAAAGCGGACACCACTATTTTGGTTGGTGCTCTTTTTATCTTGGGCAACCGTGTAAAATGTATTCCCATTTATCTCATACCCTTGGAAAGTACATATAGTCGAAGATGGTGGCCTGGCCAAACAGTACAGCTGATCTCCAATGGTGTCGTCATTCATGAGATGTGTCTGCAACCAACTGCCGAAAGTCTTCTCGTGTTCCCCTTTAATCCAAGAGTCAGCCTTCCCCGGGTTTTCGGAGCGTAGAATATTCTTGTGTCTCACGATATACGGAGCCACCACGGTGGAATTGTGTAGAACTGTGTAGTGTGCTTGAGAGAAAGAATGCCCGTCCATACATACTTTTGCTTTCCTTCCTAGTGTGCCTTTTCCTGTCAACCTACCCTCATACCGAGATTCAGGAACACCAATCGGCTTAAGGTCAGGAAGAAAGTCCACATAAAACTCAATGACCTCCTCTGTTCCATAGCCCTTGGAGATGCTTCCTTCTGGCCTATCACGGTTACAAACATATTTCTTTAAGACTCCCATGAACCTCTCAAAGGGGAACATATTGTGTAGAAACACAGGACCGAGAATTCTAATCTCTTCGACTAGGTGAACTAGGAGGTGTGTCATTATATTGAAGAAGGATGGCGGGAACAACAACTCAAAGCTGACCAGACATTGGACCACATCAATCTGTAACCCTGATAGACTTTCTCGATCGATTACCTTCTGAGAAATTGCATTGAGGAATGCACATACCTTCACAATTGCCAGGCGAACATTTTCTGGTAGAATTCCCCTCAATGCAACCGGAAGCAATTGCGTCATAAGCACGTGGCAGTCATGAGACTTTAGGTTTTGGAATTTTTTGTCTTTCATATTTACGATTCCCTTTATATTCGGCGAGAAGCCAGTCGGGACCTTGATACTGAAAAGGACTTCAAAGAAGATTTCCTTCTCTTCCTTAGTAAGAGCGTAGCTGGCACGCCCTTGAAACTGCCCTGGATGCATGCCATCTCTTCCTTTATGACGTTCCTGGTCCTCCCGTGCTTCTGATGTATCTTTTGACTTCCCATACAAGCCCAGGAAGCCTAGAATATTCACGCAGAGATTCTTCGTCAGGTGCATCACGTCGATTGCCGAGCGGACCTCATGGACTTCCCAGGAGGGTAGCTCCCAAAATATAGATTTCTTCTTCCACATGGGTACGCGCTTATCACGGCCGTTAGGAACAGGTTGGCTGCCAGGACCCTTTCCAAAGATTACTTTTAAATCTTTGACCGTATCAAATACTTCAGCACCAGTACGGATGACAGGCTTCCCCCGGGGTTCTGCCTTGGCAATGAAATGCTTGCCTTTTTTTCTTTAAGGGATGCTTGGGCGGAAGAAAACGATGATTGTACGGGTACACATTCTTCCTACATTTGTCCAGATATATACTTTCTGTCTGATCCAAACAATGCATGCATGCATTGTATCCCTTGTTTGACTGTCCTGAAATGTTACTAAGAGCAGGCCAATCATTGATGGTTACGAAAAGCAACGCTCGAAGGTCAAATTCCTCTTGTTTGTGCTCGTCCCACACACGTACACCTGGTTCGGCCCACAGCTATAAAAGTTCATCAACTAATGGCCTTAGGTACACATCAATATCGTTGCCGGGTTGCTTTGGACCTTGGATAAGCACTGGCATCATAATGAACTTCCGCTTCATGCACAACCAAGGAGGAAGGTTGTAGATACATAGAGTAACGGGCCAGGTGATGTGACTGCAACTCTGCTTCCCAAAAGGATTCATGCCATCTGTACTCAGACCTAACCATAAGTTCCTTGCATCAGCTGCAAATCTCGGGAACTCTCTCTCGATTTTTCTCCACTGCCGACCATCAGCGGTGTGCCTCAACTTATCGTCTTTCATACGATCTTCCATGTGCCAACGCAACAACTTCGCATGATCTTTATTTCTGAATAGACGTTTCAACCGTGGTATTATAGGAGCATACCACATCACCTTGGCAGGAACCCTCTTCCTGGGTGGCTCGCCCTCAATATCACCAGGGTCATCTTTTCTGATCTTATACCGCAATGCAGTGCATACCAGGCATTTATCCATATTCTCGTACTTCTCACCGCGGGAGAGGATGCAGTCATTAGGTCATGCATGTTTCTTCTGCACGTGTAATCCTAGAGGGCAGACAAGCTTCTTTGCTTCGTACGTGCTGGCGGGCAATTCGTTCTTTCTTGGAAGCATCTTCTTCATCAGTACCAGCAACTTTTCGAATGACGAGTAAGTCACACCGGTCTCTGCCTTCCACTTCAGCAATTGCAGTGTGCTACCCAGCTTCTTTTGGCCATCTTCACAAGTTGGGTACAACAATTTGTTGTGGTTGTAACATCTGCTCGAACTGCAACCTCTCCTTTTCTGTGTCGCAACCTCGCCGTGCATCAGAAATGACCCGGCCAAGATCATTAGCGGGCTCATCTGGTTCCCGTTCTTCATCCTGATCTTCTTCTTCATTGTCTTCCATTGCGGTATCAGCATACTCAGGGAACATAGATCGGTAGTTGTCATCATCGTTCTCTTCTTCTTCATCGTCGTCTTCCATCATAAACCCTCTTTCTCCGTGCTTGGTCCAAACATTATAGCCCGACATAAAACCAGACCGAAGCAGGTGGCTCTGAATGACTCTTGAGGAAGTGTAATCCTTCTCATTCCGACATTCAACACATGGACAAAACATATAGCCACCACCATGCTTGTTCGCATCGGCTGCATCTCGAAAAGAATGCACGCCTTCTCTGTAAGCGGCTGTGCGTCGATCACCGTACCTCCATGGATGGCTCATCTGCGTTATACGACAGTATATCAAATACAATCACGATCCTAAAAATTAGTACCGCACGGTCTAAACGAGGAAATATAGTTGCTAACCTTTTAGAATAAGTAGAAATAAAGAGGAAGAGGTTTAAGCGTGGCTCGGGCATCTCATATCGTAGTTGTGTTCGGTGAACTGAAGCGGCATCGCTCTAACACACATTTCAACAAACACCTCTAGTGCATCAAAAATAATGGAGAGCTAGCACACACCCACACTCTTCCATCCAAGAAAAATGCAAGGAAGAGGGGAGAGGGGGGCTGTGCTATATATATGCAGAGGACTTTAGTCCCGGTTTGAGACACAAACCGGGACCAAAGGTGGCGCACATGCGGGCTGCACACCGCCTAGCCCTTTAGTCCCGGTTTGAGACACAAACCGGGACTAAAGGCTCCTTACGGGCCGGGACCAAAGCCTCGTGGGCGGCATTGCGATTTGGGGCGACGTGGCTAGGCCTTTAGTCCCGGCCCAGAGGGAGGCCGGGACTAAAGGGTCCAGGCCAAAGGCCCGTTTTCACTAGTGCTTCCTTCTCACTTCCCCTTTTTTTTCATTTGATTTCTTGATCTCCTGCTCATAGGGACTCTTGCGCTGTCCCACCAGCCCACTAAGGGCTGGTGCGGCACCCCTAAGGCCTATGGGCTTCCGCCGGGTGGGCTGCCCCCCCGGTGAACATCCGGAACCCATTCGTCACTCCCGGTACATTCCTGGTAATGCCCGAAAACTTTCCGGTAATCAAATGAGGTCATCCTATATATCAATCTTTGTTTCCGGACCATTCCGGAAACCCTCGTGACGTCCGTGATCTCATCCGGGACTCCGAACAACATTTGGTAACCAGCCATATAACTCAAATACGCATAAAACATCGCCGAAACTTAAGTGTGCAGACCCGCACGGTTCGAGAACTATGTACACATGACCCGAGGGACTCCTCGGTCAATATCCAATAGCGGGACCTGGATGACCATATTGGATCCTACATACTGTACAAAGATCTTATCGATTGAACCTTAGTGCCAAGGATTCATATAATCCCGTATGCCATTCCCTTTGTCCTTCGGTATGTTACTTGCCCGAGATTCGATCGTCAATATCCACATACCTATTTCAATCCCGTTTACCGGCAAGTCTCTTTACTCGTTCCGTAATACAAGATCCCGTGACTTACACTAAGTCACGTTGTTTGCAAGGCTTGTGTGTGATGCTGTATTACCGAGTGGGCCCCGAGATACCTCTCCGTCACACGGAGTGACAAATCCCAGTCTTGATCCATACTAACTCAACGGACACCTTCGGAGATACTTGTAGAGCATCTTTATAGTCACCCAGTTACGTTGTTACGTTTGATACACACAAGGCATTCCTCCGGTGCCAGTGAGTTATATGATCTCATGGTCATAGGAACAAATACTTGACACGCAGAAAAACAGTAGCAACAAAATGATACGATCAACATGCTACGTTTATTAGTTTGGGTCTAGTCCATCACATGATTCACTCAATGATGTGATCCAGTTATCAAGCAACGACACCTGGTACATAGTCAGAAGACCTTAACTAGCCTTGATCAACTGGCTAGCCAACTAGAGGCTTGCTAGGGACAGTGTTTTGTCTATGTATCCAAACATGTATCTAAGTTTTCATTTAATACAATTATAGCATGGATAATAAACGATTATCTTGATACAAGAATTATAATAATAACTTATTTATCATTGCCTCTAGGGCATAATTCCAACAGTCTCCCACTTGCACTAGAGTCAATAATCTAGTCCTCACATCGTCATGCGAATTACATTGTAATAAATCTAACACCCATACTGTTCTGGTGTTGATCATGCTTTGCCCGTGGAAGAGGTTTAGTCAGCGGGTCTGCCACATGCAGATATTCACGTCCTCCTCCTTGACGTAGTCGCGGATGAGGTTGAAGCGCGTTTGATGTGTCTGGTCTTCTTGTGAAACCGTGGTTCCTTTGCTAAGGCAATGGCACCCGTGTTGTCACAAAACAGGGTTACTGGATTCAGTGCGCTCGGCACCACTCCAAGATCCGTCATGATCTGCTTCATCCAGACACCCTCCTTAGTTGCCTCCGAGGCATCCATGTACTCCGCTTCACATGTAGAATCAGCTACGACGCTTTGCTTGGAACTGCACAGCTTACCACACCCTCATTAAGAATAAATACGTATCCGGTCTGCGACTTAGAGTCATCCGGATCTGTGTCAAAGCTTGCATCGACGTAACCTTTTATGGCGAGCTCTTTGTCACCTCCATATACGAGAAACATCTCCTTAGTCATTTTCAGGTACTTCAGGATATTCTTGACCGCCGTCGAGTGATCCACTCCTAGATTACTCTGGAACCTTCCTCCCATACTTATGGCGAGGCTAACGTCCGGTCTAGTGCACAACATTGCATACATGATAGAACTTACGGCTGAAGCATAGGGGACGAAACTCATATGCTCTCTATCTTTATCAGTTGCTGGGCACTGAGTCTTACTCAATCCCATACCTTGTAAAACTTGCAAGAACCCCTTCTTGGACTGTTCCATTTTGAACCTCTTCAAAACTTTATCAAGGTACGTGCTTTGCGAAAATCCTATCAGGCGTTTTGATCTATCCCTATAGATCTTTATGCCTAGAATGTAAGTAGCTTCTCCTAGGTCCTTCATAGAGAAACTTTTATTCAAGTAATCCTTTATGCTCTCCAAAAGCTCCACGCCGTTTCCAATCAGTAATATGTCATCCACATATAATATTAGCAACGCCACAGAGCTCCCATTCACTTTCTTGTAAATACAGGATTCTCCAACCACCTGTATAAACCCAAATGCTTTGATCACCTCATCAAAGCGTTTATTCCAACTCCGAGATGCTTGCACCAGTCCATAAATGGATCGCTGGAGTTTGCACACTTTGATAGCATTTTTAGGATCGACAAAACCTTCGGGTTGCATCATATACAACTCTTCCTTAAGGAAACCCTTAAGTAGAAATAAAGAGGAAGAGGTTTAAGCGTGGCTCGGGCATCTCATATCGTAGTTGTGTTCGGTGAACTAAAGCGGCATCGCTCTAACACACATTTCAACAAACACCTCTAGTGCATCAAAAATAATGGAGAGCTAGCACACACCCACACTCTTCCATCCAAGAAAAATGCAAGGAAGAGGGGAGAGGGGGGCTGTGCTATATATATGCAGAGGACTTTAGTCCCGGTTTGAGACACAAACCGGGACCAAAGGTGGCGCACATGCGGGCTGCACACCGCCTAGCCCTTTAGTCCCGGTTTGAGACACAAACCGGGACTAAAGGCTCCTTACGGGCCGGGACCAAAGCCTCGTGGGCGGCATTGCGATTTGGGGCGACGTGGCCAGGCCTTTAGTCCCGGCCCAGAGGGAGGCCGGGACTAAAGGGTCCAGGCCAAAGGCCCGTTTTTCACTAGTGCTTCCTTCCCACTTCCCCCTTTTTTTCATTTGATTTCTTGATCTCCTGCTCATAGGGCCTCTTGGGCTGTCCCACCAGCCCACTAAGGGCTGGTGCGGCACCCCTAAGGCCTATGGGCTTCCGCCGGGTGGGCTGCCCCCCCGGTGAACATCCGGAACCCATTCGTCACTCCCGGTACATTCCCGGTAATGCCCGAAAACTTTCCGGTAATCAAATGAGGTCATCCTATATATCAATCTTTGTTTCCGGACCATTCCGGAAACCCTCGTGACGTCCGTGATCTCATCCGGGACTCCGAACAACATTTGGTAACCAGCCATATAACTCAAATACGCATAAAACATCGCCGAAACTTAAGTGTGCAGACCCGCACGGTTCGAGAACTATGTACACATGACCCGAGGGACTCCTCGGTCAATATCCAATAGCGGGACCTGGATGACCATATTAGATCCTACATACTGTACAAAGATCTTATCGATTGAACCTTAGTGCCAAGGATTCATATAATCCCGTATGTCATTCCCTTTGTCCTTCGGTATGTTACTTGCCCGAGATTCGATCGTCAGTATCCGCATACCTATTTCAATCCCGTTTACCGGCAAGTCTCTTTACTCGTTCTGTAATACAAGATCCCGTGACTTACACTAAGTCACGTTGTTTGCAAGGCTTGTGTGTGATGCTGTATTACCGAGTGGGCCCCGAGATACCTCTCCGTCACACGGAGTGACAAATCCCAGTCTTGATCCATACTAACTCAACGGACACCTTGGAGATACCTGTAGAGCATCTTTATAGTCACCCAGTTACGTTGTGACGTTTGATACACACAAGGCATTCCTCCGGTGCCAGTGAGTTATATGATCTCATGGTCATAGGAACAAATACTTGACACGCAGAAAAACAGTAGCAACAAAATGACACGATCAACATGCTACGTTTATTAGTTTGGGTCTAGTCCATCACATGATTCACTCAATGATGTGATCCAGTTATCAAGCAACAACACCTTGTACATAGTCAGAAGACCTTAACTAGCCTTGATCAACTGGCTAGCCAACTAGAGGCTTGCTAGGGACAGTGTTTTGTCTATGTATCCAAACATGTATCTAAGTCTTCATTTAATACAATTATAGCATGGATAATAAACGATTATCTTGATACAAGAATTATAATAATAACTTAGTTATCATTGCCTCTAGGGCATAATTCCAACAGTCTCCCACTTGCACTAGAGTCAATAATCTAGTCCTCACATCGTCATGCGAATTACATTGTAATAAATCTAACACCCATACAGTTCTGGTGTTGATCATGCTTTGCCCGCGGAAGAGGTTTAGTCAACGGGTCTGCCACATGCAGATATTCACGTCCTCCTCCTTGACGTAGTCGCGGATGAGGTTGAAGCGCGTTTGATGTGTCTGGTCTTCTTGTGAAACCGTGGTTCCTTTGCTAAGGCAATGGCACCCGTGTTGTCACAAAACAGGGTTATTGGATTCAGTGCGCTCGGCACCACTCCAAGATCCGTCATGATCTGCTTCATCCAGACACCCTCCTTAGTTGCCTCCGAGGCATCCATGTACTCCGCTTCACATGTAGAATCAGCTACGACGCTTTGCTTGGAACTGCACAGCTTACCACACCCTCATTAAGAATAAATACGTATCCGGTCTGCGACTTAGAGTCATCCGGATCTGTGTCAAAGCTTGCATCGACGTAACCTTTTATGGCGAGCTCTTTGTCACCTCCATATACGAGAAACATCTCCTTAGTCCTTTTCAGGTACTTCAGGATATTCTTGACCGCCGTCGAGTGATCCACTCCTGGATTACTCTAGAACCTGCCTCCCATACTTATGGCGAGGCTAATGTCCGGTCTAGTGCACAACATTGCATACATGATAGAACTTACGGCTGAAGCATAGGGGACGGAACTCATATGCTCTCTATCTTTATCAGTTGCTGGGCACTGAGTCTTACTCAATCCCATACCTTGTAAAACTGGCAAGAACCCCTTCTTGGACTGTTCCATTTTGAACCTCTTCAAAACTTTATCAAGTTCGTGCTTTGCGAAAGTCCTATCAGGCGTTTTGATCTATCCCTATAGATCTTTATGCCTAGAATGTAAGTAGCTTCTCCTAGGTCCTTCATAGAGAAACTTTTATTCAAGTAATCCTTTATGCTGTCCAAAAGCTCCACGCCGTTTCCAATCAGTAATATGTCATCCACATATAATATTAGGAACGCCACAGAGCTCCCACTCACTTTCTTGTAAATACAGGATTCTCCAACCACCTGTATAAACCCAAATGCTTTGATCACCTCATCAAAGCGTTTATTCCAACTCCGAGATGCTTGCACCAGTCCATAAATGGATCGTTGGAGTTTGCACACTTTGATAGCATTTTTAGGATCGACAAAACCTTCGGGTTGCATCATATACAACTCTTCCTTAAGGAAACCGTTAAGGAACACCGTTTTGACATCCATCTGCCAGATTTCATAATCGAAAAATGCAGCTATTGCTAACATGATTCGGACGGACTTAAGCATCGCTACGGGTGAGAATGTCTCATCGTAGTCAATTCCTTGAACTTGTGAAATACCCTTTGCCACAAGTCGAGCTTTATAAACGGTCACATTACCGTCAGCGTCCGTCTTCTTCTTAAAGATCCATTTGTTCTAAATAGCCTTGCGGCCTTCAGGTAGTACTTCCAAAGTCCACACTTTGTTTTCATACATAGATCCTATCTCAGACTTCATGGCCTCCAGCCATTTGTTGGAATCCGGGCCCACCATTGCTTCTTCATAATTCGCAGGCTCATTGTTGTCCAACAACATAATTGATAAGACGGGATTACCGTACCACTCTGGAGTAGTACGCGGTCTCGTCGACGTGTGAGGTCCGACAGGAACTTGATTTGGAGTTTCATGATCATCATCATTAACTTCCTCCTCAACCGGTGTCGCAGCGACACGGGTTTCCCCTTGCCCTGCGCCACCATCCAGAGGGATGAGAGGTTCGACAACCTCATCAAGTTCTATCTTCCTCCCACTCAATTCTCTCGAGAGAAACTCCTTCTCGAGAAAAGCTCCGTTCTTAGCAACAAACACTTTGCCCTCGGATTTGAGATAGAAAGTATACCCAACTGTCTCTTTTGGGTAACCTATTGTAACGACCAAGATGCGGTCCTTTCCGATCTGGGGATCGAGGCCCCGAATTGGAAAGGAGCGCATCTAAGCATCTCGCAAACAGGTAACACAGCACATACATAATAATAAAGATAGACAATCAGGGATTCAATTGCCTTCTCATAATAATCTCAGAGTACATCACACATACAACCAAGGTAGTTCCGCTACGGACTACAAAACATAGAAAGGCTATGCTACCCTGCCTGCAGGCCCATGATCACGACCATGCCTCAATCTTCTGGATAGTTCACGTAAAGGCAGTCTGTCTCCTCGTCGTACTGCCACGCCAGCTGAGTGCCATCGGGATCATCTGTCTCTGGGGTACCTGAACCTGTTGGGATTTTGGAGGAATCCGTGAGCCATGGGGACTCAGCAATCTAATACCTTGGTGCCAGAACTAGTCAAGTTATTAGGTCAGATAAGGTGAAGTGTTTAAGGTTGCATCATCCAAAGCTTGATTTGGTGGCTAACTTACGTAAGCATTTAAGAAGGTGGTCTATACTAGCAGTCGTGAATACTTGATCACTAAGTGATCGTGAACACCTACCTACGTCATTCATAACCCCACCGTGTTCCCGGTCAAAGAGAGATCCTCGAGGGGACAGTCACTGTTACGCACACAGTTGGCAATTTTATTAGCTTTTGTTTAAGTTATCTAATACCGGATGTTAACAAGATATTCCAAGTTGCCACATAACCGCGGGCACGGCTTTCCAAAAGATTAAACCCTGCAGGGGTGCTCCAACTAGTCCATCATAAACATACACAGGCCGCAAAGTAATCCTCTATCACAAATCTCGTGATCTCGTCGGATTCCTTAGAGGAAAACCTCAACTCTGGGGGAAACCAAAGTTTCACTGGAATTCCTATACGCAAGATATATCGCTAAGGTAAGGCAAGACTAGAAGGACCTCCCGACGTGTCGACGACCTTGATAAGAGCCGCGTATCTAAGTCTCAGGACACACCGGATGAGCTACGCGCACGATGGCCTGATAGAAATCACTCAAGTTGCCCTGAGTTGGCCCCGAGCAGTGCCCAGTTTGGACCAACACTCATGAGGAGCACTGGCCCAGGTTGTTGATTAAATTCCTCGGGGTAGCTACTCCCTATGCAGATTATTATTAAGTGATTAGCAAATTAACACCAATGTTGGGTCCTGCCGGACAAGCCTTAGCACTACGCGATTTATCGAGGGGGTCCCCATAACAACCCCGAACGTGTTAGGAGCGATCAATATGGAATCAAACACCGGTAGCCGGTAACTATGGCGGCAATAACGGAACAAGCACCCGGCAAAAGGCTAGGCCTTCCGTCATTTACCAAGTATATAGGTGCATTAATTGAATAACAGAATTTAAGATAATGATATCAAGCTCATGTTGTCACATGAGACAAAGCACCTGCATCTAGCAACGCTAACATTAGTAGCTGAGCAAAGCCTACTTAGCCATTCAAGTTTGCTAGGAAGGGATCAGTGTTTGGGTTCATGGCATATCAAGAGGAAAATATTTCAGTGGTAGGCAGCGAGCAATATCACATGGAAACGCAAACTAGCATAACAAGTCTAGAGATGGAATCAAGGTCATATCATCTTGCCTGTGATATCCTCAGCTTGGAATGGTTCTTGTTCGTCCTGCACGTACTCTCCCGAATCCACGTACTCGTTCTATGATCTCGGTGCTACCCAACATAATAATAACATCCAATGAACAACAGCACCTCAAGATGCAACAAGTACATGATGCATGAGATGAAAAATGAGCATGCATCACTATTTCTATCACTAGCACAAGCAAAAGAAGCTAATACAAGTTCCTGGACAGAACTGTACCCTAAGCTATTTTGACATGCATGAGATTGACATGATCAGATGCGTCTCGAGAAATTGATGCAAAACCATATAAAGAACATTACAATCGGAGCTACGGATCAACCGGAATCAACGAAACAAGATATGAAGCCCTACGTGTGAAAATCTACACCACACACTCAAATGGCACAAATCTGGTATTCCCAGGTTGCTAAGACATACAACAACCCAACATGAATGGATTGGAGCAAGGAAGAACACCACATCAGCAACTAAGCACTCACAAACACCAAAATGACAAAACTACACAATCTGCCATAATCTGCATCTTAGCACTTTGTGAGCTACATGCAACATAGCTACAGCCCTCCAAGAATACTACAAGCACAAGCAAGAATCACACCAAAAGGAATTAAGCACAGAAAGATACAAGGATGCAAACTTTCCCAAAACCATCAGATCTCAGGGACTTAGTGAAAATTCGTGCACCTGACTTTCTGTCTTTGTTCTGAAGCCTATTGACAGCAGCCAAAACATAACCTACAGGACTCCAAATGGGATGACATTTAACAGGGAGCTTCACAAACATATCAGGTCCAAATTCCTGGCACTAAACTAAGGCTAGATCACAACACAATGACCAGCACAACCTCCTCTACAGGGGAAGAAAAAATAACCAGATTCTCAAACTTAGTGAAAATCTCAGATTTTCACTAATCTGGAATTTCCAGCCACATGCCCACTTTGTCTAGGCATAACTTGCACACAAGTAACACAAAGAGATAAATGACACCACTATGGTGTAGAGCAAAACCCCTACTACTACCACACAAAAGCTCATGCCCATGGGCTCAACCTATTCCATGGAAACAAAGAGCAAACTTGCAACACATCTGAATATGTCAACTCCAGAAAGTATCCTAATGGCAAAACTAACTTCACCACTGGATTCCTTGGGAGATTCTACCCCAAAATCATATATGATATGTGGGCACTTACTTGGAACAAGTGACCACAAATTAAGGAAGAGGAAACTACTCCAAATCATGCCTAGTGATTAGTGCATCATTTCATGTAGTTTCACTATATCAACTACTACATGGTTGAGCTCATGTGCACAATGACAAAGTGACATGCGGGTTTGAACCCCATGTTTGTGTCATGCACATAAACTTCACAACCACTTCTACCAAGCTATCCACACAAACAAAACACCATGCCCTCTCACATATGGTCATCTGAAGGTGCAAAGCTTGCTTGCAAAGGTGGAATGCTTCTCACACACACATCTACTCCACATCACCCACAAGCACATCATGCTCTAGATCAACACACATACCTACACATGCTAAACATATCTTGCATCACATGGCAAACATACACACATCATAACCCTCATAAGATGCACTTACACATGAAACTCTAGTGCATCACACACAACAAAATGGTATGCTTGCAATTCCTCCAGTATAGAATAACCTCCACAAGACTACTACCAGTTGAATATGCACACACACAAGTGCATCACCAAGGGTTCACATAACTAGCAAACTACCACACTCACTTGCTGGTCTGAGAAGGGAAAAAAATATAAGGCTCTCATGAGCAAGCACACCACAATGCTATAAAGAACAGGGCTGCAAGTAACTAAAACAACAAAGGAAGAAATAAAAATAATAGAACATAGAAAAAGATAAGGGGTAGTCTCTGGGTTCGAACCCGAGACCTACTGGTACTGCACATGGGTGCAAACCACCCTGCTGTGCCTATTCGCTCGACAGAACAGAGCAGTTTAACAAGGTAACTATGCTGCTGCGCTCTCTACTGTGCCGAGGAAATAAATCAAACAAAAAGGGCTGCCGAGGGGGGATCGAGCCCACGACCTCACAACAGGCACAACAACACGCTACCACTACGCTATGAATCGGAAGACTGGCAGAGGGGAGGGCTAAACCGAGATAGGTTAGCACCTCAACTGAATCTACTCTGCACCTGCGCGTTTACTACTGCTCGCCGGCGACAGGAACGCTGAGTTAAGCTACTGCTGCTACTGCGCACGAAGGGCACCATCTACTGCTGCTGCTCGACGGCTACGCCTCGCTAGCCTCCGCATGCCTCGCCACTACACGAACACGCTCTCAAGAACACAGGCACACACGAATCCCCACGGTCTACTTCCTGACAGAGAAAGCTCCGGCGAGCACTACCTCGGATCTAAGACGGAACCATGGTGGAAGAAGGAAGGGGAGGTGATCCTCCCCTGGGGGAGGAAGAAGGGGTTCGGTATGTGGAGGAAGAAGCGCCAGAGGGGAAGAAGACCGACAACGAAGAAGTTCCTGATCTGCAGAACCAAAGTAGGGGAAGGAGCACTGGGAACTCGCCGTTGACGTGGTCGGGGCCGTCGGTGCAGTCGATCCCCGGGGCTCCTAGCGCCGGGAATGGATCACGGGGATCCACCCCGAGCTCCCGGACATGGCGACGATGACGAACGGAGATGGGAGCGTGGCGGATGCCGGCGAGGAGCTGCTCTCTCTCGGGTACCCTAACCTACAGAGCCTTACCGAGGGGAGGAAGAAGGAGATGGGGAAGAAGATGGTGGCGGCGGCAGGAGGGAATGGAGAGGAACCCTAGGCGAGGGGGGGGGCACAGACGCCCAGGTTATATGGGGCCCCTTGACGTTTGTGCAACGGCGTCATGTCTCTCTGTCTCTCGGCTACTGACGGAAAGAAGCAGAGGGGTGCAGACGGCGTTAGGAGGAGGACGAAAGGCGGATGGGCCACGTGCGCGAGGGAGGAAGGGAAAGGGCCGCCAGGGAGAGGGAGCCCACTGGCGCTATTTAGACAGAAAAGAAAAACCTGGGCTACTTCTATTTAAAAGAAAGACCAGAAAGGAAAAATAATACAAGGCAAAAACTACTGGGATAAATTCAAAAGAAAATACCCCCTGGTCATATAAAAATATGACCTATTTAAATAAAATAAGATCAAGATTTTTAGGAGCAGATAATATTTCACAAAACAGAATTAATGCCTCTGTTTTGTTCTTATTGCACCTGCTTTCAACACTTTTAAAAACACCAAACTATCACAACTTCACACTCACAATAATCCCTAAACATTGGACATTTTTAAAACAGGGAAGGAAGGAGTGAATCTTGACTTTAAGAAAAAAATAGAGAGGGAGGGAGGATGGTTTGAAACCTAAGCAACTTACTATCACATGCACTCATAGTAGCCCCTCAACATACACACAAGAACACATGCAACACTAGGTAGCTAACCACAAGATCACCACACCACATGAAATGCTAAGATCATATAGCAACAACACAAGTCAAGGGCATGCAATGATATGCTATGCATGCATGCATGAGAAGGAAGTAGTAAGGAACACACATGGAATCATGGTACCAAATATAACATCATAATCTCTGACAAGGTGGACCCAGTGCAATAGGTTCCAAATAGGGATGGTTTACATCTGGGGCACTACACCTATGAATACACACTTTTCCGCTTTGGGTTCCAGCTTTTCAGGCTGAAGCTTTTTGACATTAGCATCACATCCCCAAACTTTAAGAAACGATAACTTTGGTCTTTTGCCATACCACAACTGATATGGTGTCGTCTCAACGGATTTTGATGGTGCCCTATTTAAAGTGAATGCAGCTATTTCTAATGCATAACCCCAAAACGATAATGACAAATCGGTAAGAGACATCATAGATCGTACCATCTCTAATAAAGTACGATTACGACGTCCGGACACACCATTGCGCTGTGATGTTCCAGGCGGTGTCAACTGTGAAGCAATTCCATATTGTCTTAAGTGAGCACCAAACTCGAAACTCAGATATTTACCCCCACGATCAGACCGTAGGAACTTGATCTTCTTGTTATGATGATTTTTGACTTCACTCTGAAATTGTTTGAACTTTTCAAATGTTTCAGACTTGTGCTCCATCAAGTAGACATAACCATATCTACTCAAATCATCAGTGAAGGTGAGAAAATAACGATATCCGTCGCGTGCCTCCACACTCATGGGACCACACACATCGGTATGTATGATTTCCAACAAGTCACTTGCATGCTCCATTGTTCCGGAGAACGGAGTTTTAGTCATCTTGCCCATGAGGCATGGTTCGCACGTGTCAAGTGAATCAAAGTAAAGTGACTCCAAAAGTCCATTGGTATGGAGTTTCTTCATGTGCTTTACACCAATATGACCTAAGCGGTAGTGCCATAAAAACATGGCGCTATCATTGTTAACTCTAAATCTTTTGGTCTCAATGTTATGTATATGTGTATTATCACTATCAAGATTCAATATGAACGTTCCTCTCACATTGGGTGCATGACCATAAAAGATATTACTCATAGAAATAGAACAACCATTATTCTCTGACTTAGACGAGTAACCGTCTCGCAATAAACAAGATCAAGATATAATGTTCATGCTTAACGTAGGCACTAAATAACATTTATTTAAGTTCATAACTAATCCTGATGGTAACTGAAGTGAAATTGTGCCGATGGCGATTGCATCAACCTTGGAACCATTTCCCACGCGCATCATCACTTCATCCTTCGCTAGCCTTCGCTTATTCCGCAGCACCTGTTTCGAGTCACAAATATGAGCAACAGAACCGGTATCGAATACCCACGCACTACTACGAGAGCTGGTTAAGTACACATCAATAACATGTATATCGAATATACCTGATTTTTCTTTGGCCGCCTTCTTATCAGCTAGATACTTGGGGCAGTTGCGCTTCCAGTGACCCATACCCTTGCAATAATAGCACTCCGTTTCAGGCTTAGGTCCAGCTTTGGGTTTCTTCGTCGGATTGGCAACAGGCTTGCCACTCTTCTTTGAATTACCCTTCTTTCCTTTGTCGTTGCTCTTGAAACTAGTGGTCTTATTCACCATCAACACTTGATCCTCTTTACGGAGTTGTGACTCTGCGACTTTCAGCATCGCGAATAACTCGCCGGGTGACTTGTTCATCCCTTGCATGTTATAGTTCAACACAAAGCCCTTATAGCTTGGTGGCTGTGATTGAAGAATTCTATCAGTGATAGCCTCTTGCGGGAGTTCAATCCCCAGCTCAGCTAGACGGTTTGAGTACCCAGACATTTTGAGCACATGTTCACTCACAGACGAGTTCTCCTCCATCTTGCAAGCATAGAATTTATCGGACGTCTCATACCTCTCGATCCAGGCGTTCTTCTGAAAGATAAACTTCAACTCCTAGAACATCTCATATGCTACATGATGCTCAAAGCGACGTTGAAGTCCCGACTCTAAGCCATACAAGACTGCACATTGAACTACTGAGTAATCCTCCTTGCGTGCTAACCAAGCGTTCTTAGCATCTTGGTTAGCTGCGGCGGGTGGTTCATCTCCTAACGCAGCATTAAGGACATAATTATTCTTCCCAGCTTGCAGGAGCAACTTAAGATTACGAGCCCAGTCTACAAAGTTGCTTCCATCATCTTTCAACTTAGCTTTCTCTAGGAACGTATTAAAATTTAGGGTGACTGTCGCGTGAGCCATTGATCTACAACACAAATATTTTCAAAGTGGACTTAGACTATGTTCAAGATAATTAGAGTTTAATTAATCAAATTACTTGCTAAACTCCGACTCAAAAAGTACATCTCTCTAGTCCTTTGAGTGGTTCATGATCCAATTCCACTAGCTCAAGTCTGATCATCACGTGAGTTGAGGATAGTTTCAGTGGTAAGCATCCCTATGCTAATCATATCAACTATATGATTCATGATCGACCTTTCGGTCTCATATGTTCTGAGGCCATGTCTGCACATGCTAGGCTCATCAAGCTTAACCCGAGTGTTCCGCGTGTGCAACTGTTTTGCACCCGTTGTATGTGAATGTTGAGTCTATCACACCCGATCATCACGTGGTGTCTCGAAACGACGAACTGTAGCAACGGTGCACAGTCGGGGAGAACACAATTTCGTCTTGAAACTTTAGTGAGAGATCACATCATAATGCTACCGTCGTTCTAAGAAAAATAAGGTGCATAAAAGGATTAACATCACATGCAATTCATAAGTGACATGATATGGCCATCATGAAGTGCTCCTTGATCTTCATCACCGAAGCACCGGTATGATCTTCTTGTCACCAGCGCCACACCATGATCCCCATCATCATGATCTCCATCATCGTGCCTCCATCGGGGTTGTCGTGTATGCTATGCTATTACTACTAATGCTATGTCCTAGTAATATAGTAAACGCATCTGCAAACACAAACGTTAGTTTAAAGACAACCCTATGGCTCCTGCCGGTTGCCGTAGCATCGACGTGGAAGTCGATATTAACTATTACAACATGATCATCTCATACATCCAATATATCACATCACATCGTCGGCCATATCACATCACAAGCATACCCTGCAAAAGTTAGTCGTCCTCTAATTGTTGTTGCATGTTTTATGTGGTGGCCATGGGTATCTAGTAGGATCGCATCTTACTTACGCAAATACCACAACGGGGATGTATGAATTGCTATTTAACCTCTCTGCAAGGACCTCCTCGGTCAAATGCGATTCAACTAAAGTTGGAGAAACTGACACTCGCCATTCATCTTTGAGCAACGGGGTTGCTCGTAGCGATGAAAACAGTCTCTCGTAAGCGTACGAGTAATGTCGGTCCGATCCACTTCGATCCAACAATACCGCGGAATCAAGAAAACACTAAGGAGGGCAGCAAATCGCACATCACCGCCCAAAAAAAACTTTTGTGTTCTACTCGAGATGACATCTACGCATGAACCTAGCTCATGATGCCACTGTTGGGGAACGTCGCATGGGAAACAAAAAATTTCCTACGCGCATGAAGACCTATCATGGTGATGTCCATCTACAAGAGGGGATTTCCGATCTACGTACCCTTGTAGATCGCACAGCAGGAAGCGTTAAGAAACGCGGTTGATGTAGTGGAACGTCCTCACGTCCCTCGATCCGCCCCGCGAACTATCCCCGAACCGTCCCGCGATCCGTCCCACGATCCGCTCCGATCTAGTGCTGAACGGACGACACCTCCGCGTTCAGCACACGTACAGCTCGACGATGATCTTGACCTTCTTGATCTAACAAGAGAGACGGAGAGGTAGATGAGTTCTCCAACAGCGTGACGACGCTCCGGAGGTTGGTGGTGATCTATTCCAGCAGGGCTCCGTCCGAGCTCCGCAGAAATACGATCTAGAGGAAAAACCGTGGAGGTATGTGGTCGGGCTGCCGTGGCAAAGTTGTCTCAAATCAGCCCTAATACCTCAGTATATATAGGAGGGAGGGGGAGGGCCTTGCCTTGAGGCTCAAGAGAGCCCCAAGGGGTCGGCCGAACTAGGGGTGGAGGAGTCCACCTCCAATCCTAGTCCAACTAGGATTGGAAGGTGGAGTCCTCCCCTTCCTTCCCACTTCCCCTTTTTTTTCTCTTTCATTTGATTTCTTGATCTCCTGCGCATAGGGCCTCTTGGGCTGTCCCACCAGCCCACTAATGGCTGGTGCGGCACCCCTAAGGCCTATGGGCTTCCCCCGGGTGGGCTGCCCCCCCGGTGAACATCCGGAACCCATTCGTCACTCCTCGTACATTCCCGGTAATGCCCGAAAACTTTCCGGTAATCAAATGAGGTCATCCTATATATCAATCTTTGTTTTTGGACCATTTCGGAAACCCTCGTGACATCCGTGATCTCATCCGGGACTTCGAACAACATTCGTTAACCAACCATATAACTCAACTACGCATAAAACATCACCGAACCTTAAGTGTGTAGACCCTGCGGGTTCGAGAACTATGTAGACATGACCCGAGGGACTCCTCGGTCAATATCCAATAGCGGGACCTGGATGCCCATATTGGATCCTACATACTCTATGAAGATCTTATCGATTGAACCTCAGTGCCAAGGATTCATATAATCCCGTATGTCATTCCCTTTGTCCTTCAGTATGTTACTTGCCCGAGATTCGATCGTCAGTATCCGCATACCTATTTCAATCTCGTTTACCGGCAAGTCTCTTTACTTGTTCCATAATACAAGATCCCGTGACTTACACTAAGTCACATTGCTTGCAAGGCTTGTGTGTGATGTTGTATTACCGAGTGGGCCCCGAGATACCTCTTCGTCACACGGAGTGACAAATCCCAGTCTTGATCCATACTAACTCAACGGACACCTTCGGAGATACCTGTAGAGCATCTTTATAGTCACCCAGTTACGTTGTGACGTTTGATACACACAAGGCATTCCTCCGGTGCCAGTGATTTATATGATCTGATGGTCATAGGAATAAATACTTGACACGCAGATAATAGTAGCAACAAAATGACACGATCAACATGCTACGTTTATTAGTTTTGGTCTAGTCCATCACATGATTCACTCAATGATGTGATCCAGTTATCAAGCAACAACACCTTGTACATAGTCAGAAGACCTTGACTATCCTTGATCAACTAGCTAGCCAACTAGAGTCTTGCTAGGGATAGTGTTTTGTATATGTACCCACACATGTATCTAAGTCTTCATTTAATACAATTATAGCATGGATAATAAACGATTATCTTGATACAGGAATTATAATAATAACTTATTTATCATTGCCTCTAGGGCATAATTCCAACAAATGTCTCATGATGATCTTAGAATGGAAAACGATTCATTGCTTTCTCAACACATCAGTGCCGCTCAGGTTGAATTCATTCCACCATGTTTGAAATGCATCGATCGTGAAACTGCTAATTCTTCACTGGAACCGTCAAATGCTTCTATTGCTACAAATTCTTCAACTGTCCCTGTGGTATCAAATTCTTCACTTGAAGAAACCACAAATGCTACTGACGGAAATGCAGGGCTGAAGGAATTGTATGTGACAGGCATATACAAAAGTCCCAAAGGGCATCAAACCCTTTGGGGTGTGCTCAAAAAGTAGATTTTGAAGAGGAACCCGAGGAAAGAAGGGATTGCCTTTGAGAGGAAATTGAATGCTGATGGATCATACTGGAAACCCGAGCAGTACCCCAAAACCTCATGGGTTGCTGCTAAAGGTCCTCCCATCGATCCATCTATTCTAACAGGCTTTGCATCTGAATTATCCTATTCCTCACATGAGTCATTTGACTACAACTATAAACTGTTCAAAAATCAATCTGGTGAAGTATTTGCTCGATATGTTGGAACTAACTACAGGAATGGACCACCCCTAAGGAAAATCTGGGTTCCCAAAAGTTGCTTCGAAAATCTTGAGGTGAATGTCATCATGACACCACCTGTGAAGAACCAGAAACCCAGATCAATTTCCTTAGGTGGACCAAAGTCTTCGCGAGGATCAAAATCTTCAAATGGTCAATACTATGCTCGTACTCGCGCTAATGCTTCTGATATGCAGGGAAATTACAGGGGATATGAATATGAGCGTTATTCCTTAAATCGTTATGTTCATAAGTCCTCAAAGAATTTCTCTGCCTATTCATTTGAGTACTCTAACCCCCTACTGTGAAAAGAAGCGCATTAGTATCAATGCCTCCATTCTCATATGGTGCTCACAGGATGATGATCTGTTTTCCACCCCTTCAGATGTGGGTGGTGAAGAAATTGAAGTAATCACTTCTTCATGTCAGGTCTCTAGATGAAAGTCATCATCTGAAGAATTTGTTGGACACCTGAGGAAAATGATTGATTGGACGCAAGCTAAAAATGATGAAATGATAACATTTCAGATGTCCTCAAATTTACTATTTATGATGAAATTCTTATGTGATGAAATCGATAGAATATTATTCAAGTCTGAAGCATATGAGATGGTAGGCTGTACTAATTCATCTGCAGGATTGCAAACCCAAGAATACCGAATGGGTTCTTGATAGTGGTTGCACTAATCACATGACTGGTGATAAAAGCTTGCTGATGAATATGCCACTCACTCCGTCACCACTGAAGCAAATCACTTATGCTGACAAAGGTAAAAGCAAGGTATTGGGACTTGGCAAAGTGGCTATCTCCAAGGACATGCACATGGACAAAGTCATGCTTGTCGAATCCCTTGGGTTTAACCTCATATTTGTCTCACTCTTTGTGATCTTGATATGATTGTCATCTTTGGAAAATTTAGATGCGTAGTCATCATGGAATTTGACAAATCCAAAGTCTTCAAAGGCTTTAGGAGAGGAGATTTGTACTTTGTTGATTTTTCCATAGGTCGTTACCCAACCACATGCTTACTAGCAAAAACCTCATAAGGCTGGCTATGGCATCGACGACTTGGTCATGCAGGCATGAGGAATTTGCACACGCTGGCGAAAAAGAAGCATGTCATTGGCATCGAATCCATCAAATTCTTCAAGGACCATCTCTGCGGTGCATGTGAATCTGGAAAATAACCAGATCCAAACACCCCTCGAAGACTATCATGACTACTACTCATTCATTTGAATTGCTTCACGTGGATCTGTTTGGACCTACTCATTATGCTACTCTAACCAATGCAGCATCTTATATGGCTTTTTCATCGTTGATGACTATTCTCGCTATACTTGGGTACACATCATTCTGTATAAAACTGAAGTGCAAGAAGTCTTCAAACGATTTTCCTCAAGGGCCTCGACCAACTTCGGCGTCAAGATCAAAGACATCAGGAGTGATGATGGCACATAATACAAAATCACTGGTATTAATGATTATCTTGATGAACTTGGTATTACTCACGAATTATCTGCTCCTTATACTCCTCAACAGAATGGCGTCGTTGAACGCAAGAACATGACTCTGGTTGAAATCGCAGGAACTATGCTTGAAGAATATCAGACTCCTCGTCGTTTCTGGCCTGAAGCAATGAACACTGCTTGCCACATCATCAACCGGGTATATCTTCACAAATTCCTCAAGAAAACCTCATATGAACTCCTCACTGAAAAGAAACGCAATGTAAGTTATTTCAAAGTCTTCGGTGCAAAATGCTGGATTAGAGATCCTCACCATAGCTGAAAATTTGCACCTAAAGCACATGAGGGTTTTATGCTTGGTTACAGAAAGGAATCGCACACCTATAGAGTCTTCAACACCTATCACAACATGGTTGTTGAAACTATAGATGTGCAGTTTGATGAAACTAATGGCTCACAAAGAGAACAACTGCCTCATGTGCCAGATAAATTACCTCATGAGGAAGCCATCAAGCTCAAGGGACCTGAATATATCATTCCTACTGAGGAACAACCCCTTGTTGAAGAAGTCATCCCCAACACTAAGGAAATTCAAACTAGTGCATGTGAGGAAAATGCTACATATCAAATTCCTCAGCCTAACCAAAGTCTTCAACCGTCTCATCCAAGGATTGCAAATGAAGTGGAACTTAAAAAATCCTCGATGACATCAATGCGCCAGGTCCTCTCACTCGTTCAAAAGCTTCAAATTTAGTTAACTTTTGTGGGCATTCCTCTTTTGTGTCTATCACAGCTCAAAAGTTGATGAAGCCTTCATGGAACCTGAGTGGATTCAAGCCATGCAAGATGAACTTCTTCAGTTCAAGCTAAATGACGCGTGGGAACTCGTCAAAAGACCAGATCCTTGCAAGCACAATATCACTGGCACCAAGTGGATCTACCTAAACAAGCAAGATGAGGATGGTCAAGTGGTGAGGAATAAGGCACGGCTTGTAGCCCAAGGCTACACAGAGGTCGAAGGAATTGACTTCGATGAAACTTTTGCACCTGTTGCTAGACTTGAAGCTATTTGAATATTACTTGCTTATGCTAATCATCACAATATTACTCTATATCAAATGGATGTGAAAAGTGCATTCCTCAATGGTATGCTTGAGGAAGAAGTATATGTTGCTCAGCCCCCAGGTTTTGAAGACCCGAAGCATCCAGACAAAGTCTTCAGACTGAAAAAGGCATCTATGGCCTCAAGCAAGACCCTCGGGCGTGGTATGATACATTGAAGGAATTCCTCATAAAGAAAAGCTTCAAACCCGGTTCACTTGATCCTACTCTTTTCACAAAATCCTATGATAATGAACTATTTGTGTGCCAAATATATGTCGACGACATTATTTTTGGTTGTACTGACAAACGTTACAGTGATGAATTTGCCTACATGATGAGTGAAGAATATCAAATGTCTATGATGGGGGAGCTGAAATTTTTCTTAGGTCTGCAAATTCGTCGACAACGCAATAGCATCTTCATATATATCACACTGAAATAACTCAAGGACGTTTGATACGTCTCCAACGTATCTACTTTTCCAAACTCTTTTGCCCTTGTTTTGGACTATAATTTGCATGATTTGAATGGAACTAACCTGGACTGACGCTGTTTTCAGCAGAATTTGCTTGGTGTTATTTTTGTGCAGAAATCAAAGTTCTCCAAACGTCCTGAAAATTTACGGGGAGCAGTTTTGCAAAATATCAAAAATATGTGCGCCAAGTTCCACCTCAGGGGGTGGGCCAGTGGACCACAAGCCCATGCTCCGCCACCACCCCTGGTGGCGGTGGGCAGGCTTGTGGGGCCCACAGGCACCTGCCGCCCCCAACTCCAGCTCTATAAGTTGTCTTTCGTCCCAGAAAAAATAAAAAGAGAAGTTTTCGTCGCGTTTTCGATACGGAGGCGCCGCCACCACCTGTTTTTCATCTGGAGGGCAGATCTGGAGTCCGTCTTGGGCTCCAGAGAGGGTAAATGGTCGCCATCATCATCATCAACCTTCTCCCCTCTCCAATTCCATGAAGCTCTTCGTCGTTCGTGAGTAATCTATTCGTAGGCTCGCTGGGCGGTGATGAGTAGGATGAGATCTATCATGTAATCAAGTTAGTTTTGATGGGCATTGATCCCTAGTATCCACTATGTTCTGAGATTTGATGTTGCTACTACTTTGCCATGCTTAATGCTTGTCACTAGGGCCCGAGTGCCATGATTTCAGATCTGAAATTATTATGTTGTCACCAATATATGTGTGTTTTAGATCCGATCTTGCAAGTTGTAGTTACCTACTATGTGTTATGATCCGGCAACCCCGGAGTGACAATAACCGGAACCACTCCCAGTGATGATCATAGTTTGAGGAGTTCATGTGTTCACCAGGTGCTAATGCGTTGGTCCGGTTCTTTATTAAAAGGAGAACCTTAATATTCCGTAGTTTCCTTTTGGACCCCGCTGCCACGGGAGGGATGGACAATAGATGTCATGCAAGTTCTTTTCCCTAAGCACGTATGACGACACATGGAATGCATGCCTACATCACATTGACGAACGGGAGCGAGCCACATATCTCTCAGTGTTATGGCTGTTGCATGATGAATATCATCCAAACAAATCACCGACCCATTGCCTACGAGTTTGTCCTACTGTTGCTACTGCTGTTACTTGTCTTGCTCTGCTGCTGCTACTACTACTGTTTCTACTGCTGTTACTTGTCTTGCTCTGCTGCTACTACTGTTGCTACTGCTGTTACTTGTTTTGCTCTCCTGCTGTTGCTACTACTGTTGCTACTACTGTCGCTTGCTACTGTTGCTACTTGCTACTGCTGTCACTACTGCTGTTCCTTGCCACTGCTATTGCTCGTTACACTGCTGCTACCTCTTACACTGTTGGTTCGCTGGCCATTGACGGGAATTGACAACTTCCATCAACGCGGCAACGGAGGCGCCATTGATACAATCGTTAGGAATAGTCTGCCGTCAACAGATCGTTTCTGACACCGTTGTTATCATATTACTTTGCTGTTACTATTGTGCTTGCAGATACTAATCTTTCAGGTGTGGTTGAATTCGACAAATTCAGCTGCTAATACTCGAGAGTATTCTTTCACCTCCTTTCGGCGATCTACAAATTGGGTCGAATACTCTACCCTCGAAAACTGCTGCGAACCCACGCGCTGGTGGGCCATCAACAACATTCTTCCAGTTTCATTGCCGGGGAGTGCTAGGAGCATTCTTTTAGTGCCGTTGCAGGAGAAGGTTCGTTGTTATAAGCATTCGTGTAGCTAACACTAGAGATTGCAGGATCAACCCTTTTCTGGAGCCATTGCCAGGGAAGCACAGCTGACGTCAGCATTTTTCTGGCGCCGTTGCCGGAGAAGGTATTGCTATATTCTCTGAGTCACTTGGGATTTATATCTGCTGATCACTATGAAGAATCTGAAGGATCCGAAGACCAAAGTCTTGCCCTCAACTACGAGGGGAGGTAAGGAATTGCCATCTAGCTCTGCACTTGATTCACCTTCAGTTATGAGTAAGTTTGCGACTTCACCTCCTGCTAGAGATGCCATGCCTGATACTGCTAGAGATACTATGCTTGATACTGCTAGAGATGCTATGCTTGATACTATGCCTGATGATGCTATGCTTGATACTATGCCTGATGATGCTACGCCTGATACTGCTGGAGATACTATGCTTGATACTGCTAGAGATGCTATGCTTGATACTATGCCTGATGATGCTATGCTTGATACTATGCCTGATACTGCTAAAGATGCTATGCTTGATACTGCTTTGCCTGATGATGCTAGAGATGCTATTTTGCCTGATGATGCTATGCTTGATACTGCTAGAGATGCTCCTTTGCCTGTTCCACTAGGAGTGTTCCTTGATGCTCATATTGCTAGAGTTACTGCCAATGCTCGTGATGCTTCTGAAATTGCCGATGCTATTGAGATAGAACCTGCTTTTGCTCCTGCTAGATCTAGCTCTCCTAGATATGAATTGCCTGATATACCTGAGGGTTACGTTAGGATGAAAAATGATCCGAAGTTTGCCACTTCGCCTATCTTTGTCACCGATAAGGATTATGAATTCTCTGTCGACCCTGAGATAATCTCTCTAGTCGAATCTGATCCTTTTCACGGTTATGAGTATGAGACGGTCATAGCCCGTCTTCCCAAACTATCCGAAATAGCCAACCTTTTCATTAATGAGGAGAAGATCCGCCACTACTATATCCTTAAGCTATTTCCTTTCTCTCTAAAGGATGATGCTAAAGCCTGGTTCACCTCTCTTGCTCCTGGATGTGTGCGTAGTCCCCAGGAGATGGTCTATTACTTCTGTGAGAAATATTTCCCTGCCCATAAGAAGCAAGCTGCCTTGCAAGAAATATACAACTTTGCTCAACTCCAAGAAGAAAGTCTTCCACAAGCTTGGGGGAGGCTCGTCCAGCTACAGAATGCTTTGCCTGATCACCCTCTCAAGAAGAACGAGATACTTGATATCTTCTATAACGGACTTACCGATGCCTCTAGAGACCACCTAGATAGTTGTGCTGGTTGTGTTTTTAGGGAACGAACTGTAGAACAAGCTGAGACTCTACTGAATAACCTCTTGATCAACGATAATGCTTGGACTATTCCCAAACCACCTCCTAAGCCAACTCCTAAGAAAAGATGTATTCTATTCCTTAGTCCCAAAGATATGCAAAAAGCCAAGAAATCTATGCAAGAGAAAGCCATTAGATCTGAAGATGTCAAAAATCTACCACCTATCGAAGAGATCCATGGTCTCGATAACCCGATACAGGTAGTAGAAGTGAATACTCTGCATAGGTTTGATGAGAGTGATATTCCTTTTGATAAACCTCCTAGCCTATGCTTTGATGAATTTGACAACTTTGTTGCCAAACAACAGAGTTTCAATGATGATGTTAGCAGACATTTGGAACAAAGTGCTCGTATGCTTAGCCATCTAAGTGCTTGTGTAGACATAAGTGTCAATGCTCTGAAGCTTCTAAGTAAACATGCCTCTATGATTACTACTCAGTTAGAACAAGTACTTAAAGCTTAGAATGACCTGCTCAATGATTTAAATGACAACTCTGTCAGAGTCATTACTAGAGGAGGCAAAATGACTCAGGAACCTTTGTATCCTGAAGGTCATCCTAAGAGAATTGATCAAGATTCTCAAGGAATCAATGCTGATACACCTAGTCATCCTAAGGAGAAGAAGGAGGATGATAGAAACCTGCACGCCAGTTCACCAAATACTATCACACCTGAAGTACCTAATGATATTTCTGTGTCTGATGCAGAAACACAATCAGGTGATGAACATGAACCTGGTGACAATGTGGACATTGATGTTCATAATAATTCTCAACCTAGACATGATGAGGATGTGGAGATTGAACCTACGGTTAATCCTGATAATCCACAACCTAAGAGATACGACAAGAATGACTTTACTGCTAGGAAGCATGGTAAAGAAAGAGAGCCATGGGTTCAGAGACCTATGCCCTTTCCTCCTAAGCCATCCAAAAAAAGGATGATGATGATTTTGAGCGCTTCGTTGAGATGATAAGACCCGTCTTTCTGCAGATGCGGTTAACTGATATGCTCAAGATGTCTCCGTATGCCAAGTACATGAAATATATCGTGACTAATAAACGGAAGATACCAGATCTTGAGATCTCCACCATGCTTGCCAATTACACTTTCAAAGGTGGAACTCCTAAGAAACTTGGTGATCCCGGAGTGCCCACTATACCCTGCTCCATTAAAGGAAATTACATAAGAACTGCCTTATGTGACCTTGAAGCCGGTGTTAGTGTTATGCCGCTCTCTCTTTATCGTAGACTTGAGTTGGATAAGTTGACACCCACTGAAATTTCTTTGCAAATGGACGACAAATCAACTGCTTTCCCTATCGGCATTTGCGAGGATGTGCCTGCTGTGGTTGCTAATACCACTATCTTAACAGACTTTGTTATCTTGGATATTCCCGAGGACGATGCCATGGCTATCATCCTTGGAAGACCCTTTTTAAACACCGCAGGGGCTGTTATAGATTGCAACAAAGGCAATGTCACTTTCCATGTCAACGGTAACGAGCACATAGTGCACTTTCCGAAGAAACAATATACAGTACATTGCATCAATGCTATTGAAAAGACTTCATCGATTCTTATTGGGAGCTTTGAATGCCCTATTCCTCGTGTCAAGATGAAGTATGATTTGCTTGTTGGGTAGATTCATATCCCCATTGATGTGACTTAGTGACTATACGAAAATTCTCTGTTCTCTCTTGCGATTCGGGAAGGTTTTGTCATAAGGACTTGATCAACCCCATTGACGAATTTCTTCCGATGACCATGAAACAGATGATTTAGAGAGTCACATACCTCTGTTTTGAGTCTTCATTTTCTGTTGCTTAGAAGAAAAATGATGGAATTAGTTTAGATTTTCCTGTTTTCTATTTTAGCGTCCTGGAGAAAAATACCTCGAAAATAAAAGTTCTCCGATGGTTCTGAAAATTTAGTATGATTTTTTCTGGAATTTTTGAAAATTTCTGGGCATGAGAGCTGGTCACGGGGCCTGACCAGTGGGCCACAAGCCCCCCCCACCGCCACCTACCCCCTGGTGGCGGAGTGCAAGCTTGTGGAGCCCACAGGCACCCCCTCCACTCATTCCAGCTCCCAGCCTCTTCTTCCACCTCCAGAAAAAATTGTTTCGCAGCTCAAACCCTTGTTCTTGCTCATTTGGCTGTGATTTGCGATCTCCTTGCTCAAAGCACCATTCTCCGAACTATTTTGGGGAAATTACTCCTTGGTAAGTGACTCCTCCATTGGTCCAATTAGTTTTTGCTCTAGTGCTTTATCCATCGCGTATTCTTGCTACCTTGGTGACCCTGTTCTTGAGCTTGAAAGGTTGATTTTAGCTGGTCCCAAGTAGTTTTAGCGCATGATATGGTCCCTAGGCACTAGTAGGAGTAGTTGCTACAAGGTGTGGTGGGTCTTTATTCACTTTTCTCTTGAACTTCAAAAATTTCAGCAACAGGAAATTATGTTCAGGAGGAAGTTTCATGGTGGTTCCTCAAGTAAGAAGGGTCCTCGTCTCTCCTTTCAGGAGCCTGAACCTTTTCAACTAAGGGACGCACCGGTGCAACCATGTGAATGGCCTTCCAATGAGTTCATGATCGAAGCAGGCTTCAAGGATGAGTTTGATGCACTTGTCCGCAAAGCCGGGTTAGAAGAATTCCTCTCAGATAAATGTGAACAGTATGCTATGCTCACTGCCTATTTCGTGCGTAGATTCAAATTTTTAGCTGGCCATGAGTCATCCATACAGTTTGATCTATAAGATAAATCCTATACCGTGGGTCTGGAGGATTTCAATAGGATCTTCAAGATACCCTATGGAGGTAGTGTTATTGATCCTCCTAAGTCTTTGGTCAGTGACTTTGTCTCTAGTATAACTGTTGGAGAAACCAGAGATATCACGCAAGCCACCATAGGAAGCATCCATTTCCCTTCCTTGCACTACCTTGCCCTCTTTATAGGTAGGTTCATTAACGGCAAGGGTGCACATTGTCACCGATGCGCTTCCGACCTGAGTATCCTTAAGAGCGCAGTAACAGGTGACAGGAGCTTCAATATGGGAGCTATTATAGCAAGGAGGCTGAATAAAAATGCCAGTGAGGGGGATTTCTTTGGTGGAGTTTATGCTACACGGTTAGCAAATTTTCTTGGGGTATCCATCCGTCCAGAAGACCCTCCTCTCCGTACAACCTACCTTGATCATGTCTCTCTAACACGCTACCAGTTCCTTGAGAGAGATCATGGATCTCTTCTATACCGCTTGATATTTAACCGACAGCGTGTTTTCCATATTACCCTTCCTACTCCTGCTTTCTTTCACTTTTAGGTTAAGCGAAGATACTACATAACCATAGGAGAGGCAGAGGAGTATGAGAGGGAGGCGACTGCTGCTCGACTTCGTGAGGCATCTATTCAGGCAGTGGCTGCAGCAATCCCGTATAACACCCATTATGACTTTGGGTTTCGCCAGGATCATCCATGAGAGTAGACCAAGCTAGGCCAAAAGCCTAAGCTTGAGGGAGTATGTGTTCTCACCGACTTTACATTCACGCTTATGCTTTCACTTTGTTAGCCGATGTTTACACTTTGCCATTGTATTATCCATGCTAGTTTGTTTTCGTTTTCTTGTTTTCTTGTTTTGTGTCCTTTTGAGAAAACCCAAAAAGATTTTGAGAAGCTGGTATGAACTCTATCTATTTTGTTTTTGTAAATATGACTAGCTTGTCGACCCAGATTTAGTTTTGTTGTGAGAGAACCATGTTTGCAATGACAACTTAGAGATCATAGTTTCTGATGCTATGCTTATTTAGCTGAGAGCTTATAATGGTTTGTCTTGATTACCAACATAGATTTTGAGATGACTATGATGTAGTATGATAAGATGGTATTCTCCTTTGAATGTTTCAAGTGGCTTGACTTGGCGCATGTTCATGCATGTAGTTGAAACAAAATCAACATAGCCTCTATGATGTTCGTGTTCATGGTGATTTATATCCTGTTCATGCTTGCATTTAATGTTAGTCAAACTCATTGCATCTTGATGACTGTTGTCGCTCTCTAGTTGGTTGCTTCCCAGTCTTTTGCTAGCCTTCACTTGTACTAAGCAGGAATGCTGCTTGTGCATCCACTTCCATAAACCCAAAAGTTTTTCCATGAGAGTCCACCATACCTACCTATTTGAGGTATCTACCTGCCGTTCCAAGTAAATTTGCATGTGCCATTCTCTAAACCTTCAATAAATAAATCTGTTTTGCATGCCCGAACCGCTCATGTGGTGACAGAGGGCTATTGGTATCTTCCATGCTAGGAGTGTTATCCTCGACATGTGTTTATTCACAGTCCTTCACGAGAAAGGGCCAGGTATTTGGGATGCCCAGTTCCATGCTTAAATCGAAAACATAACTATAAAACAAGACTCCCCCGGATTGATGTTAGTATGGACGGTAACCGAGGATTCGGCTAGCCGTGGAGTGTGATTGATTGGTGGTGGGGGAGTTAAAACTTTACTTTTCGGTTTGGGAACTGCCTATAGCATGAGTAGCATAGAAGATATTGAGAACTCTTGGTCATTGCGTTGACAATGAAAGCATGCCACCCAAAATTATTATCTCTGTTTTCAAAGCTTGAGCTCTGGCACCTCTGCAAATCAATGTTTCCCTCTGCGAAGGGCGTGTCTATTTATTTTCCTGTCGAGTCATCCTCCTCTTATATAAGCACCAATTAGAGAGGAGCTCTGTCATTTTTATGCTTTGCTTTTGATTGATATTGAGTATGACTATGACTGGATCTTCGTTGCTATGAATTACAATGTTTAGTCAGCCCTTGATCTTTGAAAGTGCTCTGCATTTATGTTTTGCGGTCTCACAAAGAGCTAGCGAGATACCATCTATTCATATTGCTTCATGCTTGTTTTGATTGAAGTGTTGGTATTTGAAACTCATTATTATTTCCCCGTTAGCTGATTATGCCATTGATATTAGTTTACCGTGAGACCTTTGTGTCATTTGCTTATGTGGTTAACTTGTGATCTTGCTGAAATTCTCGTTATGAGTTAGACATAGTTGCAACAACAAGATCAAACAGAGTTTGTGAAATTTTTTCTTTCTCTCTCAGTTTGTCAACTGAGTTGCTTGAGGACAAGCAAGGTTCTAAGCTTGGGGGAGTTGATACGTCTCCAACGTATCTACTTTTCCTAACTCTTTTGCCCTTGTTTTCGACTATAATTTGCATGATTTGAATGGAACTAACCTGGACCGACGCTCTTTTCACCAGAATTGCCTTGGTGTTATTTTTGTGCAGAAATCAAAGTTCTCCAAAAGTCCGGAAAATTTACGGGGAGCAGTTTTGGAAAATATCAAAAATATCTGCTCCAAGTTCGACCTTAGGGGGTGGGCGAGTGGGCCACAAGCCCCTGCTCCGCCACCACCCCCCTGGTGGCGGTGGGTGGGCTTGTGGGGCCCACAGGCACCTGTCGCCCCCAACTCCAGCTCTATAAGTTGTCTTTCGTTCCATAAAAAATAAAAAGAGAAGTTTTTGTCGTGTTTTCGATACGGAGGCGCCGCCACCACCTGTTCTTCATCTGGAGGGCAGATCTGGAGTCCGTCTTGGGCTCCGGAGAGGGGAAATCATCGCCATCGTCATCATCAACCTTCTTCCCTCTCCAATTCCATGAAGCTCTTCGTCGTTCGTGAGTAATCTATTCGTAGGCTCGCTGGGCGGTGATGAGTAGGATGAGATCTATCATGTAATCGCGTTAGTTTTGATGGGGATTGATCCCTAGTATCCACTATGTTATGAGATTTGATGTTGCTACTACTTTTCCATGCTTAATGCTTGTCACTAGGGCCCGAGTGTCGTGATTTCAGATCTGAAATTATTATGTTGTCACCAATATATGTGTGTTTTAGATCCGATCTTGCAAGTTGTAGTTAACTACTATGTGTTATGATCCGGCAACCCCGGAGTGACAATAACCGGAACCACTCCCGGTGATGATCATAGTTTGAGGAGTTCATGTGTTCACCAAGTGCTGATGTGTTGGTCCGGTTCTTTATTAAAAGGAGAACCTTAATATCCCATAGTTTCCTTTTGGACCCCGCTGCCACGGGAGGGATGGACAATAGATGTCATGCAAGTTCTTTCCCCTAAGCACGTATGACGACACACAGAATGCATGCCTACATCACATTGACAAACGGGAGCTAGCCACATATCTCTCCGTGTTATAGTTGTTCCATGATGAATATTATCCAAACAAATCACCGACCCATTGCCTACGAGTTTGTCCTACTGTTGCTACAGATGTTACATGTCTTGCTCTGCTGCTGCTGCTACTACTGTTTCTATTGCTGTTACTTGTCATGCTCTGCTGGTACTACTGTTACTACTGCTGTTACTTGTTTAGCTCTGCTGCTGCTACTACTACTGTTGCTACTACTGCTGTCACTACTGATTTTCCTTGCCACTGCTATTGCTCGTTACACTGCTGCTACCTGTTACACTGTTGGCTCACTGGCTGTTGACGGGAATTGACAACTTCCGTCAACGGGGCAACAGAGGCGCCATTGATACAATCGTTAGGAATAGTCTGCCGTCAACAGATCGTTTCTGACACCATTGTTATCATATTACTTTGTTGTTAATATTGTGCTTGCAGATACTATTCTTTCAGGTGTGGTTGAATCCGACAAATTCAGCTGCTAATACTCGAGAGTATTCTCTCACCGCCTTTTGGCGATCTACAAATTGGGTCGAATACTCTACCCTCGAAAACTACTGCGAACCCACGCGCCGGTGGGCCAACAACAACATTCTTTGAGTTTCATTGCCGGGAGTGCTAGCAGCATTCTTCTGGTGCCGTTGCAGGAGAAGGTTCGTTGTTATAAGCATTCATCTAGCTAACACTAGAGATAGCAGGATCAACCCTTTTCTGGAGCCATTGCCAGGGAAGCACAACTGACGTCAACGTTCTGAGGAAATTCAACATGCAGGAATGCATAGGCGTCAAGATACCAATGCCTACCAACGGCCACCTCTGCACTGACGAAAATGGTAAATATTTCGATCAGCAGGTATATCGCTCCATGATTGGCTCTTTATTGTACCTATGTGCATCTAGGCCAGATATTATGCTTAGTGTTTGCATGTGTGCTCGTTTTCAAGCAAAACTGAAGGAATCACACCATAAGGTTGTGAAACACATTCTTCAATACTTCGCTCGCACACCAACACTAGGATTATGGTACCCCAAGGGCTCAAATCTTCACCTCATTGTAAATTCCGATTCTGATTATGTTGGTGACCGTGTGGATCGCAAGTCAACATCACGCACATGCCATTTCCTCGAAAGATCATTAGTCTGCTGGTCTTCAAAGAAGCAGAACTATGTATCGCTCTCCACTTCCGAAGCTGAGTACATTGCTGCTGGATCTTGCTGTGCTCAACTGCTATGGATGAAGAAAACCCTCACAGACTACGGCATAATAATGAAGAATGTGCCCCTCTACTGCGACAATGAGAGTGCAATCAAGATCGCCTACAACCCAGTACAACACTCAAGACCAAGCACATCCAGATTCGTCATCATTTTCTTCATGACCATATCCTCAAGGGCAATATCATCATCGACCATGTGAAGACCAATGATCAACTAGCAGATATTTTCACAAAGCCCTTGGATGAGAGAAGGTTTTGCAGGTTGCAGTGTGAACTAAATATCCTAAAATCTTCGAATGTCTTATAAACATGCACACATTCTAACACTTATGCATAAATGATGACTTAGATGTGCAACACACAAAGTAACGACTTTCCTCAACCAATGAATAAAATCACTGTAAGTGTGAAGAAATCAATGAAGAATTTGGTTCTTAGGGCCCTACGACAATTGTACGCGGCGCCTGAAATCATCATTCTTATATGGTGGGTCACGCCACCACCCAACTTTGAAATTCTTCAAGCTGGTTTTTCTTCAAAGTTGAAATTCTTCAATCTAAGACTTTGTCACAAAATCCTCAAATTTTCAAATTCTTCAAATACTTCAAAACTTTTTGATGATCTTCATTTGAGTATATATATATATAATGAGCTTTCAATGTCCTCAACATCATTCACTTATAGCTCAGTCTTCAATTTTATATTTCCTCTAAGTGAATGTGATCGGACCCAACTACCCTCTATGCTAAGCTCAACCCAGTCTATTCTCAGTTCTTCATATGTGTTCTTCTTGACACTTGTTCAAAATCCTCACTGAATCCTTGTCAGCTGAGGACTTTGTAACGAAATCCTCAAAATTCAAAAAAAATAACATTACAATAGTAACCACACCCAGTAATCACGTTCGGATAACCACGATCTCCACCGCTTCAATCGTGGACACCACGTGTAAAGCAGAGACGAAGGGGCAAGGGCAGTTCGGTCCGAAAATTTCGGCCCAAATTTTTTTTCACCTGAGCTATAAATAGCCCCTTACCCCCATGAGTTAAAACTCTTCTTTCCCTCTTGTTTTCTCTGCACGAGCTCGAACCCTAGCGCCGCCGCTAGCATCTTCGTCGCCGGTGAGGAAAACCTTCACTGCCTCGCCCTCGCCCTAGCCGGAATCACGCCGACTGCGAAATATCTTCCTCTGCCGCTGCCGTAGCTGTTTTCAGTCGCCAAGTTAGGGCACTGAAGATCTAAACCAAAGAACTTCTTCTTTTTACTCCCTGAGTTCATCGTGTTCTTCACACAGGGTAAATAAAATCTTATTTTACTGCCCTTGTTGATTTCTTATTTCTCTTTAGATTCGTGAAATCGGTTTTTCCTCAGAAATTTCCTCAGCAGTGCACACCCATGTCTAGAACACTTGATGAATTTCACTAAGTCACTAAAATTCTTCACGAGATTCCTCAATTGTGTAAATTTTCGAACCCACACAACTCTTGAACCCAAGATCAGAATGCTTAGTTAAATTCCTCAACTCACTGGTCAAATTCCTCAACTTTAGTAATTCTTCAATTTCCTCAAATCTGAGAACCCATATGACCTCTCCAAATTCTTCGCACCTATACTCTGTTCAGAGGTAAAAAATGTCAGCTAATGAAACACTAGGTTCTCATCAACTTAACTCATTTGCAGCATTTCTAGAAGAAACCTTACGTGTGTCTTCAAAATCATCAAGAGTTCAAATTCCTCAGCAAAAACCTCAGCTGAAGAAAATGGAAGAAGACCGGAAACAGAAAGGTGGCAAGAAGATGGAACATAATACTGCCTTTGAGATCCCTGAAGAAATATATGCTGACTACTGTACACCTGATGAGGAAATTCATGGTAAAGAGACCATGGCGAAGCGCAAGATAAGGCTTCAAAAGATTGAACGCAGGTGGGCAAAAGAGTGGAAAGAGTACATATATGTAACTCCAAAATATGCCAAGAATTTTGCCCTCAAGCCTCGCTGCAAAAGGTTGCCACAGGGAGATCAACAAGCAGCTCATCCCTCAAGTGTAAACACTATTGAGGATTACCCTGATGAAAAAACAAATACTTGTCTAAATTGCAGAAAAAGGCCAAAGCTTATGTGACAAAATTCAATGACGACTATGCTACTGCAGCCACTGATGCCACTTCTTCAGCTGCTGAGGCCCGCGCCACTGAAATTCCTGAGAAGAAGGCTCTGGTGAAGAAACCAAAAGCTTCAACTGCTGCATCAAAAGAGCAGTTTCCTTAGAATTGTGCATCAACTTCAAAATCTTCAACTGCAGCTAAGTCTTCAACCCTCCGCAAAAGCAGCTCAGCAAGATTCAACCTAAACACCCTAGTTCCTCTGTGCCTTCTGCTACTGGCTCTACTTCAAAATCTTCACCAAGTCTGTTGAAAACTAAGATGACTGCTGGTAGATGTACCAGACCTAGTCCAAGAAAAAACGTCAACATTCCTTCTGCATTAGAAGGAACTGAAGAATTTGATCATGAAACACTTCAAGCCATTATCAGAAACAAACAAGAATGAGCTGCACAAGCCTCTGGCAGCTCCATTCCTGTCGCAATGGATCCAAAGGTATTGGTAGACTTCATAGACCTCTGGTATGAAGATCCAAACACTCTGATTGATGTCTTGAAGCTTCCCCCTGGTGTAAGCCACATGGTTGCCACTTTCATCAATGAAGCTAAATGGAAGGAACATCAAGCCAAACAAGCCAAAGCTGCAAAAGTTAAGAAGGACAAATTTCTGAAGCAGAACCTCCTCAACATGTCGCCTGAAAACCTCGTTTCCACTCAGGCTGAACTAAAACCCCTCACGGACAAGTATACAAGTCTTCACACTGATCGTAAAGGGGTCAAAGTGAAATTCGTCAAAGCTGCAACCTCTGCAATTGATGAATACAATACCAGAAAGGTCGCTTCATGATACGTCCATTTTGCATCATGTTTTCATGTTGTTATTTATCGCTTCTTTGGTTATTATTTCACTTCACGGTACAATTCTTATGCCTTTTCTCTCTTATTTTGCAAGGTTTACATGAAGAGGGAGAATACCGGCAACTGGAATTCTGGCCTGAAAGTGGGGCAAAATTGAGATACCTATTCTACGCAACTCCAAACGCCGTGGAAATGAACGGGGATTTTTTTTCCCAATTTATGTCGGGGGGATAACCCCGGGGTAGGCTCATCAAGCCTATTCCTTCATTTCCGGCCCAACAGACATGGACGTATGAAGATTCCCAAGGCCCAAGTCTTCTGGCCGGCTAGGCATCACCTGCCGGCTAGAGGACGAGGCGGCCACCTTTCTGGCCGGCCAGACAACCCCTGCCGGCTAGAATCCACGCGACCTCCCCTTCAGAGCCGGCGTGGTCCCGCCAGCCGGACTAGGGAGGAGGTGGCCACACTCAAGCCGGCTAGCCAGGCAGGTTAGCTGGCCGAGGATCACAAGTCACATCAGATCGTAGGTCAGGAAGAGACCTCACGATTAAAGGTAGCTACGCGTCAGCAAATGTATAGGATTAGGGCGCCCCTCAGGTATGAGCGTCGGCGGCCATGCCGCTGACCTACCCCGGCTCTGATCCATCACCTAGCATAGTGTCGGACCGTCACACTCCCACTCCATTACTGCACTCGGCGTGGGGAACAGTGGAGGCGGTCGTACTACCTGCCCATGAAGAATCTCGCGGGGTGACGCTTGACGTACAACGCGTGCTCAATGTCAACCTTACGCGAGAGCCTCATTGGCATGCCGGCGGGTCCCACAGGCAATCGAGACCATGCAGCCGGCGGGCCCCTCATCGACAAGAGAAGACCCTTGGGGGCCTCTGGCCAGCCGGCGAAGCAGCCAGCCGGGTCCCACACTTGTACCCTTTATCCATATTGTAGGCCGGCGGGTTCGTCTATAAAACCACCCGGTCACCCCCCATGCAAGGGGGCCGATCCTTCACCAGTCATTCAACACAACACATTCACCAACCACAGAGAGAGAGGTAGAGACGAGCCGGCTGCTCCCCTCTTCCTCCTCCCAACACAGCTCCAGGAGCAACATTGTACTCTGTTCCTATACATCAAACACTCCTGCAGGATTAGGGGTATTATCTCTACGGAGAGCCCTGAACCTGGGTACATCGTGCGTCCCATGCGTGTACCAACCTCGTTCCCAGCGCCCACCTTTTTCCCTTCGATTCTCACCGACTTTAGCCTACCCATGGCATATGTTGTGAGTATTCACCGAAATTTGGCGCCCACCGTGTGGCCGATCGCGGCATTCGCTGGCTTTACGCGCTGGGCAGGGCCCCGCACCTACGCCACCGGATGCATCGCGTCCGGATCAGTTTGCATGCCCGTGGAGCCCGTCTTCGACGAGGCGACACCCATGATGATCGACGTCCCCGTCCGCCATGCGGATTCGGACGAAGATTCTGATGAAGAGGCGCTCCCTAGCATCGTCGTCGCTGCTATGGAGAACCTCAGCGTTCTCTTAAGTGACCTTTGTCTCAATGACGGTCCGCGCTACTTCGGCGAGGACCTCGACGTTGAGGCGCTCTGCGCCAGCTTTAGTAGGCTCTCTATCGCTGAGATGCCTGCCCACGACGTTTACCCCCGTAACGTCCTCATCTTCGACGGCCCTCCGCCGTCGGTGGGGTTCTTCTCCCCATACCACGTTGCTGCCGTCTCCTACACCGTGGAGGTGATGGTTATCGGTGCTGGCACTAGCACGGCTACCGGCAAGTCCTCCGCAGGCGCTGGCGAGCCTGCTGCGGCCACCGCTGATACCCTTCGGGACGCCATCGCCGGCCTGAAGACACCAGTCACCGCTTCCGCCGATCCTGCTGACGCTCGGGCCTCGCTGGAGGTGGCCTGCAAGCGTATCTTGCTGGAGGGCATCGCCGTTGCTTCAGCCAAACGTCGGTTGGAGTCTACGCAACGCGAGTATAACTCCGCATACGGTCTCACTCCGATTCCGAGGCCCCTAGCCGGCTTGGATCGGTCCGCAGCCGCGGCCGGTTCATCGCCGAGGTTCTAGGCGGTGATCTGCCCACCTACGAGACTCCAGCGGCCAACATGCGAGCGGCGCAGGCAGCCATGGAGGAGATGGCAAGCCTGGAAGGCGAGGAGCGCGCCTTCCACGAGAATCGTGTCAAGGATCTCCTTGACGCCGCTAACCAGCAACACGCTCGGCTTGACCTTGGTCAGGCCCAATCGGAGTCCCCGGGACCGAACTCGGGGGCTCGCCGCAACCCTAGCGGCCAGCACCACGCAGAAGGATCTTCCTTGCATCGCCCTTCCGGCCGGAGGGGCGAGGGGAGCCAAGACCGGCGCTCTTAGCGCCAGAGCAAGCACGCTTCGGGCTTGCGTCGCGGAGGCGACGAGGGCGATTCGGAGTGTGAGGTTCTTCCCCCGCGAAGAACTCACGTCTCTGTCTCACGAGGCGCCTCCCCTCTCGCCACCGGGGCTGGCACCCCCGTCACGCAGGATGAGCGGGACGCTCGCCGGCGTATCCTTCTCCTGGCCCGGTCAGCCCTCCTAGAGGAAGACGGACCCGTCAGTCCGGCATGCTTCGGCCCCCGGATCCGAGGGGAGCCGTTCCCCCAAGGTTTCACCCTACCTCGGGATACGCCGAAATACAACGGCACGGCCAAGCCAGAAGACTGGTTGATTGATTACACCACGGCCGTGGGCATTGCCAGGGGCAACAAGCGCGTAGCAGTTCGCTACGTGCCACTCATGTTAGCCGGCTCCACCCGGACTTGGCTTAACAGCCTCTGGGCCGGCAGTGTCAACTCCTGGGTGGACTTCGAGGAGGCGTTCGTCCGCAACTTCACCGGCACCTACAAGTGCCCTGGCCGGCCCCGCGAGCTGGCTATGTGCGTCCAGAAGGCCGACGAACCCCTTCGCGACTACGTCACCCGCTCGACTGAGCTCCGCAACTCCTGCGAGGGGGTGCATGAGGTACAAGCCATCCAATACTTCATTGACGGTTGCCGAGACGGCACCCTCCTCAAGCACAAGCTCATGTGCGCCGAGCCCACCTCTTTGGCGGTGCTGATGGCCAAGGCAGACAAGTACGCCACGGCCGACTCTGCAATGCGCATCAAGGTGACCGCCTCGGACAAGGTTGTGCCTACGCCGGCTACTCCCAAGCCGGCTGGGGACAACCGAGGCGGCCAGAACAACTACAAGCGCAAGGCGGATCAGATGGATCCCCGCTCCAACAGCAAGTTGGTGGCCAATGTGGAGGGCGAGGCATCGACTCCTCAAGCCGGCCCTCCACGAAAGCGTCCCAACCGGAGCAACCCCAAGTGGCTGCCCAGGCAGTCCCTCGAGCAGCTGCACGACGCCCCCTGCAAGATACATTCTGGGGCAATGCCGTCTACCCATACCCTTCGACAGTGCAGCGTTGCGCGCCGTCTTTCGCAAGGGGATGGCCTACCGGCTCCTCCAGGTGCACAGGCGGCGCCCCGTGCACCGGCTCCCAACCATGCTCCGCCTCCGCCACCGCCGCCTCGCGATGACGGTCATCACCCAGACGACTATCCTCATCAAGACGGAGCGTTCGTCGTCTTCACCAGCGAAGGCGACTACAAGCACAACCTACGCCAAAGACGGCGCGAGGTAAACGCCACTGTCCCCCCGGTTCCCCAGTACATGCATTGGTGTGACAAACCAATCAAATGGAGCCGTGTGGACCATCCTGTGGTGATGCCCAAACCGGGATCATACGCACTCGTCCTCGACCCCACCTTTGCCTCCAAAAGGCTCACCTGTCGATTCTCCCGGGTGCTGGTCGACGGCGGCAGCAGCATCAACATCCTCTACCTCGACACTCTCCTCAAGCTCGCGCTCAAGGAGACAGACGTCCTGCCAACCAGCACTGTCTTCCATGGCATCGTGCCTGGGCAGTCCTGCTTGCCCATCGGCAAGATCCAGCTGGACGTCCTCTTCGGCGACAAGGCCCACTTCCGCCGAGAGTCCATATGGTTCGAGGTAGTGGACCTCAGTAGCCCGTATCACGCACTGCTGGGAAGACCGACTCTGGCCAAGTTCATGGCTATTCCGCATTACGCCTACCTAAAGATGAAGATGCCGGGCCCCAAGGGCATCATCACTGTTGTTGGCGACTACAAGAAGTCGCTCGAGTGTGCCCAAGATAGCAGCCTCCTCGCCGACGCCTTGGTGATTGCTGAGGAGAAGCGGCAGATCGACCGGCTCATGACCCAGGCTACCGAGAAGCCGGCGACTCCTTCTCCTCCGTCCCAATCGACCGGCGAGGGCTCTTTCAAGCCGGCTAAAGAGACCAAGCAGGTCCCACTCGACCCTGCCAACCCGAAGCAGTGCGTCACCATCGGGGCTGGCCTCAGCCCCAAATAGGAAGGCGAGCTCGTCGACTTCCTCCGTGAGATTTGGGACATCTTTGCATGGTCCCCCAAGGACATGTCGGGTGTTCCGAGGAAGTACGCCGAGCACAAACTTCACGTACGACCGGATGCGAAGCCGGTGAAACAACCCGTGCGCCGCTTCGCCGAGGGGAAGCGGCACACGATCGGAGAAGAAATCACCCGGCTCCTCGCAGCCGGCTTCATCATGGAGGTTTTCTACCCGGACTGGCTGGCTAACCCAGTCCTGGTGCTGAAGAAGAACAACACATGGAGAATGTGTATCGACTACACTAGCCTAAATAAGGCCTGTCCAAAAGACCTTTTCGCGTTGCCTAGGATAGATCAAGTGATCGACTCCATTGCAGGCTGCGAACTGCTGTCGTTTTTGGATGCTTATTCAGGCTACCATCAAATCAAGCTGGACCCAGCTGATCGCCTGAAGACCTCCTTCATCACGCCCTTTGGGGCCTACTGCTACACCACCATGACGTTTGGTCTGAAGAACGCAGGTGCGACATTCCAACGCTGCATGCAGCAGTGCCTACTGCCACAGATTGGCAGAAATATCCACGTCTATGTGGATGACATCGTCGTCAAGACGAAGCAGCACTTCAGCCTCCTCGACGACCTACGGGAGACGTTCGCCAATCTGCGCGAATACAATATCCGACTCAATCCTGAGAAGTGCATCTTCGGGGTCCCAGGCAGCAAACTCTTAGGGTACTTCATATCCGCCCGCGGCATCGAAGCGAACCCTGAGAAGATCAGCACCATCGAGCGGATGGTGCAGCCGGCTCGGATCCTTGACGTCCAAAAGTTCGCCGGCTGCTTGGTGTCCCTCAGCCGGTTCGTCAGCCGGCTTGGCGAGAAGGCCCTTCCACTCTACCAGCTCATGAAGAAGACGACAAAGTTCGAGTGGAATGACCAGGCGGACGAAGCCTTCCGCGACCTCAAGCGGGTAATCTCGAGCCTGCCAATCTTGGCAGCCCCATCTGAATGGGAACCCATACTCATATACATCACGGCGACCACTCACGTGGTCATCGTAGTGTTGGTAGTTCACCGTAAAGAGGAAGGCAAGGCCCTGCCAGTGCAGCGCCCTGTCTACTACCTTAGCGAGGTCTTGTCCGCCTCTAAGCAGAACTACCCTCATTATCAGAAAATGTGTTATGGTGTTTACCTTGGTGCAAAGAAATTGAAACAATACTTCCAAGAGCATGCCATCACTCTGGTGAGCACTGCTCCGCTTTCAGAGATCATGGGTAACCGTGATGCCACGGGCAGAATTGCCAAATGGTCCATCGCCATGGCGGACCATGATATTCGGTATGAGCCTCGCACCGCCATCAAATCACAGGTGGTGGCCGACTTCTTCGTCGACTGGGCCGAGACCCAGTTCGAGCCACCGCCTCCAGACTCCATGCATTGGTGGATGCACTTCGACGGCTCGAAGATGTGGACAGGGCTGGGAGCCGGCATGTGACAGCCCGATGCTGACGTTCCAGAAGATTCCCCTTTTCTTTCTGTTTTTGTCGTGTGTCTATTTTCTTTTGTTGCATCATCATCGCATCATGCGCATCATCAGCATTGCATCGGCACCCCGTTGCCGCCAGTTTTCAAAACTTGCATCCGTTGTTAATTGCCGGTTCGCGTCGTTGTCCGTTCCGAGTCCGACCGCTCAAGCACGCGGCCACGGCACCGTCGTAACCCTGTTTTTAAAGTGTGCGTAAAACTTTCTCTGATTGGGTTGAGATTTGACGTGCGGTGTTATCTTAATATAGGTAGGCCGCCTGTCAAGTTTCGTCGCAATCGGAGTCCGTCTTACCCGAACGGTCGACCGTAGCGGCACCGTATTCGGTCTACCGTCGGACGTCTGTCGGTGTTTTAAAAATCGTTGCCGCGCAGCACGTTCTCCCTCTCGTCTCCGGATATCCCCTCTACACGACCACGTGCCCATTCCCGCGTGTGGAATCGTCCGAATCCGACCCCGCGGTTGGATCCGGATCGCGATTTCGTGTAACCTAGCCCAACCCCGTTTGTCTATATATAGACCCCTTCTAATTTTTTAGACAACCCCCTGTGTCTCCGTCGAAATCCGTGCCACCCATGAAATCCTAGCCGCCTGCCTATCCTCCCCTCAGCCTCCTCAGCACCGCCGGCCCGCCGAGCCCATCCGAGGCCCGCCCGTGCTCGAGCCGCGCCGCCCCCGATCTGCCTCCCACAACTCCAGTCCATGGCCTCCCCTGGCCGAGGTCTTCTCCCGAAGCCCGTCGGCCCCGCCGCCTTGCGCGCTCCCCGCCGGCCGGAGCCCCGTAGCCGCCGCCACCAGCTCGCCGGAGTACCGCGCGTCCTTTGCCACAGCGCGCCGCCGCCCGCGCCAGGTCGCCGCCAGCCCGGCCGCCATGACCTGCAGCACCTTGCACCGTCCGCCGCCGCAGCACTGGCCGTGTGGCCTGCTCCTGCGCCGAGCCCGCCTGCCGCCGGCCGGATCCGGTCCGGTCCGGTTCCGGGGAAGGGCCGCCTCGCCCGCCTCGCCTGTTGCCGGCGAGCTCCTGCCGCCGCTGCATCCCGTGCGGGATCGGGAGGAGGCGACGAACCGCCGGAGCGCAGCAGCCAGCCGCGTGGGCCCCGCTCGCTAGCCGCCAGCCTCCAGCTGGGCCTCGCGTCACCCCGGCCCAGCTCCTGGTGCGCCCCGCCAGCGAGGCCCACTGCCCCGAAGTCGGCCCAGGCGCCCCTGCGCGAGCCTTTTCTGCCTCCCTGCACCATGGGCTTGGCCCATGAGGTCAGCATCCCTCCAGCCGGTCTATTCCCCGCCCCCGGCGATAGTTAGCTATATTGCGCTGACCTGTTCGGCCCGTTAGTATATTTAGGGGGTTTTGCAATATAGTGTAGTGTTTGCGTGACATTTATTGCCATGCCATCCCTTGCATCGATTAATAACTGATCATGCATCATATTAGCGTATGCATATTGTTGTGCATCGTGTGGTGAATATTTGTGTTGATGTTTGTTTCCGGTTTGCTCCATTCTGATAGAGTTCCGCAAGCGTGTCGGAATGTGAGGACCCGTTCGACTATGTGGCTCGCGGACTTCTCGGAGTTGTTCTTCTTCCAAGCGGGATCTCAGGCAAGATGATCATTTCCCCAGATACCATTACTATCATTGCCATGCTAGTTTTACCGCTTCTATCACTTATGTCTCGTTGCCTACCACATGTTAAATATCATCCTCTCAACTATGCCATGAAACCTTCAACCTGTTCAACCTAGCAAACCACTGATTGGCTATGTTACCGCTTGCTTAACCCTGTGTTAGCGTTGCTAGTTGCAGGTGCAGTTTTGCTTCCATGTGAAAACATGGGTTCCTTGTTATATCACCATATTTAATGCTATTTAATTTAATGCACCTATATACTTGGTAAAAGGTGGAAGGCTCGGCCTTTCTAGCCTGGTGTTTTGTTCCACCTTTGCCCCCTTAGTTTCGGCTACCGATGTTATGTTCCATAATTGAGCGCTCCTAACACGATCGGGGTTGTTATGGGGACCCCCTTGATAATTCGTTTTAGATTAAAGCTGGTCTCGCAAGGCCCAACATTGGTACTACATTTTCCCAACATAATAATTTGATAATTTGAAATGCATAGGGAGGTAGCGCTTCCCGAGGAGTAATTCTACATAATACAGGGGGGCCAGTGCTGTTGGTGCTGGTCCAAAACTAGAGCCGTTTGCGGGGCCAACCAGGGACAACTCGGGAGATTTCTATCAGGCCACCGTACGTTGTGCTTATCCGTCATGTCCTGAGAACAAGATACGCGGCTCCTATCGGGATCGTTGACACGCTGGGCGGCCTTGCTGGATTAGTTTTACCTTTGACGAGATATCTTGTGCATCGGGATTCCGGTGATGCTTTGGGTAATCTCAGAGTTGAGGTTTTCCACTAAGGAATCCGACGAGATCGCGAGTGTCGTGATCGAGGATTTCTATGCGGCTTGTGGTAATTTGTGATGGACTAGTTGGAGCACCCCTGCAGGGTTAAATCTTTCGGAAAGCCATGCCCGCGGTTATGTGGCAACGTGGAAACTTTGTTTAACACTGGTTCTAGATAACTTGAAGTTAACTTAATTAAAACATGCCAACTGTGTGCGTAACCGTGACTATCTCTTTCATGAGTTCCTTCTCCGATCAAGGACACGGTGGGGTTATGTCTGATGTAGGTAGGTGTTCAGGATCATTCATTTGATCATCAGTAGTTCACGTCCGTTATGCGTAGATCTTCCCCCTCTTATTCTTGTACTCGTAAGTTTAGCCACCAAATGTATTCTTAGCCGCTGCTGCAACCTCACCACTTAACCTTGCCTCACCTAATAAGCTTTTCTAGTCTTCATACCTTTGGAAATGAGATTGCTGAGTCCCCTGTGGCTCACAGATTACTACAACACCAGTTGCAGGTACATGTAAAGGTTACTTGAGGCGAGCGCGTTGATTGTTCATTTGGAGTTGCTTCTTCTTCTTCTTCTTCATCGATCTAGGATGGGTTCCAGGCCGGCAGCCTGGGATAGCAAGGATGGACGTCGTTCTTTTTTTCTCGTTTGTTTTCGTCCGTAGTCGGACCCTGCTCTTACTCTTGATGATCATGTAATGTACTGATGTGACTCTGATGTAGCTTGTGGCGAGTGTAAGCCAATTCTATATATATATATATCTCTTCTTTTCAGTACATGTACTTGTAACGATATCCATTCTTGCGACACGACGAGATGCGCTTCTATCCCTGACGAGGCCCCGTGCCAAATTGAGGATAGGGTCGCATCTTGGGCGTGACACGACATCATCTTGACGTCTCCGAAAGGGGACCAGCTCAAGTACGCTCTCCAGATCCATTTCGCCGCCTCCAACAACGTCGCCGAGTACGAAGCACTGGCTCATGGCCTCCGGCTTGCCAAGGAGATCGGCATCCGGCGGCTCATATGCTTCAGCGATTCAGACTTGGTGGTGCAGCAGGTCTTTGGCGAATGGGACGCCAGGGACGCCAACATGGCGAGCTACCGCTTCCTCATCCAGCAGCTCAGCGGCCCCTCTGAGGGTTGTGAGTTCCACCATGTTCCCAGGGCGGACCATGAGGCGGCCGATACACTGGCGAAAATCGGCTCCACGAGACAGGCCATTCCAGCCGGCGTCTCCCTCGCGCAACTCCACAAGCCGTCTATCAAGCCATATCCCGAGTCGGCATCAATCTTTGTACCGGCCGACTCTACGATACAAACGCTGCCGGCTCCGCCAGTTATGCCGGCTGCGGACCCCACGCCGGCTGCACTGGCGGCACCGGCTCCAAATACGACACCGACTGAATCCATGGTGCAAGCGCCGTCGGCTCCACCAACTACGCCGGCTTCGGATCCTATTCCGGCTCCATTGGTCCAACCGACTCCAATAGCGGCACCAGCTACAACAACAACCCCGGCTTTGCCCGGGCTCGAATCCTCCCAGTGGGTAGACGTCATGGAGATACACGGTGAGCCAGCTGCAGTAATAGCACTAGAGACACCATCAGGCTCGGGGGCCGCGGAAGCCTCCAACAGTCAAGACGAAGCAGAGACGACCCTTGTGTCGGCTCCATCATGGGCTCAAGCCATTATGGCCTTCCTTCTTCGCAGCGAACTTCCTCAGAACGAGGCGGAGGCGAGACAGATCCAGCGCAGGTATGCCGCCTATGCCATCATCAATCGCGAACTGGTGCGACGCAACACGACCGGCGTGTTCCAACGCTGCGTCGAATCAGAAAAAGGGCAGGAGATCCTCAGAGACATTCACCAGGGGGAGTGCGGACATCACGCCACCTCCAAAACCCTAGTGGCCAAAGCATTCCGCCATGGATTCTACTAGCCCACGGCCCTCGAGGAGGCCGTGGATCTGGTGGACAAATGCGAAGGCTGCCAACGCTTCAGTGGACAAAGCCACATGCCGCCTTCGGCACTCAAAACCATTCCCTTATCATGTCCATTCGCCGTCTGGGGACTCGACATGGTTGGGCCCTTGAAGACGGCTCGCGGAGGGATGACACATCTTTTGGTAGCTGTCGACAAGTTCACCAAGTGGATCGAAGCCACACCCATCAAAAAACTTGACGGCCCCACCGCTGTCAGGTTCATCACAGACATCTCTGTCCGATATGGCGTTCCCCATAGCATCATCACCGACAATGGCACCAACTTCGCCAAGGGCGCCCTGGCGCCCTACTGTTCCAAGGTAGGCATCCGACTCGACTTGGCTTCAGTGGCACACCCTCAGTCAAACGGCCAAGCAGAGAAGGCCAACGGCCTGATCCTAGCCGGCATCAAGCTAAGGCTGGTGGCACCACTGGTGAGGTCAGCCGGCTGCTGGATTGAAGAACTGCCAGCTGTGCTATGGAGCCTCCGCACCACGCCCAACCGGTCGACCGGCTTCACTCCATTCTTTCTGGTATATGGATACGAGGCTATTATTCCCACGGATGTCGAGTTCGACTCGCCTCGGGTCACCCTATACACAGAAACAGAGCCGAAGGAGGCCAGAGAAGACGGTGCGGATCTCCTCGAAGAAGCAAGGGACTTGGCTTTGAGACGGACGGCCATTTACCAACAAAAGCCGAGATACTACCATAGCAAAAAAGATCAGGCCTCTCTCTTTCAGGGAGGGAGACTTGGTCCTCAGAAGAATCCAGCGCACTGCCGGCCAGCACAAGCTCTCATCCCCCTGGGAGGGACCCTTCATCATCAGCAGGGCGCTGCACAACAACGCTTACTACCTGATTGACGCCCAGAAGCCAAGGAAGCGCAAGAGGGACGACTCCGGCCAAGAAACGGAGCGTCCATGGAATGCGGCGTTGCTTCGCCCGTTCTATTGCTAAAAGGCAGAAGTCAAGCAAAGGAAAGAGCATGCACTTGTATCTATCTCCCTATTCAGAGAACAACAAATGCGATAAAAAGAGCATGCTTCATGTTTCTTTTTATTGAGAGTTCTCACCCAGTGTATGCCCTCTGACACGCTTCATTAAGCTCGGGGGCTACACCGCGTACAACCTCTTGCTGGCTTAATCAAGATCGGAGGCTACGCAGCGCACGCCCCTTGCTGGCTTTAACAAGCTCGGGGGCTCGCTAGCCGCTCGGACGGCCCATCCTTGTAAATGGATGCATAGTGTACCGGCTGATCCCTGGCCCCTCGTACGAACCTGCGGGCTGGCTCCGGTCGCTCGGTTCGCGAGGAGACGCCGGGTAAGGTCGAATACATGCAAAGTCCGGCTACACTTGGGTCGCCGGCTCGGGTTGGCTCGATCGTATATACGATCTCATTCACGAAGCCGGCATTGCTTTGCCCGTTCTACTACTAAAAGGCAAAAGTCAAGGAAAGGAAAGAGCATGCACATGCATCGTCCTCCCTCTTCAGGGAACAACAAATGCGATAAAAAGAGCATGCTTCATGTTTCTTTTTATTGAGAGTTTTCACTGAGTGTACGCCCTCTCACACGCTTCATTAAGCTCGGGGGGTACACCGCGTACAACCTCTTGCTGGCTTAATCAAGCTCGGAGGCTACGCAGCGCACGCCCCTTGCTGGCTTCAACAAGCTAGGGGGCTCGCTAGCCGCTCGGACGGCCTGCCCTTGTAAAAGGACACATAGTGTACCGGCTGATGCCTGGTCCATCGTACGAACCTGCGGGCTGGCTCCGGTTGCCTGGTTTGCAAGGTGACGCCAGGTCAGGTCGAATACATGCAAAGTCCGGCTACACTTGGGACGCCGGCTCGGGTTGGCTCATTCAAGCCGGCCTCTGATTGGCTTATGTCTTGTTCTTTATCTCTTGATGGCTTCGGATTAGAGAAGTCAACCAGGAATCAAAGACAGGATCATAAGACAACACGCTTGGTGACGAATATAATGCTGAATATATACATTCGCAAAATCATTGGCCCACGGCCCACGTTCATTACATCCCTTCGGGGGTAGAACCAAAACACAAAAGGACACCGGTTACGGGACAACGGCCTCATTGGTCGTCTCGGCCGCTGTTCCTGATCTGGTAGCATCACCGCCTCCGACTCCTCCCGAGGTGGTTGCGCCGTCTCCCTCGCTGAAGCCCCCGGCTCCGTCAACACCGGAGTCGGAATACGCCGCACCGCTGGAGGCGGCAGCAGATTCCGTAGCCCGGATCGCTTCGTCGGAGCTGCCGTCGGCGTCATAGGGCTGAAGGCCGTGCGGATCTGCAGCAATCACACCGCCATCTTCACCCCGATCCAAAACGAAGTCATCCCAGGCTGCGTACTCAGCGACGGTGCTGGCTCTCACGCGTAGCTCCTCCTCCTTGCCCTGCAGCTCCGCCTCCAAGCCGTTGCGTTGGGCAGCCAGCTTGCCCAAGTTCAGGTTCCGATACCATGACTTGGCCAAGCGCAGGGCCATATAAGCCCCAGACCGCGCTGCGGAGGCACGCCAGGCATCCAGGCCCTCTCCATCCACTGCAAGCCAGCGGGCGAGCCGGCTCATGGACGCCGGCTCCACGCCTTCCGACCACAAGGCCGCCACCATCGACGAACCTGCAACCTAGAGCTTGGCCACAGACTCGCCCAGCGCGTGCAGGCGGGCCCGAAGGCCCACCCCGATCTTCTCCACACTCCAGCCGGAGGTAGTGTCTACCTCCTGCCCGGCCGCGCGGTGCTCCTCACGGCACACCTCGACGGCAGTGTCAGCTGCGACCTGGGTCTCGGGGAAGAGATCTGGAGTGACGACAACCAGGACATAAGAACACAACAAAAGTAGGAGACCACAAAAAGACCAAACATAAAACAAGGAAGAGAGACCCACGATGCAAGGCGTCGTCGGTCTCTTGAGAGACCTCGAGGACCTCGCGCTCCTGCACCTTACTCGCATGAGTAAGGCGGGCGACTTCCTCCTAGAGGGTCGCCGCAGACTCCAGAGCCTTGGCCAGCTGCGTCTGCTTCTGGACAAGGGCCCCATCCTTCTCCCTCAAGGTGGCGTCCTTGAGGTCCACCTCCTTGAGGTGAAGCCACGCGAGGCGGTCCACGTCGGCAGAGTAGGAGGCCTCCTTCTCCTGCAGCGTGGCCTACAGCCGCTCCAACTCGACCCAGCCAGCCGCCTCGAGCTCCTTCTTCTTCGCCTGAAGAAGGTCCAGCAGCTCTTGGAGCCGGCCGCCGGCGTTGCATAGGGCATCACGCTCTGCGGCGACCCCGCCCATCCGGGCTTCAAGCTCAGCAATCCGGCTACCGCCCCCCAGGTGCTGGTCCCGTAGCTCGTTGTATGCCTGTACCTGAGCATCATAAAGCACCTGCCAAAAGGGAGAAAAAGGGAACAAAATTAAGATTCGACCTGGTTAAAAACTTAACCAGCCCGATTCTCGGGGGCTACACCCAGTGGGTGCGCTAGCCGCCCCCACTGAAGAAAACTACGCAGGGAAAAAGGCCTCCAAGAGATTCGGACCGGTTGGCAATCAACCCGCCCGATTCTCGGGGGCTACACCCAGTGGGTGTGCTGTCCCGCCCCCACTAACGCCAAGAGAAGAGAAAAATAAGTACGAAAAACCAAAGAAGGCAATGCCTACCTGGGTGCGGGCTTCCAGGCGCTCCATGTCGCCGCATACCACGCGGGCCGACTGCTCCACCTTCGACCTGCTGCTGGAGAACATCGTCACCAGCTCCGGTACGCCAGAGAGAACGGTACCAGCAGGCAATCGCAGGCGGGCCAAGTTCGCCGCCCGCCATGTCTTCATATGCCGGCTCCCAGCCCGGCCCCCGGCTCTTGGTGCAACAGGGCCGTGCTGAGGAACGACGATGGCGCCGGCTCCTGGTGCTAGCTCGACAGCCGGCTCGGGCGCCGCCCCAGCCAGCGCTACCTCCCCCACAGGAGGCGGAGGGGCCGCGTCCGGCGCATCCATAGTCGCCCCTGGGACGTCAGGGGCCGCGTCCGGCGCCGCCAAGTCCATCTCCGGCGCGTCGCGGGCCGCTTCGGCCCGGGGAGAGTCAGGGATCGTCTCCAGATCCACCGGCGCCGAGGCCGCCGGTTCAGATGGCTGGGCCCCCTCGGTCCTTGGGGCCGGCCTAGAGGCGGCCTCGCTACACTAGTGGAAAATGGGCCTTTGGCCGGGACCCTTTATTCCCGGCCTGCCTCTGGGCCGGGACTAAAGGCCCTGCCACGTCGCCCCAATTCTCAATGCCTCCCTCGAGGCTTTAGTCCCGGCCCGTAAGGATCCTTTAGTCCCGGTTCGTGTCCCAAACCGGGACTAAAGGGCTACGCGGTGGGCAGTGGTGGTGGCAACCGTTTGTATCCCCCTTTAGTCCCGGTTGGTGGCTCAACCCGGGACTAAAGGCCTAACACGTGGCATGCCGTAGTTCTGGCAACCGTTGGTATACCTCTTTAGTCCCGGTTGGTGGCACGACCCGGGACTAAAGGCCCAAACGGTTTGCATCCCGCGTCGTTTCGGGCGATGAAAAGCACGAACCGAAGCAGAGTCGCCATTTCTCTGTTTCTTCTTCCCTCTCGCTCTCGCTCTGTTCTTCTCCTCTCTTCTTCCCTTCTCTTCTTCCACCATGCCAACTCGCTTTGGAGAGGTGCTCGCACATGGCAAGACCAAGCTCGATGCCGTGTACACGAACGAGAGCAGGGAGATGCCGTATTTTCTTGAACAGTTGAAGGAATGATGGCTTGACGCCGCAATGGATCATGAGAAGTTCTTGGGGCTTGATCTGGAGTACACGGCCGATCAACGCGGTGTTGTCATCATCCAACTATGCTTCGCACACCATGTCTTGCTCTTCCAATGGGCGAGGTAAGCTTTGAGGCTTTCTTTGATCCAAGGTAATGACATTGTAAGTTTATTTGTTTCAATCATAGTTGGTTCCCTTCAAATAGTTGTAGTGAAACAATTTTGATTAGTTGAAGGGGAACACAATCTGATTGGAATAGTGTTCCATAATCTGAAAAAATCGTATTAGAATCAACTAGTGTTTAATATGTTCCATTGGAATCATAGTTGGTTCGCTTCAAATAGTTGTAGTGAAACAATTTTGATTAGTTGAAGGGAACACAATCTGATTGGAATAGTGTTCCACAATCTGAAAAATCTGATAGATTGGTTCAATATTTTCCATTGAAATCATAGTTGTAGTGATACAATTTTATGCGGTGTTCTTTGATCCAAGGTTATGAAAATTGCATATAGCTAGTGATCTCTCTAGGTTCCATTGGATAGCAATATGATATGTCATAGTCATGAAAATTGCATATCGCTAGTGATCTCTCTAGGTTCCATTGGATAGCTATAGTGATCTCTCTAGGTTCCATTGCATATGTTCTATTTGAATCCTAAAGATAATTTTCTCTTTAGTTGTAGTGAAACATGTTTCCTTATTGCAGCAGTATGTAACATTTGTTCCATTTTAATTTGTTTCTGTTGCAGTAGTGACAAGCATTGTCCAGAACTCATGGACTTCCTTCGCAGTGGCATCACTTTTGCTACCGTTGACATAACGAACGACAAGATGAAGATTAGGTACAACTTCGGTATTGAGATACCAACTGGTTGCCTCATTGATCTCCAAACGGTATTCAGGCTTCGACATGTCAGGACTTCGATGGCTCATATGGCAGTTGCCTTGATCGACGAGGAATATGGTGATATGAAGACCAATTTCCCAAAGTCTCAGCACAAACTTTGGGAGAAGGCCCCACTTTATCGTATCAACATTGAGTATGCAGCAAAAGATGCATACGTTTCATACAAGTTGTACCGCAAGATTCGAGTCGTCAACTATGGCCAGCGTCACCTTGAATAAGGTGGACATTCTGATTCGAGTCGTCAACTATGGCCAGCGTCGCCTCGAATATATATATCTATGATAGCTATTATTGTGTACTGTTTGGACTAGTATCATGTACTGCTTGGACCAATTTATATATGTCTAGTTTCTGTTTGTGCCATTATAGTTTCCAAATTTGAATGGTTTAGCCCGTTCTAACTTCATTTGCTACTTTTGAATGGTTTATCCCTTTCTAACTTCATGGTATCATGCATTTCGACCACATATATATACAAAAAGTCTTCAGTTCAAATAAGTTCAAAAAATGAAATCCCTTTTGTAACAGATCTGTTTTTCATTAAAACAGTCATTTAAAAATGAAAGACCATTAGTCCCACGTGGCGTGCAGCGGAATCATGTGGCGTGCAGCGGAACCACGTGGCGTGCCGCGGAACCACTTTTGTTGTGGGGGTCGCTTTTCCTTCTTCTCCTTGTGCTAGATATTTGTTATGCATTAGGGAAAGAAGGAATAGCGACCATCATGGACGGTCAAAAAATCAGGTGAGGGAGTGTCCACCATACATGAGAGAAGAAGAATGCCGACTGTTGTTGTGGGTGTTGCTTCTCCTTCTTCTCTTTGTGCTAGATATTTGTTATGCACTAGAGGAAGAAGGAGTAGCGACCATCATCGACGGTCGAAAAATCAGGTGAGGGAGTGTCCACCATACATGAGAGAAGAAGAATGTCGACTGTTGTTGTGGGGGGTCGTTTCTCCTTCTTCTCCTTGTGCTAGATATTGGTTATGCACTAGGGGAAGTAGGAGTAGCGACCATCATCGACGGTTGAAAAATCAGGTGAGCTAGTGTCCACCATATATGAGAGAAGAAGAATGTACACCATATACCATAGGTGAGCTAGTGTCTACCATATATGAAATTGTTGAAATTTTGTGATGTGCCTTTGAATGGTGCATTTTTAACACACAAAAAGTATGCGGTTCAAATAAGTTCAAGAAAATGAAATCCCTTTGTAAGAGATGAGTTCTTGTTCGAAACGCTGACACTACGAGAGAGATTGTCTGTTTTCTACACGAAGTGCATCCAGTTTTTGTCGTAGCCCTCTCAACTTTTTAACACATGCTATGTGGGTGAAATGATTATAGCATGCCAAATATCAACATTGTCAGAGTTCATTTGTAGTGCTTTTCAATTTCAGGGTCAAATACCTCAAAAAAAAAGAGTTCATGCACGAAGAATACCAAATGAAGTCAGAAATTGTTGAAATTTTTTGATGTGCCTTTGAATGGTGCATTTTGAACACACAAAATTTATGGAGTTCAAATAAGTTCAAAAAAATGAAATCCCTTTGTAAGAGATGAGTTCTCGTTCGAAACGCTGATACTTCGAGAGAGATTGTCCGTTTTGTACACGAAGTGCATCCAGTTTTTGTCGTAGCCCTCTCAACTTTTTAACACATGCTATGTGGGTGAAATGATGATAGCATGCCAAATTTCAACATTTTCAGAGTTCATTTGTAGTGCTTTTCAATTTCAGGGTCAACTACCTAAAAAAATAAGTTAATGCACGAGGAATACCAAATTAAGTCAGAAATTGTTGAAATTTTGTGATGTGCCTTTGAATGGTGCATTTTGAACACACAAAAAGTATGGAGTTCAAATAAGTTCAAAAAAATGAAATCCCTTTGTAAGAGACGAGTTCTCGTTCGAAACGCTGATACTTGGAGAGAGATTGTCCGTTTTGTACACGAAGTGCATCCAGTTTTTGTCGTAGCCCTCTCAACTTTTTAACACAAGCTATGTGGGTGAAATGATGATAGCATGCCAAATTTCAACATTTTCAGAGTTCATTTGTAGTGCTTTTCAATTTCAGGGTCAACTACCTCAAAAAAAATAAGTTAATGCACGAAGAATACCAAATGAAGTCAGAAATCGTTGAAATTTTGTGATGTGCCTTTGAATGGTGCATTTTGAACACACAAAAAGTATGGAGTTCAAATAAGTTCAAAAAAATTAAATCCCTTTGTAAGAGACGAGTTCTCGTTTGAAACGCTGATACTTCGAGAGAGATTGTCCGTTTTGTACACGAAGTGCATACAGTTTTTGTCGTAGCCCTCTCAACTTTTTAACACATGCTATGTGGGTGAAATGATGATAGCATGCCAAATTTCAACATTTTCACAGTTCATTTGTAGTGCTTTTCAATTTCAGGGTCAACTACCTCAAAAAAAAAATAAGTTAATAGTTTGGATAGTCAAAATAATTACTTTTGAAAATAGAAAATAGTTTTGCATTATTTATTCAATTTCAAACAGTTTTCATTATCATAGTTTTTTCAAATTCTCAAATATGCAAAATGAATTTTAATAAACATAGTTTTTAATTGAAAATCACAAATTATATAATAGTTTGGATAGTCAAAATAATTACTTTTTAAAATAGAAAATAGTTTTGCATTATTTATTCAATTTCAAACACTTTTCATTATCATAGTTTTGTCAAATTCTCAAATATGCAAAAAGAATTTTTAATAAACATAGTTTTTAATTGAAAATAACAAAATAGATAATAGTTTGGATAGTCAAAATAATTACTTTTGAGAATTGAAAATATTTTTGCATCATTTATTCAATTTCAAACACTTTTCATTATCATAGTTTTGTCAAATTCTCAAATATGCAAAAAGAATTTTTAATAAACATAGTTTTTAATTGAAAATAACAAAATAGATAATAGTTTGGATAGTCAAAATTATTACTTTTGAAAATAGAAAATAGTTTTGCATTATTTATTCAATTTCAAACACTTTTCATTATCATAGTTTTGTCAAATTCTCAAATATGCAAAAAGAATTTTGAATAAACATAGTTTTTAATTGAAAATAACAAAATAGATAATAGTTTGGATAGTCAAAATAATTACTTCTGAAAATAGAAAATAGTTTTGCATTATTTATTCAATTTCAAAAACTTTTCATTATCATAGTTTTGTTAAATTCTCAAATATGCAAAAAGAATTTTTACTAAACATAGTTTTTAATTGAAAATAACAAAATAGATAATAGTTTGGATAGGAAAAATTATTAATTATGAAAATAGAAAATAATTTTGCATTATTTATTCAAATTCAAACACTTTTCATTATCATAGTTTTGTCAAATTCTCAAATATGCAAAAAGAATTTTTAATAAGCATAGTTTTTAATTGAGAATAACCAAATAGATAATAGTTTGGATAGTCAAAATTATTAATTATGAAAATAGAAAATATTTATGCATTATTTATTCAATTTCAAACACTTTTCATTATCATAGTTTTGTCAAATTCTCAAATATGCAAAAAGAATTTTTAATAAACATAGTTTTTAATTGAAAATAACAAAATAGATAATAGTTTGGATAGTCAAAATTATTAATTATGAAAATAGAAAAAATTGAAACTATATGAGAATTTATAGAGAAAATTCAATCTAAATTCAAAGTGAACTCACTTTGAATTCAGGTTGAATTTTCTCCATAATTTCGAATATAGTTTCAATTTTCAGTGAGTTTAGACCCGTAAGCCTGCTTTAGAGAGGAACTCGATGGAGAAGCTGCGACGGGGCTTATAAACAAGTGCTAGTCCCCCTCGCTGGGCGAGGTGGGACTAAATTTATCGTGCAGCCGAGGAGGGGCTGTAGTCCCGGGTGGAGCCACGCCCCGGGACTAAAGACACCCTTTAGTCCCGGTTGGAGCGCCGCGCCGGGACTAAAGGCCCCTGCTTCCCGCCTTCTGGTCTGCCGAAAAAGGGCCTTTAGTCCCGGGTCGTGGCTCCACCCGGGACTAAAGGGTGTCTTTAGTCCCGGATCGAGCCCTGAACCGGGACTAAAGATCCACCTATATAAGCGGGAGTTAGAAAATTTCCAACCCAAATCGCATTTCCTTCTCTCCTTATTCCTCGTTCTCCTGCCCGGCGCGGCATAGCAACGAACTCGACGACGCCGTCAGGCTGCCTGCCGTCCTGCTCGCCGCCGCCTGCCGTCGTCCTCGCCGTCGCCGTCATCCTCCTCGCCGCCGCCGTCCTCCTCGCCGCGCGCCGCCGTCCTCGCTGCGCGCCGCGCCTTCCTCCTCGCCGCACGCCGTCGACACCTCCGGCCGGTAAGCCCCCGGCCCCCTCCTCCCCAACACTCCGGCCAGTAGAAGAAAAGAAGAAAAAGGAGAAGAAAAGAAGAAAAAGGAGAAGAAAGGAAGAAAAAGGAGAATGAAGGAAGAAAAAGGGAAGAAAAGAAGAAAAATATTTTTTTTTCATTTAATTCCTATTGTTATTAGGTTTGTGCTAGATTATTAGGGTTAGTAATATTTAAAATTAGGAAAAAGGAAAATAAGAAGAGGAGGAGAAGAAAAGAAGAAAAAGGAGAATAAGAAGAGGAGGAGAGGAGAAGAAGAGGAAAAATAGAAGAAGAGAAGAAGTAGAAGAAGAGAAAAAATTAGAAGAGGAGGAGAGGAGAAGTAGAAGAAGAGAAGAGGTGAAGTAGTAGAAGAAGAGGAGAAGTAGAACTAGAAGAAGAAGTAGAAGAAGAGGAGAAATAGAAGAAGAGGAAAAATTAGTTTAGGGTTACAAGAAGAAGAAATATTGCATAGTGTATATGCTTAAGTGTTAATAGTGTTTCTTAGATTATTGCTTAATTTTGCTATTGTATATGCTTAAGTGTTAATAGTTTAATTTTGCTATTGTATATGCTTAAGTGTTAATAGTTTATTTTTAGCAAGAAAATTAATAGAACTAGTTTAATTTTTTAGTTCATTTTACGATGCTTATCCCGCATCCTCGTCGTCGACTCGGCGGAGGACACCTGCTTGATCAGAGGGGCCCTGTCCGGGACTGGGCTCCGCCCGGCTGGTATTGGGAGGTGCTACCTTCCGGGGGGCGTAGGTTGGTGAGGAGCCAGCCCGTCGTTGACCCGATCCTTGTTTGATGGCGGTCGCGTGGGCCAGTGAGGGTGCCGAGGCTTCCGGACACCGCGGAGGTGGTACGTCACTGTGTCAGCGAGGAGGATGAGCACGTCCGTCGCTACATGGTTGCGTTGGAGGGCAGGTTCGAGCATACCTGGCAGGTTCTTCGGGGATCTCACTGGAGCTATGATCCTGTGATGGTTCCTTCTTTTTGGGTGTCCACCGCCCGCGCCGATACCCGTCGGACGCTACGATTCTAGATGTATCAGTGATGCTATATGTATGATAGTATTCGAGGAGTATTAGTGATAATATTCGACGATGTACGGCCAAAAGAGATGATGTATTTGCTTATAATTGAATGCATGCTAATTTGAATACTACTTTATTTTACGATTTGGTTTTGATTATTGAATGCTCAAATTGGAACAGTACTCCTACTTTGAATACTATGCAGAAATCTAGGAGTCCCGGGTGGAGCCACGACCCGGGACTAAATGTGTTTTGGAACGGAGTTCCTGATAGAATAATTCTTTTTTGGTACAAAGGTTAAGAGAATCCATTTTTTGCAGAACTATGGATCCACATATCAGGAACCTCGAAGAGGAAGAACTTCTCGAAGATATAATCAAAGACGGCCCCGACGTTGAACCAGCTGAATCTCCGTCGTCATATCTAAACCCCTCCGGATATGGAATGGAGGTCGAGCGACACGAAGATGAAGCCGATGGGGCAGGAGATAGGTCCAATGACGGAGAAGGTGATAGCTCCACTGATGGAGAAGCCGGTGGAGAAGCCGGTGAAGAAATAATAAAGTCCGGCGAGGTATACATATGAAGTTCGACAATCACTTGTAATATGTGAAAAATATTGGAGATAGCTCTATATTGTATACATATACATTCATTTGACGAATGTTTCTCCCTCTTAGGCCTCCACATCCAGCAAAGCTACGAAACGAGGCCCGACTAGAAAGTTGGATGCACGGACGCATTACACCTTTGAGGTGATATTGCCTACGGGCGAACCCAAGCTTCCTAAGAATGTTGCTGACACATTCAAGAAGCAATGCGGAGTTCTCGTTAGGGATCACGTCCCGATCAGCGTTCGGGAGTGGAACAAGCGCAAAGGGGCAGCCGATAGTGACTATGTCGCCGAAAGGTACAAAGATAATCTTTGGAATGATCTCATGTCACATTTCAACCTGCCAGAATGTGAGAATGAAGACGCCGCAGACAAACTGAGGGCCAAAGTCAAGCAGTGGACTCTAATGAAAAACTTAGCAAATCATTATCCTTGTCGGGCAGGGTTTGGAAGCTGTTCAAGTGCGTGACTCCCGGTATCGAGCCTGAGAAGCTGACCTTTAGAGCGGCTCAGGTAAGTACTAGTATGATATACTTCTATTTTCAATACATTTATGATGCTAGATTATTATTTTTGATTATATATATTATATTCTCGTAAAGTGCGACCAGCAGCCACGGGGAACGCATCTATGCGGATACTATGTTTGCGAGACCATTCGCACGTTTACCTCTGAGCACAAGGATCACAGATTCGACGTAAGCAATGAACATTCACACCTCTATTTTTACCCGTCATTCTTTGTTATCATGATTGATATTCATATTCATCTCCTCTTCTTATATAGTACACAGCCATGAGGACGAAGGTCCTACCAGAGCAACGCGCGATTGCTGTTGCAGAGGAGCTTGCGACCTTTCTGAGGACGGAAGCTATAGATGACAAAGGACGATTTAGTATAGCTAGGGGCCATTACTGATGTTCGTCCATGTAATCGAATAGACGGGCTATAGTCCTGATAATTCAGATCTCCATATAATTGTATATATATGCTCGCTTGTAAGATAAGTTAATCTTATGTATATATGCATAATTATTTATATTTAAATTATATGAAAACTAATTCCCGAACACTAAACGAGGCATCACGTTAATCTCCCGAACACCTAAACCCTAAAACCCTAAAACCCAAAAATAATTTCATTCAAAAAAACCCAAAAATAAGAAAAATCTGAAACTCTTTAGTCCCGGTCCGTGTAACGAACCGGGACTAAAGGTCCTGCCCCTGGGGCGCTACGAGGCGCCCACGTGGAGCACCTTTAGTCCCGGCTTGTAACAGGGCCGGGACTAAAGGTTAGGCCTTTAGTCCCGCCCCTTTAGTCCCGGTTGGTGAACCGGGACTAAAGCCCCTTACGGGCCGGGGCTAAAGGCCCCGTCCCCACTAGTGCTAGTTGGCTCCTCCGCACGGGCATGTGCGGAGGGGTCATGTCTAGCCTTCACACGCTTCTCCACCGGCATATCGACCCGGCTGGGGCGAGGCTGACCCACGGCGGCCTTCCCCGCAGCCGTGTCCCACCGGCGCTTGGACTCTATCTCAAGCTCCCTCTGGGCAGCATCAGCTGCTGCCCAGCCGGCCCGCTCGACTGCGGAGGCGGTGTCTTCATCCACATCCCCCGCCTCCCTGTCAAGCAAAGCTCCTAAGGAACAAAGCTCATCCCAAAACGGGCAAAGGAAACGAGGAGGAAACCGTACCCCGCAACTACAGGGACCTGCCTCCGACCACCACCACGGCGCCTCTTGGCGCCGCCTGCTCCCTGCCCGGCTGGAGGACCCGGCGCCGGCTGCTGAGAGGCTGACCGGGAAGTTGTGGCACCCTTTCCCTTCTTCCCGGCTACCTCGTCAGCAGCGGTCGCCCCGCCACCTTGACGCCGGCCACGCGCCGGTGGTGGGCTGGTGACCTTCTCTACCTCATCGAAGTTTTCCTCGAAGGCTACACTAGAACAGAATGAGGCTACCTCCTCGTCGTCCGTCCAGTCTGCTATGGAGTGCCGCGTATACTCAGCAAACGGCTCGGTCCCTTCCGACTCCAGGGGATCTTCCGAGCCGGCGGAGGAGTCTGAGAGGGGCTCCATCGCGCCCTCGTCCTCAATCTCGGAGGCGTCGTACACCTCCACATCAGGAGCGTGTTGGAGATATGCCCTAGAGGCAATAATAAATTAGTTATTATTATATTTCTTTGTTCATGATAATCTTTTATTATCCATGCTATAATTGTATTGATTGGACACACAATACTTGTGTGGATACAGAGACAAAACACTGTCCCTAGTAAGCCTCTAGTTGACTGGCTCGTTGATCAAAGATGGCCAAGGTTTCCTGGCCATAGGCAAGTGTTGTTACTTGATAACGGGATCACATCATTAGGAGAATCATGTGATGGACTAGACCCAAACTAATAGACCTAGCATGTTGATCATGTCATTTTGTTGCTACTGTTTTCTGCATGTCAAGTATTTGTTCCTATGACCATGAGATCATATAACTCACTGACACCGGAGGAATACTTTGTGTGTATCAAACGTCGCAACGTAACTGGGTGACTATAAAGATGCTCTACAGGTATCTCCGAAGGTGTTTGTTGAGTTAGTATGGATCGAGACTGGGATTTTTCACTCCGTGTGACGGAGAGGTATCTCGGGGCCCACTCGGTAATACAACATCACACACAAGCCTTGCAAGCAATGTGACTTAGTGTAAGTTGCGGGATCTTGTATTACGGAATGAGTAAAGAGACTTGCCGGTAAACGAGATTGAAATAGGTAAGCGGATACTGACGATCGAATCTCGGGCAAGTAACATACCGAAGGACAAAGGGAATGACATACGGGATTATATGAATCCTTGGCACTAAGGTTCAAACGATAAGATCTTCGTAGAATATGAGGGATCCAATATGGGCATCCAGGTACCGCTATTGGATATTGACCGAGGAGTCACTTGGGTCATGTCTGAATAGTTCTCGAACCCGCAGGGTCTGCACACTTAAGGTTCGACGTTGTTTTATGCGTATTTGAGTTATATGGTTGGTTACCGAATGTTGTTCGGAGTCCCGGATGAAATCACGGACGTCACGAGGGTTTCCGGAATGGTCGGGAAACGAAGATTGATATATAGGATGACCTCATTTGATTACCGGAAGGTTTTCGGAGTTACCGGGAATGACGAATGGGTTCTGGGTGTTCACCGGGGGGGCGGGGGGGGCAACCCACCCCGGGGAAGCCCATAGGCCTTGGGGGTGGCGCACCAGCCCTTAGTGGGCTGGTGGGACAGCCCAAGAAGGTCCTATGCGCCATAGGAAGAAAATCAAAGAGAAAAGAAAAAAAAGAGGAGGTGGGAAAAGGGGGAAGGACTCCTCCTTCCAAACCTAGTTGGATTCGGTTTAGAAGGGGAGGACTCCCCCCCCTTGGCTCGTCCGAACCCCTTGGGGGTCCTTGGACCCCAAGGCAAGGCTCCCTGTCTTCCCCCTATATATACGGAGGTTTTAGGGCTGATTTGAGATAACTTTGCCACGGCAGCCCGACCACATATCTCCACTGTTTTACCTCTAGATCGCGTTTCTGCGGAGCTCGGGCGGAGCCCTGCTGAGATAAGATCACCACCAATCTCCGGAGCACCGTCACGCTGCCAGACAACTCATCTACCTCTCCATCTCTCTTGCTGGATCAAGAAGGCCGAGATCATCGTCGAGTTGTACGTGTGCTGAACGCGGAGGTGCCGTCCGTTCGGCACTAGATCGTGGGACTGATCGCGGGACAGTTCGTGGGGCGGATCGAGGGACGTGAGGATGCTCCACTACATCAACCGCGTTCACTAACGCTTCTGCTGTACGGTCTACAAGGGTACGTAGATCGGAAATCCCCTCTCGTAGATGGACGTCACCATGATAGGTCTTCGTGCGCGTAGGAAATTTTTTGTTTCCCATGCGACGTTCCCCAATAGTGGCATCATGAGCTAGGTTCATGCGTATATGTCTTTTCGAGTAGAACACAAAAGTTTTTGTGGGCGGTGATGTGCGTTTTTCTGCCCTCCTTAGTCTTTTCTTGATTCTGCGGTATTGTTGGATTGAAGCGGCTTGGACCGACATTACTCGTACGCTTACGAGAGACTGGTTTCATCGCTACGAGTAACCCCGTTGCTCAAAGATGACTGGCAAGTGTCGGTTTCTCCAACTTTAGTTGAATCGGATTTGACCGAGGAGGTCCTTGTATAAGGTTAAATAGCAATTCATATGTCTCCGTTGTGGTGTTTGCGTAAGTAAGATGCGATCCTACTAGATACCCATGGTCACCACGTAAAACATGCAACAACAAAATTAGAGGACATCTAACTTATTTTTCCACGGTATGCTTGTGATGTGATATGGCCAACGATGTGATGTGATATATTGGACGTATGAGATGATCATGTTGTATTAGTTAATGTCGACTTGCACGTCGATGGTACGGCAACCGGCAGGAGCCATAGGGTTGTCTTTAAACTAACATTGGTGCTTGCAGATGCGTTTACTATATTGCTAGGACATAGCTTTAGTAGTAATAGCATAAGTAGCACGACAACCCCGATGGCGACACGTTGATGGAGATCATGGTGTGACGCCGGTGACAAGAAGATCGTGCCGGTGCTTTGGTGATGGAGATCAAGAAGCACATGATGATGGCCATATCATGTCACTTATGAATTGCATGTGATGTTAACCCTTTATGCACCTTATCTTCCTTAGAACGACGGTAGCATTATGAGGTGATCTATCACTAAAATTTCAAGACGAAATTGTGTTCTCCCCGACTGTGCACCGTTGCGACAGTTCTTCGTTTCGAGACACCACGTGATGATCGGGTGTGATAGACTCAACGTTCACATACAACAGGTGCAAAACAGTTGCACACGCGGAACACTCGGGTTAAGCTTGACGAGCTTAGCATGTGCATACATGGCCTCAAAACACATGAGACCGAAAGGTCGAGCATGAATCGTATAGTTGATATGATTAGCATAGAGATGCTTACCACTGAAACTATTCTCGACTCACGTGATGATCGGACTTGAGATAGTGGATTTGGATCATGTACCACTCAAATGACTAGAGAGATGTACTTTTTGAGTGGGAGTTCTTAAGTAATATGATTAATTGAACTAATTCTCATGAACATAGTCTAATGGTCTTTGCTAATTACGATGTAGCTTGCGCTATAGCTCTACTGTTTTTATATGTTCGTAGAGAAAATTTAGTTGAAAGTTGATAGTAGCAAACTTTGAAGAGGATTGTCCTCGTTGTTGCGCAGAAGGCTTATGTCCTTAATGCACCACTTGGTGTGCTGCACCTCGAGCGTCGTCTGTGGATGCTGTGAACATCCGACATACACGTTTCTGATGACTACACGATAGTTCAGTGCAAAATACTTAATGGCTTAGAAGCAAGGCACCGAAGACATTTTGAAACGTCACGGAACATAAGTGATGTTCTAAAGAGATGAAATTGTGATTTCATGCTCGTGCCCTTGTTGAGAGGTACGAGACCTCCGACAAGATTCTTTGTCCACAAAGTAAACGAGAAAAGCTCAATCGTTGAGCATGTGCTCAGATTGTCTGAGTATGACAATCACTTGAATCAAGTGGGAGTTAATCTTCCAGATGAGATAGTGATGGTTCTCCAAAGTCACTGCCACCAAGCTGTGAGAGCTTCGTGATGAACTATAACATATCAAGGATAGATACAATGATCCTTGAGCGATTCGCGATGTTTGACACCGCGAAAGTAGAAATCAAGAAGGAGCATCAATAGTTGATGGTTTGTAAAACTACTAAGTTTCAAGAAAGGCAAGGGCTAGAAGGGATACTTCGTGAAACGGCAAAACAGTTGCTGCACTAATGAAGAGACCCAAGATTAAACCCAAACCCGAGACTAAGTGCTTCTGTGATGAGGGGAACAGTCACTGAGGCGGAGCAACTCTAGATACTTGGTAGATAAGAAGGCTGGCAAAAGTCGAAAGAAGTATATTTGATATACATGATGTTGATGTGTACTTTACTAGTACTCCTAGTAGCATGAGGGTATTGGATACCGGTTCAGTTGCTAAGTGATTAGTAACACGAAATGAAAGCTACGGCAGAAACGGAGACTAGCTAAAGGCGAGGTGACGATACGTGTTGGAAGTGTTTCCAAGGTTGATATGATCAAACGTCGCACGGTCCCTCTACCATCGGGATTGGTGATAAACCTAAATAATTGTTATTTGGTGCTTGCGTTAAGCATGAACATGATTGGATTGTGTTTATTGCAATACGATTATTCATTTAAAGAGAATAATGGTTACTCTATTTTCTTGAATAATCACCTTCAATGGTTTATTGAATCTCGATCGTAGTGTTACACATGTTCATGATATTGGTGCCAAAAGATACGAGGTAATGATGATAGTACCACTTACTTGTGGCACTGCCGCTTGAGTCATGTTGGTATAAATTGCATGAAGAGGCTCCATGCTGATGGATTTTTATACTCACTTGATTTTCAATCACTAGTGACATGCAAATCATACCACATGAGCAAGGCCTTGTTTTCATTGAGATGAAATAAGATAGTAACTTGTTGGAAGTGTAACATTTTGATGTATGCAGTCCAATGGGTGCTGAGGCACGCAGTGGATATCATTATGTTCTTACTTCAATGAAGATTTGAGTAGATACTAGAGTATTTGCTTAATGAATCACAAGTCTGAAATATTGAAAAGTTCAATTCTGTTTCGGAGTGAAGTTCGTCGTGACAAGAGGATAAACTGTCTACGATATGATCATAGAAATGAATATCTGAGTTACGAGTTTTGGTACGCAGTTAAGACAATGTGGAAATTGTTTCGCAGTTCATGCCACCTAGAACATTATAGTGTGATGATGTGTCTGAACGTCATAGCCACACACTATTTGGTATGGTGCATGCTATGATGTCTCTTATCGAATTACCACTATCGTTTATGGGTTAAGCATTAGAGACAACCGCATTCACTTTAAATAGGGCACCACGTATTTCCGTTGAGATGACACAGTATAGACTGAGGTTTAGAGAAATCTCAACTGTCGTTTCTTGAAAGTTTGGGGCTTCGACACTTATGTGAAAAAGTTTCAGTCTGATAAGCTCGAACCCAAAGCGGATAAATGCATCTTCATAGGATATCCAAAACAGTTGGGTACATCTCCTATCTCAGATCCGAAAGCAAAGTGTTTGTTTCTAGAAACGGATCCTTTCTCGAGGAAAGGTTTCTCTCGAAAGAATTGAGTGGGAGGGTGGTAGAACTTGATGAGGTTATTGAACCATCACTTCAACCAGTGTGTAGCAGGGCGCAGGAAGCTGTTCCTGTGGCGCCTACACCAATTGAAGTGAAAGCTGATGATGGTGATTATCCAGCATCGGATCAAGTTACTACAAATCTCGTAGGTTGACAAGGTCGCGTACTGCTGCAGAGTGGTACGGTAACCCTGTCTTGGAGGTCATGTTGTTGAGCAACAGTGAACCTACGAGTTATGGAGAAAGCAATGGTGGGCCCGGATTCCGACAAATGGATGGAGGCCATGAAATCCGAGAGAGGATCCATGTATGAAAATAAAGTGTAGACTTTGGAAGAACTACTTGATGGTAGTAAGACTATTGAGTAAAGATGGATCTTTAAAAGGAAGACAGACGATGATGGTGATAAGTCACTATTAAGAAAAGCTCGACTTGTCGCAAAGATGTTTCCGACAAGATCAAACAGTTGACTATGATGAGACTTTCTCACTCGTAGCGATGCTAAAAGTATGTTAGAATTATGTTAGTAGTTGCTCCATTATTTATGAAATATTGCACATAGGATGTCAACACATTGTTTCCTCGACGGTTTCCTTGAGCAAACATTGTATGTGATACAACCAGGAGGTTTTGTCGATCCTAAAGATACTAGCAAGTATGCAAGCTCCAGCGATCCTTCAATGGACTGGTGCAAGCATCTCGGAGTTGGATTATACACTTTGATGAGATGATCAAAGATTTTGGGTTTGTACAAGGTTTATGAGAAACTTGTATTTCCAAAGAAGTGAGTGGAAGCACTACAGAATTTCTGATAAGTCTATGTGGTTCACATATTGTTGATCAGAAGTAATGTAGAATTTCTGTAAAGCATACAAGGTTGTTTGAAAGGAGTTTTCAAAGGAGTACCTGGATTGCGCTACTTGAACGTTGAGCATCAAAGATCTATGGGGATAAATCGAAAGCGCTTAATATAAGTTTCAACAAGATGCATGCCTTGACAAGTTTTTGAAGGAGTTCAAAATAGATCAGCAACGAAGGAGTTCTTGGTTGCGTTGTGAGGTGTGAATTTGAGTAAGACTCAAAACCCGACCCCGGCAGAATAAAGAGAATAGACGAAGGTCGTCTTCTATGCCTTAGCCGTAGACTCTAAAGTATGCCATGTTGAGTACCGCACCTGATGTGTGCCTTGCAGCAAGTCTGTTAAGAGGTACACAGAGTGATCCAGGATTGAATCACCCATCAACGGTCAAAATTTATCCTTAGTAACTGATGGACTAAGGAATTTTTCTCGATTATGGTGGTGGTTAAAGAGTTCGTCGTAAAGGGTTACGTCGATGTAAGCTTTGACACTAATCCTAATAACTATGAGTAGTGAAACGGATTCGTATAGTAGATTAGATATTTGGAGTATTTCCGAATATCACATAGTAGCAGCATCTATAAGATGACATAAAGATTTGTAAAGAACACACGGATCTGAAAATTTCAGAACCGTTGACTAAAACCTCTCTCATGAGCAAGACGTGATCAGACCCCATGGCTATATGGGTGTTGGATTCGTTGGAATCACATGGTGATGTGAACTAGATTATTGACTCTAGTGCAAGTGGGAGATTGTTGGAGATATGCCCTAGAGGCAATAATAAATTAGTTATTATTATATTTCTTTGTTCATGATAATCATTTATTATCCATGCTATAATTGTATTGATTGGAAACACAATACTTGTGTGGATACATAGACAAAACACTGTCCCTAGTAAGCCTCTAGTTGACTAGCTCCTTGATCAAAGATGGCCAAGGTTTCCTGGCCATAGGCAAGTGTTGTTACTTGATAACGGGATCACATCATTAGGAGAATCATGTGATGGACTAGACCCAAACTAATAGACGTAGCATGTTGATCGTGTCATTTTGTTGCTACTGTTTTCTGTGTGTCAAGTATTTGTTCCTATGACCATGAGATCATATAACTCACTGACACCGGAGGAATACTTTGTGTGTATCAAACGTCGCAACGTAACTGGGTGACTATAAATATGCTCTACAGGTATCTCCGAAGGTGTTCGTTGAGTTAGTATGGATCGAGACTGGGATTTGTCACTCCGTGTGACGGAGAGGTATCTCGGGGCCCACTCGGTAATACAACATCACACACAAGCCTTGCAAGCAATGTGACTTAGTGTAAGTTGCGGTATCTTGTATTACGGAACGAGTAAAGAGACTTGCCGGTAAACGAGATTGAAATAGGTATGCGGATACTGACGATCGAATCTCGGGCAAGTAATATACCGAAGGACAAAGGGAATGACATACGGGATTATATGAATCCTTGGCACTGAGGTTCAAACAATAAGATCTTCGTAGAATATGTGGGATCCAATATGGGCATCCAGGTCCCGCTATTGGATATTGACCGAGGAGTCACTCGGGTCATGTCTGCATAGTTCTCGAACCTGCAGGGTCTGCACACTTAAGGTTCGACGTTGTTTTATGCGTATTTGAGTTATATGGTTGGTTACCGAATGTTGTTCGGAGTCCCGGATGAGATCACGGACGTCATGAGGGTTTTCAGAATGGTCCGGAAACGAATATTGATATATAGGATGAGCTCATTTAATTACCAGAAGGTTTTCTGAGTTACTGGGAATGTACCGGGAATGACGAATGGGTTCCAGGTGTTCACCGGGGGGGCAACCCACCCCGGGGAAGCCCATAGGCCTTGGGGGTGGCGCACCAGCCCTTAGTGGGCTGGTGGGACAGCCCAAGAAGGTCCTATGCGCCACAGGAAGAAAATCAAAGAGAAAAGAAAAAAAAGAGGAGGTGGGAAAAGGGGGAAGGACTCCTCCTTCCAAACCTAGTTGGATTCGGTTTGGAAGGGGAGGACTCCCCCCCTTGGCTCGGCCGAACCCCTTGGGGGTCCTTGGACCCCAAGGCAAGGCTCCCCCTCTTCCCCCTATATATACGGAGGTTTTAGGGATGATTTGAGATAAGTTTGCCACGGCAGCCCGACCACATATCTCCACGGTTTTACCTCTAGATCGCGTTTCTGCGGAGCTCGGGCGGAGCCCTGCTGAGATAAGATCACCACCAACCTCCGGAGCATCGTTGCGCTGCCGGAGAACTCATCTACCTCTCCGTCTCTCTTGCTGGATCAAGAAGGCCGAGATCATCGTCGAGCTGTACGTGTGCTGAACGCGGAGGTGCCGTCCGTTCGGCACTAGATCGTGGGACGGTTCGCGGGGCGGATCGAGGGACGTGAGGACATTCCACTACATCAACCACGTTCACTAACGCTTCTGCTGTACGGTCTACAAGGGTACGTAGATCGGAAATCCCCTCTCGTAGATGGACATCACCATGATAGGTCTTCGTGCGCGTAGGAAAATTTTTGTTTCCCATGCGATGTCCCCCAACAGAGCGGGCTGACGGAGGGACCCCTGTAGGGTCTCGAACAGCTACAAAAAAGAATTCAACCAAAGGCTCAGCACCGCCACCGGCTTCGAGACAAAACAACAAAGAAGAATGGAGTAAAGCTACCATCGGAGGCGGGTGAGCCCTATTGAACGAGGACATCCCCCATGTCCATTCCCCGCCCTCATCCATGCGGGCGGTGGAGATCAGGTTCACCCTTCGCGCTACAGCACTCGGGGTAAACCTCTTGGTGGACAGCCGGCATGGATCAAGTCGGCCGCTCATCTGGCAGACTAGATGCGGCCGCCTCTGCAGAGGCAGAATCCGGCGGAGCACCATGGTGGCGAGAAGGTCGCGGCCGAGGAGGCCGCTCTTCTCCAAGATGTCGAGGTGGGCACAGATAAGCGCCAGCTCAGGATGCGGCCTGGGAGTCTTCGCATCCCAGTTCCGCCGCATCGGGGGAGCGATGCCGAACGGGGGCATGTTGAGGGCGTCCTGGGCTGGGTCGGCGCTCTTCACGTAGAAGAAATCCTTCTGCCAATGCTTGGTGGAGTCTTGCAGAGGCATCTGGGGGAAGCCAGACTTCACGCGACGATGCAGCAACGCGGCCCCACACGGCGTCATGGGGCGCGGCCCCCGGAGCTTCTCCACCTCGGATTTCTCCATGGCGATGGACTGCTGCTTGAAGAAGAATAGGCTACGCCACAGAACGATGCGAGGCTCCATCCCCACGAAGCCCTCGCACAGGACCACGAAGGCGGCCAGCTGCAGTATGGCGTTCGGCGCCAGATGATGCGGTTGCAGGCCGAAGAATTGGAGCCATTCGGCGAAGAAGGAGCTAGCCGGGAGCCCGAAGCCCCGGTAGAAGTGCTCGACAAATACCACGACCTCTCCCGCGGCGGGTGCGGGAGCGGTCTCGGAGCTGGGGAGGCGCACCGACACTTGGGAGGCCGGGGGCAGTAGTCGATGGTGGCGAAGCGCCTCGATGTACCCCTCGTCGACGTCGCTGCCCAGCCAGGCCCCCTGCAAGGACGCCTTCTGCGCCGACGACTTCTTCGAGGAGGAAACGCCAGCCATGGCTGCGGGAGGGGAGAGCTCGAAGCGGTCAGCGATGTCGCGACGACGAAGATGAAGAAGACGAAGGGCGCGATCTCTTCTTCTCAGGACGCAGGAGGGAGAAAGCGCGGATGCAAGGCGAGAAGAGGGGGCGAATGGCTTCCTCGGAACCCTCGTGTCCCATTTAAACCCCCACGAAGCGTCGTGGGGAGGGGATCCGGTGCGCACCGGGCCCCATTAATCCCGTGTATTACGGGCGGTAACGCTTCCCTAAGCCCAACCGCCGCGGAGTAAATCCGCAGAGGATCTCCCACGTGGAGGCCGAGGGGGCGTCGTGGCGGGACCCAGGGCCCAGGCCCGGTCCCGTCAGCAGTAATCGCCATCATTACGCCAGGCGGGGCCTGGCAGTGGCGTTCTCTGAACAAGTTACGACTAGACCGAGGCGTCGCTTCGAAGCCACCCGGTTTCGAAGCCGGCGTCCTTCGCCGCGAATAGCGGCCAAAATATCAAGACAAATCAACAAGCCGGTGAGGCCGCCCGCCCGCAGGCGGCAGGCCTCGCCAGCTTTGGGGACTACTGTCGGGGGGATAACCCCGGGGTAGGCTCATCAAGCCTATTCCTTCATTTCCGGCCCAACGGACATGGACGTATGAAGATTCCCATGTCCCAAGTCTTCTGGCCGGCTAGGCATCACCTACCGGCTAGAGGACGAGGCAGCCACCTTTCTGGCCGGCCAGGCAACCCCTGCCGGCTAGAATCCAGGCGGCCTCCCCTTTAGAGCCGGCCTGGTCCCGCCAGCCGGACTAGGGAGGAGGCGGCCACACTCAAGCCGGCTGGCCAGGCAGGTTAGCCGACCGAGGATCACAAGTCACATCAGATCGTAGGTCAGGAAGAGACCTCACGATTAAAGGTAGCTACGTGTCAGCAAAGGTACATGATCAGGGCGCTCGGCAGGTACGAGCGTCGGCGGCCACGCCGCTGACCTACCCCAGCTCTGATCCATCACCTAGCATAGTGTCGGACCGTCACACTCCCACTCCATTACTGCACTCGGCGTGGGGAACAGTGGAGGCGGTCGTACTACCTGCCCATGAAGAATCTCGCGGGGCGACGCTTGACGTACAGCGTGTGCTCAGCGTCAACCTTATGCGAGAGCCTCATTGGCAAGCCGGCGGGTCCTACAGGCAATCGAGACCATGCACCGGCGGGCCCCTCATCGACAAGACAAGACCTTTGGGGGCCCCTGGCCAGCCGGCGAAGCCTCCAGCCGGGTCCCACACTTGTACCCTTTATCCATATTGTAGGCCGGCGGGTTCGTCTATAAAACCCCTCGGTCGCCTCCCATGCAAGGGGACCGATCCTTCACCAGTCATTCAACACAACACATTCACCAACCACAGAGAGAGAGGTAGAGACGAGCCGGCTGCTCCCCTCTTCCTCCTCCCAACACTGCTCCAGGAGCAATATTGTACTCTTTTGCTATACATCAAACACTCCGGCAGGATTAGGGGTATTATCTCTACGGAGAGCCCTGAACCTGGGTACATCGTGCGTCCCATGCGTGTACCAACCTCGTTCCCAGCGCCCACCTTTGTCCCTTCGGTTCTCACCGACTTTAGCCTACCCATGGCATATGTTGTGAGTATTCACCGACAATTTATCAAAAATACTGGGCTGAAGAAGTGCCGGAGGGGCACCAGGGGGTGCCCACAAGCCTGCACGGCGCGGCCACACCTCCCCCCCAGGCCGCGCCATGGGGGCTTGTGGGCAGCCCACTGGCCCATTGCCCCCCTCTTTAGCTATATGGAGGGTTTTGCCCAGAAAAAAATCAGGGCGGAGCTTTTTCGTGGTTTCGCCGCCGCCACGAGGCGGAACTTGAGCAGAACCAATCTAGAGCTCCGGCAGGACGATCCTGCCGGGGAAACTTCCCTCTCGCGACTCCGATTGGTACTTGTAAGGTTGCTAGTAGTGTTGATTACTCTTTGTAGTTGATGCTAGTTGGATTACTTGGTGGAAGAGTTTATGTTCAGATTCTTGATGCTACTCATTACATCTCTGATCATGAATATGATTATGCTTTGTGAGTAGTTACTTTTGTTCCTGAGGACATGGGATAAGTCATGCTAATAGTAGTCATGTGAATTTGGTATTCGTTCGGTATTTTGATATGTTGTATGTTGTTTTTTCTTCTAGTGGTGTTATGTGAACGTCGACTACATAACACTTCACCATTATTTGGGCCTAGAGGAAGGCATTGGGAAGTAGTAAGTAGAGGATGGGTTGCTAGAGTGACAGAAGCTTAAACCCTAGTTTATGCGTTGCTTCGTAAGGGGCTGATTTGGATCCACTAGTTTAATGCTATGGTTAGACTTTGTCTTAATTCTTCTTTCGTAGCTGTGGATGCTTGCGAGAGGGGTTAATCATAAGTGGGATGCTTGTCCAAGTAAGGGCAGTACCCAAGCGCCGGTCCACCCACATATCAAACTATCAAAGTAACGAACGCGAATCATATGAACATGATGAAACTAGCATGGCAGAAATTCCCGTGTGTCCTCCGGAGCGTTTTTCTTCCTATAAGACTTTGTCCAGGCTTGTCCCTTGCTACAAAAGGGATTGGTCCACTTTGCTGCACCGTTGCTACTTTTGTTACTTGTTGCTTGCTACGAATCATCTCACCACACAATTTCCTTGCTGAAAACCACTTGTCAGATCCTTCTGCTCCTCGTTGGGATCGACACTCTTACTTATCCAAAGGACTACGATTGATCCCCTAGCTTGTGGGTCATCACTTCGCAGCAGCAGACAAAACCTCAACCAAGCTACACTGTTGAATTGCGTGAAGATGAAGAACCAACTGCTGAAGAAATTCCTCGGAATATTCCAGCTGAAGAATCTGCCATGCTTGACTCCGATAAAACAGCGCGTGATGAAATTGCTCCTTCACGAAAATCCTCATAGGCTAGAAACTGACTCCGTCTGCAACAGACGTAAAGAAAACGAAAGCGGCTGAAAAAGAAGCTAAAAAGAGAAAAGCTTCAATGGCTTCAGAATCCTCAGAAGCAAAACGTGTGAAGATTATGCCTTCAGAATCTTCATCAGCCCCGGTGGATACTACTCCTATAAATGTAGCACCATCATATATGATGGTTCCATTCGGTGAGGAATATGTCATTCCCGAAGGGGATGAAGAAATGGAAAACACTCGCTCCCGTGCATCCACACCGATAGATGAGGAAATTCAAATTGATGATATTCCTGAAACCACCACACCTCCAATGATAACTGAAGAAAAGGAGGGTGATGAAGAAATTGGATACAACACACCTGTGATCCATGATGAGTTCTGGGAACAATCTCACCCTGACTCACCAAGAACAGCCCAAATTCCTCAAACTTCGGTTGATGCTGAAATTCTGACTGGCTCTAATGAAAATAGCATACATGAGGAATCAGCACAAGACCGTGAATCAGCTGCATCAGCTGAAGAAAATGCAGCATCAAAAACTGCAACTACTTCCTCAAGTCAGCAAATTCCTAAAGCTGAAGAAAATCCTCAAGCTGAAGAAAATGCTTCTGCCCCAAATGTTGAAACTGCACTTGTTGTAGTGAATCCTGAAACTGCCATTGTGGTAGCCACAACTCCTCAAGATGCACAGCAGCACAATCTTCAGCCGAAGCCTAATCAACCCTTCTCCAAGAGGCCGAAGTTTCAGAAGGAAGCATTCTATGATGAACACCATTACTACATAGGTGCAAACCCCTATGATAAGCTTCGCATAAGGCACATAAAATTCTAGACGAGAAATCAACTTAACTATTATGCATCTGTGCTCTGTGGAAGATAGAAGATATTTCTTCACACCCATATTCCTCTTTGTGACATGGAGGAAATACCTTGCTTCGCTCCAATCCTCAATGTTCTTCATGAAGCTAGGCTACTGCCTTTCTGCACAGATATCAGTGATTGGAACAAGAACATAATTCTTCAATTTTATACCACACTGCATATCTCAGGCGACCCAAAAGATGTCACCACATGGGTATTGTACTGGATGACTCAGCACACGCATTACAAAGCTCTAGCCACAGAATTGTTTCGAGATCTCCCAATGTCAATTCCCTCACAGGACACTATCAAAATGTATTATGAATGAGAACTACCGAACAAGCTCATGGAAGTCCTCATGAAGCCTTTGGCTCCAGGCCAACCTCCAAGGACCATATTCCTCGTAAAGGATCTGAAGTATGAGCCCAGGATCGTCTATCGCATCCTGTCATATTCCTTCGCTCCAATCAAAGGGCATGACAATGAAGAAGACGTTGTAGGCATCATGAAGAATATCCTATTCAACATCATTCATGGCATTCCTATGGATCTTCATGATTTCTTCTTGAGGACTTTGGCTAACAACGCTTTGACACCTTATGACCTGAAGATTTATGCACCGTGGATTATGAGGTTCATTAGGAACAGATCAGGCATCAACTATGAAGCTGACTTTCAGAATCACCTCGGATATCTGCCGCCTATCAAAGTCATCAAGCAAACTTTTGAGCCAGTTGAAGGCAAAGGCAAGTCTGTGATTGGTGAAGGAAATCAGCCCCTAGACGGCCAATTTCACAAGGCTGATTCATATTCTTCATATGATGATACTTCTACTCAAGAACCTCCAAGCCCAACTGCCCCTCGGGTGATGACTAACAGAGAGCTTCTCCTCAGTCTTCACTAGAAAGTCGATCGCAATCACAAGTGGGTGAAATGCCAGTTTGGTGCCATTGTGAAAACCCTCAATGAGACTCAAAATGCAGTGAAGAAAAATCACTATTATCTTCATGAGGTGTTTGATCGAACTTGGGCCACTTTGGCTCACCTCAAGACTCCTCAGGAACTTGAAGAAATGGAATTTACTCAGGACTTTGACTGGTCGTGGCCTCCAAAGAAGAAATTCAAGCCAATTCCAGTTCCTAACTTGGAGGACAGTTCATTTTCTTCATTTTGCACTGCAGAATCAGATGAAGAACAAGAGGACACTGCAACTGGTCCAAGGAAGAACCCTATCTCAAAGGATGCTCACGCCTCTACATCGACAAAGAAGTGAATTTCTTCAAGGGCGTTAGTCATTAGTTTTTGTCCCTTTTCTTCACTTGATGACAAAAGGGGAGAAATCTGAGAGTTAGTCTTCTGGTGGGATACATTATGGACTTATAAACTTTATTAAGTTACAAACTCTTGGTTCTTCTGAAGTTTTTGATGTAATGAGTTGTAACTTAAGCCCGATGGTGTTCTGACTATTTTGAATGTTTTTTCTCGCATGCTTATTCCTCAAAGTTTATTAATGCAGGCATGCTGAAATTCATCACACACCATTCTTCATCATGCATGTCTAATTCCTCATACTACATGTCAAATGCATGCATGAATTGCAAGATACAGGGGGAGATATCCATGTTATAAATCATCAATGTGCATCTAATGTTCAAAGCGAATTCCTCAAAATATGCACATCTTCAGGGGGAGTTTCTGTGTATCTTAACTTCAAATTCCTCAAACTCTCTACTTACAGTCCATATTATTATCCTCGTTGAAAACTTAACCTAATTGTCATCAACCACCAAAAGAGGGGAGATTGTAAGTGCATCTAGTGCCCCTTAGTGATTTTGGTGGTTTGAAGACTTATAGGTTAGGAGACTAATATGTTTGTGAGTGTACACAGGCTCTATAAATCGCTGAGGAGTTTGAGTTATCCGATGAATATCGACCCCTAAAATCGAATGTCTTCGGGTGAAGACTTTGGTCCTTCCTTGAAGACTTTGATCACGAAAAAATTGCGAAGAAATTGATATTCCTCGTGAAGATATTGAAGATGAGGAATTTGGTGTATCCTGAAGAAAACACTCTGAAGACTTTGAAGTGTGAAGATTTACTCTTTCTGTTCCATTTTCTTTACACTTGAGTCATATGAACACCGTACTGTTGAAGGGGGTCGAAGTAAAAATACAGAATGATTTTCCTCATGATGCTCAACCCAAGCCTAAAGCTAGCAAAGCGTCGAAGTGAGGAATATGAGAGACAAGAGATCTTTCACAGTTGAAAGTTCCGACCATTGCCGCGCCACGTGCCACCTCACTGATCTTATCCACCCAACAATGACATTATTTAAGGGCATTTATGTCAAATCATGTCCGGATGCTCTGAGGCTATGAATAGCCGCCCCCACAACCACTAGCTAGTTGGCTGCTCCGAGAGAAACTCACACTTGTCATTTAGAGCAACCCCAATTCTGTCTTCAAGAGAAAATCATCAAGTGAGAAAATACCCCAAACATCAAACCCCAAACAAAAAACCAAGTGACCGAGCATCACTTAAGAAGTTGTTCCTGTGTGGAACTGAAGCCTGTTACCTTTGAGGACTGCGCATTCTCCAGACAGTTAGGCGTCATGGTCTAGAGCATCCAGCAATCAATTGTGCATCACCGGGTGACCGGGTTTGTGAGGGTTTGGAAGTCTTCCCTAAAGACTTACCACGAGTGTTGGGCGAGGACTATGTGTTCTTAGCTCAAGGAGAATACGGTAGGGACTGTGTGTCCCGGGACTGTGTGTCCCTTTGGTTTCAATACCAAGCCGCTCCGAACGAGACGTACAACTGTTACAACAGTTGGAACTCGGTCATCAACAATTGTATTCATCGAGCTACGGGTTCTATTTCTTCAACTCTTTCATTTCCTCGATTGTATGTTGAAGACTTTGTATGAAGATTTTCTCTGAATTTCCTCAACCTCAAATTCTTCACTTGAGTTAATCTTCACCTGCTTACTCTGTACTTGCAAACTGTGCAAACCGAATCTCTTAAGTTCCATCGAGTACTTTACTGTAGTTGTTTTTTGCACTCCAGATCTTGTACTATTCTCGCTACACTAAGTTCATAACTGAGGACTTTCCTCACAAGAAATTTCTTCAGTGATGAAATTCTAAAAATCTCCTATATACCCCCCTTCTAGTCGATATAACGCACTTTTAGCTAGTTTGGGTTAGATGGAAACTAACCCACCAAAAAAACTACCCCTGAGAAGAGGTGCTAATTGGAGCTAGCTCTGGTGGGCCCAAAAAAAACTCAAATTCTCACCGCACCGGATCTTGTCGCATCTTATCCTCTCCACCGTATCCTCCCGCATCGTGGCTGCGTCGCTCACCCGCGCCGGTCGTGCTCGCCCCCGCCGGCCGTGTTCGCTCGCCACAGCCGCCCAGTCCGTCCGCCCCCGTCGCCCCCGTCCTCCTCCATCCCCCCGCACCATCCCGCCCGCCCCGTTCGCCCGCGACCGCCCCCATCTGCCCGCCCCCGCCGGCCCCGTCACCCGTCACTGTTGGGAATGTAGCATGGGAAACAAAATATTTCCTACGCACACGCAATACCTATCCATGGTGATGATCATCTACAGAGGGGAGAGTGAATCTACATACCCTTGTAGATCGCTAAGCGGAAGCGTATATAACGCGGTTGATGTAATGGAACATCTTCGTAATTCAAATCGCAGCCCGTCCTGCGATCTTATGACGATCTGTCCCGCGATCCCATCCCGATCTAGTGCCGAACGGATGACACCTTGATACGTCTCCAACGTATCTATAATTTTTTATCGTTCCATGCAATTATATTATCAACTTTGGATGTTTTATATGCATGAATATGCTATTTTATATTATTTTTGGGACTAACCTATTGACCTAGAGCCCAGTGCTAGTTCCTGTTTTTTCCTTGTTTTTGACCTTTTTCAGATAGTAATATCAAACGGAGTCCAAACGGAATAAAACTCTCGCCGTGATTTTTTATGGAAAATATCAAAAATACCAGAAGAAAAATATACCAGAGAGGAGTCCCGAGGAAGCCACGAGCCAGGGAGGCTCGCCCACCCCCCTTGGCGCGCCTGGGGGGCTCGTGACTCCCTCGTGGGTCCCCCTGACTTGTTCTCGATGCCATCTGGTCTTATAAATACAGAAACCTCCAGAAATAAACCTAGATCGGGAGTTCCGCCACCGCAAGCCTCCGTAGCCACCAAAAACTAATCGGGAGCCCGTCCCGGCACCCTGCTGGAGGGGGAATCCATCTCCGGTGGCCATCTTCATCATCCCGGCGATCCCCATGACGAGGAGGGAGTAGTTCTACCTCGGGGTTGAGGGTATATACCAGTAGCTATGTGTTTGATATCTCTCTCTCGTGTTCTTGAGATGTCATGATCTCGATGTACCGCGGGCTTTGCTAATATAGTTGGATCCTATGATGTTCTTCCCCCTCTCCCTTCTTGTAATGAATTGAGTTTTCCCTTTGAAGTTATCTTATCGGATTGAGTCTTTAAGAACACTTGATGTATGTCTTGCACGTGTCTATCTGTGGTGACAATGGGATATTCATGTGAGTACTTGATGTATGTTTTGGTGATCAACTTGCGGGTTTCGTGACATAGGGAACCTATGCATATGGGTTGGCACACGTTTTGACTCTCTGGTAGAAACTTTGGGGCACTCTTTGAAGTTCTATGTGTTGGTTGAATAGATGATTCTGAGATCGTGTGATGCATATCGTATAATCATGCCCACGGATACTTGAGGTGACAATGGAGTATCTAGGTGAAATTTGGGTCTTTGTTGATGTGTGTCTTAAGGTGTTATTCTAGTACGAACTCTAGGATAGATTGATCAGAAAGAATAACTTTGTGGTGGTTTCGTACCCGACAATAATCTCTTCGTTTGTTCTCCACTATTAGTGACTTTGGAGTGACTCTTTGTTTCATGTTGAGGGCTAGTTATATGATCCAATTATGTTATCATTGTTGAGAGAACTTCACTAGTGAAAGTATGAACCCTAGGCCTTGTTTCCACGCATTGCAATACCGTTTGTGCTCACTTTTATTATTAATTACTTTGCTGTTTTCATAATTTCAGATTACAAAAACCTATATCTACTATCCATATTGCACTTGTATCACCATGTCTTCGCCGAACTAGTGCACACTAGTGGGGACGGGGCCTTTAGCCCCGGCCCGTAAGGGGCTTTAGTCCCGGTTCACCAACCGGGACTAAAGGCCTAACCTTTAGTCCCGGCCCTTTTACAAGCCGGGACTAAAGGTGCTTCACGTGGGTGCCTCGTAGCGCCCCAGGGGCAGGCCCTTTAGTCCCGGTTCGTTACACGGACCGGGACTAAAGAGTTTCAGATTTTGTTTATTTTTGGGTTTTTTTTGAATGAAATTATTTTTGGGTTTTAGGGTTTTAGGGTTTAGGTGTTCGGGAGATTAACGTGATGCCTCGTTTGGTGTTCGGGAATTAGTTTTCATATAATTTAAATAGAAATAATTATGCATATATATATATATATATATATATATATATATAAGATTAACTTATCTTACAAGCGAGCATATATATACAATTATATGGAGATCTGAATTATCGGGACTAGAGCCCGTCTATTCGATTACATGGACAAACATCAGTAATGGCCCCTAGCTACACTAAATTGTCCTTTGTCATCTATAGCTTCCGTCCTCAGAAAGGTTGCAAGCTCCTCTGCAACAGCAATCGCGCGTTGCTCTGGTAGGACCTTCGTCCTCATGGCCGTGTACTATATAAGAAGAGGAGATGAATATGAATATCAATCATGATAACAAAGAATGACGGGTAAAAATAGAGGTGTGAATGTTCATTGCTTACGTCGAATCTGTGATCCTTGTGCTCAGAGGTAAACGTGCGAATGGTCTCGCAAACATATTACAAGTGATTGTTGAACTTCATATGTATACCTCGCCGGACTTTATTATTTCTTCACCGGCTTCTCCATCAGTGGAGCTATCACCTTCTCCGTCATTGGACCTATCTCCTGCCCCATCGGCTTCATCTTCGTGTCGCTCGACCTCCATTCCATATCCAGAGGGGTTTAGATATGACGACGGTGATTCAGCTGGGTCAACATCGGGGCCGTCTTTGATTATATCTTCGAGAAGTTCTTCCTCTTCGAGGTTCCTGATATGTGGATCCATAGTTCTGCAAAAAAACGGACATTTGATTAACTAATAAACTAACAAACTATATAAGAGGGGTTGGAAACTTTGAAGTGTCGTTTTATATAGGAGGACCTTTAGTCCCGGGTCTTGGCTAGAACCTAAACTTCGAAGTTCTATTAATTTTCTTGCTAAAAATAAACCATTAACACTTAAGCATATACAATAGCAAAATTAAACTATTAACACATAAGCATATACAATAGCAAAATTAAGCAATAATCTAAGAAACACTATTAACACTTAAGCATATACACTATACAATAGCAAAATAAAATGACAAAAAAATATTTCTTCTTCTTGTAACCCTAAACTAATTTTTCCTCTTCTTCTATTTCTCCTCTTTTTCTACTTCTTCTTCTTCTTCTACTTCTACTTCTCCTCTTCTTCTACTACTTCTCCTCTTCTCTTCTTCTACTTCTCCTCTCCTCCTCTTCTATTTTTTTCTCTTCTTCTACTTCTCCTCTTCTTCTATTTTTCCTCTTCTTCTCCTCTCCTCCTCTTCTTATTCTCCTTTTTCTTCTTTTCTTCTCCTCCTCTTCTTATTTTCCTTTTTCCTAATTCTACATATTACTAACCCTAATAATCTAGCACAAACCTAATAACAATAGGAATTAAATGACAAAAAAATATTTTTCTTCTTTTCTTCCCTTTTTCTTCCTTTCTTCTCCTTTTTCTTCCTTTCTTGCCTTTTTCTTCTTTTCTTCTCCTTTTTCTTCTATTCTTCTCCTTCCCTTTTTCTTCCTTTCTTCTCCTTTTTCTTCCTTTCTTCTCCTTTTTCTTCTTTTCTTCTCCTTTTTCTTCCTTTCTTCTCCTTTTTCTTCTTTTCTTCTACTGGCCGAAGTGTTGGGGAGGAGGGGGCGGGGGGCTTACCGTCCGGAGGTGTCGACGGCGCCCGGCGAGGAGGACAGCGGCGCGCGGCGAGGAGGACGGCGGCGGCGAGGAGGACGATGGTGACGGCGAGGAGGACGGCAGGCGGCGGCGAGCAAGACGGCGGGCAGCCTGACGGCGTCGTCGAGTTCGTCGCTATACCGCGCCGAGCAGGAGAACGAGGAAGAAGGAGAGAAGGAAATGCGATTTGGGTTGGAAATTTTCTAATTCCCGCTTATATAGGTGGATCTTTAGTCCCGGTTCGGGGCTCGATCCGGGACTAAAGACCCCCTTTAGTCCCGGGTGCAGCCACGACCCGGGACTAAAGGCCCTTTTTTGGCAGACCAGAAGGCGGGAAGCATGGGCCTTTAGTCCCGGTTTGTGGCTAGAACCGGGACTAAAGGTTAGGCTATTAGTCCCGGATTTAGACAAAAGCCGGGACTAAAGTGTTGCCTATATAAACCCTCGCCCCTGCCCACCATCTCCCCTGTTTTTTGGTTGTTGAAGTGTGACCATGCCATGCTCTTGCCACTCTAGTTCATGCACATGACGTGTTCGATGAAATGCCCGAGCCACTCTACTTAAGCTTTCTCCTCTCCAAGCTCGACCTCCAAGCTTCATTTTCCTTAATATTTGTCTAGGTTTGGCCGTGCACGAACTGCACAAGTGTTTTAAAAGGTTAGCTACTTCATCCTTTCATTTGTCACTGCTAGTGTAGCTCATTTGAAATGCTCAAATTAACTTCTTAGAGTCTGCACATGCGTAGGGTGTCGTCCCGTGCCCGTCCTCACCATTGTCGATCGCCCCGCGCCGATCTCGTCGCGAGCACCACCGTGGTGAGCCTCTTGTTCTTATCTTCTTTTTAAAATAAAAAAATCTTACTTGTATGATTTAGATACATACTTGTATAAATTACTCACTTTCATTATTTTTTGTTATTATATAGTGCGATGGTTTTGGTATCCGCCTCCGTCGGCCCTCGTCCTGTCTATGATTCGGATGTGGTATATATTATCTTTTATAACTATTTGTTTTATTTAGTGTTTATGACAATTATGACGACCAACGTGACATATATTTTTTAATCTAGGAGGTATGTGAACCGGAAATTCCAACCCACATAGAAATTCTTGTCGAGAAGTTAAATTTGGTTGAAAAAGAAAACAAATACTTGAAGAAAAAATTGAAAATAATTGAGGATAAGAATATGGAACTGGAGTTGCATGTCGCCGATGTCATCGATGATCGCAAGATGAAGATCGATGCGATGCGGTTGAAGATGGATGCAATGCGCTTGAAGATGGATGAAATGCGCTTGAAGATTAGAATATTAGAAAATATGCCATTGATAAAGAGGCTTGGTATCATTATGCTGTTGGGTCAATTGTTACCTTAGTTGCGATTTTGATCGCATTTTTTGTTTTATTTAAATGTTTTACATAGTTGTATGTTGTTTTATGAGAGAACTTTATGTATTTAGTTTTTGCAATAATAACATTCGATCACTACTGTTCTTTGGCTTTAATGTGATGATGAACTTGTATTAATTTGGTCATATGTTCTGCAATGGTTTTTTGATATATTAAATTTCATAATAGAGATGAATCGCCAATGATAATATTTAATTTCATAATATGGTTTTTTGAACTTATTTGAACTCCATACTTTTTGTGTGTTAAAAATGCACCATTCAAAGGCACATCACAAAATTTCAACAATTTCTGACTTCATTTGGTATATTTCGTGCATTTACTTATTTTTTTTAAAGTTGAGAGGGCTACGACAAAAACTGGATGCACTTCGTGTACAAAACGGACAATCTCTCTCGAAGTATGAGGGTTTCGAACGAGAACTCATCTCTTACAAAGGTTTATTAAAATTCTTTTTGCGTATTTGAGAATTTGACAAAACTATGAAAATGAAAAGTGTTTGAAATTTAGTACATTCCATACATGCATTACATAAAAGTTTTAATACATTATTACATTATTGCACAAATATTCCTATCTATTATTTCTGTTTTCTTCTGAGTCGTAGCCATGGAGAATCTTCAATATTCAGTAGGATGCTTGGGTCAGTTTTCACTTTGAAGGGCGGAATTTCATGAAACTTATTATAATCTTGTGACATGTTTGTCTTGTCATCTACTCCCACGATGTTTCTTTTCCCTGAAAGAACAATGTGGCATTTTGGCTCATCGGACGATATCTTCTTTTACTGATTTCTTTTTCTCGTTTTTGTAGACATGTCCTTCACATAGAAAACCTGAGCGACATCATTGGCTAGGACAAATTGTTCGTCCATGTACGCAAGATTGTTGAGATCCACTGTTGTCATGCCGTACTTTTGGTCTACAACTACCCCGCCTCCTGTCAGCTTCACCCATTTGCACCGAAACAAAGGGATCTTAAAAGTAGGTCCATAGTCAAGTTCACATATCTCCTCTATGTACCCGTAATATGTTTCCAAACAGTGCCCATTCTCGTCTGTTGCATCAAAGCGGACACCACTATTTTGGTTGGTGCTCTTTTTATCTTGGGCAACCGTGTAAAATGTATTCCCATTTATCTCATACCCTTGGAAAGTACATATAGTCGAAGATGCTGGCCTGGCCAAACAGTACAGCTCATCTCCAACGGTGTCGTCATTCATGAAATGTGTCTGCAACCAACTGCCGAAAGTCTTCTCGTGTTCCACTTTAATCCAAGAGTCAGCCTTCCCCGGGTTTTCCGAGCATAGACTATTCTTGTGTCTCACGATATACGGAGCCACCACGGTGGAATTGTGTAGAACTGTGTAGTGTGCTTGAGAGAAAGAATGCCCGTCCATACATACTTTTGCTTTCCTTCCTAGTGTGCCTTTTCATGTCAGCCTACCCTCATACCGAGATTCAGGAACACCAATCGGCTTAAGGTCAGGAAGAAAGTACACACAAAACTCAATGAGCTCCTCTGTTCCATAGCCCTTGGAGATGCTTCCTTCTGGCCTAGCACGGTTACGAACATATTTCTTTAAGACTCCCATGAACCTCTCGAAGGGGAACATATTGTGTAGAAACACAGGACCGAGAATTCTAATCTCTTCGACTAGGTGAACTAGGAGGTGTGTCATTATATTCAAGAAGGATGGCGGGAACAACAACTCAAAGCTGACCGGACATTGGACCACATCAATCTGTAACCCTGATAGACTTTCTCGCTCGATTACCTTCTGAGAAATTGCATTGAGGAATGCACATACCTTCACAATTGCTAGGCGAACATTTTCCGGTAGAATTCCCCTCAATGCAACCGGAAGCAGTTGCGTCATAAGCACGTGGCAGTCATGAGACTTTAGGTTTTGGAATTTTTTGTCTTTCATATTTACGATTCCCTTTATATTCGACGAGAAGCCAGTCGGGACCTTGATACTAAAAAGGACTTCAAAGAAGATTTCCTTCTCTTCCTTAGTAAGAGCGTAGCTGGCACGCCCTTGAAACTGCCCTGGATGCATGCCATCTCTTCCTTTATGACGTTCCTGGTCCTCCCGTGCTTCCGATGTATCTTTTGACTTCCCATACAAGACCAGGAAGCCTAGAATATTCACGCAGAGATTCTTCGTCAGGTGCATCACGTCGATTGCCGAGCGGACCTCATGGACTTCCCAGTAGGGTCGCTCCCAAAATATAGATTTCTTCTTCCACATGGGTACGCGCTTATCAGGGCCGTTAGGAACAGGTTGGCTGCCAGGACCATTTCCAAAGATTACTTTTAAATCTTTGACCATATCAAATACTTCAGCACGAGTACGGATGACAGGCTTCCCCCGGGGTTCTGCCTTGCCATTGAAATGCTTGCCTTTTTTATTTAAGGGATGCTTGGGCGGAAGAAAACGACGATTGTACGGGTACACATTCTTCCTACATTTGTCCAGATATATACTTTTTGTCTGATCCAAACAGTGCGTGCATGCATTGTATCCCTTGTTTGACTGTCCTGAAATGTTACTAAGAGCAGGCCAATCATTGATGGTTACGAAAAGCAACGCTCGAAGGTCAAATTCCTCTTGTTTGTGCTCGTCCCACACACGTACACCTGGTTCGGCCCACAGCTATAAAAGTTCATCAACTAATGGCCTTAGGTACACATCAATATCGTTGCCGGGTTGCTTTGGACCTTGGATAAGCACTGGCATCATAATGAACTTCCGCTTCATGCACAACCAAGGAGGAAGGTTGTAGATACATAGAGTAACGGGCCAGGTGCTATGACTGCAACTCTGCTCCCCAAAAGGATTCATGTCATCTGTACTCAGACCTAACCATAAGTTCCTTGCGTCAGCTGCAAATATCGGGATCTCTCTCTCGATTTTTCTCCACTACCGACCATCAGCGGTGTGGCTCAACTTATCGTCTTTCATATGATCTTCCATGTGCCATCGCAACAACTTCGCATGATCTTTATTTTCTGAACAGACGTTTCAACCGTGGTATTATAGGAGCATACCACATCACCTTGGCAGGAACCCTCTTCCTGGGTGGCTCGCCCTCAATATCATCAGGGTCATCTTTTCTGATCTTATACCGCAATGCAGTGCATACCGGGCATTTATCCATATTCTCGTACTTCTCACCGCGGTAGAGGATGCAGTCATTAGGGCATGCATGTATCTTCTGCACGTCTAATCCTAGAGGGCAGACAAGCTTCTTTGCTTCGTACGTGCTGGCGGGCAATTCGTTCTTTCTTGGAAGCATCTTCTTCATCAGTACCAGCAACTTTTCGAATGACGAGTCAGTCACACCGGTCTCTGCCTTCCACTTCAGCAATTCCAGTGTGCTACCCAGCTTCTTCTGGCCTTCTTAAAGTTGGGTACAACAATTTGTTGTGGTCCTGTAACATCTGCTCGAACTGCAACCTCTCCTTTTCTGTGTCGCAACCTCGCCGTGCATCAGAAATGACCCGGCCAAGATCATCAGAGGGCTCATCTGGTTCCCGTTCTTCATCTTGATCTTCTTCTTCATTGTCTTCCATTGCGGTATCAGCATACTCAAGGAACATAGATCGGTAGTTTTCATCATCGTTCTCTTCTTCTTCATCGTCGTCTTCCATCATAACCCCTCTTTCTCCGTGCTTGGTCCAAACATTATAGCCCGACATAAACCGGACCGAAGCAGGTGGCTCTGAATGACTCTTGAGGAAGTGTAATCCTTCTCATTCCAACATTCAACACATGGACAAAACATATAGCCACCACCATGCTTGTTTGCATCGGCTGCATCTCGAAAAGAATGCACGCCTTCTCTGTAAGCGGTTGTGCGTCGATCACCGTACATCCATGGATGGCTCATCTGTGTTATACGATGGTATATCAAATACAATCACGATCCTAAAAATTAGTACCGCACGGTCTAAACGAGGAAATATAGTTGCTAACCTTTTAGAATAAGTAGAAATAAAGAGGAAGAGGTTTAAGAGTGGCTCAGGCATCTCATATCGTAGTTGTGTTCGGTGAATTGAAGCGGCATCGCTCTAACACACATTTCAACAAACACCTCTAGTGCATCAAAAAAAGTGGAGAGCTAGCACACACCCACAATCCTCCATCCAAGAAAAATGCAAGGAAGATGGGAGAGGGGGGTTGTGCTATATATAGGTAGAGGACTTTAGTCCCGGTTTGAGACACAAACCGGGACTAAAGGTGGCGCACATGCGGGCTGCCCACCGCGTAGCCCTTTAGTCCCGGTTTGGGACACGAACCGGGACTAAAGGCTCCTTACGGGCCGGGACTAAATCCTCGAGGGAGGCATTGATAATTGGGGCGACGTGGTCGGGCCTTTAGTCCCAGCCCAGAGGCAGGCCGGGACTAAAGGGTCCCGGCCAAAGGCCCGTTTTCCACTAGTGGCACCTATACAATTTACCATTGTATTGGGTGTGTTGGGGACACAAGAGACTCTTTGTTATTTGGTTGCAGGGTTGCTTGAGAGAGACCATCTTCATCCTATGCCTCCCATGGATTGATAAATCTTAGGCCACCCACTTGTGGGAAAATTGCTTCTGTCCTACAAACCTCTGCACTTGGAGGCCCAACAACGTCTACAAGGAGAAGGTTGCGTAGTAGACATCAAGCTCTTTTCTGGCGCCGTTGCTGGGGAGGTTAGCGCTTGAAGGTATATCTTTAGATCTTGCAATTGAATCTTTTAGTTTCTTGTTTTATCACTAGTTTAGTTTATTAAAAGAAATCTACAAACTACAAAAATGAAATTAAGGTTGCCTCATATGATTCATCTTTTGAATGTCTTTCGTGAAAATGATGGAAATGAAAATTGTGCTCAAGTGCTAAAAGAAGAATTACATAGAATGCTTGGCATAAAATATGTGAATGATGAGCATGATTGCAATGTTGTTAGTATGAATTCTTTGAATACCCATGATGCTAATGATATGCAAAGCCACAAGCTTGGGGATGTTATGTTTGATGAAGATGATCTTTTTAGTTCCTCCACTTTGAATGATCAAAATTATTATGATGAAAGCATGTCCCCTATCTATGATGATTATTGTGATGATACTTATGCTATAAATAATAATGATAATAAAACTTGTCACAATTATGAGTACCCTCTTAGTGAACATTACTCTTTTAATGTGGAAACAATTCGTAGTGTTCAAGTCTTTTACGATACTCCCACTACTATTGATGAGAATAAATTTCCTTATGTGGAGAGTAGTAAAATTTCTATGCTTGTAGATCATGAAAAGAATGCTTTAGGTGCTGGTTATATTGTTTAATTCATTCATGATGCTACTGAAAATTATTATGAGAGAGGATCATATGCTTCTACATATTGCAATAATATCAAGCTTCCTCCCCATGTGTTGAAACTTTTGAAGTCATGCTTGTTTTATCTTCCTATGCTAGTTGATTCTTGCTCCAATAAATTGTTTGATCACAAAATACCTATGCATAGGAAGTGGGTTAGACTTAAATGTACTAGTCATATGCTCCATGATGCTTCCATTATGTTTCAATCCTTATCTTTTATGTGAGCATCATTGAAATCATCATGCATAGCTTGAAAGGCATTAAAGAAAAGTGCTTGTTGGGAGACAACCCAATATGTATCCTTACTGTTTTTGTGTGTTCACATGATTAAGCTACTGTATTAATCATGTTTTATTGCCTTAGTATCAATAAAGTGCAAAGTAAAGCCTTTATGATTAGTTTGGGTGATAGTTGTTTGATCATGTTGAAAAAGATAGAAACTTTGCGCTCGCGAAATCCTTTCTAGTTTCTATCCAGAGAGTGCTTTTAGGTTAATTATTTTTGATTCTGATTGATATACAAATTGCCTTAATTTTCATAATTGTTTCAGAATTTTTGGAAGTGCAGAAGTATGCTTATCATTCAGATCATTATAGACTGTTCTATTTTTGACAGATTCTGTTTTCAATGCATAGTTTGCTTGTTTTGGTGTTTCCATAGATTATATTGAGTAATATAAATTGCGGAAATAGTGATATACAGTAGGCATTGTGTGAAAATAATTATGAGTCTTGTTTTGATAGTACCCAAGTGATTGATTTGCTCGTTATCATACTAACCCATCTCACGAAGTTCCGTTAAGTTTTGTGTTGTGAAGTTTTCAAGTTTTGGGTAGAGTTTCCATGGACTATGGAACAAGGAGTGGCAAGAGCCTAATATTGGGGATGCCCAAGGCACCCCAAAGCCATATTCAAGGACACCAAAGAGCCCAAGCTTGGGGATGCCCCGGGAAGGCATCCCCTCTTTCGTCTTCAATCCATCGGTAACTTTACTTGGGGCTATATTTTTATTCACCACATGATATGTGTTTTTCTTGGAGCACCATTTTATTTTATTAATACTTGCTTTATGTCATTTATATTAATGTATTTAGTTCGATAAAAATGTCAAGGATAGCCTTTACCATGCTTAATTTGCAAGTATAGGAGTTGCTGTTCCAAAACAGAAAGTTTGCTTGTAGTGCAAAAGTTCCCTAGAATATTCTGTACGTCGGAATAGCTTGAATTTTGGACACAGTATGATCTTATAAATTCTCTACAGAATGGAAATGTTTCATATTTTTTGTAGTTAAGTAAGTATGGATCTTTCTGCATTCTTTACAGACTATTCTGTTTAGGCAGATTGATGTTTTGTTTGCATTGTTTGCATATGTTTGCTTGTTTAATGATTCCATTTGAGGATGGGAGTTTTAAATATGCAGAGGAATTTAGTATGCAATGTAAAATAATGATTTTAGTGATTTTCTACAGTAGAGGATGATAAAGTTTTGCACTGATTTATACTAACATATCTCACGAGTTCTTGTTGAGTTTTGTGTGGATGAAGTTTTTAAGATTTCGGAAACCGTCATATGAGAGGAATTAAGGAGACACAAAAAGATCAAGCTCGGGGATGCCCAAGTCATACCCAATCCATATTTCAAGAAGTATCAAGCGTCTAAGCTTGGGGATGCCCTGGTTGGTGATACGTCTCCGTAGTATCTACTTTTCCGAACTCTTTTGCTCTTGTTTTGGACTCTAATTTGCATGATTTGAATGGAACTAACCCGGACTGACGCTGTTTTCAGCAGAATTGCCATGGTGTTGTTTTTGTGCATAAATAAAAGTTCTCGGAATGTCCTGAAAATTTACGGAGAATTTTTCTGGAATTAATTAAAAATACTTGCGCAAATATCCACCGGAGGGGGCGTGCTAGTGGGCCACAAGCCCATTGGCCGCGGCCACCCCCCGGGCCGCGTCGTGAGGGCTTGTGGGGCCCACATGGCACCACCGCCCCAAACTCAGCTCTATATCTTCCGTCTCGCCCGAAAAAAATCAGGGAGAAGGATTCATCATGTTTTACGATACGGAGGCACCGCCACCTTCTGTTCTTCATCTGGAGAGCAGATTTGGAGTCCGTTTTGGGCTCCGGAGAGGGGAAATCGTCGCCATCGTCATCATCAACCTTCCACCATCGCCAATTCCATGATGCTCTTCATCGTTCGTGAGTAATCCCATCGTTGGCTTGCTGGACGGTGATGAGTTGGATGAGATCTATCATGTAATGGAGTTAGTTTTGACGTGGATTGATCCCTAGTATCCACTATGTTCTGAGCTTGATGTTGCTACTACTTTCCCATGCTTAATGCTTGTCACTAGGGCCCAACTGCCATGATTTCAGATCTGAACCTATTATGTTGTCGCCAATATATGTGTGTTTTAGATCCTATCTTGCAAGTTGTAGTCACCAACTATGTGTTATGACCCGGCAACCCCGGAGTGACAATAGCCGGAACCACTCCCGGAGAAGACCATAGTATGAGGAGTTCATGTATTCACCAAGTGTTAATGCGTTGGTCCGGTTCTTTATTAAAAGGAGAACCTTAATATCCCGTAGTTTCCATTAGAACCCCGCTGCCATGGGAGGGATGGACAATAGATATCATGCAAGTTCTTTTCCCTAAGCACGTATGACTACATACGGAATACATGCCTACATTAGATTGACGAACGGGAGATAGTTACTTATCTCTCCGTATTATAGCTGTTAAATGATGAATCACATCCGTTATACTCATCCATCACCGATCCACTGCCTACGAGTCTTTTACTACTGGTCTTTGCTACGTTACTTTGTCCAGGCTTGTCCCTTGCTACAAAAGGGATTGGGCCACTCTGCTACTACTTTTACTATTGTTGTTGCTACTGTTGTTCCTTGCTACTGCTGTCACTTTGCTGTTACTTGTTGCAAGATCCTTTTTCAACACCGTTGTCGGGGAGGAATAGTTCTCCGTCCACGTGCAACTTACTGGCGCCATTGATACAACAGTTAGGAATAGTCTGCCGTCAAAAGATCTTTTTCTGACACCGTTGCTATCATACTACTTTGCTACTAATACTTTGCTTGCAGACACTAATATTTTAGGTGTGGTTGAACCTGACAAATTCAGCTGCTAATACTTGAGAATATTCTTTCGCTTCCCCTTGTGGCGAATCAATAAATTTGGGTTGAATACTCTACCCTCGAAAACTGTTGGGATCCCCTACACTTGTGGGTTATCAAGACTATTTTCTGGCGCCGTTGCCGGGGAGGCACATCTATATTCTCTGAGTCACTTGGGATTTACATCTGCTGATCACTATGTGGAATCCGAAAGATCCAAGAACTGAAATTTTGCCTTCCACTACGAGGAGAGGTAAGGAACTGCCATCTAGCTCTGCACTTGATTCACCTTCAGTTATGAGTAAGTTTGCGACTTCACCTCCTGCTAGAAATCTTGATATGTCGCCTGTGCTTGATGATGCTACTTCTGCTGCCCATGATGCTTATGATGATGCTATGCTTGATACTATGCCTGATGATGCTATGCTTGATACTATGCCTGATGATGCTATGCTTGATACTATGCCAGATGATGCTATGCTTGATACTGCTTTGCCACTTGGTGCATTCCTTGATGCACATATTGCTAGAGTTGCTGCTAGATGTGATGATTCTTCTGAAATTGCTGATACTATAGAAGTAGAACCTGCTACTATGCATGAATTGCCTGTTATGCCTGACACGCGCTATGTTATGGTGGGAGAGATAGCTGAGGATTTTCTTGCATGTAAGGATAGCTATGATGTTGAGAATTTACTGCGCAAGTGGAAAGAAAAATCTCTGAACGCTAGGATGGAATACGACCCGAAGTTTGCCACTTCGCCTATCTTTGTGACCGATAAGGATTATGACTCTGGTCGAATCTGATCCTTTTCACGGTTATGAGTCTGAAACGGTTGCAGCCCATCTTACCAAACTGCACGATATAGCCACCCTATTCACTAGTGAGAAAAAGATGTGCCACTACTATATGCTCAAGCTGTTTCCTTTCTCGCTAAAGGATGATGCTAAGACCTGGTTCACTTCTCTTGCTCCTGGTTGTGTACGTAGCCCCCAGGATATGGTCTACTACTTCTCTGAAAAATATTTCCCTGCCCATAAGAAGCAAGCTGCCTTGCAGGAAATATACAACTTTGCTCAAGCTGAAGAAGAGAGTCTCCCACAAGCTTGGGGGAGGCTCATCCAACTACTGAATGCTTTTCCTGATCACCCTCTTGAGAAGAATGAAATACTTGATATCTTCTGTAATAGACTTACCGATCCTTCCAAATACCACCTAGATAGTTGTGCCGGTAGTGTTTTTAGGGAACGAACTGTAGAACAAGCTGATATTCTATTGAATAACATCATGTGCAATGAGAATGCTTGGACTATTCCCAAACCACCTCCTAAGCCAACTCCGAAGAAAAGAGGTATTCTATTCCTCAGTCTTGAACATATGCAAGAAGCCAAGAAATCTATGCGAGAGAAAGGCATTAAATCTGAAGATGTCAAAAATCTACCACCTATCGAAGAGATCCATGGTCTTGATAACCCGATATAGGTAGTAGAAGTAAATTCTCTGCGTAGGTTTGATGATAGTGATATTCCTTTTGATAAACCTGCTAGCCTATGCCTGGATGAGTTTGATAACTTTGTTGGCAAACAACAGAGTTTCAATGATTATGTTAGCAGACAATTGGAAAATAATGCTCGTATGCTTAGTCATTTAAGTGCTTGTGTGGACAAAAACGTCAATGATCTTAAGCTTCTGAGTAAACATGCCTTTTGGTTACTACTCAGGTAGAACAAGTACTTAAAGCTCAAAATGACTTGCTCAATGAGTTGAATGACAATTCTGTCAGAGTCATCACTAGAGGTGGTAGAATGACCCAGAAACCTTTGTATCCCGAGGGTCATCCGAAGAGAATTGAACAAGATTCTCAAGGAGTTAGCACTAATGCACCTAGTCATCCTATAAAGAAGAAGAAAGATGATAGGAACCAGCACGCTAGCAACCCTGTTACTGCTACACCTGAGAGTCCAAACGATACCTCTGTCTCTGATGCTGAAATGCAATCTGGTGATGAACATGAGCCTAATGATAATATCAATAGTGATGTTCATGAAGATGGTCAACCTAGCAATGATAAGGATGTGGAGATTGAACCTGTTGATCTTGATAACCCACAGCCTAAGACTAAGAGATACGATAACAGTGACTTCGTTGCTAGGAAGCATGGTAAAGAAAGGGAACCATGGGTTCAGAAACCCATGCCCTTTCCTCCCAAACCATCCAAGAAAAAGGATGATGAGGATTTTGAGCGATTCGTTGAGATGATCAGACCTGTCTTTCAGCAAATGCGTTTGACGGATATGCTCAAGATGTCTCTGTATGCTAAGTACATGAAAGATATTGTGACTCATAAAAGGAGGATACCTGAGGTTGAGATTTCCACCATGCTCGCCAATTATACCTTCAAGGGTGGAACTCCTAAGAAACTAGGTGATCCCGGTGTTCCCACTATACCTTGCTCCATTAAAGGCAACTACGTTAGAACGCTTTATGCGACCTTGGAGCCGGTGTTAGTGTTAAGCCTCTCTCTCTCTTTATCATTGACTTGAATTGGATAAGTTGACACCCACTGAAATATCTCTGCAAATGGCCGACAAATCAACTGCCTACCCTATCGGCATTTGCGAGGATGTGCCTATTGTGCTTGCTAATGTCACTATCTTAACAGACTTTGTTATCTTGGATATTCCCGAGGACGATGCCATGGCTGTCATCCTCGAAAGACCCTTTTTAAACACCGCATGGGGCTGTTATAGATTGCAACAAAGGCAATGTCACTTTCCATGTCAACGGTAATGAGCATACAGTGCACTTTCTGAAGAAACAATATCGAGTACATTGCATCAATGCTATCGAAAAAACGTCATCGATTCTTATTGGGAGCTTTGAATGCCCTATTCCTCGTGTCAAGATGAAGTATGATTTACTTGTTGGGGAGATACACATCCCCATTGAGGTGACCTAGTGACTATTCGAAAACTCTTCGTCTTCTTTTGCGATTCGAGAAGTTTTGTCGAGGGGATTTGATCAACCCCATTGACGAATTTCTTTCGATGACGATGAGATGGATGAATCAAGGAGTCACAAACCTGTGTTTTAAGCTTTCACTTTAGGTTGCTTAGAAGAAAAATGATAGATTTAGTTTAGTTTTCCCTGATTTGTGTTTTAGCGTCCCGTAGAAAAGTACCCCGAAAATAAAAGTTCTGACGATGTTTTCAGCAGAATTGCCATGGTGTTGTTTTTGTGCAGAAATAAAAGTTCTCGGAATGTCCTGAAAATTTACGGAGAATTTTTCTGGAATTAATGAAAAATACCTGCGCAAAGATCCACCAGAGAGGGCGTGCCAGTGGGCCACAAGCCCCTGGGCTGCGACCACCCCCAGGCCGCGTCGTGAGGGCTTGTGGGGCCCACGTGGCACCGCCGCCCCCAAACTCGGCTCTATATCTTCCGTCTCGCCCGGAAAAAATTTAGGGAGAAGGATTCATCACGTTTTACGATACGGAGGCTGTTGGGGATGTTACCTGTGGGTAACCCGCCCTTAATGGGCCGGGTCACCAAAGGGGGGCGACTCACCTTTGGCCATGTGTCCAGTGGCCCAGGAGTTGTGGGGCAGTTCAAGAAGACCGTGCGGATGATGGAACATCAAGGAAGCTCTTGGTCGTGGGGAACACAACGACTTAGAGATAAGGAAAACTACCAAGTGTAGGATAGCAGGACTTTGTAAACCCTAAGGCCTCGACCTGTATATAAAGGCGAGTCCCAGGGAAGGGTCACGAGAGTTAAAGAGAATTGAGAGCTAGGTCAGGCGAGTTACGCCCTCCTTGTAGTCGAAACCATCATCAATCTACACAAAGCAGGACGTAGGCTTTTACCTCTTCACGAGGGGCCGAACCTGGATAAATCTAAGTCTCGCTTTCGCTCACCCCCTTTGAGTCACCATCAAGGTGTGATGGCTCCATCTTTAAGTCCTTTCACGAGGACATCTGCCGTGACAAAACCACGACAGTTGGCGCCCACCATGGGGCTAGCACACGGTGGAGTTGAGTTCTCGAAGGAAGCCCTATCAGGGTTAGAAAGCTACGCAGTTGTCATCATGACCAAGAGTCGCCGTGGGAAGTACTACATCGACAACTCACTATGGGAATCGGAGGCCGATTCCGTCGAATCTGGCTACCGGGTCCCCTTCGGCAAGATCAACATCTTCATCGGCATGATCGGGACGCCAGTTCCTGAGCCGGACACCTCCATCGACATCGTCGAGCCGGTCAGGTACGTCCTCCCCGCCACACGGTGGGACAAGAGCCGCCAGGTTTTCGTCGGCTTTACACAGGGAGGCGACTCGCAAGACGAAGAGGCGGGCCAGGACGTCACCCCCGTCAATTCTGATTGCGAGTCATCCATGGGCAAAACAGCGTCAATCCACCCCCTTGAGGAAGGGCAGCTCGGGGGGCTATCACTGGCGATGGATCCTGAAGTCCTCGAGAGATCTCACCAGCAAATCGCCATCTACATGGCGGGATCAGCACAGCCTCCTCAGAACCTGACTGGCAACAACGAGACCGGACGAACGTCTAAACCTCCAGCACAAACCATGACGGAACTGGCAGCGGAGATAGCCAACCTTATGGCAACCCCGGTCACGTCTGAGAATCAGGAGTCGGTAAATGTCGAGTTGGCCAAACTGCGGGAGACAATGGCCAAAGCACAGCGCGACATGGAAGCAGAAGCCGCGAGGATCGAGACACAGCGAGCTGTGGTCGCCGCAGAGACCGATCGGCTGAACACCGAAGGCTGGCAGCTCGGGATACAACAACGCGCGTCCGACGCCGTCCACCAAAGGAGACACGGCGGGCGCGACCTGGCTGACTTACACCCCACTAGTCTCTTTGACACTCCACGCACCCCTGGGGCGGGTCCTGATCGGCCTCTGCAAGCCATCCCAAGGGGAGGAACGATTCCACCACCCAATCCGCCGCGGGATCAGCCCATGGACGCTCATGTGACTCGATTCCAAACAACGTGAGGTCACTTCTCAAACCCCGTCGACAACGTGCTGGCTGCGACCGCCACCTAGAGTCTCTTCTGATTTACGGAACACCCCGGCCAAGATAGAAGCTAGAAACGCCATCGAGATGCTGAAAACGGGCGTGGTCCAGCACGCGAAGTAATCCCATAGCATTGATCGGCTCCACTCCACGCCTCAGGCGAGCCACACCAAAAGTCGCCATGAGGATTTCCCCGTAGTAACCAGCGGGCCGCCGCGGCTCCCCCAACATGATCTGCTTGGGATGCCTGACACACGAGCCCAGGACATTGTGGACACAGCACGAGCTGCGCGGCACATGGAGCCAACGGCCATGGCGGGTCAGGTCTATCCGGCCTACATACCGCCGTCGCCCGCGCCTGTGGATGGTGGAGGCAAACACATTGGAGTATCATGTCTCGCGCCGGCTTTGCGCAACGAGCGCATGCCAAAGGACTTCAAAGGACCCAGGAAAGTTCCCAACTACCCGCCGGATCTCGAGCCCGGGTCATGGATCGAGAGCTATGAACTCGCGATGGATATGTTGGACGTTAGTGAGGCGGTTTGCGCAAAGTACTTCACCATGATGCTCGAAGGGACGGCACGCACTTCGTTGAAAAACATGCTGCCCAACTCTATCAACACCTGGGCGGAACTGAAGGAGCACTTCATCAAAAACTTCAGAGGGACCTGCAAGCGCCCGATGACCATCGTCGACTTACAGCACTGCGTTCAGCGGCCGGATGAGTCGGCCCACCACTGGACCCGGCGAGTTGCGGAAGTCATTCATTCGTCGGAAGCAATTTCGGCAGCTCAGGCGATATTGATCGTGGAGAAAAATTGCCACTACGAGCCTCTGGTGCTGAAACTACAGAGATTCAATCGAAAGGTACAGGGCATGGGCGAACCGATGGACGCCCTTACCAGATATGCTGAGTCGGATGACACTAAGGATCCCGGGGAGGGCGACGATAAAACCGGAGCTACCCGCAAGGGCGAGTTACAAAGGGGCGAGTCCGAGTTCCAGAACCGGGGAAATAACCACCATGGCGGGCATGGCAAGAAGCGGCAGCAGGAGGGTCCTGTGCAACTCAAACCCGCGGCAGAAGAAACGGGGCTTCAGTGGGAAGAAACCACGTAACTACCATGAAATGCTTAAGGGCCCGTGCCCACAGCACGCCACAGCTGATGGACCGACGACTCACTCATGGGAGGATTGCTATGTGATGCAAGAGTTCCGGGATTAGGCGCTCAAAAGGAGCCAAGGCGGCGAGCACAATCAGTGGCAGGAGCAACCCGGCCCGTCCGAGTCACGACAGGTCACATTCGGGGGCTTCCCCAACCAAGGACCACAGGGCGGGTCGCAGCATAATGCCGGTCAATACCAAGTTCATAACCAGCAATATCACCCACCGGGAATATTCCAACAACCTCCCCCGCAAGGAGACCCCCAGCGACAGGAGGAACGGGACGGGTTCCAAAACAACCCCAAGTAGTTGAACAACGGGCAGTACCACGTGTTCACCACTAACTCCTGTAAACGGGACCGCAAGGTAAAGCATAGAACTTCCGTAGTTGAGCCGGCTCTTCCTCGATACCTTCACTGGTCAGAGCAACCCATAATGTGGAGCCGGGAAGACCATCCGCCCCGAGTAGACAACCCTTGCGACTTAGCCCTGGTCGTGGCTCCACAAGTCAGAGGATACACCCTCTCCAAAGTCCTTATGGACGGGGGCAGCAGCATCAACATCTTATACTTCGACACTTTTCGGTGGATGAACCTCCTCGAGAAGGACCTGATGCCATCGTCTACGGTTTTCCATGGTATTGTGCCTGGTAAGTCGGCATACCCCATTGGGCGGATCAAACTTAATGTGGCTTTTGGCATGGAACCAAACTACACGAGTGAGTCTCTCTTGTTCGAGGTAGTCAAGATCAAGAGCCCCTACCATGCGCTGTTTGGACGACCGGCTTACGCCAAGTTCATGGCCCGCCCACGCTATGTTTATCTCAAGCTCAAAATGCCTAGACCCAAGGGTCCTATCACCGACCACGGCGACAGGAAAATAGCCCGAGAATGCGAGGAAGGAGATGCCGCCTATGTCGAGTCAGCTTGCGCGGCCGAGGAGCTTAAGTTTCACCAATCCCGCGTCGACCCGGCAGACATGACGCCGCTCAAGAAGCCGACTATCGATTCTGAGCAGCCCCTCAAGTTCAAACCAGCATACGACACCAAGGTCATTGATTTTACGCCGGGCGACTCAACCAAGCAGTTCACTATTGGGGCGGGTCTTGACCCCAAATAGGAAAGCGTGCTCATCGAATTCATCCGTGAGAATCGGGACATCTTTGCATGGAAACCTTCTGACATGCCGGGTGTGCCGAGAGAATTCGTTGATCACCATCTCAATACTGACCCCAAGGTTAAGCCGGTACGGCAGTACCTCCGCCGGTTTAACGAAGAGCGCTGTAAGGCGATTGGAGAAGAAGTGGCCCGGCTCCTTGCCGCCGGGTTCATCATCGAGGTTTTTCACCCGGAGTGGCTGGGTAATCCGGTCTTGGTACTCTAGAAGAACGACACTTTCCGCATGTGCATCGATTATACGGACCTTAATAGAGCCTGCCCAAAGGATCTGTTCGCCCTTCCTCGCATTAATCAAATCATTGACTCGACGGCGGGTTGCGAACGTCTGTGCTTCTTGGACGCTTACTCAGGATACCACCAGATAAAAATGGCGGTAGCGGATCAGGAAAAGACATCCTTCATAACCTCTTTCGGAGCTTTCTGTTATGTGTCCATGCCATTTGGGCTTAAGAACACGGGGGCAACTTACCAGCGCTGCATCTAGAACTGCCTACACACCCAGATAGGCCGTAATGTCCACGCTTACGTGGACGACATTAACAAGTGATTGTGTAGCGAGGTGAAACGTAGCAAGCAAAGAGTAACAAGTAACAAGTAGTAGAAATGGTGCAGCAAGTGGCCCAATCCCTTTTGCAGCAAGGGACAAGCCTGAACAAAGTCTTATAGGAGGAAAAACGCTCCCGAGGACACACGGGAATTTCTGTCATGCTAGTTTCATCATGTTCATATGATTCGCGTTTGTTACTTTGATAGTTTGATATGTGGGTGGACCGGCGCTTGGGTACTGCCCATACTTGGACAAGCATCCCACTTATGATTAACCTCTCTCGCAAGCATCCGCAACTACAAAAGAAGAATCAAGACAAAGTCTAACCATACCATTAAACTAGTGGATCCAAATCAGCCCCTCACGAAGCAACGCATAGACTGGGGTTTAAGCTTCTGTCACTCCAGCAACCCATCATCTACTTACTACTTCCCAATGCCTTCCTCTAGGCCCAAATATGGTGAAGTGTTATGTAGTCGACGTTCACATAACACCACTAGAGGAAAAGATAACATACAGCATATCAAAATACCGAACAAATATCAAATCCACATGACTACTATTAACATGACTTATCCCATGTCCTCAGGAACAAAAGTAACTACTCACAAAACATAATTATAATCATGATCAGAGGTGTAATGAATATCATCAAGGATCTGAACATAAACTCTTCCACCAAGTAATCCAACTAGCATCAACTACAAAGAGTAATCAACACTACTAGCAACCTTACAAGTACCAATCGGAGTTGCGAGACGAAGATTGGTTACAAGAGATGAACTAGGGATTGGAGAGGAGATGGTGCTGATGAAGATGTTGATGAAGATGCCTCCCCTCCGACGAGAGGAGTGTTGGTGATGACGATGACAACGATTTCCCCCTCCGGGAGGGAAGTTTCCCTGGCAAGATCGTCCTGCCGGAGCTCTAGATTGGATCTGCTCAAGTTCCACCTCGTGGCGGCGGCGAAACCACAAAAAAGCTCCCTCTGATTTTTTTTCTGGACCAGGACGCTTCATATAGCAAAAGAAGGGGGCTAGTGGGCCGTCAGGGAGCCCACAAGCCCCCACTCCGCCACCAGGGGGTGGCGGTGTCAGGGCTTGTGGCGCCCTGGCAGCCCCCCTCTGGTAGTTCTTTCGCCCAGTATTTTTTATATAATCCCAAAAAAAAACACGTAACTTTTCAGGGCATTTGGAGATGTGCAGAATAGTGGACTAGGATTTGCTCCTTTTCTAGTCCAGAATTCCAGCTGCCTGAATTCTCCCTCTTCAAACAAACCTTGCAAAATAAGAGAGAAAAGGTATAAATATGGTACCACAAGTAATATAACAGCCCAAAAAGCAATAAATATCAACATGAAAGCATGATGCAAAATGGACGTATCAACTCCCCCAAGCTTAGACCTCGTTTGTCCTCAAGCAAAAACCAAGTTCAATAAACATGTCCACATGTTGAGGAACGAAGGTGTCGATAAAACATAATACGGACATGAGGGCATCATGATCACACATAGAACAGCAATACATCATAAAGATTCTTAGGGGAAAGTAACAATTCCTTCACAAAGCAAAGCATGAATCAAAAATCTTATCGAGAAGTAACCAACAATAAACCATAGTCATTGAAGCAATTGCAATTTATCACAACATCAGAAAGAGTCAAATAAGAGCTTGTAAGGCAAACCCACATACTCAATCATCTCTTTTGTTTTCCACAATTGTTACAACTCACGTGGTACTCATGGTGTCAAAGTTTCAGCTGGACACAGAGGAAGATAGGGGCTTATAGTTTTGCCTCCCAACCAGATACAAGATAAGCCCTTCGTAGAGGGAAGCAGAGGTTGTCATGCGCTTTTGAGGTTTGAATGTGTATCCTCTTAGTGCAGAGGAACGTCACTTTATATTGCCTCCTGTGATAAAGAACTTTATTATGCAGTCTGTCGCTTTTATGTCTTCCTCATCACAGGTTCGTACAAAGCTTATTTTCCACACACTAATAGATCATACATATTAGAGAGCAATTTTTATTGCTTGCACCGATGACAACTTACTTGAAGGATCTTATTAAATCCATAGGTAGGTATGGTGGACTCTCATGGCAAAACTGGGTTGGAGGTTTATGGATGCACAAGTAGTATCTCTACTTGGTGCGGGAGTTTTGGCTAATATGAGGTGGAAGCAACCGTCACATGCTAAGGGATCTCTAATCATATAACATTGTTTGGAACCAAGCAAACACAATTCATCATGTTTTCTTCCTTGTCCAACATCTACTCCTAGGCATGTAATAGTTTGGTGAGTGCTCACAATTGTAAAAAGTGTCTAAGATGATATATTTATATGTGAACCACTCTTTCCTTAATACTTCTTATTAATTGCAACAATGACTGAGGTCTATGTTGATTTATTCTCAACAAGTTTTAATCATCATGCGTGTCATAAGTGAATTTATCACTTTCCATAAGATCGTCTCATGATCTTTCATGCTATCGTTCTTTTCATACTTTTGATCATGGCACAAAGCAAAGCCCTTGACTAAGACACTCTTTATTATAAAGTTCGTAAGCTCGAATACATCGGGAGAGAGACAAAAGAAAAAGACTCAAACTAAACACTAAAGACTTATTCCTCTAAAAGAAGAAATAAAAACTGAAAAGGAAAGAACTAAAACAAAGGTAAAAGCAAAAGATATAAAGGTGATACGATACCAGGGTAACTCCCCCAAGCTTGGCAGAAGCCAAGGGGATTGCCCATACCAATGCTTAGTTGTCTTCCTTTGGTGGTGATGGTGGTGGAGTTGTTGAAGCAGTCTTGAGCTTGTCTAATTTACACTTGAGCAAAAAGTTCTGCTCCCTTAGATCGTCATTTTCTTCCTCAAGTTTCAACGCTCTATGGCAAAGTTCCTGCTTACTCTCCTGCAAGAAACGAGAAGGGATAAACAAGGTCTTAGGCTTCTTCCTATGGTCAGGGAGGCTTGACTTCTTGAACTCCACATAGGTGTTTGCAGGTTGAGGTAGAGGAGCCTCCTCTTCATCGGAACTCGTTTGCTCCTTCCCTTTGGGCTCATAGTCCTCTTCCTCATCAGTGGTCCAGCCATATGGTTCTAAGTCCCCATAGACCTTGGGGTTAGCAAGGTAGTCAGCCACATAGCTCTCCCCCTCTCAATCCTGGGAAGACATCTTGACCTAGATCTGCGGCAGAAACAAGCTCGAAACGAAAACAAAGGAAAACTGCGCGATACGGAGATCAAAACCTTCGGGCGACTATATATTGATTTTTTTGGGCCAGAAGGAGTCCTCCGCAAGAAAACGGAGTCCGGGAGGCACACGAGGTGCCCACAAGCTTGCCCTCCTCCACCAGGGGGGTAGGGGGCCGTGGCAGGGCTTGTGGCCGCCTCGTTCGCTCTCCGGACTGCTTTTTATTTTTCTAATTTTTCAAAAATTCCAAAACGGAAGAAATTTCCTATTGGTAAAGTATCAGAGTCCAATTTCTTACCGAAACAGATACATCTTCGTTTTCAAGGTCTGAAATAGGCTGATAAACATCCCTTATGTACTCCTCTGGAGTTATGACATTGATGATATTGGTCTCAACATTTATGGGAGTACCAGAGATGTAATGCTTGATTCTTTGCCCATTTAGCACTGTAGGAAAATTTCCTTCCGTGTTATTGATTTTGATGGCACCGGAACGATATACTTCCTCGATAACATAGGGACCTTCCCATTTAGAGAGAAGCTTGCCTGCAAAGAATCTCAAATGAGAATTGTATAGCAAGACATAATCACCTACATTGAACTCTCGTTTCTGTATTCGTTTGTCGTGCCATCTATGAACCTTTTCCTTGAACAACTTGGCATTCTCATATGCCTGGGCTCTCCATTCATCTAACGAGTTGATATCAAACAACCGCTTCTCACCGGCAAGTTTGAAATCAAAGTTGAGCTCTTTGATTGCCCAATAAGCTTTGTGTTCCAGCTCAAGAGGTAAATGACAGGCCTTACCGTAAACCATTTTATACGGTGACATGCCCATGGGATTCTTATAAGCAGTCCCATAAGCCCATAGTGCATCGTCAAGTTTTCTAGACCAGTTCTTTCGAGATCTATTGGCGGTCTTTTGTAGGATCAACTTGATCTCCCTATTACTCAACTCCACTTGACCACTAGACTGAGGATGATAAAAAGATGCAACTCTATGGTTGACATCATACTTAGCTAGCATCTTGCGGAAAACACCATGAATGAAGTGTGAACCGCCATGAGTCATCAAGTATCTAGGGACTCCAAATCTTGGGAATATGACTTCTTTAAGCATCTTAATAAAGGTGTCGTGATCAGCATTTTTAGTGGGGATAGCTTCTAACCACTTAGTAACGTAATCCACAACAACTAAGATGCCCATTGGAACTCGGGAAGGGTCCCATATAATCAAAGCCCCAGACATCAAATGGTTCAATGACAAGTGAATAGTTCATAGGCATTTCCTGACGCTTACTGATGTTCCCTATTCTTTGGCATTCGTCACAAGACAAGACAAACTTACGGGCATCCTTGAAGAGAGTGGGCCAATAGAAACCTGATTGCAATACCTTGTGGGCAGTTCTATCTCCAGCATGGTGTCCTCCGTAGGCTTCGGAATGACACTTCTTCAGGATCTGTCCCTGTTCATGTTCAGGCACACAATGTCTAATAATACCATCTACTCCTTCCTTTTAAAGGTGATGATCATCCCAAAAGTAGTATCTCAAATCAAAGAATAGTTTCTTCTTTTGCTGATAGGTGAAACTAGGTGGTATGTATTTGGCTACGATATAGTTTGCATAATCGGCATACCACGGTGCACTATGTGAAGTGCGGATGACATTCAATTGCTCATCAGGAAAGTTGTCATCAATAGGTAGTGGGTCATCAAGGACATTCTCTAGCCTAGACAAGTTATCTGCTACAGGGTTATCAGCACCCTTTCGGTCAACGACGTGCAAATCAAATTCCTATAGCAGGAGAACCCATCTGATCAGCCTAGGCTTAGCGTCCTTCTTCTCCATAAGGTACTTAATAGTAGCATGATCAGAGTGAATAGTGACTTTGGAGTCAACTATATAAGATCTGAACTTTTCACATGCAAACACGACTGCTAAAAATTCCTTCTCCATAGTGGCATAGTTTCTTTGGGCACTTTCTAGAGTTTTACTAGCGTAGTGAATGACATTCAAATTCTTGTAAACTCTTTGTCCTAGAACAGCACCAACAGCATAATCACTAGCGTCGCACATGATTTCAAAGGGCATGTTCCAGTCAGGTGGTTGAACAATAGGTGCGGTTATCAAATCCTTCTTAAGTATTTCGAAGGCTTCCTCACAGTCCTCATCAAAAACAAAAGGAACATCCTTCTGCAAGAGGTTGGTAAGAGGCCTAGTAATCTTAGAGAAGTCTTTAATGAACCTTCTATAGAAACCAGCATGACCTAGGAAACTTTGTATACCTCTGATATCTGTGGGGCAAGGCATTTTCTCAATTGCATCAACCTTAGCCTTATCAACTTCAATGCCTCTTTCAGAGATTTTGTGTCCTAAGACGATACCTTCATTAACCATAAAGTGGCACTTCTCCCAATTCAAGACGAGGTTGGTTTCTTCGCATCTCTGTAAGACTCGATCAAGGTTGCTGAGGCAATCATGAAAGGAAGACCCATAAAAGGAGAAGTCATCCATGAAAACCTCGACGATCTTTTCACATAAGTCAGAGAATATAGCCATCATACATCTTTGGAAGGTGGCAGGTGCATTACATAAGCCAAAAGGCATACGTCTATAGGCAAAGGTACCGAAAGGGTAGGTGAAAGTGGTTTTCTCTTGATCAGATTGTCCAACAGGTATCTGCGAGAAACCTGAATAACCGTCTAGAAAGCAGAAGTGTGTGTGTTTTGATAGCCTTTCAAGCATTTGGTCGATAAACGGCAAAGGATAATTATCTTTCCTGGTTGCCTTTTTCAGTTTCCAGAAGTCTTTCACCATTCTATAGCCGGTAATAATCCTTTGTGGGATTAGTTCATCCTTATCATTAGGAATGACGGTGATACTTCCCTTCTTAGGTACGCAATGTACTGGACTTACCCAATCACTATGAGCAACAGGATAAATGATTCCTGCCTCCAAAAGCTTTAATATTTCTTTTCTAACGACCTCTGTCATCTTAGGATTTAATCTCCTTTGATGATCAGCAACTGGTTTAAAGTCAGGATCAGTTTTAATCTTGTGCTGACATAGAGTAGGACTAATACCCTTAAGATCGTCAAGAGTATATCCAATAGGAGCGCTGTGCTTCCTCAGAGTTCTTAGTAACTTCTTCTCTTCGTGCTTTGAGAGGAGAGCACTAATAATGACAGGTATATCTCCTTCTCATCAAGATAGGCATACTTAAGAGTATCAGGCAACTGTTTAAGCTCGAAAACAGGATCACCCTTTGGTGGGGGAGGATCCCCAAGCAGTTCAACAAGCAAATTATTCTTGAGAATAGGATATTGTTCTAAGACAGTTTTATCTATCTCATCTCTCTCCTCCATCTGCATATCATTTTCATGCTCAAGCAGATATTGCTCTAAAGGATCCGTAGGAGGTACGGCAATAGAGGCAAGAGCAATGATTTCATTCCTACCAGACGACTCTCTTTCATGAGGTTGTCTTCCAAACTTGGAGAAGTTAAATTCATGAGACACACCCTCGAAACTTACTGTGACAGTCTGCTTAATGCAATCAATGTGAGAATTGACAGTGTTGAGAAAGGGTCTACCAAATATGATGGGACAAAAGCTATCTTGTGCAGTACCAAGGACGAGGAAATCAGTAGGATACTTCGTCTTACCACACAGGACTTCTATGTCTCTCACAATTCCCAGAGGGCAGATAGTGTCTCTATTAGCTAGCGTAATAGTGACATCAATGGGTTCTAACTCAGCAGGTGCAATCTCGTCTTTGATTTCATCATATAGAGAACGGTGTATTGCACTAACACTAGCTCCCATATCACATAAACCATGGTAACAGTGATCTCCTATCTTGACAGAAACAACGGGCAGGCCAACTACAGGTCCGTATTTGTCTTTCGCGTGAGGTTTAGCAATTCTAGCGGAGTCCTCACAGAATTTGATAACATGCCCATCTATGTCTTCAGCTAAGAGATCTTTGATAATAGCAACACTAGGTTCAACTATAATTTCCTCAGGGGGTGCAAGTGGTCTAATGTAACCCCTACGTATCACAGTTGGAGCTTTAGAATAATCCTTTATCCTAGCAGGGTATGGTGGTTTCTCAGTGTAAGCACAAGGAACAACAGGATCACTAAAAGCAATGACTTTCTCCTCAACTAGATTGGTTTTGGCTATGTTGCTTTCTACACGAGGATGATATTTAAACCACTTCCCTTTGGGAAGATCAACATGAGCAGCAAAAGATTCACATAGAGAAGCTACTATCTCAGAGTCAAGTCCATACTTAGCGCTCAAATCTCTAAAAGTATTTGTCTCAACAAAAGATTTAACGCAATCAAACTGGAAATTCATACCTAACTCCTTACCGTCCACCAGCTCCCAATCTTCAGATTTGCGTTTGATTCTCTCCAATAAATTCCACTTGTGATCAATATCCTTCTTCATAAAAGAACCAGCACAAGAAGTGTCAAGCATGGTACGATCTTCATGAGAAAGCCGAGCATAAAAGTTTTGAGTGATGATTTCCCTCGAGAGCTCATGATTGGGGCATGAATATAGCATTGATTTAAGCCTCCCCCAAGCTTGAGCTATGCTTTCCCTGTCACGAGGCCAAAAGTTATAAATAAAGTTCCGATCATGATGTACTAAATGCATAGGATAGAACTTTTGATGAAATTCCAATTTCAACCGATTCTAGCCCCATGATCCAGTATCATCACATAGCCTATACCATGTCAACGCCTTATATTTCAAAGATAAAGGAAAGTCTTTCTTCTTTACCTCATCCTCGGGAAAACCTGCAAGCTTAAATAAACCACAAACTTCATCTACATAGATTAGATGCAAGTCTGGATGTGAAGTTCCATCTCATGTGAAAGGGTTAGCCTGCAGTTTCTCAAGCATACCCGAAGGAATTTCATAAAACATATTTTCAGTAGGTACCTCAGGTTGAGGAACAACTCCTCGTGCTTCCGTTCGTGGTGAAGATACCCCGAACAAACTCCTCAAAGGAACAGTTTCCATAGTGACAAGTGACAATAAATTTCAGCACAGTATAAAAACGTTTCCTTACCAAAGGCGCTTCACTCCCCGGTAACGGCGCCAGAAAAGAGTCTTGATGACCCACAAGTATAGGAGATCAATCATAGTCCTTTCGAGTGTCGAACCCAATGAGAAGCAGAAGGCTCTGATAAACGGATTTCAACAAGGTAATAACTACAAGCACTGAAAGTAGCGGTAACAAGTGATTGTGTAGCGAGGTGAAACGTAGCAAGCAAAGAGTAACAAGTAACAAGTAGTAGCAACGGTGCAGCAAGTGGCCAAATCCCTTTTGCAGCAAGGGACAAGCCTGAACAAAGTCTTATAGGAGGAAAAACGCTTCCGAGGACACACACGAATTTCTGTCATGCTAGTTTCATCATGTTCATATGATTCGCGTTCGTTACTTTGATAGTTTGATATGTGGGTGGACCGGCGCTTGGGTACTGCCCTTACTTGGACAAGAATCCCACTTATGATTAACCTCTCTCGCACGCATCCGCAACTACAAAAGAAGAATCAAGACAAAGTCTAACCATAGCATTAAACTAGTGGATCCAAATCAGCCCCTCACGAAGCAACGTGTAGACTGGGGTTTAAGCTTCTGTCACTCCAGCAACCCATCATCTACTTACTACTTCTCAATGCCATCCTCTAGGCCCAAATATGCTGAAGTGTTATGTAGTCGACGTTCACATAACACCACTAGAGGAAAAGATAACATATAGCATATCAAAATACAGAACGAATATCAAATGCACATGACTATTATTAACATGACTTATCCCATGTCCTCTGGAACAAAAGTAACTACTCACAAAATATAATCATAATCATGATCAGAGGTGTAATGAATAACATCAAAGATCTGAACATAAACTCTTCCACCAAGTAATCCAACTAGCATCAACTACAAAGAGTAATCAACACTACTAGCAACCTTACAAGTACCAATCGGAGTTGCGAGACAAAGATTGGTTACAAGAGATGAACTAGGGAGTGGAGAGGAGATTGTGCTGATGAAGATGTTGATGAAGATGCCTCCCCTCCGACGAGAGGAGTGTTGGTGATGACGATGGCGACGATTTCCCCCTCCAGGAGGGAACTTTCCTCGGCAGGATCGTCCTGCCGGAGCTCTAGATTGGATCTGCTCAAGTTCCGCCTCGTGGCGGCGGCGAAACCACGAAAAAGCTCCCGTATGATTTTTTTTTCAGGACCAGGACGCTTCATATAGCAAAAGAGGGGGCTAGTGGGCCGTCAGGGAGCCCACAAGCCCCCACTCCGCCACCAGGGGGTGGCGGTGTCAGGGCTTGTGGCGCCCTGGCAGCCCCCCTCTGGTAGTTCTTTCGCCCAGTATTTTTTATATAATCCCAAAAAAATCCACGTAACTTTTCAGGGCATTTGGAGATGTGCAGAATAGTGGACTAGGATTTGCTCCTTTTCCAGTCCAGAATTCCAGATGCCTGAATTCTCCCTCTTCAAATAAACCTTGCAAAATAAGAGAGAAAAGGCGTAAATATGGTACCACAAGTAATATAACAGCTCAAAAAGCAATAAACATCAACATGAAAGCATGATGCAAAATGGACGTATCAGACATCATGGTCAAATCTCATCGTAAGGAGTCGCTGTTGGAGGATCTCAAAGAAACATTCGACAACCTGAGTGTTTACCAAATGAGGCTTAACCCCACCAAGTGCGTATTTGGTCTCCCGGCGGGGAATCTGTTGGGTTTCTTGGTGTCAGAACGAGGAATCGAGGCCAACCCAGAGAAGATTGCCGCGATTACTTCACTTGGGAAACCAGCCAATGTCAACCAAGTACAACGCATGGCGGGTCGAATCGCGGCTTTGAGCCGTTTCATAAGTCGGCTTGGGGAGAAGACCATCCCTCTCTATCAGCTACTCAAGAAGACCGATCGTTTCATGTGGACAGATGAGGCCAACGATGCTTTCAAAGCCTTGAAGCAGCAATTAGCTAACCCGCCGGTCCTAGCGGCTCCGGCAGACAAAGAGCCTATGCTCTTGTACATTGCGGCTAATTCCAGAGCCGTCAGCGTGGCAATAGTTGTCGAGCGAAAGGAGGAAGGGACGGAATACCCCGTCCAAAGGCCGGTATATTTCATCAGCGAAGTCCTTACCCTCTCCAAGCAACGTTACCCGCATTGGCAAAAGTTGGTTTTTGGGGTGTTCATGGCGAGTCGAAAGTTGAAGCATTACTTTCAGGAACACCCGGTCACGGTCGTCAGCTCCGCTCCCCTCGGCGACATTATACATAACCGAGAGGCCACTGGACGGATTGCTAAATGGGCCATTGAGCTAGGTCCTCATCAGATTCGGTATACACCTCGGACAGCTATCAAGTCTTAAGCGCTCGTGGACCTCATCAATGATTGGACCGGGTTACAAATCCCTGAGAAAAGACCAGATCTTACATATTGGACCATCTACTTTGATGGGTCCAGACAGTTGGAAGGCTCGGGGGCTGGCATGGTGATAACTTCGCCTCACGGTGACAAGTTTTGCTATGTCCTCCGACTCATGTTTCCATGTACTAACAATGCAGCACAATACGAAGCTTTGCTTCATGGTTTGCGACTCGCCAAGGAGATGAACCTCACGAGAGTGAGATGCTTGGGCGATTCCGATCTGGTGGCGCAACAGGTTTCTAGCACTTGGGATTCACGAGACCCATTGATGGCGGCTTATAGACGGGCTGTGTCGGACGTGGCGGGTCATTTCAGTGGCTACCAAGTGGATCACATCGATCGACGGCTTAATGAAGCAGCGGACGCTCTTTCCCGCCTCGGTTCTCAGCGTAAGCCGGTTCCTCCCAATGTCTTTTTGGATATATTATATAACCCGTCAGTAAAACTGCCTTTGGAAGAAGACCTGGCGGTACCAGACCCCGAATCTCAACTCGTGGCGGCTCTTCACGCTACTCCGAATTGGGTGATTCCCTATATGGCGTATCTCACCAGATGCGAGTTACCTGCCGATGATTTGCTAGCTCGCCAAGTTATCCGCCGGTGCAAATCTATGGTCATACATAATGGCGAGTTACATAAGCCTAGCACCTCAGGAGTATTCCAAAGATGCGTTTCTTCTGAGGAAGGTTGTATGATCCTCAATGAGATTCATGTGGGCGACTGTGGTCATCATGCTGGATCCAGTCCTTGGTTTCTAAAGCCTTCAGGCATGGGTTCTATTGGTTGACGGCTCACGCAGACGCGGAGGAAATCGTTCGCCGATGTGATGGCTGCCAAAAGTTTGGGCGACAGACGCATGTGCCAGCTCAGGAATTGCGGATGATACCAATCACTTGGCCGTTTGCAGTCTGGGGGCTCGATATGGTCTGCCCTTTCAAAATGTCGTGTAATAAAAAGACTCATCTGTTGGTGGCGGTTGACAAATTTACCAAATGGGTGGAAGCAGAACCTGATAGCAGTTGCGGCGCCGAGACAGCTGTCAAATTCTTGAAAAAGCTAATTTTTCGGTTTGGATATCCACATAGTATCATTACAGATAATGGCACCAACCTTTCCAAAGGTGCAATGCAAGAGTTTTGCTCATGGGAGCATATCCGACTTGATGTTTCTGCGGTGGCGCACCCCCAGTCTAATGGACAGGCAGAGAGGGCGAATTAGGAAATATTACGAGGGATTAAGCCCCGACTCATGGTGCCCTTGGAATGCACGACCAGGATGTTGGGTTGAGGAATTGCCATCAGTTCTATGGATTATCAGGACGACTCCAAACCGCTCGACGGCTTTTACTCCCTTCTTCCTGGTCTATGGGGCGGAGGCGGTGTTACCAAGCGACATCAAACATGATTCTCCGCGAGTCACCGCTTACATGGAGCAGGACAACGAGTCATCACGGCAAGACTCGCTGGACGCCTTGGAGGAGGAACGTGACTTTGCCGTGTCACGGTCGGCGATTTACCAATAGGATTTACGCCGTTATCATAGTCGTCGGGTCAAGAGCCGAGCTTTCCAAGAAGGCGACTTAGTGCTCCGTTTGATTCAAGATCATACCGGTATGCACAAGTTGTCACCTCCATGGGAGGGACCGTTTGTCATTAGCAAGAATCTTCGGAACGGCTCCTACTATTTGATGGATCTTCGTCCAGATCGACCAACCACGGAGGTTGAGACAACTCGCCCCGGAACATAGCCCATCTGCGGCCTTATTATACATAGAGCCATGAGCTCCCTTTTTCTCTTTTATCAAGTTTTTGTAATCCATGAATTATGAAAGCAATAAAGCCGGCACCCACGAACTTCAGGGTCCTTTTCCGTTTCAGCTTTTGAAAGCATGAGTCTTTATTGTTCTATAAGTCGCCCAAACATGGACACTATCAGCATCAGAGAGCATAAGTCGCCATGCTGCACTTATTTCAAAACTGGATGTTGGTAAGCCAAAGAGGACCAAAAGTTGCCATGTCGCACGGTTCAAACATAGGCGCCTTATATGGTTTTTTCAGAAGTAAACCGGCTTACTTGGGGGCTACTAGTCCCCAAGTCGTTTTGCAGTAAGAGCGTATACGCTTCTGTAATCCTATGCCTGCTTTCTTCCTAAACCATAGGTCACTTGGGGGCTTCCACTCATTGAGTTCAGCCTGAATACCCTCTTGGCTAGCGAAAAATTACCGCATTACAAATGGTTATACTGGACTATGTGTTGAACAAGTCGCCACATGGACCTATGTACTCAAGGCGAGTCAATCTGTTATTTGGACCCTGAAATCGTCTTGGTTAAAACATAAAAGGTACCGACCAGAGTCACACATGGAAAATAGAGAAACCATTGGTTCATTGAACCCGCTTCACAGAAGCTTAACTCGCGCCTGATCAGCCGGTCTAAAATAACAAAGCTTTCTTGAAAAGCTTCCCAAGGGTAACACTAGAGTTATTCAGACTCGTCTTATCCTATCGAAACTCATTAAGTCAATAAACTTTTCTTTTGAACTAGTCTTGATTATAACTAGCCCTGGCTCATGTTTTTCCTAACCCGGGGGCTGATTTATCTCTCGCCATAATTCAGGGGGCTGGTTTATTCCTCGACATACACTTGCTGGAATAAAGTTATTGTTTTCCTAACAGACCAGGACAAATTTGGAGCCATTACTTGGTTCATGCAAAAGTTGTAGGCGAGTCATAAAAAGGTTCAGGGACTACAAATGGTTCCGTCCAAAAGACGATATGGCATGTTTGGTGTTTCACACACACTAGCAAGATAATTACATGGCTCTCATGACCAAAATGGGCATCATTCCCCAGCAAAGGAAGAATCCATGGGCGAGTCAAGCCGCCGCCGAGTCGCCTTGCCTTGAGCTTTCTCTGCCTTCAATCCGTAAGACGCCCAGCTTCCAGTTACACTTGGACAAGGCGATGAACTCATCCTCCTCGGACAGGAAGTGAGACAAGTCCAAGTCAAGATTAAAAGGATTCCTGGGGCGGCTGGGAACCAAGCTAGCGATCTGATATGAAGGAGGCGTCACTTTCTTTTTGTTTTCATCATAGGTGGCTTGATACTTCTTCAGGTCAAAACTCGCCGCGAGTTGAGTCGCCGCATAATGCGATTCTACGATGGTGCGCTTATAATCCACTTCGGTGAATTCTGTGCCATCAACCTTCAGCTCAGGGTAGCCGGCGACTATCTCCTCGGTTTTGAGCTCTGGGGCATATGCAAGGCACCGACTTAGGGTGTTCAACACACCTGTTCGGGCGACTGATCTCTTTAATTCTTCTACTTGAAGAGGCAGCATGGACAAGAAGCTGAGAATTTGCTTGATGGTCATTGTTGGTTCCTTACAGCCCATCACTGCCTTGATTGATAACATGCCTCCCGTGTACAGCTGCTCAGCAAAGGTGTATATGGCCCTCAATTTGGTCATACAGTCGTCTGGCAGCTTGACGACTCGGGCACCTGCAACAGGGGCATAAGTATTTGGAGATTTTTTGATCCCAACCTGGTTAATCAAAAGAAGTTCATCGATCAAACTTACCAAACATGGCGACTGTCATATTAGATACATGCTTTTTCAAGCCAGTCAGCTCCTGTTAGGCGGCTTTCAGTTTTTCTTCTGCTTCTTCCGCACGCTTCAAGATGGCGACTTGGTCGGCGTTGGCTTTCTTCTCAAACTTCTCCTGGTCAGCCTTCATTTTTTCTAACTCGGCCTGCAGCAAGCGGAATTTAGCCTCTAGCCCAGAGTAAGCATCCTGTTGACCAGTCAAATTCTTCTTTAAGTCGACTACCGCCGCCTCACTCTGGGCCATAGACTCCTGCACGTAATATTTGGGGAGACAAGTCTCAGAATTTTTGCAAGCAATACTCCTGACACTTGGGGGCTAATGTATGATTTTTGTCAAAAAGTCATACCACATACAAGACCCGGCTCATCTTCAAAAAAGATGACCCGGCCTTTGGGGGCTACAGGTTGAAGTTTTCTATTACAAGACCCGCCTCATCTTCAAAAAAGATGACCCAACCCTTGGGGGCTACAGGTTGAAGTTTTCTATTACAAGACCCGGCTCATCTTCGAAAAAGATGACCCGGCCCTTGGGGGCTACAGGTTGAAGTTTTCTACTGCAAAGACCCGGCTCATCTTCAAAAAGATGACCCGGCCCTTGGAAGGCTAATGAGTATAGGAACACATATTCGCATACCTCGTGTTTGGTCCTCATAAGGCGGAGCAGGCTTTTGTTCAGCTCAAAATCCTTCTCCAGTTGAGTTGTGAAGCCGCAACATAGCTGGTCGAATTCCAGCTTCTCGTATTGGGGAAGTTTGAGGTGTTCTTAGTCGCCATCAGGGGAAAGGCGACTCGCCTTCGAGGTATGTTTGGAGAGCACGACAGTTGGAGGGTAGAGTAGCCAAAGCCGGTAACCACGACGTCTGGGTCGTCGGTCGCCTTCAGAGGGCTCGGCTGGTTACTTTGACCAGCGGTTTCTTTCAAAATGACGGGCGAGTCATCCCGGGCATCGGGAATATCGCCTGCAGGAATATCGCAAGCCGCCTTTTTCTCCCTTTCAGCTTCAGGAACAGATGTGCCCGTGCCTAAGGCATCAGATGTTTGTTGTGCAGAAGGAGAGTCGCCGGCCTTCCTCTTCTTTGCTTGTGCCCTGCGATGAAGTGCCAAGGTTAAAAAGCACATGTTATTGTTTAAGAAGCTTGGGTTAACAATGAAGACTTACCCTTGCACACGAACCATCGGCGGGAGAGCAGAGATGGCCGAGTCGCCAGATGTGGGAGGAGAAGTCTGACAGGACAAAGACTTAAAGGTCACAAAAATGGCGGGTTATATTTCACAAGGCAAAAGATATAACAAGACAAAAGTGTATGTCACTGGTCCGTTTCCGACCGGTCGTCTTCTCGAGCAGTCCAGTAACCAAGTCGCCAGAGCGACTGCGGGTCTTGCGAGAAGGGGTGAATTTTGCTTTCTTCAGAAGGAAATCAGGGTCCATATAAGCATAAGGATGAGATATGGGCACTTTTCCGCAGATCCTTCTAGCTGGTCTAGGGGAAGAAGAAGGTGAGTCGGAAGAAATGGAAATTACCTCGACTGCATCATTCTTGCTTTCATCGTCATCACCCTACATGTAAACATAATATGGTATAAGCTTAAGTCGGAACATATAGAGAAGGGACAAGGGAAAAGCCTTACCTCAGAATTTTCCTCGTCTACGTGAGAGTCGCCAACAAAAGATGAATCTTTGGTGGCGGTTTTCTTCCTGCTCACCGTCTTCTTCTTCGTGGTTGGCACCTTGGTGGACTTTGGGGGACGGCTTTGGGACCCCTCCACCAAAACACATTGGTTTTCTGGCAAACAATGGCAGGTCTTTAACCACGAGAGTTGCTAAGTATAAACAACACAAGTGGCGGCTTAGATTCTTACTCGAGGCACCGGGTTGGCATGGAAGAAGCCTCTAAGGCCGATCTTGGCACATTCTTCTAGAGACTCGCCGGTTAATCTCTTGATGACTCCGACGATTTTGCTTTCTGAAAGTTGGCGGCGACTGGAGCGCTGTGGATGCTCTATAGTGCCATCATAATCATACATCAACCCGTCGCGGCGGCTCAAGGGAAGGATATTCCACTCTATCCAGTGGCGGAACAGGTCGATCCCGATGAGCCTGTTGTTGTACAAGAATTTAAGATCTAAAAAGAGTGGAATGAACTCCGACTCTTCTTCTTCTTCGGTAAGCTTGTCAGGGAATTTGAAGTCCAAAGGCAAACGGACTGCTCTGAAACCCGGAAGAGGGTTCTCGCCTGGTGGAGCAGTGTTCTGGCAGTAGAACCATGACTCGGCCCATCCTTTGGGGTGGCTGGGCAAAAGAACTGCCGGGAATCCACGCTCGTTGCGTCTCTGAACGTTGACTCCTCCAAGCTCATGGTTGGGACCGTTGGAGAACTTGGTTTGGCGGTTTAAGTGGAAGAAGTTCTAGAACAAAGGGATCTAGGGTTCTTTCTGTAAGTACACTTCACACAAGACCTTGCATTGGCATAGATTGGTGATGGAATTGGGTCCTAGGTCTTGAGGATGAAGCTTGTGAAAGTGCAGGGCGTCTCGGAAGAATTTTGATCCAGGCGGCTTGAATCCACGCTCGAGGTAGTCAGTAAAGATCACCACTTCTCCTGGCCGCGGGTAGGGAATCAACTCGCGCGGGGTGGTTCTCCAACCAATAATCTCCTTACTGTCAAGGAGACCCGCCTCAACTTATTTCTCAAGTGTGGCATCGTCGACTTTGGTTGGCAACCAATCACACTTCGTGATGCTCATGACTAGAAAAAATAACGGAGTGCGAGGTGACTCAGCCAAGATTAGAAAGTATTCTAACCCGTTGGTACGTGTCTATGGTGTTCACAAAAGGGTTTGGTAACTCGCCCACCAGACTGAAAGAAAGGGGCGTCCTGACTATAGTAATTAAACTGAGTCGCCATGAAGGCTGAAGTTAAAAGGCGACTCTTGGAAATGTTCTTGTCCTTAGAGATATTCTCAATGGGTAAAAACAAACATGTTTCTATGGACACGCGGAAAGCTATCGATCGACGGACAGGTAAAAAATAAGAAAATATCGTCCGAGGTAATGGCGATGAACTGCGTGTATAGTACAACTACAGAGCTGGTCAACACAACATGGATTTGAACTAGCGGGAGGTTGAGATTAAAATGGCCGATGCCTATTGCAATCTGAAGCTAATCACGGCAACGGGGAGCAGATCTAACATATCTCGAGGTGTTCATCCTGCTATGGAGTTGAGAGCTACGGTCATGGAGTTCTTGGTCTACACCTAAGAGAGGGAAGAAGCATACCTGACAGCAGGGGATTGCCGCCGAGAACGGAGGCTCGCGCCTTCGTGTTCCTTGCCGCCGGAGCGCCGCGGTCGATGGAGAAAGACTCCGGGAGCCGAGGATGATGCCGGGCGCTGGAGCCGAGGACGACGCCGGGACACTGGAGCTCGGAGACGATGTCGGGAGGCCGGTGCGCGGAGACGAAGGCGAAGGCAAGGTAGACTGGGGGTAGGTGACGAGGTTCCTCTCCCCCACCCCCCCCCCCCCCCGCCACCCCATTTCTCTCGTTATTTAAGGAGCCGGAACGGGAAACGAGGCTGTCAATGCAGGAATCAAGGCGACAAGTCAGTAAACACAATGATGGCGCCTAGATTTTCGGGATAAACAATTATGGGCGAAAGATTCGCTGACAGTTACAGTGTTTGGGAGCTGGAACCGAGGAGATGAGGCGACACCCTTTAATATTGTATGGCAACTCAGGTTAGAGCGCCACGAATGGCGACTCAGCATTCACCGAAGGCTGGAAATAAGGAGAATCGCCCCAAGATTGAAGGGAGTTTATTGACACGAATAAATTCATGATAATCTGGGGCCTAATGTTAGGGATGTTACCTGTGGGTAACCCGCCCTTAATGGGCCGGGTCACCAAAGGGGGGCGAATCACCTTTGACCACGTGTCCAGTGGCCCAGGAGTTGTGGGGCGGTTCAAGAAGACCGTGCGGATGATGGAACGTCAAGGAAGCTCTTGGTCGTGGGGAACACGACGACTTAGAGAAAAAGGAAAACTACCAAGTGTAGGATAGCAGGACTTTGTAAACCCTAGGGCCTCAACCTGTATATAAAGGCGAGTCCCAGGGAAGGGTCAGGAGAGTTAGAGAGAATCGAGAGCTAGGTCAGGCGAGTTACGCCCTCCTTGTAATCGAAACCATCGTCAATCTACACAAAGCAGGACGTAGGCTTTTACCTCTTCACGAGGGGTCGAACCTGGGTAAATCTGAGTCTCGCTTTCGCTCACCCCCTTTGAGTCGCCACCAAGGTGCGATGGATCCATCTTTAAGTCCTTTCACGAGGACATCTGTCGTGACAAAACCACGACAGAGGCGCCGCCACCTCCTGTTCTTCATCTGGAGAGCAGATCTGGAGTCCGTTTTGGGCTCCGGAGAGGGGAAATCGTCGCCATCGTCATCATCAACCTTCCTCCATCGCCAATTCCATGATGCTCTTCATCGTTCATGAGTAATCTCATCGTAGGCTTGCTGGACGGTGATGAGTTGGATGAGATCTATCATGTAATCGAGTTAGTTTTGACGGGGATTGATCCCTAGTATCCACTATGTTCTAAGATTGATGTTGCTACTACTTTGCCATGCTTAATGCTTGTCACTAGGGCCCGAGTGCCATGATTTCAGATCTGAACCTATTATGTTGTCGCCAATATATGTGTGTTTTAGATCCTATCTGGCAAGTTGTAGTCACCTACTATGTGTTATGACCCGGCAACCCCGGAGTGACAATAGCCGGAACCACTCCCGGAGAAGACCATAGTATGAGGAGTTCATGTATTCACCAAGTGTTAATGCGTTGGTCCGGTTCTTTATTAAAAGGAGAACCTTAATATCCCGTAGTTTCCATTAGGAACCCACTACCACGGGAGGGATGGACAATAGATGTCATGCAAGTTCTTTTCCCTAAGCACGTATGACTACATACGGAATACATGCCTCCATTAGATTGACGAACGAGAGCTAGTTACTTATCTCTCCGTGTTATAGTTGTTACATGATGAATCACATCCGTCATACTCATCCATCACCGATCCACTGCCTACGAGTCTTTTACTACTTGTCTTTGCTACGTTACTTTGTCCAGGCTTGTCCCTTGCTACAAAAGGGATTGGGCCACTTTGCTGCTACTGTTACTATTGTTGCTGCTACTGCTGTCACTTTTCTATTACTTGTTGCACGATCCTTTTTCGACACCGTTGTCGGGGAGGAATAGTTCTCCGTCCACGTGCAACTTACTAGCGCCATTGATACAACAGTTAGGAATAGTCTGCCGTCAACAGATCTTTTTTTGACACTGTTGCTATCATACTACTTTGCTACTAATACTTTGCTTGCAGACACTAATCTTTCAGGTGTAGTTGAATCTGGCAAACTCAGCTGCTAATACTTGAGAATATTCTTTCTCTTCCCCTTGTGGCGAATCAATAAATTTGGGTTGAATACTCTACCCTCGAAAACTGTTGCGATCCCCTACACTTGTGGGTTATCAGTTGGCATCCCACCTTTCTTCTACAACAATTATCGGTTAGTATCGGTTGAACCTAAGTTTTTGCTTCATCACATGTTTCGTGCTATACTTGAAGTTTTTTTTATTTTGTTTGAATAAGGTACTAAGGATCTGAAATTCTTAGATGGGAGAGTCTTCACATAGCCAAATAATTATTCAACTACTCATTGAGCTTCACTTATATCTTGTGGAGTAGTTTGTCTTTTGCTCTAGTGCTTCACTTATATCTTTGTAGAGCATTGAAATGGTTTTATTTTATAGAAATAGTTGAACTCTCATGCTTCACTTATATTATTTTGAGAGTCTTAAACAACATGGTAATTTGCTTAGGTTATGAATCTAGTCCTGATATGATGGGCATCCAGGAGGGATATAATAAAAAAAATCATATAGAGTGCATCGAATACTATGATAAGTTTGATTCTTTGCATATAGTTTTGATATATAAACATGGTGATATTAGAGTCATGCTAGTGAGTAATTATGGATTGGTAGAAATGCTTGTGTTAGAGTTTGTGATTCCCGTATCATGCACGTATGGTGAACCGCTATGCTAGGAAGTCGGAGCATGATGTTTTTATTGATTGTCATCCTTTGTGTGGCGGTCGGGATCGCACGATGGTTAACTCCTACCAACCCTTCCCCTAGGAGCATGCGTCTAGTACTTTGTTTTGATTACTAATAAAACTTTCGCAACAAGTATGTGAGTTCTCTCTGACTAATGTGAGTCCATGGTATATACGCACTCTCACCCTTCCACCATTGCTAGCCTCTCTAGTGTCGCGCAACTTTTGCCGGTGCATAAACCCACCATATACCTTCCTCAAAGCAGCCACCATACCTACCCATCATATCATTTCCATAGCCATTCCGAGATATATTGCCATGCAACTTCCACCGTTCCGTTTATTATGACATGCATCATCATTGTCATATTGCTTTGCATGATCATGTAGTTGACATCGTATTTGTGGCAAAGCCACTATTCATATCTTTCATGCATGTCACTCATGAGTCATTGCACATACCGGTACACTGCCGGAGGCATTCATATAGAGTCATATCTTTGTTCTAAGTATCGAGTTGTAAGTAAATAAAAGTGTGATGATCATCATTATTAGAGCATTGTCCCATGTGAGGAAAGGACGGAAGCTATGATTCCCTCACAAGTTGGGATGAGTATAAGAGGCCAAAGATCCCACAAAAAATGAATGAAAAAAATGAAAAAAAAGAGGCCAAAGAGCCCAAACAAAAAAAAGAGAAAAAGAGAGAAGGAACAATGCTACTATCCTTTACCACACATGTGCTTCAAAGTAGCACCATGATCTTCATGACAAAGAGTCTCATATATTGTCACTTTCATATACTAGTGGGAATTTCATTATAAAACTTGGCTTGTATATTCCAATGATGGGCTTCCTCAAATTGCCCTAGGTCTTCGTGAGCAAGAAATTTGGATGCACACCCACTTAGTTTCTTTTTGAGCTTTCGTACACTTATAGCTCTAGTGTATCCGTTGCATGTCAATCCCTAGTCACTCACATTGATATCTATTGATGGGCATCTCCATAGCCCGTTGATACGCCTAGTTGATGTGACCATCTCCTCCTTTTTGCCTCACAACCACCACCATATTCTATTCCACCTATAGTGCTATGTCCACGGCTCACGCTCATGTATTGCGTGAGAGTTGAAAAGGTTGGAGAAAGTAAAAGTGTGAAAACAATTGCTTGACTAAGACCGGGGTTGTTCATGATTTAAATACGTTGTGTGGGGAAGATGGAGCATGTTATTCCGAGAAGACATGATTGCTTTGTTAGTATGCTTGAAGTATTATTGTTCTTATGTCAATATTAAACTTTTTTGCTTTGAATCATATGGATCTGAATATTCATGTTACAATATATGTTAGGTAGCATTCCACATCAAAAATTCTGTTTTTATCATTTACCTGCTCGTGGACGAGAAGGAATTAAGCTTGGGGATGTTTGATACGTCTCCAACGTATCTATAATTTTTTATCGTTCCATGCTATTATATTATCAACTTTGGATGTTCTATATGCATGAATATGCTATTTTATATTATTTTTGGGACTAACCTATTGACCTAGAGCCCAGTGCCAGTTCCTGTTTTTTCCTTGTTTTTGACCTTTTTCAGATAGGAATATCAAACGGAGTCCAAACGGAATAAAACTTTCGCCGTGATTTTTTATGGAAAATAACAAAAATACCAGAAGAAAAAGATACCGGAGAGGAGTCCCGATGAAGCCACAAGCCAGGGAGGCACGCCCACCCCCCTGGGCGCGCCTGGGGGGCTCGTGACTCCCTCGTGGGTCCCCCTGACTTGTTCTCGATGCCATCTCGTCTTATAAATACAGAAACCTCTAGAAGTAAACCTAGATCAGGAGTTCCGCCGCTGCAAACCTCTATAGCCACCAAAACCAATCGGGAGCCCGTTCCGGCACCCTGCCGGAGGGGGAATCCATCTTCGGTGGCCATCTTCATCATCCCGGCGATCTCCATGACGAGGAGGGAGTAGTTCTCCCTCGGGTCTGAGGGTATGTACCAGTAGTTATGTGTTTGATCTCTCTCTCTCTCTCGTGTTCTTGAGATGTCATGATCTCGATGTACCGCGGGCTTTGCTACTATAGTTGGATCCTATGATGTTCTTCCTCCTCTCCCTTCTTGTAATGAATTGAGTTTCCCCTTTGAAGTTATCTTATCGGACTGAGTATTTAAGAACACTTGATGTATGTCTTGCACGTGTCTATCTGTGGTGACAATGGGATATTCATGTGAGTACTTGATGTATGTTTTGGTGATCAACTTGCGGGTTTCGTGACATCGGGAACCTATGCATATGGGTTGGCACACGTTTTGACTCTCCGGTAGAAACTTTGGGGCACTCTTTGAAGTTCTATGTGTTGGTTGAATAGATGATTCTGAGATTGTGTGATGCATATCGTATAATCATGCCCACGGATACTTGAGGTGACAATGGAGTATCTAGGTGACATTAGGGTCTTGGTTGATGTGTGTCTTAAGGTGTTATTCTAGTACGAACTCTAGGATAGATTGATCAGAAAGAATAACTTTGTGGTGGTTTCGTACCCGACAATAATCTCTTCGTTTGTTCTCCGCTATTAGTGACTTTGGAGTGACTCTTTGTTGCATGTTGATGGCTAGTTATATGAGCCAATTATGTTAGCATTGTTGAGAGAACTTCACTAGTGAAAGTATGAAACCTAGGCCTTGTTTCCACGCATTGCAATCCCGTTCGTGCTCACTTTTATTATTAATTACCTTGCTATTTTATAATTTCAGATTACAAAAACCTATATCTACTATCATATTTCACTTGTATCACCATCTCTTCGCCGAACTAGTGCACCTATACAATTTACCATTGTATTGGGTGTGTTGGGGACACAAGAGACTCTTTGTTATTTGGTTGCAGGGTTGCTTGAGAGAGACCATCTTCATCCTACGCCTCCCACGGATTGATAAACCTTAGGTCACCCACTTGAGGGAAAATTGCTACTGTCCTACAAACCTCTACACTTGGAGGCCCAACAATGTCTACAAGGAGAAGGTTGCATAGTAGACATCACACCTCCGCGTTCAGCACACGTACAACTCGATGACGACCCCCGCCTTCTCGATCCAGCAAGAGAGACGGGGAAGTAGATGAGTTCTCCGGCAGTGTGAGGGTGCGCCAATGATGGTGGTGATCTATTCCTGAACGGCTTCGCCTAAGCACCGCAAAAATCCTATCTAGAGGAAGAACTACAAACTAGAGGAGAGGGTAGCACGTGGCTGAAATTGTGTGTCTCAAAAATCCTCAATACCTCTAGTATATATAGGAGGGAGGGAGGGGAGGACAGATACGTCTCCGTCGTATATATAATTTTTGATTGTTTCATGCCAATATTCTACAAGTTTCATATACTTTTGGCAACTTTTTATACTATTTTTGGGACTAACATATTGATCCAGTGCCCAGTGCCACTTCCTGTTTGTTGCATGTTTTTTGTTTCGCGGAATATCCATACCAAACGAAGTCCAAACGTAATAAAAACATACGGGGATTTTTTTTGGAATATTTACGATTTTTGGGAAGAAGAATCAACGCGAGGCGATGCACGAAGTGCCCACAAGCCCTGTCGTCGCGGCCAGGGGGTGGGCCCGCGGCAGGCAGGCTTGTGGCCACTCCGTAAAGCGGTTGGAGCCCTTCTTTCGCTACAAGAAACATAATATTCGGAAGAAAATCGTGTTAACATTTCAGCCCAATCGGAGTTACGAATCTCCGAGAATTTAAGAAACGGTGAAACGCAGAATCTGGGAGCGCAGAAACAGAAGGACACACAGAGAGAGATCCAATCTCGGAGGGGCTCTCGCCCCTCCACCGCCATGGCGGCCATGGACCACAGGGGAAACCCTTCTCCCATCTAGGGTGGAGGTCAAGGAAGAAGAAGAAGAAGGAGGGGGGCTTGATACGTCTCCATCGTATCTACTATTCCAAACTCTTTTGCCCTTGTTTTGGACTCTAATTTGCATGATTTGAATGGAACTAACCTGGACTGACGATGTTTTCAGTAGAATTGCCTTGGTGTTATTTTTGTGCAGAAATCAAAGTTCTCCAAACGTCCTGAAAATTTACGGGGAGCAGTTTTGGAGAATATCAAAAATATCTGCGCCAAGTTCCACCTCGGGGGGTGGGCCAGTGGGCCACAAGCCCCTGCTCTGTCACCACCCCCCCTGGTGGCGGTGGGTAGGCTTGTGGGGCCCACAGGCACCTGCCGCCCCAACTCCAACTCTATAAGTTGGCTTTCGTCCCACAAAAAAATAAAAAGAGAAGTTTTCATCGCGTTTTCGATACGGAGGCGCCGCCAGCACCTGTTCTTCATCTGGAGGGCACATGTGGAGTCCGTCTTGGGCTTCGGAGAGGGGAAATCGTCGCCATCGTCATCATCAACCTTCTTCCCTCTCCAATTACATGAAGCTCTTCGTCGTTCGTGAGTAATCTATTCATAGGCTCGCTGGGCGGTGATGAGTAGGATGAGATCTATCATGTAATCGAGTTAGTTTTGATGGGGATTGATCCCTAGTATCCACTATGTTCTGAGATTGATGTTGCTACTACTTTGCCATGCTTAATGCTTGTCACTAGGGCCCGAGTGCCATGATTTCATATCTGAAATTATTATGTTGTCACCAATATATGTGTGTTTTAGATCCGATCTTGCAAGTTGTAGTTACCTACTATGTGTTATGATCCGGCAACCCCGGAGTGACAATAACCGGAACCATTCCCGGTGATGACCATAGTTTGAGGAGTTCATGTGTTCACCAAGTGCTAATGCGTTGGTCCGGTTCTTTATTAAAAGGAGAACCTTAATATCCCTTAGTTTCCTTTTGGACCCCGCTGCCACGGGAGGGATGGACAATAGATGTCATGCAAGTTCTCTTCCCTAAGCACGTATGACGACACACGGAATGCATGCCTACATCACATTGACGAACGGGAGCTAGCCACATATCTCTCCGTGTTATAGCTGTCGCATGATGAATATCATCCCAACAAATCACCAACCCATTGCCTACGAGTTTGTCCTACTATTGTTACTTGTCTTTCTCTGCTGCTACTACTACTATTGCTACTGATGTTACTTGTCTTGCTCTGCTGCTGCTGCTACTACTGTTGCTACTACTGTCGCTTGCTACTGTTGGTACTTGCTACTGCAGTCACTACTACTGTTCCTTGCCGCTGCTATTGCTCCTTACATTGCTGCTACCTGCTACACTGTTGGTTCGCTGGACGTTGACCGGAACTGACAATTTCCGTCAACGCGGCAACGGAGGCGCCATTGATACAATTGTTAGGAATAGTCTGCCATCAACAGATCGTTTCTGACACCGTTGTTATCATACTACTTTGCTATTACTACTGTGCTTGCATATACTAATCTTTCAGGTGTGGTTGAATCTGACAAATTCAGTTGCTAATACTTGAGAGTATACTCTCACCTCCCGACTGGCTTATCAACAAATTGGTTCGAATACTCTACCCTCAAAAACTTCTACGAACCCAGGCGCTGGTGGGCCATCAACAACATTCTTCCAGTCTCATTACTAGGGAGTGCTTTCAGCATTCTTCTGGTGCCGTTGCAGGAGAAGCTTTGTTTTCATAAGCATTCGTTTAGCTAATGCCAGAGATTGCAGATCAGCATTTTTCTGGCGCCGTTGCCGGGGAGGTATTGCTATATTCTCTGAGTTACTTGGGATTTATATCTACTGATTACTATGAGAATCTGAAGGATCCGAAGACCAAAGTCTTGCCCTCAACTACGAGGGGAGGTAAGGAATTGCCATCTAGCTCTGCACTTGATTCACCTTCAGTTATGAGTAAGTTTGCGACATCACCTCCTGCTAGAACTCTTGATATGTCGCCTGTGCTTGATGATGCTTGTGATACTACTGCTAGAGATGCTATGCTTGATACTATGCCTGATGATACTATGCTTCATACAATGCCTGATACTGCTAGAGATGTTATGCTTGATACTGCTTTGCCTGATGATGCTAGAGATGCTATTTTTCCTGATGATGCTATGCTTGATACTGCTAGAGATACTCCTTTTCCTGATGTTCCACTAGGAGTGTTCCTTGAAGCTCATATTGCTAGAGTTACCGCCAATACTCGTGATGCTTCTGAAACTACCGATACTATTGAGATCGAACCTACTTTTGCTCCTGCTAGATCTAGCTCTCCTAGATATGAATTGCCTGATATACCTGAGGGTTACGTTATGGAGGGGGAGATAGCTGAGGATTTTCTTGCGTGTAAGGATGCCTATGACGCTGAGAAATTACTTCTCAAGTGGAAGGAAAAATCTCGTGAAGCTAGGATAAAAAATGACCCGAAGTTTGCCACTTCGCCTATCTTTGTCACCGATAAGGATTATGAATTCTCTGTCGACCCTGAGATAATATCTCTAGTCGAATCTGATCCTTTTCATGGTTATGAGTCTGAGACGGTCATAGCCCATCTTGCCAAACTATCCGAAATAGCCAACCTTTTCACTAGTGAGGAGAAGATCCACCACTACTATATCCTTAAGTTGTTTCCTTTCTCTCTAAAGGATGACGCTAAAGTCTGGTTCACCTCTCTTGCTCCTGGATGTGTGCGTAGTCCCCAGGAGATGGTCTATTACTTTTGTGAGAAATATTTCCCTGCCCATAAGAAGCAAGCTGCCTTGCAGGAAATATACAACTTTGCTCAACTCCAAGAAGAGAGTCTTCCACAAGCTTGGGGGAGGCTCGTCCAGCTACAAAATGCTTTGCCTGATCACCCTCTTAAGAAGAACGAGATACTTGATATCCTCTATAACGGACTTACCGATGCCTCTAGAGACCACCTAGATAGTTGTGTCGGTTGTGTTTTTAGAGAACGAACTGTAGAACAAGCTTAGACCCTACTGAATAACCTCTTGATCAACGATAATGCTTGGACTATTCCCGAACCACCTCCTAAGCCAACTCCTAAGAAAAGAGGTATTATATTCCTCAGTCCCGAAGATATGCAAGAATCCAAGAAATCTATGCAAGAGAAAGGCACTAGAGCTGAAGATGTCAAAAATCTACCACCTATCGAAGAGATCCATGGTCTCGATAACCCGATACAGGTAGTGGAAGTGAATTCTCTGCGTAGGTTTGATGAGAGTGATATTCCTTTTGATAAACCTGCTAGCCTATGCTTTGATGAATTTGACAACTTTGTTGCCAAACAACACAGTTTCAATGATTATGTTAGCAGACATTTCGAACAAAGTACTCGTATGCTTAGCCATTTAAGTGCTTGTGTAGACAGAAATGTCAATGATCTGAAGCTTCTGAGTAAACATGCCTCTATGATTACTACTCAGGTAGAACAAGTACTTAAATCTCAGAATGACCTGCTCAATGAACTAAATGACAACTCTGTCAGAGTCATTACTAGAGGAGGCAAAATGACTCAGGAACCTTTGTATCCTGAAGGTCATCCTAAGAGAATTGATCAAGATTCTCAAGGAATCAATGCTGATACACCTAGTCATCCTAAGGAGAAGAAGAAGGATGATAGAGACCTGCACGCCAGTTCACCAAATACTATCACACCTGAAGAACCTAATGATATTTCTGCGTCTGATGCGGAAACACAATCTGGTGATGAACATGAACCTGGTGACAATATGGACAGTGATGTTCATAATAATGCTCAACCTAGCAATGATGAGGATGTGGAGATTGAACCTACGGTTAATCCTGATAATCCACAACCTAAGAAATACGACAACAATGACTTCACTACTAGGAAGCATGGTAAAGAAAGGGAACCATGGGTTCAGAGACCTATGCCCTTTCCTCCTAAGCCATCCAAGAAAAAGGATGATGAGGATTTTGAGCGTTTCGTTGAGATGATAAGACCCATCTTTCTGCAAATGCGGTTAACTAATATGCTCAAGATGTCTGCGTATGCCAAGTACATGAAAGATATCGTGACTAATAAACGGAAGATACCAGATCTTGAGATCTCCACCATGCTTGCCAACTACACTTTCAAAGGTGGAACTCCTAAGAAACTTGGTGATCCCGGAGCGCCCACTATACCTTGCTCCATTAAAGGAAACTACATAAGAACTGCCTTATGTGACCTTGGAGCCGGTGTTAGTGTTATGCCACTCTCTCTTTATCGTAGACTTGAGTTGGATAAGTTGGCACCCACTGAAATTTCTCTGCAAATGGTCGACAAATCAACTGCTTTCCCCATCGGCATTTGCGAGGATGTGCCTGTTGTGGTTGCTAACACCACTATCTTAACAGACTTTGTTATCTTGGATATTCCCGAGGACGATGCCATGGCTATCATCCTCGGAAGACCCTTTTTAAACACTGCAGGGGCTGTTATAGATTGCAACAAAGGCAATGTCACTTTCCATGTCAACGGTAATGATCACACAGTGCACTTCCCGAAGAAACGCTATCCGGTACATTGCATCAATGCTATCGAAAAGACTTCATCGATTCTCATTGGGAGCTTTGAATGCCCTATTCCTCCTGTCAAGATGAAGTATGATTTGCTTGTTGGGGAGATACATATCCCCATTGAGGTGACTTAGTGGCTATTCGAAAATTCTCCATTCTCTCTTGCGATTCGAGAAGGTTTTGTCATAAGGACTTGATCAACCCCATCGACGGATTTCTCTCGATGACCATGAAACGGATGAATCAAAGAGTCACATACCTCTGTTTTGAGCTTTCCTTTTCTGTTGCTTAGAAGAAAATTGATAGAATTAGTTTAGCTTTTCCTGTTTTCTGTTTTAGCGTCCCGGAGAAAAATACCTCGAAAATAAAAGTTCTCTGATGGTCCTGAAAATTTAGTATGCTCTTTTCTGGAATTTTTGAAAATTTCTGGGCCTGAGAGCTGGCCTGGGGGCCAGACCAGTGGGCCACAAGCCCTGCCACCGCCACGTACCCCCTGGTGGCGGGGTGCAAGCTTGTGGGGCCCACAGGCACCCCCTCCACTCATTCCAGCTCCCAGCCTCTTCTTCCACCTCCAGAAAAAATTGTTTCGCATCTCAAACTTGTGCTTGCTCATTTGGCTGTGATTTCCGATCTCTTTGCTCAAAGCACCATTCTCTGAACCGTTTTGGGGAAGTTACTCCTTGGTAAGTGACTCCTCCATTGGTCCAATTAGTTTTTGCTCTAGTGCTTTATCCTTCGCGTATTCTTGCTACCTTGGTGGCCCTGTTCTTGAGCTAGAAATGTTGATTTTAGCTGGTCCCAAGTAGTTTTAGCGCGTGATATGGTCTCTAGGCACTAGTAGGAGTAGTTGCTACAAGGTGTGGTGGGTCTTTATTCACTTTTCTCTTGAACTTCAAAAATTTCAGCATAAGGAAATTATGTTCGGGAGGAAGTTTCATGGTGGTTCCTCAAGTAAGAAGGGTCCTCGTCTCTCCTTTCGGGAGCCCGAACCTTTTCAACTAAGGGACGTACCGGTGCAACCATGTGAATGGCCTTCCGATGTGTTCATGATCGAAGCAGGCTTCAAGGATGAGTTTGATGCACTTGTCCGCAATGCCGGGTTAGAAGAATTCCTCTCAGATAAATGTGAACAGTATGCTATGCTCACTGCCTCTTTCGTGCGTAGATTTAAATTTTTATTTGGCCATGAATCATCCATACTGTTTGACCTGTACGATAAATCCTATACCGTGGATCTGGAGGATTTCAATAGGATATGCAAGATACCTGATTGGGGTAGTGTTAATGATCCTCCTAAGTCTTCGGTCAGAGACTTTGTCTCCAGTATAACTGTTGGATAAACCAGAGATATCACGCAAGCCACCATAGGAAGCATCCATTTCCCTGCCTTGCACTACCTTGCCCTATTCATAGGTAGGTGCATTAACGGCAAGGGTGCACATTGTCACCTATGCGCTTCCAACCTTAGTATCCTTAAGAGCGCAGTAACAGGTGACAGGAGCTTCAATCTCGGAACTTTAATAGCAAGGAGGCTGAATAAAAATGCCAGTGAGGGAGATTTCTTTGGTGGAGTTTATGCTACACGCTTAGCAAATTTTTTGGGAGTATCCATCCGTCCAGAAGACCCTCCTCTCCGTACAGCCTACCTTGATCATGTCGCTCTAACACGCTACCAGTTCCTTGAGAGAGATCATGGATCCCTCCTATACCGCTTGATATTTAACCGGCGGCGTGTTTTCCATATTACCCTTCCTGCTCCTGCTTTCTTTGACTTTCAGGTTAAACGAAGATACTACATAACCATAGGAGAGGCAGAGGAGTATGAGAGGGAGGCTACGGCTGCTCGACTTCGTGAGGCAGCTATTCAGGCAGTGGTTGCAGCACTCCCGTATAACACCCATTATGACTTTGGGTTTCGCCAGGATCCACCATGGGAGTAGACCAAGCTAGGCCAAAAGCCTAAGCTTGTGGGAGTACGTGTTCTCACCGACTTTACATTCATGCTTATGCTTTCACTTTGTTAGCCGGTGTTTACACTTTGCCACTGTATTATCCATGCTAGTTTATTTTTGTTTTCTTGTTCTCTTGTTTTGTGTCCTTTTGAGAAAACCCAAAAAGATTTTTTTTTCTTTCTTCTTTTGCTTGTTGGGAGCTTTCCCGTGTAAATAGTTTTCTTTTTCTTTGTGTCAAGGTAGAAGATATTGGTTACAATGCTTAGTGGTTCTTGCATGCTTACCTGTTTAGCTTTCAAAGAGCCATATTACTTTGTCTTCTCCTTTGTGTTTGCCTGCAGATTCAGGTTAGTCCAATGCACTTATTATTGATCACATCGTTCGATCGTGCAAATGAAAGGCAATAATGATGATATATGATGAAGTGACTGAGACTGAAAAGCTGGTATGAACTCTATCTATTTTGTTTTTGTAAATATGACTAGCTTGTCGACCCAGATTTAGCTTTGTTGTGAGAGAACCATGTTTGCAATGACAACTTAGAGATCATAGTTTCTGATGCCATGCTTATTTAGCTGAGAGCTTATAATGGTTTGTCTTGGATGCCAACATAGATTTTGAGATGACTATGATGTAGTATGATAGGATGGTATTCTCCTTTGAATGTTTCAAGTGGCTTGACTTGGCGCATGTTCATGCATGTAGTTGAAACAAAATCAACATAGCCTCTATGATGTTCATGTTCATGGTGATTTATATCCTGTTCATGCTTGCATTCAATGTTAGTCAAACTCATTGCATCTTAATGACTGTTGTCGCTCTCTAGTTGGTCGCTTCCCAGTCTTTTGCTAACCTTCACTTGTACTAAGCGGAATACTGCTTGTGCATCCACTTCCATAAACCCAAAAGTTTTTCCATCAGAGTCCACCATACCTACCTATTTGCGGTATCTACCTGCCGTTCCAAGTAAATTTGCATGTGCCATTCTCTAAACCTTCAAGAAAAAATCTGTTTTGCATGCCCGAACCGCTCATGTGTTGACAGAGGGCTATTGGTATCTTCCATGCTAGGAGTGTTATCCTCGACATGTGTTTATTCACAGTCATTCACGAGAAAGGGGCCGGTATTTGGGATGCCCAGTTCCACGCTTAAATCAAAAACATAACTGTAAAACAAGACTCCCCCCGGATTGATGTTAATATGGACGGTACCCGAGGATTCGGCTAGCTGTGGAGTGTGATTGATTGGTGGTGGGGGAGTTAAAACTTTACTTTTCTGTTTGGGAACCGCCTATAGCATGAGTAGCATGGAAGATATTGAGAACTCTTGGTCATTGCGTTGACAATGAAAGCATGCCACCAAAAATTATTATCTCTGTTTTCAAAGCTTGAGCTCTGGCACCTCTGCAAATCAATGCTTCCCTCTGCGAAGGACCTGTCTATTTATTTTCCTGTTGAGTCATCCTCCTCTTATATAAGCACCAATTAGAGAGCATCTCTGTCATTTTTATGCTTTGCTTTTGATTGATATTGAGTATGACTATGACCGGATCTTCTTTGCTATGCATTACAATGTTTAGTGAGCCCTTGATCTTTGAAAGTGCTCTGCATTTATGTTTTGCGGTCTCAGAAAGAGTTAGCGAGATACCACCTATTCATATTTCTTCATGCTTGTTTTGATTGAAGGGTTGGTATTTGAAACTCATTATTATTTGCTCGTTAGCTGATTATGCCATTGATATTAGTTTACCGTGAGATCTTTGTGTCATTTGCTTATGTGGTTAACTTGTGATCTTGCTAAAATTCTGGTTATGAGTTAGACATAGTTGCAACAACAAGATCAAACAGAGTTTGTCAAAGTTTTTCTTTCTCTCTTAGTTTGTCAACTGAGTTGCTTGAGGACAAGCAAGGATTTAAGCTTGGGGTAGTTGATACGTCTCCATCGTATCTACTTTTCCAAACTCTTTTGCCCTTGTTTTGGACTCTAATTTGCATGATTTGAATGGAACTAACCTGGACTGACGATGTTTTCAGCAGAATTGCCTTGGTGTTATTTTTGTGCAGAAATCAAAGTTCTCCAAACGTCTTGAAAATTTACGGGGAGCAGTTTTGGAAAATATCAAAAATATCTGCGCCAAGTTCCACCTCAGGGGGTGGGCCAGTGGGCTACAAGCCCCTACTCCGCCACCACCCCCCTAGTGGCGGTGGGCAGGCTTGTGGGGCCCACAGGCACCTGCCGCCCCCAACTCCAGCTCTATAAGTTGCCTTTCGTCCCAGAAAAAAATAAAAAGAGAAGTTTTCGTCGCGTTTTCGATACGGAGGCACCGCCACCACCTATTCTTCATCTGGAGGGCAGATCTGGAGTCCGTCTTGGGCTCCGGAGAGGGGAGATCGTCGCCATCCTCATCATCAACCTTCTTCCCTCTCCAATTCCATGAAGCTCTTTGTCGTTCGTGAATAATCTATTTGTAGGCTCGCTGGGCGGTGATGAGTAGGATGATATCTATCATGTAATCGAGTTAGTTTTGATGGGGATTGATCCCTAGTATACACTATGTTCTGAGATTGATATTGCTACTACTTTGCCATGCTTAATGCTTGTCACTAGGGCCCGAGTGCCATGATTTCAGATCTGAAATTATTATGTTGTCACCAATATATGTGTGTTTTAGATCCTATCTTGCAAGTTGTAGTCACCTACTATGTGTTATGACCCGGCAACCCCGGAGTGACAATAGCCGGAACCACTCCCGGAGAAGACCATAGTATGAGGAGTTCATGTATTCACCAAGTGTTAATGCGTTGGTCCAGTTCTTTATTAAAAGGAGAACCTTAATATCCCGTAGTTTCCATTAGGACCCCGCTGCACGGGAGGGATGGACAATAGATGTCATGCAAGTTCTTTTCCCTAAGCACGTATGACGACACACGGAATGCATGCCTACATCACATTGACGAACGGGAGCTAGCCACATATCTCTCCGTGTTATAGCTATTGCATGATGAATATCATCCGAACAAATCACCAACCCATTGCCTACGAGTTTGTCCTACTGCTGTTACTTGTCTTGCTCTGCTGCTACTACTACTGTTGCTACTGCTATTACTTGTCTTGCTGTGTTGCTGTTGCTACTACTGTCGCTTGCTACTGTTGCTACTTGCTACTGTTGTCACTACTACTGTTCCTTGCCGCTGCTATCGCTCGTTACACTGCTTCTACCTGATACACTGTTGGTGCGCTGGACATTGACGGGAACTGACAATTTCCTTCAACGCGGCAACGGAGGCGCCATTGATACAATCGTTAGGAATAGTCTGCCGTCAACAGATCGTTTCTGACACCGTTGTTATCATACTACTTTGTTGTTACTACTGTGCTTGCAGATACTAATCTTTCAGGTGTGGTTGAATCTGACAAATTCAGCTGCTAATACTTGAGAGTATACTCTCACCTCCCGACTGGCTTATCAACAAATTGGGTCGAATACTCTACCCTCGAAAACTGCTGCGAACCCATGCGCTGGTGGGCCATCAACAACATTCTTCCAGTCTCATTATTGGGGAGTGTTTTCAGCATTCTTCTGGTGCCGTTGCAGGAGAAGGTTTGTTGTCATAAGCATTCTTCTGGCTAACGCCGGAGAATGCAGATCGGGGCTCTCTCCCCCTCTCTCCCGGCGGCGCCGGAATGCCGCCCGGGAAATCATCGTGTGACAGCGATCTACACCAACACCTCTGTCATCCTCACCAACATCTCCATCATCTTCCCCCATCTATATTCAGCGGTTCGCTCTCCCGCAACCCGCTGTACCCTCTACTTTAACATGGTGCTTTATGCTACATATTATTATCCGATGATGTGTTGCTATCCTATGATGTCTGAGTAGATTATCGTTGTCCTATCAGTGATTGATGAATTGCTATGATTGGTTTAATTTGCTTGTGGTTATGTTGTTGTCCTTTGGTGCCCATCATATGATCGTGCGCGTGGATCACACCATAGGGTTAGTTGTATGTTGATAGGACTATGTATTGGCAGGCTAGAGTGACAGAAGCTTCAAACCTAGCATAGAAATTGATGCATATGGGATTGAAGGGGGACCAATATATCTTATTGCTATGGTTGGGTTTTACCTTAATGAACGTTAGTAGTTGCGGACGCTTGCTAATAGTTCCAATCATAAGTGCATAGAATTGCAAGTAAGGGATGACATGCTAGCAGAGGCATCTCCCACATGATACTTGCTATCGATCTAGTAACGTAGTCAATTGCTTAGGGACAATTCCGCAACTCCTACCACCACTTTTCCACACTCGTTAGACACTCGTAGCTATTTCTTTATCTAACCAGCCCCTAGTTTTATTTACGTGTTCTTTACTTTCTTGCAATCCTATCATATCACTCCTACAAAGTACTTATAGTTTCATACTTGTTCTAGGTAAAGCGAACGTAAAGTGTGCATAGAGTTGTATCGGTGGTCGATAGAACTTGAGGGAATATTTGTCCTACCTTTAGCTCCTTGTTGGGTTCGACACTCTTACTTATCGAGAAAGGCTACAATTGACCCCCTATACTTGTGGGTTATCAAGACCTTTTTCTAGCGCCGTTGCCGGGGAGATAATAGCGTGGGGTGAATATCCTCGTGTGTGCTTGTTTGCTTTATCACTAAGTAGATTTATTTGCTGTTCTAAGTTGTTCTCTATCTTTAGTTATGGATATGGAACACGAAATACCAAAAACATTAGGTGTACTTGCTACTCATGGAGATGGGGAACCTCCTAAAACCCTCGAGGCTCGTTATGTGGAAAATATTATGCACTTCTTTAATAATCCTAAGAAATCCCCATTCAATTATATAATGGGATACACGTTGGATCAACATGAATACTTTAGGGATTATCGATTGACTCAAAAAGGGAAACTTTTATGGGATCAAATCCATTTGTTGAAATGGTATGCTTGGGAACTATGCAGAGACATGGTGTTACTTGCTGCTCTAGGATGAAGGCTCCACACCTTCCCTTTTCTTGTGAATTTAATGATCATAGAACCTTGGCTTCTTATTCTAATGGTATATATGATTACTATGATGTGGATCAAATAGAAGAGTTTGTTGCTTTTATGGGTGCTTATGAAATTGAGGCTCTATTTAAAAGGTATGATGATAATGATGATGCTCCTTACCGATATGAAAATTTGGCTATGCTTCGTTATTGTTATACTAATTATGAATATAATGCCCATATTGAACGATTTAAGGAGAAATCCTATGCTTCCCAAGAAGAGACTATTATTTTGCAGGAAACTATGGAAGAAGAAAATGCTGAAATTGTGAGCTCATTAGATGAAAAAGATGACGAGGAGAGCGAAGAACAAAAGGAGGAAGAACGGACTAGCTACCCGTGTCCACCTTCTAATGAGAGTAACTCTTCTACTCATACATTATTTAATTTCCCTTTGTTCTTACCGAAGGATGAATGCTATGATCCCTTGGATTCGTTTGAAATATCCCTTTTTGATGAACTTGATGCTTGCTACGCTTGTGGCCATGATGCCAATATGAATGATGCTTATGAAGATGAGCTAGCTATAGTTCCTTATGTTACACATGATGATTTTGATGAATATAATATGCATGTGCTTGCTGCTCCTACTTGCAATTATTATGAGAGAGGAACTACATCTCCACCTCTCTATGTTTCCAATACGATAAAATTGCAAGAAACTGCTTATGCTATGTATTGGCCTTTACTTGGTGTGCATGAATTGTTCTTTTATGACATGCCAATGCATAGGAAGAGAGTTAGTCTTCGTCATTGCATGATATATGTTACCTTGTCCTCACTACTAAATTTCAAATCATTGCTAATTAAAGTTGGCTTTGATATACCTTGGGATCCGGATGGATCCATTACTTGAACACTTTATGCCTAGCTTAATGGCTTTAAAGAAAGCGCTGCCTAGGATACAACCCGGAAGTTTTAGAGAGTCATTTATTTCTGTTGAGTGCTTTTGTTTAGTTTAAAAACAAAAAAAATATAGAGGGGAACTTAAAACTTTTTCAAAAGAGAAGCGATTGAAAGGTGATGCATTGCGGAAGTGAGGGTCCACCTTGAACACTTGTGTTCATGCTCATGGAAACAATGTAGAATTTTTCATGGAAGTTTCTCACAAAAATAATTATCCCTTTGTACAATTCCTTTGTGTTTTTAAAAATAATGTGCCAAGTAAAGCCTTTACGATTAGTTTGGGTGATAGTTGTTTGATCACGCTAAGAAAAGACAGAAACTTTCTGCTCACGAAATTAATTTTCATTTTTATTCTGGAAGATATTTTGAGTTGATTCTTTTTTCTACTGATTTATATCCAAATTTTCCAGACGTTCGTAATTTTTCAGATTTTTTGAGGTACCAGATGTATACGGAATATACAAATTGCTATAGACTGTTCTGTTTTGACAGATTCTGTTTTCTATGCATTGTTCTTTTATTTTGATGAATCTATGGGTAGTATCCGGTGTATGAACCATGGCGAAGTTGGATTACAGTAGATATAAGGCTAATATGAATTTAGAATGAGTTCACAACAGTACTTGAAGTGGTGATTTATTTTATTATACTAACGGATCTCACAAAGTTTTGTTGAGTTTTGTGTGATTGAAGTTTTCAAGTTTTGGGTGAGAGCACGATGGATGAAGGAATAAGGAGAGGCAAGAGCCTAAGCTTGGGGATGCCCGAGGCACCCCAAGGTAATATTCAAGGAAGACTCAAGCGTCTAAGCTTGGGGATGCCCCGGAAGGCATCCCCTCTTTCGTCTACAATCTATCGGTAATTTTACTCGGAGCTATATTTTAATTCGTCACATGATATGTGCAAATGCTTGGAGCGTCTTTTGTGTTTATTTTCTCTTTTTCTTTTATGCACCATGCTGGTATGAGATAGTCCTTGGTTGGCTTTATAGAATGCTTCTTGTGCTTCACTTATATCTTTTGAAGTTTGGATTGCCTGTTTCCCTACACATAGAAAACCGCCATTTGTAGAATGCTCTTTTGCTTCACTTATATTTGTTAGAGCGGGGCATATCTTTTGTAGAAAGAATTAAACTCTCATGCTTCACTTATACCTATTTAGAGAGTTAACAGGAGTTGGTCATGCACATGGTTAGTCATAAAATCCTACATAAAACTTGTAGATCACTGAATATGATATGTTTGATTCCTTGCAACAGTTCTGCGACATGAATATGTGATATTAGAGTCATGCTAGTGAGTAATTGTGTATTTTTAGAAATACTTGTGTTAAGGTTTGTGATTCCCGTAGCATGCACGTATGGTGAACCGTTATGTGATGAAGTCGGAGCATGATTTATTTATTGATTGTCATCCTTTGTGTGGAGGTCGGGATCGCGCGATGGTTAACTCCTACCAACCTTTCCCCTAGGAGCATGCGTGTAGTACCTTGTTTCGATGACTAATAGACTTTTGCAATAAGTATGTGAGTTCTTTATGACTAATGTTGAGTCCATGGATTATACGCACTCTCACCCTTCCACCACTGCTAGCCTCTCTAGTACCGCGCAACTTTCGCCGGTGCATTACACCCACCATATAGCCTCCCTCAAAACAGCCACCATACCTACCTATTATGGCATTTTCATAGCCATTCCGAGATATATTGCCATGCAACTACCACTGTTTCGTCTCATGACATGTGCCACCACTTCCATATTGCCATTGCATGATCGTAAGATAGCTAGCATGATGTTTCCATGGCTTGTCCATTTTTTGATGTCATTGCTATGCTAGATCATTGTCACGGTACACTATCGAAGGCATTTCATATAGAGTCATCATTGCTCTAAGTATTGAGTTGTAAGTGTGATGATCATTATTAATGGAGCATTGTCCCATGTGAGGAAATAAAAGAGGCCAGCGAAGCCCATTTACAAAAAAGAGGGCAAAGATGCCCACCCAAAAAAATATAAAAAAAGAGGCCAAAGAGCCCACACAAAAAATGAGAGAAAAGAGAGAAGGGACAATTGCTACTATCCTCTTTCCACACTTGTGCTTCAAATAGCACTATGATCTTCATGACAGAGAGTCTCCTATGTTGTCACTTCCATATACTAGTGGGAAATTTTCATTATATAACTTGGCTTGTATATTCCAATGATGGGCTTCCTCAAAATTGCCCTAGGTCTTCGTGAGCAAGCAAGTTGGGTGCACACCCACTAGTTTCTTTTGTGAGCTTTCATACACTTATAAGCTCTAGTGCATCCGTTGCGTGGCAATCCCTACTCACTCACATTGATATCTATTGATGGGCATCTCCATAGCCCGTTGATACGCCTAGTTGATGTGAGACTATCTCCTCCTTTTTGTCTTCTCCATAACCACCATATTCTATTCCACCTATAGTGCTATGTCCATGGCTCACGCTCATGTATTGCGTGAAAGTTGAAAACGTTTGAGAACACTAAAGTATGAAACAATTGCTTGGCTAAAACCGGGGTTGTGCATGATTTAAATACGTTGTGTGGGGAAGATGGAGCATAGCCAGACTATATGATTTTGTAGGGATAACTTTCTTTGGCCATGATATTATGAGAAGACATGATTGCTTTGTTAGTATGCTTTAAATATTATTGTCTTTATGTCAAATTATAGACTATTTCTTCGAATCACTCGTGTTTTAGTATTCATGCCATGATTAGATTATATGATCAAGATTGTGCTAGGTAGCATTCCACATCAAAAATTATCTTTTTTTATCATTTACCTACTCGAGGACGAGCAGGAATTAAGCTTGGGGATGCTGATACGTCTCCGTCATATCTAAATTTTTGATTGTGTCATGCCAATATTCTACAACTTTCATATACTTTTGGCAACTTTTTATACTATTTTTGGGACTAACATATTGATCCAGTGCCCAGTGTCAGTTCCTGTTTGTTGCATGTTTTTTGTTTCGCAGAATATCCATACCAAACGAAGTCCAAACATAGTAAAAACTTACGGGATTTTTTTGGAATATTTATGATTTTTGGGAAGAAGAATCAACGCGAGGCGATGCACGGAGTGCCCACAAGTCCTGTCGCCGCGGCCAGGGGGTGGGCCCGCGGCAGGCAGGCTTGTGGCCACTCCTTAAGGCGGCTGGAGCCCTTCTTTCGCCGCAAGAAAGATAATATCCGACAGAAAATCTTGTTAAAATTTCAGCCCAATCGGAGTGACGGATCTCCGGGAATTTAAGAAACGGTGAAACGCAGAATCTAGGAGCGCATAAACAGAAGGACACAGAGAGAGAGATCCAATCTCGGAGGGGCTCTCGCCCCTCCGCCGCCATGGAGGCCATGGACCAGAGGGGAAACCCTTCTCCCATCTAGGGAGGAGGTCAAGGAAGAAGAAGAAGGAGGGGGGCTCTCTCCCCCTCTCTCCCGGGGCGGCGTTCCCCGGGACATTATCGTGTGACGGCGATCTACACCAACACCTCCGTCATTTTCACCAACATCTCCATCATCTTCCCCCATCTATATTCAGCATTTCACTCTCCTGCAACCCGCTGTACCCTCTACTTGAACATGGTGCTTTATGCTACATATTATTATCCAATGATGTGTTTCTATCCTATGATATCTGAGTAGATTATCGTTGTCCTATCGGTGATTGATGAATTGCTATGATTGGTTTAATTTTCTTGTGGTTATGTTGTTGTCCTTTGGTGCCCATCATATGATCGCGTGTGTGGATCACACCATAGGTTTAGTTGTATGTTGATAGGACTATGTATTGGCAGGCTAGAGTGACAGAAGCTTCAAACCTAGCATAGAAATTGATGCATATGGGATTGAAGGGGGACCAATATATCTTATTGCTATGGTTGGGTTTTACCTTAATGAACGTTAGTAGTTGCGGACGCTTGCTAATAGTTCCAATCATAAGTGCATAAAATTCCAAGTAAGGGATGACATGCTAGCAGAGGCCTCTCCCACATGATACTTGATATCGATCTAGTAACGTAGTCAATTGCTTAGGGACAATTCCGCAACTCCTACCACCACTTTTCCACACTCGTTAGACACTCGTAGTTGTTTCTTTATCTAACCAGCCCCTAGTTTTATTTACGTGTTCTTTACTTTCTTGCAAGCCTATCCTATCACTCCTACAAAGTACTTATAGTTTCATACTTGTTCTAGGTAAAGCGAACGTAAAGTGTGCGTAGAGTTGTATCAATGGTCGATAGAACTTGAGGGAATATTTGTCCTACCTTTAGCTCGTCGTTGGGTTCGACACTCTTACTTATCGAGAAAGGCTACAATTGATCCCCTATACTTGTGGGTTATCAAGGAGGCACCCTCAAACCCTCAAGGTTTGGCTGAAATTGGAGGTGGAGGAGTCCTACTCCAATCCTAATAGGAGTAGGATTCCTCCTTTCCACTTGGAAACCCTTTCCACCTTTTCCACCTTTGGGTTTTTGCCTCTCAAACCTCATGGTCCTTAGTGGGAGCTTATGTCATCCCACTAGGGGCTGGTTGGTATCCTCCCACAGTCCCAGGTACCCTCCCGGCACTCCTGGTACACTATCGATGAGCCCGAAACTTTTCCAGTGACCAAAATAGGACTTCCTATATATCAATCTTTACCTCTGGACCATTCCGGAGCTCCACGTGACATCCAGGACTCCGAACAACTTTCGATTGCCAACACCTATAACTCAACTATACTGAAACGTCACCGAACCTTAAGTGTGCAGACCATGCGGGTTCAAGAACTATGCAGACATTATCTGAGACATTCTCCGGTCAATAACCAATAGCAAGACCTGGATGTCCATACTGGCTCCTACATATTCTATGAAGATCTCTATCGGTTGAACCTCTATGTCAAGGATTCAGTTAATCCCGTATGATGTTCCCTTTGTCACCCCACCACCATCCACACCTCCACCAACCCACCACCATGGCATAAAATGAGACCTCTATGTCAAGGATTCAGTTAATCCCGTAAGATGGACCTCCCCACCATCCACACCTCCACCACCCCACCACCATGGCATAAAATGAGACCGTAGACTGGTGAAGATGGGTATGATGTATTGTTTCAGCAGATTGAATAGGAAAATGGGTGAAGGATGGAGGAGATCGGAGGGGGAGGGGGCAAAATGAGGGAAGAAAAATGGGACAGAGAAGACTAGCCATCGACTGAGGAGGAAGAAGGGCTCGGTCGGCCTTATCAGGGGCTCTTCGGCCTCCTGGAGGACGAGGGTCCTCTTCGGCCAGCCATGGGCCGACAGCAGGCTCTTCGGCCACCCGCGGGCCGACGGGCCCTCTTCGGCCTCCCGTCAGCCGATAGGACCCCCTTCGGCCCACCAGAGGCCGACAGGGTGCTATTTTTTATTTTATTTCAATTTCGACATGTGCTTTTCGAATTTGGTAGAGAATAGGTAGTACTTTTGAAAAAAAAATCGTCTATTTTGTTCAAAAAGTTTATAGCGTTTGGGAAATACTATGAGCCCACAGACTTTATGGCATTTTCATTTTTTCAGCAATCTTGCTTTTGAAATAGCTTACCACTATTGCCAAAAAACCAGTGTCATTTATTTTCATTTGGAACACTTGATTTTTTTCTAGAAAATAACGCAATAGTTTCTCTAGAATTCCAAGAAAGAATATGCTAAAACTGGATAGCATCGGCCTGCCCCCCGGCTATTTTGGTGATTTGGGCCAATGGTTGGGCTATCCGAATTGCATTAGGCCCGTTTCTGAGGCTCTTCCTTCCTCCCGTGCTGTTCCCTTCCCTCCAAAACCAACCGACGACCTTTGCTTCTTGAAATCAGTTGCAGCAGGACGGGAGACGAACTCCGGCCTCCCTCGCCTATATAGTCTCCCTCTCCTCGCCTCGCCTTCCTCCTCTTCCATCGTTTCTCAAACGTAGATTCCTTCCATCCGGCCACTCCCTCTCCTCTTCATCTCGGCGCACCAGCGGTTCTTGCGTAGCTGTTCGACCGAGGCGAGATGGAGAACAAGCGGAAGGCCGTCAACGGTGACAACCGGCCAAGGCAGATCCCGCGGAGTGCGCGTGAGGAGGAAACTCTGGACGGGCGGACGGCAACTGCAGGCGGCAACGGGATTTTGCAGGAGCTTCCACGGGTGACGGCGGCGACAACGCCCACTGTAGGCCTCCCATCCGGCGTCTCTTCCCAGTTCGGTGGAGGTGGGTGCCCAAGAAACAATCAAAGCATACAACCACGTGCCCTTCGTTCTTGCGGCGGTGCCCGTTTCTTGGATTGTAACATCTGTCAGATGCCTTCGTTTCTTGCAGCTCTCTGTGGCGGCGGCGTGTCAGGGACGGGGCACGGGGTATTCGCGCCGCCGGTGCTCCAGCCACCGGCGGGGAATTCAGGTGTGCTCCCTCCCAGCCCGTGCGGTTCTTGCGTTGGTGCCCGCTTCTTGGATTGTAACATCCGATCCGATACCTTCGTTTCTTGCAGCTCCCGGCGGGTCGCAATGGAGGCCACCGACGACGATGACCCAGCAGCCGCTGGGCGATCAAGGTGTGTTCCCTCCCAACCCAAGGAAAGCGCAAAATTCTTTCTCTCTGTTCCGTGCGGTTCTTGGTTCTTTACTGACGCCGGAGTTGGATTTCTCGGTCTCTGTTGTGCAATTCTGTTGCAGCCGGATGGATTGCGCCCTACGGCGTCCCAGCGCGGATCGGCTATGGCCAGAACCAGATGGCTAACCCCATGGGCGGATTCCGTAGAAGTGCAGGGGCGGGATTCGGTCATTTCGGTGTGTTCCCTTCCCTCCCATCCCAACCCAAGAAAAGCGCAAAACTCTTTCTCTCTGTTTTTTCACTGACGCCGGAGTTGGGTTTCGTGGTTTCTGTTGTGTAATTCTCTCTGTTGCATTGCAGCCGGTGGATTCTAACATCTGTCAGATTAAACCCTGGTTTCTTGCAGCTTACGGGGACTGGGGATTCTCTCTGCCGTATTTGAGGCCACTGTCGGAGATTCTGAGCAGTCCAGGTGTGTGTCCCTCCCCTCCCCTCCCCTCCCCTCCCAAAAAAAGCGCCAAATTCTGTCTCCTCTGTTTCTTGGTTCGTTGACGTCCGACATTGATTTCTTGGTCTCTATTCTTTTGCAGCTTTCAACGTCGGGGAGCCTTCCACGCCGGCACCCTCACTGGTAGGGGAGTGCACTATTTGCAAGACGCGCACAGCAGGGCTTTGGACCGCGATGACTGTGCAAGGTACACCAGTGGGAACCCCGCAGCCCTTGTGCGATGATTGCCACAGCAAGATCTTCACCTGCGACAGGCCTCTGCGGCATCTAGACCAACATCTTGCCTCTACAGGTGCGTGCCCAAGAAACCCAAAGCATCGTCCTTGGTTCTTGCGTTGGTGCCGGATTGTAACAGAGGGAGGCTTGTTGCAGCTGTGGGCCGCGGCGCCGGGTCGATACCTGCGTTTCTTGCATGTATCGGTCGCCACGGCGGCGACGGGGCAGTTCTGCGTTTCTCGGAAGCTCTGCGTTTCTCTCGGTCGATGACGTTGCTGAGCGATGATCCAGGTGCGTTCCCTCCCTCCCAAGAAAATCCCGAAACTCTTGGTTATCTCTGCTTGGCTGATGCTGACGCTGACGCTGACGCCGGAGTTGGATTTCCGTTGTGTGATTCTGTTGCAGCCGGCGGGCGTGCGGCCTTCGGCATCGACGTGCCGAGCGGCGATGGTCACTTCTCCAGCGGCCAGAACCAGATCGTCAGTTCCGACGGGGTAATGTCAGTTTCAGTTTCAGTTTCAATTTCAATTTGCGATGCATTGGGCCGCCGTGAACTCACTGATATCTTTCTTGTCGGCTCTTTCTTTGCAGCTGCCGCCGGCACCGTCGCTGCCTGTATTAAGCGCGTTTTCGAACAGCATTCAGATGTGTGTTGTTTGCAATTATCACATGGATACGTTTTGGGACTGGTTGCCCATGTGCAAGTTTTGCTACCAAACGGCTTGCTCCTACAGGGATCGGTACAGGGCTCGCATCACCGGCAACGCCAGTGCGCTTCAGGGTCAGGCTCGGGCTCAGCTTCAGGCTCTGGCTCGGGCTCAGCAGGCTCAGGCTCGGGATCAGGTTTGGGCTCAGGCTCGGGCTCAGCAGGCTCAGCTTCAGGCTCAGCTTGCTTCGGGCCAGCCTTCTTCTTCAGGCTCAGCTTCTTCACAGCCTGCCGCTGCCAATGCCAGGCTTTGCGGCCACTTGCACGGCAGCGACCAGGTGTGCCCGCGTTGCAACCGCGGCGGTTAGTTCATAGCCCTCAGGGTTTTGGTAGTTCGTATCCAGGCCAATGACAATCCAATCCAATGTCAGCGGGAATGTTTTCTTGTTGCTCTGCTTTGACAAAGCTTGAGTAGATCAATGAAACTAGCATGATGATTCATGTGATGCGACCAAATGTGGCAACTGATACATATATACGTACTTGAGTAGATCAATGAAACTATATATATGCTTGTGCTTGTTTCCTTCTCACTTGGTAAATACTTGCTGTGTGTTTCATTCAGTGAGCAGTATTTGATCCGTTCATCTTTAGTTCTTTTCTGACTCTTCAGTTTTGCCCAAGTGTTCGACTGGTTCACTTTCAGTTTAAGCTTGCATTTTACATGTGATGATCACTGCGGATTCTAATATTATATCTTGAAGTCCTTTAAACCACAGTCTTAATACTTGTATGTTTGAAGAGGTGGTTTAGTATCAGTTAAAGCGTACGTCACGACACTTGTTCTCTCAACATACCTGAAAATATCAACACCTTCTCTGAAGAATGATTCCTGTGATGTGACCAAATGTGGCAATGCATGCATACATGCTTGAGTAGATCGATGAAACTATATACTACATGTAGGACTTGTTTTCCTGTCACTTAGTAGATGAAACTATATACTTGCTGTGGGTGTCATTCAGGGTGTCATTCTATGGTTCTTATATGACGGTTTAGTTCTCTGAACTTCCAGTCTCTGAACATACCTGAAGAAAGATCAATGCCTCTGGAAAAACAAGGGCTCCCCTCTTCAGTGTCCGACAACGGCTACAGTTGACTGATTTTTATTTTTTTCTTTGAAAACACACAGTTAACTGAAGAATGATTCCTTTGATGCGGCCAAATGTGGCAATGCATGCATACATGCTTGAGTAGATCGATGAAACTATATACTTGCTGTGGATGTCATTCAGTGTGCAGTCTGATTCCTTAATCTTTAGTTCTTATATGACACTTTAGTTTTACCAAACAAGTACTCAGAGTTTAGTTTGCATATGGCCAATATCTATAAGAGATTCAGTTCTGCATATGCTAGCTTGTGGCTCTTTCCTTTCGTATATTTCAATCCTCTGAGCTTCCTGTCTCTGAACATTACCTGAAGAAATCGACAACTTGTCTGAAGAATTAGACAGCTACAAGTATCAAGACTTTAGTTAACTCTGTTTAACTTCAGTTAACAGTGGCAATGAAGCTTAACTGTTGTAAACTTGAGTTAACTCTGTTTCACTGTGTGCTATTCCAGTTCTTCCTATAGGTAGCTTCTGCATTCTGCTCGATCGTGGATTGGATTATCATCTTCATCTCCATGTATTATCCGTAGCTAGTGCTATAACTAAGTACTTGGTAGTTCAGGTAGATTCAACTAGTGCGCTGTTTGATTCACTAATCATTGGTTCTCTTCTGACAATTTGATTTTGCCTCAAGTTTTTGACTGGTTTACTTTCAGTTAAAACAAACGACTACTCAGAGGTTCATTGCCACTGGTTATTCAGTTGAAGCGCATTTTATTATTGAAGCGATGATCGTTGCAGATTCTAATAGTATGCTATGGCCGTTAGTCTTTGGTTCTTTTATGACTCCTCAGTTTTGCCTCAAGTGTTTGGCTGGTTCAGTTTCAGTTCAACCAAATGAGTGAGCTTCCTTGCTACTGATTATTCAGCTTAAGCTTACATTTGACAAGTGATCATTGTTGCAAATTATTATACTACAGTAGTTCTCTGAACATACCTGAAGAAACCGACACCTTGTCTGAAGAATTATACAGCTACAATCGCCATGAACCGTATCCAGTGACTTTAATCTGGTATCTGCAATACATCTTCCCTCGACATCTCCACGTCATTAGGAACTGATGGCTCCCATCGAACGTTGCGCGTATTGCCTGGAGACTCGGATGGCGTCGAGCGTGCGACACGAGTTGGCGCTGGCTGGGAGCCGGTGCGGCAAGGCCCGCCGGCAGAGGTGGCGGCAGCACGGAACCAGAGGACTAGGGGGACTCGAGTACTTCCTCCCCGAGGGAGCGCCCAGCTGGCCAAGGATTCACCGTAGTGTCGCAGAGCTGGGAGGAGCTGTGCTCGCAGCTCGCTTGTCTCCGGAGTTTTGCGCCGGGAGGGTGTCAGCTACCTGAAGACTGAACCCAAGTGTCGTCTCAATTCAGTTACTGTAGCGTATCGGTTGGGCTACAGTTAATTGTCATCGGACGGCTCGGATGAAGGAAGGAAAGATCAACGGCTCGATCGAGACCACAGGGCATTTAGCTTACAAACGTTACATTCTCGTTTTAGAGCAAGCACAATAAGATAACATAAGCATGCTATAAGAACTAAAATATTATATCTTTGCTTAGTTGGAGGAGAGAGAGGAAGAGAGAGAAGAGAAGCGGGCTAGCCAGCTGCAACACGAGACCAAGACACTTTGTGAGATTGTAAGGTGGGTCAACTACTATTCAAATAATACACATCTAAAAAATACTATTGTATATGTCGGCTATTAGGTTGGCTTTATATGACATGACAACACCTTATAGTCGATTGTTGGCTGTAATATTAACCATGCTCTTATTTACTTTTTACCTTCGCCGTCTTTTGTTCTTTTCCTACTCTGGAGTCTGGAGTCCCATGTGTCCGTTAGTCTTTGGTTCTTTTTTAACTCTTCACCTTTGCCTCTAGTGCTCAGACTGCTTCAGGTTTAGTTTGATCAAATGAGTGAGCTTTCTCGTTAGTGATTATTAAGATTGAACTTACATTTTACGAGTGATTATTATTGGGAAACGTACCCACCAGATCAATGAGGACTCCCTCCCCTCCCGCGACGCGTCTGCGCGCACCGGGAGGGGGGGGGGCAACCCTAGCCACCTCTCCCTTCGGCCCCGCCTCCTTACGCTCCTTCCCGCCGCCGCCGGCGCACGCTCTCGGGCAAAGCCCGGTGGGCTCAGCGGTGGCGGGGTCCTTCTTTCCCCTCTGCTCGTGGGACTCCGGCGCGGGGCGCACTCCTCATGTGGCGGAGCTGGGCGGCCGTGGTGCGGCTGCGGTGCTCCCATCTCGGCCTGCCTCTGGTGGATCCGGTTTGATCTAGCGCTCAGGTCGGTCGACGGCGTGTGGCACCGGTGGGGCGTGCCCGGCGGCTCCGGCGCTTGGAGCTCGTCGGGCGACGCCGGAAGGGCAGCGGTCGGGCATGGTCATTCCTCCGGTCGTGGGCGGCGGCGCGGGGAGGTCCGACATGGTCCCTCCCGATGTCGTGGCGGCTTCGCGATGGTTCGACGGATCTGCCTGCGGCGGCGGCTGGCTTCTCAGGCGTCGACTCGTCTGCGTGTAGACCGTTTTGACCTTTGTGCTATTTCCGCGTAGTCGGGGCGCTACTTCCATCAAAGGGCTGGCCCTCTCCGAGCTGCGGTCCATCAAAGGGCTGAACGGGACCTGGTTGATCTGCGTAATATTTTGGCAACAGTTTACTTGAATTTTCAGATACGGGACAAGAGGATCTGCAGGCAGGGAGTTAAACCTCTCACAACCAAAATGCCCTACTCGACGATTTGGCTGGCGCAGCCAATTGACCACCTAGCCCCGGCCATCTGGAAGAACTACACACCAAACAAATGCAGGATTTTCACTTGGCTTGCGCGGAAAGACCGTGTCTACACTAATGAAAGACGCTTTCGGAGGTCAATCGCTACCTCGAATGCGTACCCATTTTGTGGCATTTGTGAGAGCATCTCCCACATGCTTCTTCAATGCCATATGCTGAAACCTCTTTGGGACGAACTTCAAAGCCTCCACCATGGTCGGACAGACAATCTATCCGATGTTTTGCTTCGAGATACTCACAACAAAGTGCGCTCTACGGTGATCACCGCTGTGTTCTGGAACACTTGGAAAAGACGGAATGCTAAAGTGTTTCGCAACAAGACATGGGGCATTCACTGCATTGCTAGAGCTCCGGCACACGATCTTAAACTTTGGGCCAATAGATGTAAAAATCCCAACAAGCAATCTCTGCTAAGAGATTGGGGGGCCATGTTGTTCCACCTTGCCGCGAGATTATAGTCCTTTGTTTTTCTTCTTCTTTTTCTTCTGATCTTCTTCCTCCCTCCCTCCTCCTGTAACCCTCTGATTCTCCTTGTAATTCTTTTGATTCGGTAATATATGGTTCAGGCCGGCTAAGCCCGCTGTGGTCGCTTAAAAAAAGATTGAATATAAAAAGAGCAAGGAAAACAGAGGTGTTGATACTCTAAGCAGAAGGGATACTACACTAATGGCCACCATTATAGTTACACCCATTAAGATTGAATCAGTGGAACAAAGCTACCAAGGAGACACTCATTGTCAAGAAAAGCTACAGAAGCTATCGGTCTCTCCAGTTGCAGATCTACACCCACGCGGATGTTTTACGGGGTGCCCATGTGCGACGATTGCTTCAACTATGATCAATAACAGACTGTGATCTGGCCAAATGCGGCAATGCACGCATGCATACATCATTACATACTTGAGTAGATCCATGAAACTACTGTATATACGTGTTTCCCTATCACGTGCTCTCACATTAGTAAATGATATATTCACGTGCTGTCACCATTAATTAGAAATGATATATACTTTCTCTGGATGTCATTCAGTGTGCAGTCTGATTCATTAATCTTTGGCACTTTTCTACGCTTTAGTTTTGCCTCAAGTGTTTGGCTTTCAGTTTAAACCAAATGACTACTCTGAGTTTAGTTGCTACTGTTCTGGTTTAAGCTTACGAGTGATGATCATTGTAAATTCTAGTAATACACTATGGCCAATATATATATAAGCAGATTCAGTATTGCATATGTGTCGGTCGGTAAGTGATTCGGAGTGGAGAATAATTAAGGCTGTGGATGCTTCGTATGTTTTACTTGTTTAATTTTGTTAAACCAAATGAGCACTCAAACTTTTGTTTGGACTATACGTCAGTACACTAGTTCTCCTGTCTCTCAACATACCTCAAGAAATCGACAGCTACCAGAAAGACGGACGACTAGGATGCGCTCTACTTGTGAAGGATCAACGGCCCTCAAAGACCAAGGCTCCCCAGTTCAGTGTCTGACAATGGCTACAGTTGACAGAAGTTTTTTTTTAAACACACTGTTAACTCTGTTTCACTGCGTGTAATTTCAGTTCCTCCTGTAAATAGCTTCCGTCATTCGTTGATGGGGTTATCATCTTCTTCTCATAGTATTATTTTTTGTAGCTAGTGGTAGAACTAGAACTAGACTACTTGGTAGATCAGATCGATCCCCATGAACTGTGTCCACCAGTGACTTTAGAACATCTTCCCTCCTTCGATGCATATACTGTACATCATATGTGTCCTGGCGCTTTAGTGTTACCTTGTATGTTTGACTGATTCAGTTTCAGTTAAAATTTTGCAAAATATCCTCCGGTTCTAAACTCATCCGGGAATTTGGTGAGCAGGGGGGCAAGGAGGAGGGACACAGGGGCGAACAGAGGAGGGAGCACGGGTTTGATCCATCATACCTGTTACTTTTAACTTGCAGTTTTTAAGGTTGGTTTGACCCTGTCAGTCTGCATGTTGCCTTCAATGTCACGTTCGAAGATAGATGTTGCCTGTTGGCAGTTTTCAGCTATGATTTTTGAATGCAATTTTGAATCACTCATATAATTTATGTAATCGGGCTATTGAGATGGATGGATGCTAATCTGGCACAAGCTTTGACGCCTTGATTCCCAAGTTCAGTACTTCAGTAGAGGCGCTCTACAGACAGTATAAATTATGAAATGCCCAACATGCTAACTCAAATACACTTTGAGGCGAAAAGAAAACGTCAGAGACAAAGGACAGACGAAACAATAAACTTGGATATTCATTCATTAAACTTTGGTTCAAACCAAATCAGTATTCAGTGCTTCGTCCCCACTGTTTCAGTTTAAGCATGTTACTACTCCACCCCCCTTAAAGAACACAAGAGTAGCTACACATGGAGCCCTCTTATGCTTAAGTTTAGTGTGTGCCACAACATTGTTTCTCATCAGTAATCTATGTTTCCAGACATCGCTTCGGATCGGTTTCAGACACTCAAATGGACAGGCCACCATCAACTGGGAGCACCTGCGCGCTCGTGGTCAAATGTGATTTCCTTTGTTATTTCAGAACATTTTCTTTTCAGTTGATATTTTTTTTGGAGAAACAGTTCTTCACTCTACAAAACTTGCTAATTTAATAAGCAATTTTTTCTCTCTGACCTACAGCTTGCATCAATGATGCTGTTTGTATTTCCCTAGTCTGAAAGAAGTGAAAATGTTTGCCAGTTCTTTCTCTTGTGTTACTTATGTCAAGTCAAGCTACCATGGAGCTGTGATTTGTCGCGTCTCGAAAGACCGGAGGGCCTCTAGAGCCATGGTGGACCAGTGGCGAGAGGGGCAGAGGGCACTTACACAAATCTGAGAGGAGAAGAACTAGTATAGAAAGTGAAAGGGAAATCCTATTCCATTCTCATTGCATGCTAACGCAGACCATCTGGGTATCAAATGCTCAACAAAGATTGCACACAAGGAACTTTTCAAACACAACTAAGAGCAAGTCTTACAGGTAGCAAAGAAGCACTCCTAAATAAGAAGTTCAGAATTGGACAGGTTGAATAGGACGACTTTCAGGCCATCCATATCACTTGATAATTAACCTAACAACTCTTGCATTCATCTAACATTGAGCTGATTATCCCTACCACAAATTGGTATGAGAAATTTAGCAAATCTACTAATATAGCTGCTCTTGCTTCATGAAAATTTTCTTCACTTCTCCAATGCGTCCTCTATGAAAGATGGACAAGTCGCCTTGAGATCCTTGAATCCTGATAATTCCATAAATTGAAGGCAAGCATCCTTAAGTTGGTGGCAGTTATATTGGTCAGCTAAAGCCAATGTGGTTGCCACGGTGTCCTTGTTCAGATCCTCACAAAGGATGCTTTGGCAAACCAGTTTGAGCCTATCCATTGCATATCTGTCCGCAGCCACTAGTAAAAGTCGAACCATCTCAGTATCCTCATCGCCAGGCAAAGAGTCGGTATAGATGAAATGGAGCAGGGCCTTGAAAACAGAGGGTCGCATGTCCTTGACGGTTATGCACTGCCCCGGCCTCGCCTCCCACATTGACCCATAGAGCTCTGCTTTGAAAACAGGCGATCGCATAGCGAGAACAAAACTATGCGCTTCAATGGTCTCTCCTCCAACAATGAAACTGACATCAAATCCCTTCCTTTCTTCGAGCAGCTTGGCAACATGGTCGGTCATGTCAGCCGGTGGCATGTCGATTCTGGGGTACGATTTGGTTTCGGTAACATGTGGCCTCTCGAAAACTGTGACGACGCATTCGATCATCAAGCGATCATCCGTAAGGTACACGGATCCCTCGATCTCACTTCGCCTTATGAAAATAGGAGTCAGTGGAGCAAACCTAGTAGTGTCACTGGACCTGAACATCCTAGGTCCTGTCTTATGCATTGAATGGGAGATTCCAGTGCGCTGGTCCACTAGCCTCATGTCGCAGGACGCCCGGAGGTCAGTGATGCACAAAAGCTCGAGATAAACTGAGATGTAATCTTGGCCTTCTCCTTTGTACCCATCAGGGAAGAAGCGTATGGCCCAGTTGTGGTCGCCGACCGCGAAAACCCCTGACCGTATGTAGCTGTCGTCATCGTGGCCCATGCCCCTGTACTTGCTGTAATCCAAGATTTCGAACACATGTGTGCCTTGAGCCTCCTCCAGTGGGGTGCACATAGACACTGTCTTGCATGTCTTCATCACGTGAAGAGAAGAAAGATTGCTGGCACAAGAGGAGAAAGAATCGCCGTCACTGCGCCGCCGGAGGCTGATGTGAAGCAAAAGCGCATTAATCCCGGAGAAAAGCAGAGGGAAAGAGGACCAGGATATACTGTAGATGGGGTTCGATCTAGATGTACCTTAAGGCCTGCGATGGTGATTGGAGATTGCGGCTGTGGCGGCGGATCTAGTCGCCTCGACTTCCCTTTTTTGTTGTGTGAATTCCAAAGGGTCTCTAGTAGTAGTAGAAGCGGTCTCTACTGCGCATAGCTACGGCGTACCGAACCATCAGATTTGGAGGACGCCTGGAGCTAACGTTTCAGGCTGGATCGTTCGCTCGTGAGGAAGCCTTAGCAAGAACGTCATTTTCTTCCGGAATCGTTCGCTCACGGCCTGCCCAAAATTACACTTCTGGTTGAACCAAAAAAAAAAAAAAAGCCATGGTACATATGATAAATTTGACGTGCAAGTTTTATTTTTTGCTATTTTATTTTTAAAAAAAACTTGCTATAGCTTAACATTTTTTTGTCATATATATGAAAAAGCACACACAGAATTGCCGTTGCGTAGAGCATGAAAAATAGCCATGGCAAAAGGAATAAATTTGCCACGCTGCATGGCTTAACGATTTCAATATATAAGAAAACAAGAAGCAAAACCAACATACAAATTTGCCATGATATGGAGCATAAAAGTTGCCGCCTGTTTGATAGAAACTCATATATAATTTTATTTTTTTACAATGATCAGATGAAAATCTTTGGAAATTAAAGGGTTTTATTACTTAAGCCACTACCTGTGTGCAACTGCTCAGTTTTTTCACTAGAAATTATAACTGCTCAAAAGTGTCATTGTTCCGTACTATGCTTGCTAAAAAATGCCAATAAATATCTAAAAAATGACATTGTTTCATTAGATGTTTTCTAAAAAATGCCATTAGACATCATTATTGTCAGGCCAAATTCATTGACCATGTTATATGACAAAAAATCCCGTTTACCCACATGGCAGCTCTCTATATCTCACAATGATAAGTCTGGACCTCATGGCAAACGAAATTTGAGCCTGGAGTGATGGTGTCTAGTGGCATTTTGAGCATGCGCCTAGCGATGCGATGTCAATTTTGACCAGGTGAAAATCTTAGTGGAAGAACTGAGTAGTGAGACGTAACAATGACATAAATGATAAAAACCCAAAATTAAAAGGAGGAATTAAAAAAATGTGATAGTCACATGGCAATTAAAGGGGGACTTGTTTATGTACAGCGTGACAAATTTTGAAGAACTGTTTTTAGTCTTGACATGACAGATTTAAGAAAAAAGGTTTCATGGAAGATAAATGGCAAAAAATAAAGAGAAATTATGAAAAGCTCACATGAAAACAAAATTTTCATGAAGTGGTCATATAGTTTGCCATGGTATACAAAAACAACCTACATTGGTTTATTCAATAAATCTGCCATGGTATGAAACTATAAATTTGCCATAGTCCGAAATAATGTACAAAAAGAATTTACAATGCTACTCCCTCCGTTCCTAAATATAAGACCTTTTAAAGATTGTACTATAAGCTACATACGGATGTACATAGACATATTTTAGAGTATAGATTCACTCATTTTGCTCCGTATGTAGTCTCCTAGTGAAATCCCTAAAAGGTCTTATATTTTGGAACGGAGGGAGTACATAGTTAAACACCACATTACTACATGATGATATTAAGGAGACACATGCATCTGAGACCCTTCGACGAAACTATGTGCGATGCATGAATCACAAACGGTATAGTGATAGCTCCATCGCCAATAGAACGAATTGTGTGCAAGATGTGTGAGATAGACGGCATACAGTTCACTAGGATGAACTGTTTGCGATGAGCCAAAATAACACAACCGACTCGGTGTCTCAAGTTTTGTGTGATACCCGACAAACAGGTCGCTTCGACGAACTATTTTGCGATAATTAAAAGTAACACAAACGATTCGGCATAACAAGATGTGTGTTATACCCGACAAATAGGTCAGTAATCATGATCGTGTGGGAAGACCGATAAAAATACAGATGATTCCTGATAATAAGTTGTCTGTGCTGTGGGCAAACACTTGCTCGCATCCAATTATCTGTGATTGTTGAAATCATCACGAACGTGTTCCTTTATTTAATCATAAGCGACGTGATTTGTCTGTCTATAAAACAACAACATGATTGCCTGTGGTCTTGAGCACCTTTTCAACGATAGTCGATGGTCGAGCTAACATACTTTCCGTACTTGGATCATATGAATTTATGATTGGGCCTCTAGCAAGCATCTGCAACAACAAGAAATAATTAAGGTAAATCCAACGATAGAATTAAACATCAATTCCCCTTTACTCTCATAGCAATAATCCCCTTACCCGGGTGTAAGCTTCTGCCACTCTAGCCAACCACTATAAGCTAATCATGAATGTATTGCAACACCATACAATGAAAATCTCTCACGTGTGCGCGGCACGGAGGGCACCTTATGGCAACACCAAAATAAAACATACACTCAAACCAATCAAGATCGGCAATCAACCCAAAGGACAACATAAATCTACTCAAACGTCATAGGATGGCAACACATCATTGAATAATAATATGTGGCATGAAACACCATGTTCAAGTAGGGGATTACAACGGGGTGCGGGAGAGTGGACCACTGAAAAGATATGAGGAGGTTTCGTCCTCCATAGCCTCTTCCTATATGGGGAGAGTTTCTCCCCTCTGGTCCTTGGCCTCCGTGGCTCCCGGAGGGGTCAGAGCCCCTCTCAGATGTTGGAATTATGCCCTAGAGGCAATAATAAATATATAGTTATTATTATAATTCCTGTATCAAGATAATAGTTTATTATCCATGCTATAATTGTATTGAATGAAGACTCATTTACATGTGTGGATACATAGACAAAACACCATCCCTAGCATGCCTCTAGTTGGCTAGCCAGTTGATCGATGATAGTCAGTGTCTTCTGATTATGAACAAGGTGTTGTTGCTTGATAACTGGATCACGTCATTGGGAGAATCACGTGATGGACTAGACCCAAACTAATAGACGTAGCATGTTGATCGTGTCATTTTGTTGCTACTGTTTTCTGCGTGTCAAGTATTTATTCCTATGACCATGAGATCATATAATTCACTAACACCGGAGGAATGCTTTGTGTGTATCAAACGTCGCAACGTAACTGGGTGACTATAAAGATGCTCTACAGGTATCTCCGAAGGTGTTAGTTGAGTTAGTATGGATCAAGACTGGGATTTGTCACTCCGTGTGACGGAGAGGTATCTCGGGGCCCACTCGGTAATACAACATCACACACAAGCCTTGCAAGCAATGTAACTTAGTGTAAGTTGCGGGATCTTGTATTACGGAACGAGTAAAGAGACTTGCCGGTAAACGAGATTGAAATAGGTATGCGGATACTAACGATCGAATCTCGGGCAAGTAACATACCGAAGGACAAAGGGAATGACATACGGGATTATACGAATCCTTGGCACTGAGGTTCAAACGATAAGATCTTCGTAGAATATGTAGGATCCAATATGGGCATCCAGGTCCCGCTATTGGATATTGACCGAGGAGTCTCTCGGGTCATGTCTACATAGTTCTCGAACCCGCAGGGTCTGCACACTTAAGGTTCGACGTTGTTTTATGCGTATTTGAGTTATATGGTTGGTTACTGAATGTTGTTCGGTGTCCCGGATGAGATCACGGACGTCACGAGGGTTTCCGGAATGGTCCAGAAACGAAGATTGATATATACGATGACCTCATTTGATTACCGGAAGGTTTTCGGAGTTACCGGGAATGTACTGGGAATGACGAATGGGTTTCGGGAGTTCACCGGGGGGGGGGCAACCCACCCCGGGGAAGTCCATAGGCCTTGGGGAAGACACACCAGCCCTTAGTGGGCTGGTGGGACAGCCCACAAGTGGTCTATGCGCCAAGAGAAGAAAAATCAAGAGGAAAAGAAAAAAAAAGGAGGAGGTGGGAAGGGAGGAGGACTCCCTCCCACCAAACCTAGTCCAACTCGGTTTTGGGGGGGGGGGGGAGAGTCCTCCCCCTTGGCTCGGCCTACCCCCTTGAGGGTCCTTGGACCCCAAGGCAAGGCCCCCTCCCTCCCACCTATATATACGGAGGTTTTAGGGCTGATTTGAGATGACTTTTCCACGGCAGCCCGACCACATACCTCCACGGTTTTTCCTCTAGATCGCGTTTCTGCGGAACTCGGGCGGAGCCCTGCTGAGACAAGGTCATCACCAACCTCCGGAGCGCTGTCACGCTGCCGGAGAACTCTTCTACCTCTCCGTCTCTCTTGCTGGATCAAGAAGGCCGAGATCATCGTCGAGCTGTACGTGTGCTGAACGCGGAGGTGCCGTCCGTTCGGTACTAGATCGTGGGACTGATCGCGGGATTGTTCGCGGGCGGATCGAGGGACGTGAGGACGTTCCACTACATCAACCGCGTTCTCTAACGCTTCTGCTGTACGGTCTACAAGGGTATGTAGATCACTCATCCCCTCTCGTAGATGGACATCACCATGATAGGTCTTCGTGCGCGTAGGAAATATTTTGTTTCCCATGCGACGTTCCTCAACAGTGGCATCATGAGCTAGGTTCATGCGTAGATGTCTTCTCGAGTAGAACACAAAAGTTTTTCTGGGCGGTGATGTGCGTTTTGCTGCCCTCCTTAGTCTTTTCTTGATTCCGCGGTATTGTTGGATTGAAGCGGCTTGGACCGACATTACTCGTACGCTTACGAGAGACTGGTTTCATCGTTACGAGTAACCCCCTTTGCTCAAAGATGACTGGCAAGTGTCGGTTTCTCCAACTTTAGTTGAATCGGATTTGACCGAGGAGGTCATTGGATGAGGTTAAATAGCAACTCATATATCTCCGTTGTGGTGTTTGCATAAGTAAGATGCGATCCTACTAGATACCCTTGGTCACCACGTAAAACATGCAACAACAAAATTAGAGGACGTCTAACTTGTTTTTGCAGGGTATGATTGTGATGTGATATGGCCAACGATGTGATGTGATATATTGGATGTATGAGATGATCATGTTGTAATAGAAATATCGACTTGCACGTCGATGGTACGGCAACCGGCAGGAGCCATAGGGTTGTCTTTATACTAACGTTTGTGCTTGCAGATGCGTTTACTATTTTGCTAGGATGTAGCTTTAGTAGTAATAGCATAAGTAGCACGACAACCCCGATGGCAACACGTTGATGGATGATCATGGTGTGGCGCCGGTGACAAGAAGATCGTGCCGGTGCTTTGGTGATGGAGATCAAGAAGCACGTGAAGATGGCCATATCATGTCACTTATGAATTGCATGTGATGTTAATCCTTTTATGCACCTTATTTTGCTTAGAACGACGGTAGCATTATGAGGTGATCTCTCACTAAAATTTCAAGACGAAATTGTGTTCTCCCCGACTGTGCACCGTTGCTACAGTTCGTCGTTTCGAGACACCACGTGATGATCGGGTGTGATAGACTCAACGTTCACATACAACGGGTGCAAAACAGTTGCGCACGCGGAACACTCGGGTTAAGCTTGACGAGCCTAGCATGTGCAGACATGGCTTCAGAACACATGAGACCGAAAGGTTGATCATGAATCATATAGTTGATATGATTAGCATAGGGATGCTTACCACTGAAACTATACTCAACTCACGTGATGATCGGACTTGGGATAGTGTAAGTGGATCATGAACCACTCAAATGACTAGAGAGATGTACTTTTTGAGTGAGAGTTTAGCATATAATTTGATTAAGTTGAACTCTAATTATCTTGAACATAGTCTAAGTCCACTTTGAATATATTTGTGTTGTAGATCATGGCTCACGCGACAGTCATCCTGAATTTTAATACGTTCCTAGAGAAAGCTAAGTTGAAAGATGATGGAAGCAACTTTGTAGACTGGGCTCGTAATCTTAAGCTAATCTTACAAGCTGGGAAGAAGGATTATGTCCTTAATGCTGCGCTAGGAGATGAACCACCCGCTACGGCTGATCAGGATATTAAGAACGCTTGGTTAGCACGTAAGGAGGACTACTCAATAGTTCAATGTGCAGTCTTGTATGGCTTAGAACCGGGACTTCAACGTCGCTTTGAGCGTCATGGAGCATTTGAGATGTTCCAGGAGTTGGAGTTTATCTTTCAGAAGAACGCCCGGATCGAGAGGTATGAGACCTCCGATAAATTCTATGCTTGCAAGATGGAGGAAAACTCGTCTGTCAGTGAACATGTGCTCAAAATGTCTGGGTACTCAAACCGTCTAGCTGAGCTGGGGATTGAACTCCCGCAAGAAGCTATCACTGACAGAATCCTTCAATCACTACCGCCAAGCTATAAAGGCTTTGTGTTGAACTACAACATGCAAGGGATGAACAAGTCTCCCGGCGAGTTGTTTGCGATGCTGAAAGTCGAAGAGTCTGAACTCCGTAAAGAGCATCAAGTGTTGATGGTGAGCAAGACCACTAGTTTCAAGAGAAACGACAAAGGCAAGAAGGGCAATTCGAAGAAGAGCGGCAAGCCTGTTGCCAATCCGCCAAAGAAACCCAAGGCTGGACCTAAGCCTGAAACAGAGTGCTTCTATTGCAAGGGTATGGGTCACTGGAAGCGCAATTGCCCCAAGTATCTAGCAGATAAGAAGGCGGGCAAAGAAAAATCAGGTATATTTGATATACATGTTATTGATGTGTACTTAACCGGCTCTTGTAGTAGTGCCTGGGTATTCGATACCGGTTCTGTTGCTCACATTTGCAACTCAAAGCAGGAACTGCGGAATAGACGAAGGCTGGCGAAAGACGAAGTGACGATGCGCGTAGGAAATGGTTCCAAGGTTGATGCAATCGCCGTCGGCACAGTGTCACTTCAGCTACCATCGGGATTAGTGATGAACTTAAATCATTGTTATTTAGTGCCTGCGTTGAGCATGAACATTATATCTGGATCTTGTTTATTGCGAGACGGTTACTCTTTTAAGTCTGAGAATAATGGTTGTTCTATTTCTATGAGTAACATCTTTTATGGTCATGCACCGAATGTGAGAGGATTGTTCATATTGAATCTTGATAGCGATACGCATATACATAACATTGAGACCAAAAGAGTTAGAGTAAACAATGATAGCGCCATATTTTTGTGGCACTGCCGCTTGGGTCATATTGGTGTAAAGCGCATGAAGAAACTCCATGCTGATGGACTTTTGGAGTCACTTGACTTTGATTCACTTGACACGTGCGAACCATGCCTCATGGGCAAGATGACTAAGACTCCGTTCTCCGGAACAATGGAGAGTGCAAGTGACTTATTGGAAATCATACATACCGATGTGTGTGGTCCAATGAGCGTGGAGGCACGCGGCGGATATCGTTATTTTCTCACCTTCACTGACGATTTAAGTAGATATGGTTATGTCTACTTGATGAAGCACAAGTCTGAAACATTTGAAAAGTTCAAGCAATTTCAGAGTGAAGTGGAAAATCATCGTAACAAGAAGATCAAGTTCCTACGGTCTGATCGTGGGGGTGAATATCTGAGTTTCGAGTTTGGTGCTCACTTAAGACAATGTGGAATTGTTTCACAGTTAACACCGCCTGGAACACCACAGCGTAATGGTGTGTCCGAACGTCGTAATCGTACTTTGTTAGAGATGGTGCGATCTATGATGTCTCTTACTGATTTGCCGTTATCATTTTGGGGTTATGCATTAGAAACAACTGCATTCACTTTAAATAGGGCACCATCAAAATCCGTTGAGACGACACCATACGAACTGTGGTATGGCAAAAGGCCAAAGTTGTCGTTTCTTAAAGTTTGGAGATGTGATGGTTATGTCAAAAAGCTTCAGCCTGAAAAGCTGGAACCCAAAGCGGAAAAGTGCGTCTTCATAGGTTACCCAAAAGAGACAGTTGGGTACACCTTCTATCTCAAATCCGAGGGCAAAGTGTTTGTTGCTAAGAACGGAGCTTTTCTCGAGAAGGAGTTTCTCTCAAGAGAATTGAGTGGGAGGAAGATAGAACTTGACGAGGTTGTCGAACCTCTCATCCCTCTGGATGGTGGCACAGGGCAAGAGGAAACCTCTGTCGTTGCGACGCCGGTTGAGGAGGAAGTTAATGATGATGATCATGAAACTCCAGTTCAAGTTTCTGTTGAACCACGCAGGTCGACGAGATCACGCGCTGCTCCAGAGTGGTACGGTAGTCCCGTCTTGTCAATCATGTTGTTGGACAACAATGAACCTGAAAATTATGAAGAAGCAATGGTGGGCCCAGATTCCAACAAATGGCTAGAAGCCATGAAATCCGAGATAGGATCCATGTATGAGAACAAAGTGTGGACTTTGGAGATACTACCTGAGGGCCGCAAGGCTATTCAGAACAAATGGATCTTTAAGAAGAAGACGGACGCTGACGGTAATGTGACCGTTTATAAAGCTCGGCTTGTGGCAAAGGGTTTTTCACAAGTTCCAGGAGTTGACTACGATGAGACTTTCTCACCCGTAGCGATGCTTAAGTCCGTCAGAATCATGTTAGCAATAGCTGCATTTTTCGATTATGAAATCTGGCAGATGGATGTCAAAACGGCGTTCCTTAACGGTTTCCTTAAGGAAGAGTTGTATATGATGCAACCGGAAGGTTTTGTCGATCCTAAAAATGCTGACAAGGTGTGCAAGCTCCAGCGATCCATTTATGGACTGGTGCAAGCATCTCGGAGTTGGAACAAACGCTTTGATGAGGTGATCAAAGCATTTGGGTTTATACAAGTGGTTGGAGAATCTTGTATTTACAAGAAAGTGAGTGGGAGCTCTGTGGCGTTTCTAATATTATATGTGGATGACATATTACTGATTGGAAACAACGTAGAGCTTTTGGAGAGCATAAAAGGTTACTTGAATAAAAGTTTCTCTATGAAGGACCTAGGAGAAGCTGCTTACATTCTAGGCATTAAGATCTATAGGGATAGATCGATACGCCTGATAGGACTTTCACAAAGCACATACCTTGATAAAGTTTTGAAAAGGTTCAAAATGGAACAGTCCAAGAAAGGGTTCTTGCCAGTTTTACAAGGTACAAGATTGAGTAAGACTCAGTGCCCAGCAACTGATGAAGATAGAGAGCATATGCGCTCCGTCCCCTATGCTTCAGCCATAGGTTCTATCATGTATGCGATGCTATGCACTAGACCGGATGTTAGCCTGGCCATAAGTATGGCAGGTAGGTTCCAGAGTAATCCAGGAGTGGATCACTGGACAGCGGTCAAGAATATCCTGAAGTACCTGAAAAGGACTAAGGAGATGTTTCTCATATATGGAGGTGACGAAGAGCTCGCCGTAAAAGGTTACGTCGATGCAAGCTTTGACACAGATCCGGACGACTCTAAGTCGCAGACCGGATACGTATTTATTGTTAGTGGGGGTGCAGTAAGCTGGTGCAGTTCCAAGCAAAGCGTCGTAGCAGATTCTACATGTGAAGCAGAGTACATGGCTGCCTCGGAGGCGGCTAAGGAGGGTGTCTGGATGAAGCAGTTCATGACGGATCTTGGAGTGGTGCCAAGCGCACTGAATCCAATAACCTTGTTCTATGACAACACTGGTGCCATTGCTTTAGCGAAGGAACCACGGTTTCACAAGAAGACCAGACACATCAAACGACGCTTCAACCTCATCCGCGACTACGTCGAGGAAGAGGACGTAAATATATGCAAAGTGCACACGGATCTGAATGTAGCAGACCCGCTGACTAAACCTCTTCCATGGCCAAAACATGATTGACACCAGAACTGTATGGGTGTTAGATTTATTACAATGTAATTCACATGGTGATGTGAGGGCTAGATTATTGACTCTAGTGCAAGTGGGAGACTGTTGGAATTATGCCCTAGAGGCAATAATAAATATATAGTTATTATTATAATTCCTGTATCAAGATAATAGTTTATTATCCATGCTATAATTGTATTGAATGAAGACTCATTTACATGTGTGGATACATAGACAAAACACCATCCCTAGCATGCCTCTAGTTGGCTAGCCAGTTGATCGATGATAGTCAGTGTCTTCTGATTATGAACAAGGTGTTGTTGCTTGATAACTAGATCACGTCATTGGGAGAATCACGTGATGGACTAGACCCAAACTAATAGACGTAGCATGTTGATCGTGTCATTTTGTTGCTACTGTTTTCTGCGTGTCAAGTATTTATTCCTATGACCATGAGATCATATAACTCACTAACACCGGAGGAATGCTTTGTGTGTATCAAACGTCGCAACGTAACTGGGTGACTATAAAGATGCTCTACAGGTATCTCCGAAGGTGTTAGTTGAGTTAGTATGGATCAAGACTGGGATTTGTCACTCCGTGTGACGGAGAGGTATCTCGGGGCCCACTCGGTAATACAACATCACACACAAGCCTTGCAAGAAATGTAACTTAGTGTAAGTTGCGGGATCTTGTATTACGGAACGAGTAAAGAGACTTGCCGGTAAACGAGATTGAAATAGGTATGCGGATACTGACGATCGAATCTCGGGCAAGTAACATACCGAAGGACAAAGGGAATGACATACGGGATTATACGAATCCTTGGCACTGAGGTTCAAACGATAAGATCTTCGTAGAATATGTAGGATCCAATATGGGCATCCAGGTCCCGCTATTGGATATTGACCGAGGATTCTCTCGGGTCATGTCTACATAGTTCTCGAACCCGCAGGGTCTGCATACTTAAGGTTCGACGTTGTTTTATGCGTATTTGAGTTATATGGTTGGTTACCGAATGTTGTTCGGAGTCCCGGATGAGATCACGGACATCACGAGGGTTTCCGGAATGGTCCGGAAACGAAGATTGATATATAGGATGACCTCATTTGATTACCGAAAGGTTTTCGGAGTTACCGGGAATGTACCGGGAATGACGAATGGGTTCCGGGAGTTCACCGGGGGGGGCAACCCACCCCGGGGAAGCCCATAGGCCTTGGGGGAGACACACCAGCCCTTAGTGGGCTGGTGGGACAGCCCACAAGTGGTCTATGCGCCAAGAGAAGAAAAATCAAGAGGAAAAGAAAAAAAAGGAGGAGGTGGGAAGGGAGGAGGACTCCCTCCCACCAAACCTAGTCCAACTCGGTTTGGGGGGGGAGAGTCCTCCCCCTTGGCTCGGCCGACCCCCTTGAGGGTCCTTGGACCCCAAGGCAAGGCCCCCTCCCTCCCACCTATATATACGGAGGTTTTAGGGCTGATTTGAGACGACTTTTCCACGGCAGCCCGACCACATACCTCCACGGTTTTTCCTCTAGATCGCGTTTCTGCGGAGCTCGGGCGGAGCCCTGCTGAGACAAGGTCATCACCAACCTCCGGAGCGCCGTCACGCTGCCGGAGAACTCTTCTACCTCTCCGTCTCTCTTGCTGGATCAAGAAGGCCGAGATCATCGTCGAGCTGTACGTGTGCTGAACGCGGAGGTGCCGTCCGTTCGGTACTAGATCGTGGGACTGATCGCGGGATTGTTCGCGGGGCGGATCGAGGGACGTGAGGACGTTCCACTACATCAACCGCGTTCTCTAACGCTTCTGCTGTACGGTCTACAAGGGTATGTAGATCACTCATCCCCTCTCGTAGATGGACATCACCATGATAGGTCTTCGCGCGCGTAGGAAATTTTTTGTTTCCCATGCGACGTTCCTCAACATCAGATTGCATATCTCTCTCTCTCTCTCTCTCTCTCTCTCTCTCTCTCTCTCTCTCTCTCTCTCTCTCCTGTTTTTGCTGCTATTTTTTGTCCCTTCACCGTTTCTTAAATATTTAGAGATCCGTAACTCCGATCGGTCTTAATTTTTTAGTCAATTTTTATCTAAGAATTATATTTCTTGTGGCAAAAGAAGGGCCCCAACCGACTTAAGGGGTTGCCACAAGCTATCAGGCCGTGACCACCCCCTAGTTGCCCATCTTGGCTTGTGGGGCCCTCGGGCATCATGTTGCGTTGATTCTTCTTTCCAAAATCCACATATATTCCATAAAAAATCGATGTAAATTGTTATCGCGTTTGGACTTTGTTTGATATGGATTTTCTGTGAAACAAGGAATACACAAAAAGCAGGAACTAACACTAGGCAGTGGATAAGTAAGTTAGTCCAAAAAATAATATAAAATGTTGCCAAAGGTATATGAAAGTTGTAGAATATTGTCATGAATACTTGATAAATTATCGAATGTTAAAGACGTATTAACATCCCCAAGCTTAATTCCTACTTGTACTCGTGTAGGTAAATGATAAAAGAAATAATTTATGGAGTGTGAATTCTAGTATATTATATAAGATTGATCAATGTTACTTCCAATCACTTTTTCTATTATCATAGAATAGCAACTCTTTTCTCATAGAACTTCTCATGATAAAGTAACAAGCTATTCACATGCTAAAGTATAGACCATAACTTTCTTAAATATTTAGAGATCCGTAACTCCGATCGGGCTTAATTTTTTAGTGAATTTTTATCTAAGAATTATATTTCTTGTGGCAAAAGAAGGGCCCCAACCGACTTAAGGGGTTGCCACAAGCTATCAGGGCGCGACCACCCCCTAGTTGCCCATGTTGGCTTGTGGGGCCCTCGGGCATCATGTTGCGTTGATTCTTCTTTCCAAAATACACATATATTCCATAAAAAATCGATGTAAATTGTTATCGCGTTTGGACTTTGTTTGATATGGATTTTCTGTGAAACAAGGAATACACAAAAAGCAGGAACTGACACTAGGCAGTGGATAAGTAAGTTAGTCCAAAAAATAATATAAAATGTTGTCAAAGGTATATGAAAGTTGTAGAATATTGTCATGAATACTTGATAAATTATCGAATGTTAAAGACGTATTAACATGCCCAAGCTTAATTCCTACTCGTACTAGTGTAGGTAAATGATAAAAGAAATAATTTATGAAGTGTGAATTCTAGTATATTATATAAGATTGATCAATGTTACTTACAATCACTTTTTCTATTATCATAGAATAGCAACTTTTTTCTCATAGAACTTCTCATGATAAAGCAACAAGCTATTCATATGTTAAAGTATAGACCATAACTTTCTTGAAAACTACCAAACTATGTTTTCAATCATCAAACAGTTACAACTCACCTTATTTCTAGGAAGGGTCTATATAAGAACTTTGATTTAGGAATTCCACATATTCAACTATCATTTAGTCTTCCATGATTATTGATATTCAAGGCATATTTTTAGAACAAGCGGTTGCAATCAAACACATAGGAAGATAGTGGCTTAATGTTCCACCTCACAACTTATTTATCTCAGGGATAATGTAAACAATAATAAATCATGATCATTTATATCCAACTAGATATATGTGCCTGGATCTTTCCCCACGATGCTTGCCAACTAAAGAATTAATAGATTAGAATAGGGGTGCACATTATTGACTCCTGCATAAAAGTAAACATAGAAATACATAAAGTTAAAAGAAAGGCCCTTCATAGAGGGAAGCAGAGGTTGTCATGCGCTTTTTATTTTTAAATGTCCAATCTCTTAATGGAAAGGAATGTCATTTATATTGCCCCTTGTGATAGCAAACTTTATTATGCAGTTTGTCGCTTTTATTTCTTTGCCACCACAAGATCGTACAAAGCTTATTTTTCCTTCACTAGTGCAGAAAAGCCTAGCTATGACGTGGCAAAACGGTCTTGCTGGTGTAGACACCCGACGACACCAATATCACACCACTATTAAAAAACAGTGCTCGCGTTGAAGACGATGCCAACTGTATTTGACATGTTTATGGAGTTCCACGTGGCCAACGTGAGCACTAATATATGTTAGTAATGGCATTGCATGTTAGTGCGACGCGAGCAATTTCATTTTCAGATTTAAACCAAATATGCACAACATCACGATCAAACCAAAATGACAGCATAATCAAAGTTTGAAACAGTAATTAAAAATTATAATTTAAATACCAGAATCTAAGTTCAACAGTACCCATTTATTTGACACCATTAAAAAAAGTATCAAAACTAGGCAAATAACACAAGTACACAAGTTCAATGAAACAAGAGGTGACAACTGTAAGCCTACTAGCTAGCTAACTCGACATTACGACGGGCGGAGTCGGGATCATAGTCTTGAGTAAGTGGACCATCGTCATCGCTGCCAACAGGTCTGTAGTAGACCATGATATCGTTATGATCGTAGTCAAGTCAAACACGTGGCTCTCTCCCCAGCTTCCATCTCATAAGCAGTTGCAAGAGCTGTCCAACCAGGGCAACCAAACTAGGCCCGAATTCGCTCAATGGTGACAAGACAATTGAATCGTTGGGCCGTCAGCATCTTCATGAGGATGCATTGGAATGTGATGGTTGCATCAAGCGGAACTCGAAACTTCTCTAAGAAGTCACGGCTTGCAAGGGATGACTTGAGTAAAATTGAAAAAACCCTACTTAGACGATTTTGGCCACAATCATACCATATAAAACTCAATCAAAACATGTTGAACTAAATCATGTATATACCGTATTTGTGATGAAGTCTTTCAGAAGATTGATGAAGGACTTCATATCCTTCTGACATCTCAAAGCACCACAATTCTTACACGGGGCATCCATTTACTCCGTTCAATATCGTTGATCAAAGTAAGCATAGATCATTAAACTAAATAACTAACATATCAAAATAGAGAAGGTACTAGTAATTAAGCAACTTTACAAACGGTGCACGGTTCACACATATAATAACATGCATAAAGTTAAACAATCATTCATATACGACATAGCTAGCTATAGTGCTATGCCCATCATCTAGCAAGCTACTAGCTAGAGGGGCCGGCCTTGTGGTCGTCCCTACGACGACGCTGTAGTGGACGCACATATGGTGAACTTGGCCTTTGCGGTGGGTTTGGCGGTAGAACTGGTGAAGAAGGTCGTGGAGGGACAACTGGTGAAGTTGGATGGGACAGCACAACCGGTGAAGCTGGACGTGTGGGAGATGGAAGCCTCAGTTTGTTGCGCCTCTTGTAAGACAAGTTTTTCACAAGCTGAGAAGCACATCGTTTCACAGAAGATTCAGTAGCCGCCTCAACTTGCGTGTCTGTCAAATCTTGCTGGCTAAGCCTTACAACACCCGATCCGACTGATTCTGTGTGGGAAGTGGTAGTGAGCATGATCTGAGACTCAGAAAGGTTCTCATCGCCAATGCAGACATGCGTGCCTTTGACATATGTTGCTCTGCTGTCATCAGCTTCGCCAGTTACATTCTCCGGGTGTGGGGTGTCAACACCAGCTGGCTCGCTTCTTGTAGCAACACCCGCGGTACCACTACCTCAACCAACAAAATGATCCTTACTACCAAGGCGAGCAAATCGATAATCCATAAAATCATCGCCAGAGTCATCATCAGAGTCAACGTCATTGGCACCCTGGTACACATCATCAGTATCAGAATCATCAACAATCTTTTTTCCAGTGGTTTCTGTTTTCCTGCTAAGCAATAATTGAGTGGTCCTTGTCGTGGTACGAGCAGCAGAAGAAATAACATTCAGTCCAGTGTCTAGCTGATGGGAGACATCTGAATATCCTTCATCATCCAAAGAGGTGAATGATTGCACGAGATCGCCAACTATGCCAACCAAGGCATATGTGAATCGTCCAACTATCTGAGGTAGATTTGTCAAGTTTCTGCTTAATAAAAAAATGAAAACAAAGTTAAGAACACATCAAGAGTTCAGAGGATGAAACTTCATATGTTAAGACAGAAAATTTACAGTAAACACACACAACAAAAAGCATACAAGATGTAAAGTGACACGAGTTACCATCCAAATGCACCAGTAGTTATCAGGAGTTACAAACATAAAAAGCAGGATGTAAAAAAACACAATGTACAATGACATTACAATAAAACACACGAATGTACCGATACATTACAATAAAGATCAATCTATGAGGGCATAAGTAAACATCACTAATAGATCACATCCAAAAAAATCATGGATTTACAAAAGGAATCACCACAATAATGCAACCAAGTTATCAAGCATGATGGCATAATTTCAGAGCAAAACTTATCAAGACATTACGATGATAACTCTCATAAGATTGCATCAAAGTTATTAGGCTTTAAAAAGCATATGCCACATTGGAAATGAAGAACAAATTCTGATGGCATGAATAAAAGAGCTTAAGCTGACAGAAAAGAAGTTGTCAAAGAATAATTACCACAAAAAGTGCGACAAAGTTATCACACTGTATAAAAACCTAGAATAGCATGAAAAATAAACAAAAAATAATAGGGGTTACGTGCACACCTGCTGACTGCAGCTTGGTGAAGCATGAACACGCATAAACTTATAAAGACCTTCCACACCACCGAACAGACAAAAAATCATGCCAAACTCAGGCTTCAACTGGAAAAAATGAAGTGATAAGTCAGTTAAGTAACAAGAAAAACAAATAAAGAAAAATACAGATGCATGCAGTGTGCGACCTGAAAACGGAAATAATATAGATAAATTACTGTAGTGTTCCAAAAGAAATTTTGTTCGCCTGAACATCCTTATTGAGGACACGAGTTATCAGCTCATTCGTCCATACATTGATAGGGAAAGTCCGAGCAGGCAAAACAATGCTGAGACCAGAAAGGTCAATCACATGAACGTACAATAGCTGATAAGAAAGATATAAGCGTCATGATAAACACAAACAATAACAGATAAATACGAAAAAAATTGAAAAAATGATGAAAAATAAAGCAAATGAAAGTGGCATCAATTGCATTGTAGAAAAGGAGGCAACCCTTGGTAGGCTTGCCAGTTAGAAGCGCCTTGTGTAGTTCATGAGCAATGAATTTGGACCAGTTGAGATTTTTAACATCGTCAATGTCCTGCTGCAAGTTGAAAACAAAAAAGGTAAAGTTCATCCAATGGAACACAAAGAAATATGAAAGTTACCACACTGACATACAATGAAGTTCTCACGCACAAAAGAGAAAATATCACATGATTACATCACCACTTACCAACACAACATACCACCTAGGGCTCACTTTGTTGGAGGTGGTCGGGGCAGTGACAGTATTGCCCGCAAGCAAAAGCCACATCCGCTTGAAAGTAGTGTCAACGTTATCAGAACCCTTGATGAGATCGACAAGATCAGTCATTTTAGGGGCATATCCGAGTTCACCAAATAACTCAAGCCCCAACTCAATATCAGCTTCGGTAGCAATGTTGTAAGGAACATCCTTCCCTCCACGCGGCACGCCATAACACGATGCACATATTCTTAATTAACGAGAAGCCTACCCCGCCCTGGTACGACCACCTCACGGGAATAAGGATCATACAGGTCGGCAAGCCACACACTAAGACCGTTGAAGAGATGGTCACACTTGATATTCCGAAGGCTTGTGAAGTCCAGCTCATCAATGGCAACCTTCCTGTCATCACTCATGTATTTGCATGCAAGTAGAAGCGAACTAGAGGAGACTCTGTTGCACGGAGGCGGAGGAGGGCGCTTCGTTTTTTCGGATGAACGTCGTCAATTCCATCACCACCTCATATGCGCTTCCTCGGCATTGTGTCCCTATAACATAAGAAAAAAAGATGGCGAATGAAACCAATTAGATGACATATGGAATATTGATATCCCAAGTACTAGAAACAATTATATGCTGGTGTTTGGCAAGGATAAACCCCCGCCTATGTTGTCTCAACATAGCCGGCACCAAGCCCGGGTATAGGAGGAGGGTTGGGATAGGATTGGCGAGCCAATGTGGGAACTCTATTTGCAAGGGAAACATACCACTTAGTAATAAAAACACGATTGTCACACCATTAATAAATTTTAAAATTACACGCCCTTAATAAATTCAGCACTATGACCATGTTTAGAATTCAAAAGCATGAAGCACTTACAAAACAACGTCATCACACATCTGACAACTAATAACACCGTGACCCTGATAAATAAAGCAGTAAGCACATGATAATTCAGTCGAGATGCTGCTGATAAGCGCAAACAACATCAAGTTTGGAGAGTTAGTACCATGATAATTACAAAGATCTCACATGATAACTCAATCACAATCGTGCTGGTAGGTACAATAAATACTAACGCAATGCACTTTTAAGCACAAAATAGCAACAGTGAAAAAAATAGCAGTGTTAAACACCTGGTAATTTTAGCACAATGTCACTCTATATGAATGTAGTACGAAAGGAACAAAAATAGAACAACAACGTTGATAATTCAAGCAATGTGAACCTGATAATTAGAGCACTAGAAGCGAAATTAGAGCAACACAACTCCTAATCAATGAACATAACACAATAAAAAACATAAGAACCATGGAAAATACATCTGACAACTAATAACACCGTACCTCATAAATAAAGCAGTAAACACATGATAATTCAGCCGAGATGCTGCTGATAAGCGCAAACGACATCAAGCCTGGAGAGTTAGTACCATAATAATTAAAGAGATGTCACATGGTAACTCAATCACAATCCTGCTGGTAGGTACAACAAATACTAACCAAATGCACTTTTAAGCACAAAACAGCAGCAATGAAAAAAATAGCAGTGTTAAACACCTGGTAATTTTAGCACAATGCCACTAGTAAAATGCAGTACCGAAAGGGAAAAAATGGAACAACAACAATGATAATTCAAGCAATGTGAACCTGGTAGTTAGAGCATCAGAAGCGAAATTAGAACATCACAACCCCTAATCGATGAACAGAACACAACAAAAAAACAACAACATATGAACCATCTAAACAATCCAGAGCAACTAATGCACAAACTGGAAATATAGCCACTAATACTCATCCTAAAATCAAATGCACTGGGCCAACCAAAATCACCAAGCAGATCAAAATCCGCCACAAAACAAACCAACGGCGGTCCGCCATGGAAACCTAACAACCACCTATCCGCGGTCAAATTTCGCACATATTGAACCACATTCCGAGCATACACCTCGAACTATATCTAGAATTCACCCTAATCTAACCTAATGGCAACACAAACCGTCCGGATTCGGAGCGGATTCGCGCCGAAATACTCGACGGAACAGAGCAGCGGAGAGACATGGAGTTAGAGGAGTTAGCGAATGTCGTTCCTCACCGTAGAATCGGACGCCGTCCGTCGAAAAACCGTCGGTTGCGCCCCCACCAGAACCGTCAAGGACGAGGGAGAGTGGAGCGAGAGGAGCACGAATGGCAACGGCGGCGCGAGAGAAGAGATGAAGCGAAGGTAAAAGAGGGGAAGCGGAGATCGTGTGATTGCGCGGAGTCGCAATGGAGGTAGGGACCACATGTCATGTGCACATTGAACAGTAACGGCTACCCATTGCATTCCTGGCCGTCGGATTGAAACTGAACCGCATCAGCAGTGTGCGGATCTGTAGACAAAATCCAGACCGACTGAAAAATAGCAAATTCGATCATTTATTGCTTCTGTTTCTATCTGGTTCCGTTTATGCTATTGGGACGTGGCCCAGCAATGCTACACATACATAAGTTTACATAGTTTTACAAATAGGTGGATTTTGATTGGAGATTAAGGGGAATGAGGGCCCCACCCTCCTTAAAAATCAGGGGGAGTGGTTAGTTAGAAAGAAAGAAGGGAAAAGCTAACGAGTGGCGTGTGCACGGGCGTCGTCCCGTGCGGCGGCGGTGCGAGACCCGAGTGTCCTGACTCGCGGACAAATTGTGACATGCAGGTAGACGGATATGACAAGTTTTCTTTGTTTTTTTTTGCGGAAAGGAACTAATTTTCTATGTTGGATGCTTCTCCTCGTTGAGTACAAAACGTGCACTATGCATGCATGCAAGGCCTACTACTAGGATCTTGTAGAGCTACATGATCAGCTATAGGATTCTCTCAAATGCTTGAAATTCAAAAAGTTTTATCTTCAAAACCGTTAATTCAATCGATGATCTGTTTTCACCGTTGGCTTTGTCGTGACAAGATCTTCGAAACTAGATCCCATGTCGACATGTTTCAACAAAAAAAAAATTCCTTCCGTAATTGCCACATTGTTCCACTCACTTGCTATAATATTAACCACTTACTTGCCCAATAAAAATAACTTAATTGCCATATTTTTTGATGTCGTTTTGTGCAAAGATTTTTGTCAATACTTATAAATGCAGTCCGCAAAATGTTTTGATGTGCTTGTCATTTTTATTCTACTAAGTTGTCATGTGGTCTCACAAAGCTTGTAGGTGCTTATAAAATCATAGTTGCCACATATATTTTTTGTGCTTGTCATTTTAATCCTACCTCGTTATCATACTGTCTCATACAACTTGTCAGTCATTGTAAAAAAATAGTTGTCACGGTGTTTGTTGTATTTGTCTGTTGAATTCTATCCTCGGTTGTTATGTTGTGTCTAAATAAAAGGACATTTGATTGTTCTGAAACGTAGTTGTGGTAGTGTTTTATTGTGCCGGTCAGTTAAATTCTACTCAAATCTCATATAAGCTTGTGAGTTGTTATAAACACTATAGTTGTTGTATTTTTTTATGTGCTTATCATTTTAATGCTACCTAGTGGCCATGTTGTCTCATAATGCTTTTCATTGCTTATAAAATACACTTGTCACAATGACAAGCACAATTTTCTGTGGCAACTGAATTTAAAAACACCAACAAGCTTTGTACGAAACAATATTGAAATATGGTAATTAAGTTATTTCTCTCAGACAAGTAAGTGGTTAATAATATGACAAGTGAGTTAAACAATATGGCAAGTACGGACGTGAAAAAAGTTTTCAAAACATGTCGATATGGGATTTAGTTTTGAAGACCTCGTCGCGAGAAAATCAACGGTAAAAACGGATCATCGATCGAATTAACGGTTCTTTAGATAAAACTTTTTAAATCTTAAACATTAAAGAGGATTCTAATGATATCAATGCATGCATGCATGATAGAACGAGGAAAAATTAGCCTTTAGCAATATATGACAAGTACATGCATGTGCATGCAGCCCGGTCCCCTTTATTAATCTTTTTGTAAATGTTTGTGCATGGACATCATAGTAGCCGCCGCACCGAAGGATCTGGGTGCGACGCCGCTACCTAGTTGACTCCAAAAAAGAATGATAGTCAGCGTGTAACCTTACGTAACTCTTTATATGTGTAGCATTTTTAAGATGTAGCCCGTAGGACGGTAGGAGTGCTGGATATCAGAAGAGACCCCACGCCTCGCGACTACCTTATTCCACCCCCAAAAGGGAAGTCGTCGCGGTTTCATCTCTATAATACTCGATCTCGCCACAGCCGCCTTCTCCGATCAGAGGTCTGAAGGTTCGATCGGCTGGTTCCCTTTCACTCTGATTTCCACTAGGATTAATACGCATTTTTCTCGCACCATCAGATTAGCGCGGCGGCGCCGCGCGTCGTGGCAATTGTTTCTCCTCCGGCCAGCAATTTTCCTCCTTGTCGCAAGATGAAGACATCTAAGACGGTGTCTATGTGCACCCCATTGGAGGAGACTCGAGGCACACACGTGCTTGATATCTTGGGTTACAGGAAGCACAAGGGTATGGGCCACGACATAGACAGCCACATACGGTCCGGGATTTTCTCAGTCGGTGGCCACGACTGGGAAATCCTCTTCTACCCTGACGGGTTTAATGGATTTGGTCCGTTTAATGGACATGGCCTGGATTACATCACTGTTTTTCTCGTGCTTTTGAGCAACAACACTAAAGTCCGGGTGTCCTGCGACATGAGGCTGGTGGATCAGTACACCGGATTCTCATCTTCAGTACATAAAATAGAAACTAGGATTTTCCATTCCGGTGATGTTACTATGTTTGCTCCACATACTCCTATTTTCATAAGGCGAAGCGAGATCGAGGGATCTGTGTACCTTAGGGATGATCGCCGCTTGACGATCGAATGCATCGTCACTGTTTTCAAGATGCCACGTGTTACTTGATGGGGTTATAGTCCTAGGGTAGGGTCATAGGCTTGCCCTGTAGGTCCTACCCAAGGACTACTCCTCACAAAGGACAAGGCCCTTAGTCAGTTCCGACTGAACTAAGGAGTCCCCATCATCCAGTCGGTAACAGGTCCTCGATCATCCAGTCGGAGACTAGCATTCGGAGGATATCAAGCTAACCGACTCTATACCACTCGAAACATCGTAACCCCCCTAGAGGGAAACGGTCGTACGTTTCCAGATGCATTTATTAGCATTTAGGGCGTACGTTACCTGTAACGTACGCATTCAATCGCCACTACTCCACCCCTGTACCGGAACCGTTGTGGAGGGCAGCGCACTCTATATAAGCCATCCTCCCCCGCTGGTAGAGGGGTTAGCAACTCATTGTATTCCATATTTCCACTCGACAACAAGCTCCCTGAGCACTGAGACGTAGGGCTATTACCTCCACCGCAGAGGGGCCTGAACTCATACAACCTCGCCATAGCTAAGGCTCTGTCCATCCTTTTTGTACCCTACACATCTACTGTCAGGCTTATACCCACGACAGTTGGCGCCCACCGTGGGGCAGGCGTCTAAGCGACTTCCGGCGAGTTTGCGACTACTTCCTTTCGTCATGCCGTCCGGTGGAGGTTCGAGCATGGGTCACCAGATCTTCTTCGGCGCTCTGTCCTTCATCATCGACGATTCGGCGTGGCTTCGGGATGCTCCTCTCGACGTCGAGGCGCTTCCCCGTCGTGGGGCTACGCACTTCCGTGCCGGCGCCCACGGCATTCTTCTTCTCCAACAGTCGGCTCCGGTGTCGACCTGCACCGCCGTCACGCGCCGCAGCAAGCGGTCTCGCCGTCCGCGGCTCCAGCGTTGGGTGCAACACGCCCAGGCGCGCCAGAACGCGTCTTCACAAATTGGCGGTTCTAGAGTCCGTTGTGGTTGCCCCGCTGTCCCAGCACTCGGACTCGGTTCCGACTGAGTTCCCTTCCAAGTATGCGGGTCGCGGCCCGCAGCAGAAGTACACATGGACAACTCCCAGGAAGATCCCCGTCAAGCTGGCCGTAGCGAGCGCGAGGTCAGCGAAACGTCCGGCGCGCCGTCCACCTCGCCGTTCTGCCAGTCGGCACACTCGGCGGAGCAACGTAGAGTTGTTCCGCACACCCCTCCTCAACTTGTCTACGGCTGCCAAGATAGCCGATTCCCTCCAGCCGACTGATTCGAAGGCTGGTAGAGGGATCGAGCAGATCCGAGCCCTGTTACACACGGCGCAGCAACAGAATTCGGCGGTCTCCCAGCCGCACAACAGGATCCATAATAGTTCTGTTCATGCGAATACGCATCGGTCGGTTCACAGCCCTGGTTCCCATCAGCGGCACAGGGGAGGCAACCGTTCCATGAATCACGAAGATCGCCGCCGTTCACGCACCCCTCCGCGGGGTCGGCCCTATGGGTCCCGACATCATGATGATTGGCGTTCAGTCGGCGACACTTACGACCCAAGGCCGACGCAAGAGGGCGTATCGCCCAGTGAAGGGTCGACACGGGCCGAGCCCACCGCGATGGTCACGATATGGACCGTCCAAGTGGAAGCAGGACCATCGTGTCTGGTCCCGAGTGTTTTAGTCGAGCCATCCGCTCGGCTGACATCCCGCCCAACTTCCGATTGGCGACGGGAATCAACAAGTTTACAGGAGAGTCCAAGCCGGAAATATGGCTAGATGACTACCGAGTGGCGGTCCAGATCGGAGGAGGGGACGACCATGTCGCCATGAAGCACCTCCCTCTGATGCTCGACGGCTTAGCGCGAGCGTGGCTGAATCAGTTGGCCCCCTCAAGCATCTACAGCTGGGCAGATCTAGCCCGAGTGTTCATCAGGACCTTCGAAGGGACGTGCAAGCGCCCTGCTGGCCTCGCGGAGCTCCAGCACTGCGTCCAGAAACAGAATGGGCCCCTGCGAGATTTCATTCAGCGTTGGACAACTCTCTACCACACGGTGGAGAACGTCACCGAACATCAAGCAGTCTGCGTCTTCAAGGCAGGCGTGCGGTACAGGGATCTGTACCTGAAGTTCGGCCGAACAGGCGACATCTCCATGAGCAAGATGATGGAGATAGCAACACGCTATGCAAATGGCGAAGAAGAGGACCGCATCTGAAGCGGCAAGCACAAAACAGTCGCTGGTGGAGATGGGGGCAACACTCGGAAGCAGAAGCAGAAAGCTCCGACCGCTCCGCAAGCAGAAGCTGCAGCCGTAACCAATGCCAAGTTCAAGGGCAAAGGGAAGGCTCAGTTCACCCCCAAGAAGAAGCAGTTCAATAACCCCATCCTGGACCAGCCATGTCCAGTTTATATGAAGATGGATGAAGAGGGCAACCCCATATATGCGAAGCATACCACTCGACAGTGTCGCCTCCTGATCCAGGGGTTCAGCGAAGGGCAACCGAGTGAGAAGGACCATGAACAGGATGAGGAGGATAAGGAGGATCTGTTCCCCCAAGTCCATGCAACCCTGATGATTTTTGCTGACGTCGAGAGCAAGAGTCGACTGAAGCTGGTGAACAGAGAGGTGAACATGGCCACCCCTACCAACCCCAAGTTCCTCAAATGGTCTCAGACTGCGATCACCTTCGACCAGTCGGATCATCCAGCACATGTACCCACCCCGGGGAGACAGGCTCTGGTCGTCGACCCGGTGGTGGAAGGAGTTCGACTGCACAAAGTCCTCATGGATGGCGGCAACGGCTTGAACATCATGTACGTCGACACACTCAAGGGGATGGGCATCCCGATGTCCAAACTCAGCGAGAGCAGCATGCAGTTCCATGGAGTCGTCCCTGGACGGAAGGCCAAGTCACTCGGCCAGATCGCGTTGGACGTCGTTTTCGGCTCCGACAAGAACTTCCGCAAGGAAAAGCTGACGTTCGAAGTGGTCGACTTCCAGAGCGCTTATCACGCAATTCTGGGTCTCCCAGTGTATGCGCGTTTCATGGCCCGTCCATGTTACGTATACCTGAGGCTGAAGATGCCAGGCCCGAAGGGTGTGATCACCATCACGGGCAATCGACAGCGAGCCGAAGAGTGCCTGCAGCAGGGATCAAGAATCGCCGACCAGAAGATGGCCGTCCTCGAGCTCGATGAGTACAAGAAAACAGTCGACCCCGCCGACCTGATGCGCTCAAAGAAGCCAGCTTCTGAATCCGCATTCCAGTCGGCGGGAGAGACGAAGAAGGTCAGCATTCAGCCGACGGACGACACTGCTGCCCCGACGAACATCTCCACCACCATCGATCCTAAATAGGAAGCCGAGCTCACCCAATTCCTCCGTGAGAACTGGGACATCTTCGCATGAAAACCCTCTGACATGCCAGGTGTACCCAGGGAGTTGGCTGAGCACCGACTGCACGTGGATTCCACCGCTCGGCCCATCCGAGAGCGCCTGCGCCGGTCCGCCGTGCACAAGAGGAAGGCAATCGGGGAAGAGGTGGCCAAGCTGCTGGCAGCCAACTTCATTCACGAGGTTCACCACTCCGAGTGGCTTGCCAATGTTGTCATGGTGCCCAAGAAGGACAAGTCGCTCCGAATGTGCACCGACTTCAAGCATCTCAATAAGGTCTGCCCGAAGGACCATTTTCTGCTCCCCCGCATAGATCAAATTGTCGATTCGACTGCGGGGTGCGAGCGTTTGTCATTTCTGGATGCCTATTCGGGCTATCATCAGATTCGTCTGTATGGTCCCGATGAGTTAAAAACAGCCTTCATCACCCCATTCGGGTGCTTCTGCTACATCACTGTGCCATTCGGTTTGAAGAATGCAGGAGCTACCTTTATGTGCATGATCCAAAAATGCCTTCTCGACCAGATCGGTCGGAATGTGGAGGCATATATGGATGATATCGTAGTCAAGTCACGCAAAGGTTCCGACCTGCTGACTGACTTGGCAGAAACATTCACCAACCTTCGTAGGTACGATATCAAGCTCAACCCCGCCAAATGTTCATTCGGCGTTCCCAGCGGAAAGTTACTCGGTTTCTTTGTTTCCGAATGAGGGATCGATGTCAACCCCGAAAAGATCGGGACCATCGTCCGAATGGAGAGGCCGGTCAGAATACACGATGTTCAACGGCTCACAGGTTGCCTAGCGGCTTTGAGCAGGTTCATCAGTCGACTCGGCGAGAAAGCACTTCCTCTGTACCGACTCATGAAGAAATCAGATACTTTCGAGTGGACAGACGAAGCCCAAGTCGCATTCGATGACCTCAAAGTCCTACTTTCCACCCAGCCGGTTCTTACTGCTCCGCTCAGTAAAGAGCCCCTTCTTCTCTACATTGCGGCTACAAATCAAGTCGTCAGAACTGTTCTTACAGTCGAACGAGAAGAAGAAGGCAAAGCATACAAAGTTCAGCGGCCAGTGAACTACGTCTCCGAAGTCCTGACTCCTTCCAAGCAGAGGTATCCCCACTATCAAAAGCTTATCTACGGGATCTACATGACTGCGAAGAAGGTGGCCCATTATTTCCAAGACCACTCGGTGTCTGTCGTTTCTGATGCTCCATTGTCGGAAATTCTCCATAATCTAGAAGCGTCAGGCCGAGTGGCGAAGTGGGCGATGGAGATGCTGTACTGCGATATCAAGTTCGAGGCCAAGAAAGCGATTAAGTCTCAAGCTCTGGCTGACTTCATAGCAGAATGGGTAGAACAACAGCAACCGACCCACATCTACTCGGCCCATTGGACAATGTTCTTCGATGGGTCCAAGATGCTGAATGGCTCCGGCGCTGGCATTGTGATCATATCGCCAAAGGGCGACAAGCTCAAGTACGTGCTACAGATACACTTCGATTCCTCCAACAACGAGGCAGAGTATGAAGCTCTCCTCTACGGGTTGCGTATGGCCATCTCACTCGGCATCTGTCGCCTGATGGTCTACGGCGATTCGGATTTGGTGGTCAATCAAGTGATGAAAGAGTGGGATGTCAGGAACCCCACAATGACCACATACTGCAATGCAGTGAGGAAGCTTGAGAAGAAGTTTGAAGGTCTAGAACTTCACCATGTTCCGAGACTGAAGAACCAAGCAGCGGATGAGTTGGCTAAACTCGGATCCACTCGGAGACCAGTCCCGAGTGACGTCTGCCTCGAGCACCTCCACCTTCCCTCAGTCAAAGAAGATCCTTTTACAGAGGAACCAGTACAACCAAAGAGTTCAACAGATCCGACTGAAGTCGATGTACCTGCTGTGGTTGATCTGGTCATGGAGATTCTTGCTGTCATCCCCGATTGGATTGTGCCGATCATTGCATATATCCTGAGGCAGGAACTACCAGAAGACGAAGTCCAGGCTAGGCAGATAGTCCGCAGGTCGAAGTCATTCACTATCATTGATGGCCAATTGTACAAGGAAAGTGTTTCAGGAGTTTTTCAACGATGCATCTACCCAGAAGAGGGGCAACTGATCCTGGAAGATATTCACTCGGGAACCTGCGGTCATCATGCTTCTTCGAGAGCAATCGTCGCCAAGGCATTCAGGGCTGGTTTCTTCTGGCTGCACGCAAACGAGATGGCTAAAGATATGGTTGACCGATGTGAGGGCTGCCAGTTCTACTCCAATAAGTCCCACAAGCCGACGTCTGCGTTGAAGACGATCCCTCTTGTGTGGTCGTTTGCAGTGTGGGGATTAGATACAGTCGGTCCATTCAAGACAGGCCAAGGTGGATACACACATCTGTTGATGGCAGTCGACAAGTTCACGAAATGGATCGAAGCCAAGCCCATCAAGAAGCTCGACGCCTCAACAGCCGTCAAGTTTGTCAGGGACATCATCTTCAGATTCGGTGTACCTCACAGCATAATCACGGACAACCGGACAAACTTTGATTCGGACAGATTCAAAGGTTTCTGTACAAGCCAAGGTATCCGAGTGGACTTTGCTTCCGTGGCACACCCGCAGTCCAATGGACAAGCAGAGCGGGCGAACGGACTTATTTTGCAAGGTTTGAAGCCCCGACTCCTACGAGAGATAGGACATGCTGATGGCGCTTGGGTCACCGAGCTACCTTCAGTGCTTTGGGGTCTTCGCACAACCCCAAACAGATCTACAGGGCGATCACCGTTCTTCCTCGTCTACGGAGCAGAAGCAGTCCTTCCGAGTGACTTACTTCACAACGCTCCACGAGTCGAACTCTTCTCCAAAGCTGAAGCAGAACAAGCAAGACAACACGGAGTGGACCTTCTAGAGGAGGAGCGCGAGATGGCACTGACTCGCTCGACCATTTATCAACAAGATCTGCGGCGTTTTCACACGCGACACGTCAGGAGTCGTACGTTCCAAGCAGGCGACCTGGTGCTCCGAGTGGATCAGCAAAGACCTCACAAGTTGGCTCCTGCCTGGGAAGGACCATTCATCATCTCAAAGGTGCTGAACAATGGAGCATATGGACTCTACAACGTCGACAGGGAGATAGACGAGCCGCGAGCATGGAACGGCGATCTCCTGAAGTGCTTCTACACGTGACCGTCGACTGAAGCAATGTAAAGAACAAGTATTGGTGAAATAATATAAAGCAGATTGAGTTCTTTGCAGGTTCAAAGTTCTTCCGCGGTCGCAGACTCCGGTCTCAAAAAAAACTTAGCTGCGACCGAGAATCGCCTAAGTATGAACATTCTCCGAGTGTGCACCTAACGTCACACTCGGGGACTTAGCTGCGATCCAGAATCGCCTAAGTATGAACTTTCTCCGAGTGTGCACTTAACGTCACACTCGGGGACTTAGCTGCGATCCAGAATCGCCTAAGTATGAACTTTCTCCGAGTGTGCACTTAACGTCACACTCGGGGACTGAGCTACGACCCAGAATCGCCTAAGTATGAAATTTCTCCGAGTGTGCACTTAACGTCACACTCGGGGACTTAGCCGCGGTCCAGAATCGCCTAAGTATGAACTTTCTCCGAGTGTGCACTTAACGTCACACTCGGGGACTTAGCTGCGATCCAGAATCGCCTAAGTATGAACTTTCTCCGAGTGTGCACTTAACGTCACACTCGGGGACTTAGCTGCGATCCAGAATCGCCTAAGTATGAACTTTCTCCGAGTGTGCACTTAACGTCACACTCGGGGACTTAGCTGCGATCCAGAATCGCCTAAGTATGAACTTTCTCCGAGTGTGCACTTAACGTCACACTCGGGGACTGAGCCGCGATCCAGAATCGCCTAAGTATGAAATTTCTCCGAGTGTGCACTTAACGTCACACTCGGGGACTTAGCTGCGATCCAGAATCGCCTAAGTATGAACTTTCTCCGAGTGTGCACTTAATGTCACACTCGGGGACTTAGCTGCGATCCAGAATCGCCTAAGTATGAACTTTCTCCGAGTGTGCACTTAACGTCACACTCGGGGACTTAGCTGCGATCCAGAATCGCCTAAGTATGAACTTTCTCCGAGTCTGCACTTAACGTCACACTCGGGGACTCAGCCGCGATCCAGAATCGCCTAAGTATGAACTTTCTCCGAGTGTGCACTTAACGTCACACTCGGGGACTTAGCTGCGACCCAGAATCGCCTAAGTATGAAATTTCTCCGAGTGTGCACTTAACGTCACACTCGGGGACTTAGCCGCGATCCAGAATCGCCTAAGTATGAACTTTCTCCGAGTGTGCACTTAACGTCACACTCGGGGACTTAGCTGTGATCCATAATCGCCTAAGTATGAACTTTATCCGAGTGTGCACTTAACGTCACACTCGGGGACTTAGCCGCGATCCAGAATCGCCTAAGTATGAACTTTATCTGAGTGTGCACTTAACGTCACACTCGAGGACTTAGCTGCGATCCAGAATCGCCTAAGTATGAAATTTCTCCGAGTGTGCACTTAACGTCACACTCGGGGACTTAGTCGCGATCCAGAATCACCCAAGTATGAACTTTCTCCGAGTGTGCACTTAACGTCACACTCGGGGACTTAGCTGCGATCCAGAATCACCTAAGTATGAACTTTCTCCGAGTGTGCACTTAACGTCACACTCGGAGACTTAGCTGCGATCGAGAATCGCCTAAGTATGAACTTTTTCCGAGTGTGCACTTAACGTCACACTAGGGGACTTAGCTGCGATCACGAATTGCCTAAGTATTAACTTTCTTCGAGTGTGCACTTAACGCCACACTTGGGGACTTAGATGCGATGCAGAATCACCTAAGCACCCACATGCCTTCGACTGTATCCTACAGGTACACTCGGGTAATCAACTGACAACTACATGAATTGCAGACCCTCATTGCGGCTCATGTGGATGTCAAAACAACTGACAACTACATCAGTACCAACCCACAATCCTACCGATCCACTCGGTGACAATACAGATCCAATCAGAAATTCCACGGACCCTCAATGAGGCTCATGCAGATGTCAAGACAACTGACATGTTCCGAATGTTTGCCTTTGGCTTCACCAAGAAACGCCAAACAAAAACTCGAGTCAAAATTGCAACAGAAGAGCAAAAGATTCGATTCAAAGTTCAACCAAAGATAGTGCCTCGGTGTGGATCAAGCTTACCCACACCGAAACAAGAATGTGACGGCCAACAGCAGTGGCCAAAGTTTCTTACAAATCAACACTCGGCATACCGAGGATCAAGTTTTCTTACGCGTCGTATGGAGTAGCGCCAGGACTGGAGGGCTCCACGAAGGTGTCCAGGTCGATTCCATCGGCGATGCGGGTGGCACTTTCAAGTAAGGTTTCCATGAAGTCTTCGAATCGAAGTTTCTTCGTGTTGGCCACCTTCAATGTCTTCAGCTTCTCCTCGCGCACCTCCTTGCAATGGACTCGGACCAGGGACAGAGCAACATCTACACCACAACGAGCTGCAGATTTCTTCCACGACTGCACTCGGTTCGGAATCTCCTCCAGTCGAGCCATCAGGTTCTCCATCTCCTGTCGCGACTCATCCTCAGGCCAAAGCTCCTTGTCGATCCGGCCGACGACTTCCTTCAGTCGACCGATGAAAGGGCCAACTTTGCCCACGCGGATATGCACTCGGAGCAGATCTCGATTGGCGTCCTCGCCGAGTGGAACATTCTCGCGAATCGACCGTTCCACATCAGCTGCTTCGGCTTCAGCGTCAATGCAAAAATCTGCAACAGCAGGACAAGCAAACAATAAACGCCGAGTGTGACGCACATACCACAACCACTCAGAAAAAGCAAGACTTACCAGCCAGACGCGTCATCATCTGCTGAGCCCAGTCACTGACGTATTTCTCCTGCGCTCTGCATCGTTTGTTCAGCACGTCCATTTGTCCCATCAGAGCAGTCCTTTGTTTCCCCATCTTCTCAACTTCCTCAGACAGCATTTTGTTTGCTTCACGAGCCTGCTCCAGCGACTTCTCTCTTTCCGCCAGAACCTCCTTCATACCAGCCATTGCAAGCACGGTCGCATCCAGCTCACCAGCAAATTGCACCTTTTCTGCCCTCAGAGTCTCATATGATGTTCCCATTTCACAAGTTTTCTGCCAGCAAACACCAAGGGACAATCAGAAAATTCAACAATAAAAGTCTAAGTTCTTCAGACCCCTGCCAACGCAAGCAGTCGACAGCGGTCTCGGGGACTACACCCAGTGGGTTCACTAAGAGTGACCCCACTAGCATGCAACTCAAGCAGGCCTGCCCTATTGAGATGCATGTTACCACCTACGCCTACGAGGCCAATATTACCCGACCTGAGTACAAATTACTCTCGGGGACTCTTACAGTAAGTGCACTCCGAGTGCCACAACTGCTCGCAGTCGGTCATATTATTTACAGACCTGACCAAAGCAAAGACAATATGTATAAAGACAACTGCCGGTGCAAGCACTCGACAGAAGTCTCGGGGACTACACCCACTGGGTTCACTCAGAGTGAACCCATTGCAAACAACAGATGCTATCCAAAAACACCCAGTGGGTTACAAGAGAAAAGTAATTACTTACTAGGCCACTTACTCGGATATCATCCCGTAACTCCAAGCTCCGCTGGTACAAGGAGGCGATGGAGTCGTACGCCTTTTTGGCTTCTCCTGCCATCAGCTCGGCCTACACCATGGCCCCCTTGGCCGCTCCCACCTGATCCTCCGAGAGGTGCTGGATGTTGAACTCGACTTTGGACGGACCTGGCATCGTTGGAAGCTCCCTGGGCATCCCGAGGCCCGCTCCAGTCGGTTCAGCCGCCACCAGCGCCTCCTCAGTCGGCGGCATCGCTTCAATGGCGGCACGTCCGCGGCGGGAGCAGCAACTGGCGGGACGGCCTCAAGGACAGGCTCTGCGGCTGCCTCAGGCCCCTCCTGGTCACCCTCACCCGCATAAATCGCCCCTGCCAGACCGAATGGCGCGAGATCTCAGAAAAAGAGAAGGACGAGACCGAAGACAGAATTCGAGACGCGATAGTATAAAACACTCGGAGTCACTACAACGCACCTGGCTGGGACGAGACGACGTTGTCCGTGTCCATGGGGGGTGATCCTCCTGGCGCGCCGGAGAGGTGGCAGAAGTAGCGACTCTGTCGAGTGAAATCCATTCGACCAATAAACAGGAGTTCACTCGGATATCAGAAGAAATTAGAAGATCGATACACTTACGTGGAGGTGACGGGGACAGCAACCCTCATCCGCGGCAGAGCCTTCCGAGGTTTGGGTCCACTTGGTTTGGCCGCCTTAGAAGACTGACCCGCAGGCTCAGCGGCAGCATCCCTGGCCCTCTTGGTGCTCCGAGCACTCGGGACCACTGGGGTAGTGGGCGGAGCACTCGAAGATGCCGGAGGGACCGAGGGAACGGCAGGCTCGTGTCGGCGCTTGGTCCGATGCTCTAATTGCGGAGGCAGCGAGTCCTGCTCTTCGTCTTCCTCCTCTTCCTCGCTAGTCTCTTCCTCCGACTCCCCGCTGTCGGAGACATACTCAGCGCTCTCCACGCTGCCCTCTTGGCTGCCTTCTTCCTCCTCCTCGTACGGGTTCCCGTTCGAGACAGGAGAAAACCAGTTGGTCCACTTCTGCGTGAAATACAGTCGGCGACATCAAGCGACGAGCAGAGATTCAAGAAAGCGATAAAACTAAAACAGATACGTGCACTCGACACATGGTACTCACCTGATTCGGAGGAGGATTGTCCGTGCTGAAAGCCCTCACTCGCCGAGACCCTCTGGGGTTCTCCCAGGCGCCTGTGATCTGGAGCACCCACGACGCCACCTTCTCCTCGGTCACGCTCAAGACGTTAGTCCGAGTGGAGTCCTCGGTCCCCGAGTAGTGCCACATGGCGTGGTCGCGAGCCTGCAGTGGTTGTATGCGCCGACCAAGGAAAGTCTCCAGCAAATCCATGCCGGTGACTCCCCTCCTCACGACGTCTACGAGTGCGTCGACCAAGGGCTGGATGTCGAGCTTCTCCGCCTTCGTGAGCGTGAGCTGCTTAGGTGGAGCGGGACGATCAAGGCTGAAAGGGGGCAACCCTGAAGAGGCGTTCGGATAGGCAACATCTTGGCAGTAGAACCACGTCGATTGCCAGTTCCTGACCGACTCGCTCAGCTGAAGAGCAGGATAACTACTCCGACTCTTTTTCTAGAAACCTAAGCCTCCGCAGAGTTGGAGAAGATGCGTTTTATCATCCGACTGGCTGAGTCGTTTGATAGTCTGAGATCTAGCAGAGAATATATGTTTGAACAACCCCCAATGGGGGGGCAGCCGATGAAGCACTCGCACATAACGATGAAAGCAGAGAGATGGGCAATAGCATTCGGAGGAAAGTGGTGAAGCTGTGCCCCGAAGTGGTTCATGATGCCCTTAAAGAAAGGATGCGGGTGCAGGGAGAAACCTCGGTAGACATGGCTGAGCAGCAAGACGCGCTCCCCCTCCCGGGGTGCCGGCTCGACCTCATTCTCCGCCGGCAACCTCCAAGACTTGTGGACGATCATACCGTCCTCCACCAGCTGCAGCAGATCCCCCTCCGTCACCGTGGAGGGGAGGAAGTCACCTTGAATCCACCCCGCCGGCAAGGCCGCTGTCGCCACTGAGCAAGAGCCGCCGCCTTCCCCTTCTTCTTCCTCGCCTCCATCTTACTGGTCTGACCCTTGGTCATGGCGGAAGTTGCGAGTTCGCGGAGAGGGAGGAGGAGTGGAGAGGTTAGGTGTGCTGGAAGAGGCGAGGAGGACGAAGCAAAGGCAAAAGATCCGGCAGGCGTAACGAAAAACCCTTGCCGTAGGGATTTAAGTAAGGTTCCGACTGGGTCGCTGGCAGGTGGCCCCGAAACCTTATCCCCCGACCGGCCGCGGCGATATCAGTGGAGGAGTTGAAGGTGCGAGAATCGAGGCGTCGGGCGCTACTCGAGCGCGCTGGCGTCATCCCCGCTGAGCGCGCGGAAACCGAAATTTGAAGATCCCGGAAAATCCGCTGTTGTCACTTGACGGGTCGCGTCAAGAGATACCCCGAAAACACTCGGTTTTCGACGGTTTGTTCCATGGAGATTTCCACTCTGATCGTTGGTCTGAAAAGATAAAATGGATCGAGGCAAGCAACGCCCAAGCCAAATCCTTTCCAGTCGGATCCAAACTTCAAGCATCGCTTCGTCGTTCCAACCCCAATCCATTCGAGGACTAATGATGGGGTTATAGTCCTAGGATAGGGTCACAGGCCTGCCCTGTAGGTCCTATCCAAGGACTACCCCTCACAAAGGACAAGGCCCTTAGTCAGTTCCGACTGAACTAAGGAGTCCCCATCATCCAGTCGGTAACAGGTCCTCGATCATCCAGTCGGAGACTAGCATTCGGAGGATATCAAGCTAACCGACTGTATACCACTCGGAACATCGTAACCCCCCTGGAGGGAAACGGTCGTACGTTTCCAGGTGCATTTATTAGCATTTAGGGCGTACGTTACGCATTCAATCGCCACTACTACACCCCTGTACCGGAACCGTTGTGGAGGGCAGCGCACTCTATATAAGCCACCCTCCCCGCTGGTAGAGGGGTTAGCAACTCATTGTATTCCATATTTCCACTCGACAACAAGCTCCCTGAGCACTGAGACGTAGGGCTATTACCTCCACCGTGGAGGGGCCTGAACTCATACAACCTCGTCATAGCTAAGGTTCTGCCCATCCTTTTCGTACCCTACACATCTACTGTCAGGCTTATACCCACGACATTACTGAAACAAAATCATTCCCCAAAATCGACATGCCACACGCTGACATGACCGAGCATGTCAGCAAGCTGCTTGAAGAAAAGAAATGATTTGATGTCAGTTTCATTGTCGGAGGACAGACCATTGAAGCACATAGGTTTGTTCTCGCTATGAGGTCGCCTGTTTTGGAAGCAGAGCTCTATGGGTCGATGCAGGAGGCAAGGCTGGGGCAGTGCATAACCATCAAGGACATGCAACCTGCAGTTTTCAAGGCCCTGCTCCATTTCATCTATACTGATTCTGTGCCTAGCGGCGAGGATACAGAGATGATCCGGCTTTTACTAGTGGCCGCGGACAGATATGCAATGGATAGGCTCAAGCTGGTTTGCCAAAGCATCCTTTGTGAGGATCTGAATGTGGACACCGTCGCAACCACATTGGCATTAGCTGACCAACATAACTGCTACCAGCTTAAGGCTGCTTGCCTTGAATTTATCGAATTATCAGATTTCATGGATTGTGTGGTGGCAACCCAACGCTTAAAGGATCTCAAGGCGACTTGCCCATCTTTCATAGTGGATGAACTGGAGAAGAGAAGAAAGTTTTCATGAAGCACGAGCAACTATATTGGTGGATTTGCTAAATTTCTCATACATATTTGTGGTAGGGATGAACAGCTCAATGTTAGATGAATCCAAGAGTGGTTAGGTTAATCCTCAAGTGATATGAATGACGTGAAAGTCGCCCTAATCAATCTGTCCAAATCAGAACTTTTTATTTTTCAGGTTGCTGATTTTATCTGGAGTGCTTCTCTGCTACCTGTAAGACTTGTTCTTAATCTTCTTTGAAAAGTTCCTTCTTGTGTGCAACCTTTGTTGACCATTTGATACCCAGATAAAAGTTTGTCTTCTCTCAGATTTGTGTGAGTGCCCTCTCGCTGCATGTGCACCATGGCTCCGGAGCCGTCGGGTCTTTCCAAGACGCGACAAATTGCAGCTCCTCACAAGTGCGACTTGTCATCATTGTAACACAAGAGAAAGAACTGGCAAATTGGCAGGGGCAAGAGATGTAAAACTATAACGTGAGTTGGTAGTTAAGAGTTCCCAGGGATAAAAAGCACGTGCTTGAAAAAATGCAAAGACATTTTCACTTCTTTCAGATTACTGTATTTACTTAGCAAAATACAAATAGATAGAAGTAAGCTGTAGGTCAGAGAGAAAGAGAAAGAATTTTGCTTATTAAATTGGCAAGTCTTGTAGAATGAAGAGGAACATTTTCTGAAAGTGCAGGTGCTCCCAGTTGATGGTGAACCGAACCGATGCGATGTCTGGAAAAATGTTATGGCACGCACAATTAAGCACAACAGGGCTTCATGCCTTTGCGTCAGGCTTGTGGCCTATGGAGAAAGTTGTAGTCTGAATGGAAGTTCAGTAGTATTTATTGGCCATATCATGTTACTAGAATTTATAATCGTGGTCACATGTAATTAGCTTAAACTGAAACAGTAGCGACGAAGCACTGAATACTCATTTGGTTTGAACCTAAGTCTAACGAATAAATATCCAAGTTTATTGCTTCGTCTGTCCTTTGTCTTCGACGTTTTCTTTTCGCCTCAAAGTGTATTTGAGTTAGCAAAGTTGGGCATTTTATAATTTGTACTGCCTGTAGAGCGCCTCTGCTGAAGTACTGAAGAATCAAGGCGTAAAACTTGTGCCAGATTAGCATCCATCCAATTCAATGGCCCGATTGCGGGTATCGTACGAGCAATTCAAAGTTGCATTCATAATTCAGAGCTGAAATCTACCCACAGGCAACATCTATCTTGGAACGTGACACTGACGGCAGCATGCAGAGTCAAACTAACATTAAAAACAACACGTTCAAAGTCACAGCTACTATGGATCAAGCTCGCGCTTGCCAAACTCATGGCCGGGTTTAGAACTGGAGAATATTTTGCAGAATTTAACTGAAATGAATCAGTCAAACATATAAGGTAAGACTAAAGCGCCAGGAAACATATGATGTATTGGTACCAAAAGGAGGGAAGATGTACTAAATTCACTGGACACAGTTCATGGTGAACGATCTGATCTACCTAGTCTAGTTCTAGTTAAAGCATTCGGTATGTTCAGAGTCAGGAAGTTCAGAAAACTAGTGTAATGAGTGCTCATTCGGTTTAAATCAAATTAAAGCATTCAAGCATACGAGGAAAAACTAAAGCATCCACAGCTAAATCATTTACCAGCGACTAAATTTTCAATGCTCATCACTCGTAAGCTTAAACTGGAACAGTAGGAACTAAACTCTGACTACTCATTTGGTTGAACTGAAAGTGGAACAATAGTGAAAATATAAGAACCAAAGATTAACAAATCAGGCAGCACACATTTGGCCACTTCACAGGAATATAGTTGCATCGATCTGTTCATCCAAAACTAAAGATTTATCTACTAATTTCAGAGAACTATATTTCATTGATCTGTTCATCCAAAACTAAAGTGTCATCTACTAATTTCAGAGAACTATAGTTTCATGGATCTGTTCTGCCACATTTGGCCACATCACATCACAGGAATCATTCTGTTCTGCCAAAACAGAGCGAAGCAGAAAACACAGCGGTGCGATGATCCCAGAGTTCAGAAAACACAGCGGTGAGATGATCGAGCTAGATCTGCCCTGCCGATGGCGGTGGTGGGCTGGGATTGTCAGGCTCTGAAGAAGCCTGCTGCCCAGGCTGACCCTGCGCCTGCTGCGGAGGCCCGTCCCGCGCGTTGCCGATCTGCGCATCACCGGCTGCACCTGCAACACAATTACGCAACAGAAATCGAACTCCGGCGTCAGTAAAGAACCAAGAACCGCACAGACAAGCAGAGAGAAAGAATTTTGCGCTTTTCTTGGGTTGGGACGAAACGCACCTGGATTGCCCACCGGCGGCTGGACCATCGGCGTCGACTGAGAGAATCCCGCGTGCCCCGCCCCTGACACGCCGCCGTGATCGAGATCTGCAAGAAACGAAGGCATTTACAATACAAGAAACGGGCACCACCGCAAGAACGAAGGGCGCATGGTTGTATGATTTGATGGTTTCTTGGGCACGCACCTCCACCGATCTGGGAAGATCCGACGGCTACGCCTGAAGTCACCTCCAACAGCCACGCCATCGCCGGCGAAATCTCGGTAATGCCGTCGCCGGCTGCATCTGGCGTCGCCTGAGAAAATCCCCCGTGCCCCGTCCCTGATACGCCGCTGCGATCGAGAGCTGCAAGAGACGAAGACATCTGACAGATGTTACAATCCAAGAAACGGGCAAGGACGAAGGGCGCGTGGTTGTATGATTTGATGGTTTCTTGGGCACCCACCTCCACCCAACTGAGAGAACACGCTAGATTGGAGGCCTACAGCGGGCTGAAGCTCCTGCTCAAGCTCCCGCAAAGTCCCGAGGCGAGTCTCCGTCCGCCGTGACGTCGCAGTGTCTTCCAGGGCTTCCTCCTCACGCGAACGCCGCTGGCGCTGCCCTGGCCCATCCTTATTGTCGGCGACGGCCTTCCGCTTGTTCTCCATCTCTTCGCAAGAACCGCTGGTGCGCCCAGATGAAGAAGAGAGGAAGAGGGCCGATGGAAGGAAGCTACGAGAAAGGATGGGAGAGGAGGAAGGCGAGGGAGGCTATATAGGCGAGGGAGGCAACCAATTCTTCCAGGTTCGTCGGTTGGTTTTGGAGGGAACAACACGGGAGGAGGAAGGAAGAGCCTTAGAAACGGGCCTAATAAAATTCGGACAGCCCAAACAATGGCCCAAATCATCAATAGCTATCCACAGATGATTTGGCCAATTGTTTTACAAAGTTTCAGATCTCCAAGAAATATATCGCACTGGATTTATTTTTTATCTATTTGTCAATTGCTCAAAAAATGCAACTACCAAAAAAAGTTTTAGCATGGACGTGTTTGTACAACCAACGTGGTTATGGCATCGATGGGTTCCTGTTTGCTGTTGACTGCAGCAGGACTCATCCGGGAGCCCCGAAATCTCACATTCAACGAGTCTACAGGCCACACCCACTTTTTTCGGGCTTTTACATTGTCTGTTTTCACCTTTTTACTCTATTTCGAAATTTTGTTTATACATTAAAATAATCAAAATGTTTTTAAAAGGCCCTGAAACATTTGAACACCAGTAGAAAAAGGGCCTTTTGTTCCGGTTCATAAGGGTCTTCTGTCCCGGTTTTGGAACCGGGACAAAAAGGTCGTTACTAATGCCCTTTGCCTTTAGTCCCGGTTCTTACACGAACCGGGACATGTGGGCCTCCACGTGGTCGCTGCGGCCAGGCCAAACAGGGGGGCTTTAGTCCCGGTTGATGACACCAACTCGGACCAAAAGGCATCCACGCGTCAGCACCTTGCTGGACCTAAGGTTTTTTTAAAGGGGCTGGTTTAGGGGTTAATTTAGGTTGTTATTAACTAGCTAATAGAGAAAAGTGTCATCTCTTATATATCTCCGTGCTTGATCATCCGTCGTGCTTTGTCGAACATATTTATAAAATGTAGACACGCTTTTAATCTTTTTATAATCATTTTGATTTATTAAAATAATAAGCTAACTAATTAATGTAGTCAGTCCTATCCTATTTTGTTGAGAAATCAACCCGTCCATTGTTAATTTCATCATGATGAGAAATTGAGCGGGACAAGCAAAGCAAAACAAAGAGGCTACGTGAATTGATCAATGGACTGTTATCTTATTTCACTCATGGGGTAGAGAATGTGGGATCAGATGACAAACTGAAGGTGGTGTTCCATTCTCTCTCTGTACAACAATGCAATCTTATATTCAATACATTCATTCATCAGCAAACAAATTCCCACAAAACAAAATTTCTTGCCGGTGCTTGGCACACGGTTGGAGGCATGGGGAGGGATCTCACCAGATGATGAGTTCCTGCCGGAGGAGGGGATACGATGAGGGGAGCAAGGGTTAGGCGCCTCTATCTCGCCATAAGGAGTCGTCGTTGTCGTGCCATAACCTCGGAGCTCCCATGTGAGCCATGGAGGCTCGCCTCCACCTGCAAGTACTTCGCTCCGCCGCGCCTTACCGCGTGCCGCCGCCGTTCTGCATCGAGCAGACGCATCATCCCAAGTCATTATAGCTGTCGCGTTGATTTGATCCAGAAGTTGTGCTCGAGCGTCGAATCAGGGGCATCAAACGAGCAGAGGTACGACCGCGGAGGCGGGTGGGTTGAGATCGACAGCAGTGGTGGTTGAGGTCGACCGCAGCGGCGAGTGGTGTGGTAGCAGCCTGGACACAGGCCAGGGTGGACCAAGATCGACGCGATGCGCTCGAGCGCCGCAACGGGGGCAGTGAGCGGGGAGAGGTACAGCCGCGGAGGCGGGTGGGTTGAGATCGACAGCGGTGGCGGTTGAGGTCGGCCGCGGCGGCGGGTGGTGTGGCGGCGGCCTGGGCACAGGCCAGGGTGACCCAGGGTCGACGGGAGGAGGCGATGCGTACGGGTATAATTTTTGCAGCGAATCATTTTTTTCTTTTGCGTTGTAGATAAATGATGGAGCGCGGGTTGAATAACAAAAATTACAGATTTGTTTTATAAAAATGCTGTGGTGGGTTTTCCGACGGAAGCAATAGCCGCTTTATTATTAGGTATAGATATAGATTTGTCAATTGCTAAAAAAATGCAACTACCAAAACAAGTTTTACCATGGACGTGTTTGTACAACCAACGTGGTTATGGCATCGATGGGCTCCTGTTTGCTGTTGACTGCAGCAGGACTCATTCGGGAGCCCCGAAATCTCACATTCAACGAGTGTAGAGGCCACACCCTCTTTTTTCGGGCTTTTACATTGTGTGTTTTTACCTTTTTACTTTATTTTGAAATTTTGTTTATACATTAAAATAATCAAAATGTTTTTAAAAGGCCCTGAAATATTTGAACACTAGTAGAAAAAGGGTCTTTTGTCCCAGTTCATAAGGGCCATCTGTCCCGGTTTTGGAACCGGGACAAAAAGGTCGTTACTAATGTCGTTTGCCTTTAGTCCCGGTTCTTACACGAACCGGGACAGGTGGGCCTCCACGTGGTCGCTGCGGCCAGGCCAGGCAGGGGGGCCTTTAGTCCTGGTTCATGAAATCAACCGGGACCAAAAGGCATCCACGCGTCAGCACCTAAGGTTTTTTTAATGGGGCTGGTTTAGGGGTTAATTTAGGTTGTTATTAGCTAGCTAATAGAGAAAAGTGTCATCTCTTATATATCTCCGTGCTTGGTCATCCGTCGTGCTTTGTCGAACATATTTACAAAATGTAGACACGAGTTACATGCACATATATGCATCTTTTTTACACTATATCATTTCATATGATTTTCGTCGAATGGCAATAGTATTCTAATCGATCATCTAACAACTCATCATTAACTTAATCATATACCAAGTTATCATATGATACACATAAAATAAAACAAAGAAACATCATAATATATATATAGTCATCATATGCATCATGCATCCTAATTAATCGATCATGTGAAGTAATAATATAAACTAGAATAACTTGTCTCTCATAAGACCTAGTCCTCGCTCTTAGATATAATGTCATAAAACAGAATAATAACTATGGCTCCATGATGAATCACAGAGATCCAACGGTCTCCAGCTTGTGGCTTGCGAACCTTCTTTATTTCTCTCCATGCTTTAATTTGGAGTCTTTTTTATCTTGATTTGAAGTTAATCAAGTATGGATCATAGAACTCATCCCTCAGCGGGCATCTAATTCTCATTTGACCTTGTGGGTCCATTAACGGAGGCACTACATCATGTGGCAGTTGATGTTGAAGAACATAATAATAACCTAGTTAGCAATGTAATCAACACCATTTATGCAATAGTGGAGCGTACTTAATTAGGAAACTCTTACCAAGACATTTCGGCGAATGTCATCTGGACTCAATCTATGCACTAGTGGCATGTAAAATGAATAATTTTGGCCAATTCCAAAATGATACGGGAAGGTATCCCTAGAAGCCAGAACACCAGCAAGAAGAAAGTGGAGAAGATGGTCCTTCTCCTCCCAAGTTAGATGTGATCCATACGTGTAGTGTGTCGTGTCAATTAATTTTCGTAATTCAGTCGAAGCAATGAAATAAGCTGTAAATTATAATTTAACAAATTTAGTATATAGATGAACACCAACTATTTCTAAATATAAATGCAAATCACTTCACATGGAGGTAAAACAGGAAGCATATCATCGACAACCACCCAAGTTTTATAATAATTTAATGTTTCAAAAATACTTAGAAATTTTGTAATTATCCATAAGATGTGGGCATTATATAAACCATTCAAGACGACCATATGTGCTACGATCATTCAAAGGACAATTTGGGTTGTTGTTGTTATTTGTACAACATGTAACATGATATAATTATAACTATTGCCCAATAACTAGGAACCTGCAACGTGTGGCCAAAGTTTTAATAGACGATGAACACCACATGACATGTAAATTGCGAGAGAAAAACAAGTTGACTACACCAACTATTTATAAATATAAATGCAAATTACTTCACAAATATGGTTGAGAAACTCACATGGAGGTAAAACAGGAAGCATATCATCGACAACCACCCAAATATCGATGTTGTCTGGCATATTATCTTCAGGACGAAGATCGAAGGTGATTTCGATTCCCTTCTGAAACCCATATGCCTTGCAAAGATCTTTCCACTTTGGACACCCAAATTCTTTTTGAAAAACTGAATTAAATACTTGGATAACAAATGTGTGACCATGTATAGTCCTCAGCTTAGCGCTCCTCGTCTCAATTCTCTCGTGGTCTTCGAAACCGAGCCTCTACAACACATATCTTCTTGCATGGCAAGGGAGGTACATATCGCTGTTCTCGTCAAGCTTCATGCTGAAGAACCTATCGTCTCGCAGGTGAGGCATGTCGCACATACCCCGAGAGTCGCCGCAATATTCACACTCGCAATATCCATCGTCAGACATTTCCTGTTTTAATATGGTAAATGCGTGTAAGCAACAATATAATCGTGACACACTATATATATATCGAAAGAATTGAACATCTATATATAATAACTCTTTATGCTCGCATCATGCATCATCATATATAACAACAAGTCCTACTAATTAATCATCATACATAGTTAAATAAAATGTGTCACGATTATATATAACAACAAGTCGACGTCGATGCGGTAACTACTTCTATATATAGTTAAATAAAATACTTTTATTAATTAAAAAAACTAGTTCAACTACTAAGCACTTACTATAAATAAATAAAGTAGTACTTACTAAAAACAAACTACTTCTATATATAGTAAAATAAAGTAGTTTATTAAATCAACTAGCTAGTTCAACTATATATGAAGCACTTACTATAAATAAAATAAAGTAGTACTTACTAAAAATAAACTAGTTTAACTATAGTTCTATTATTTTTCTAACTAATTATATTAAACACTTTCTCTTCTTAATTTTCCTTTTTCCTCTATTCTAAATATGAACATATTCGTAAATGACTTTGATCATGCACAATTTTCCTATACATACACAATATGAACATATACATAAATTGACAAAGAAAATACTATGAACAAAAAAAACATTAAAATTTTATAACAAAATTACAACAGAAAAAAAATCATAAAAATTCTATGAACAGAAAAAAATCATAAGTCCATATAACAAGGTTTGAGATTGAAATTGAGATTAAGATTGAAAGGTTTGTGGCCAACAGTATTCTCAAGTGTACATTGGCTATCACACAAAAGTCCATATAACATGTTCTCTTTGCATTTTTTTTGTCTTTTTTCGTAATAGTTGTATATACATCAGTTTTCTTCAACATTTAGTATTTGTTGCATGTCTATTTCCGAGAAGTGTTCATGTGTCGGGACCCCGATCCTGAGTCATAAGAACCTAGCCTGTAACACATCACATCACTTTGCGGCCTCACGCACGGTAAACTCCACGGCTGCCACATTACCTTGGCCGGGACCGTTTGCGTCTTTTGGCTCACGTATATGAATATGTTGCTAGAGTTCAAACGACAAAGAACCCGGGTCGACATGACTAGTTATAAACCCCAGCGGTACAACCGTACAGGGACAGGCATACATAACCCAGCAAGGCAGGTGTCGGTCATCAGCGTGTGTAGACGAGTCGTAGCAAGCTACAAGGACTCCATTACATCGCGTGACATTTCCCCGAGGGGACAGACACAGCAGCAAAGAAGGATACATGCCGGTCAATCAATGTGTTCCGAGCAGTAGCAAGCTACCAAGGCTCGATGGAAGCACAAAGAGGCATTTCCCTGTAAAGAGTACTACTAAAGGCAAACAACTAGGTGTCGAATCCCACACATATAATGCATTTCAAACATACACGCATTATGCACGATATGTGTAGATACAACATGGCATCACAACATAACTCTATGACTCAAGCATTTATTAAAGACTCTTAAGAGTCAACATGGTATGATATTACAAACAGGGGTCTCGTGACCCAACACTCAAGTCATACAAGCAACAAGCGAAAGCAATTCATGTCTGAGTACAGACGTCTACTAAAAGTGGCTGGAAGAGCCTGAAAAGCTACTACGACCCTACCAAAGGAGCCAGACCTCTGTCTGGGATTCCCAAGCTATCCCGATCAACATCGAACACGACGTGTAGAAACCTTTAATGAGACTAAATCTTCTCTGCAAAACATAAATAAGCAACCGTGAGTACAAAGGTACTCAGCAAGTCTTACATCAGAACTATCTACATATGCATCATGTTTCAATGAATGGATTGTGGGGTTTGATTGCAGCAAGCCAGCTTTGACTCTTGGCTAACCTGTACTATGACTACGAGTTCTTTCTTTGAGGTGGGATAGCGCACACGAGTCCACATATTCACCAATTCAATACCCTACTATGGATCCACTCTCGTCTCCCTACGAGAAGGCCTTCCATAGCACTCACACTTATCTTGCATGTTTTAGAGTATCCATTTAAGTTGTCTATGTACCACGTAATGTTTCCAAGTAGTCCATAACCGAGGACGCGGCTATTCGAACAGATTGAATCACCCTGCAGGGGTATACTTCTTCACACACGCTCCCACCACTTATCACCATATGCACGTCATGCATCTCGGCAACCTTCAAGCGGAAGCGCTGGCGTGGGTGTCGGCCACGACCGTTAACCACACAAGACCCTAGTCCAGGTTTATCGCCTATTTGAGACTGAACCCGCAAGGAAGTCCGACCGAGGTTTCCTCTACGGCCCCAAACGATGCGCGCAGGGTTCCCAAGCCCACCATTCGGGTGCCACTTGGTACACCGTGCCACTGTGTATCTACCGTAGTGAAGCCTACCCCGTCGGGCAGAGCTAAACACGGCCGCCAACACTTTTCCTACAAACACCAGAAACTAATTGCAACTCCTGGACAGAGATCTAGGCAATTAATAAGCCGAGCGGGGTCATATTTCAGGGCCCAATGCATGGTAGTATCTTGTCTTGGATAACATACACAGAACTCAGTTCTTAAGGACGGTCCCAATGAGACAACCCGCCATGTACTCCTACATGGCCTCTCATCGCTACCTTTACCAAATCAGATTCACACCTTTACTCTCACACTGTAGAACATGATCACAACCATTCCGATTCATCATCCAGATGGATCAGACCCGACACGACTCTAAGCATAGCAGGCATTGTAAACAAGCATGGATGAGTAAGCACAACAAGGCTCAAGCAGTTGCTACTCATGCTGAGTGGTTTCAACTATTTACTGTGACAAAATCAGGTCATGCAGAGGAATGGGTTCAACTACCGATAACATGCACAGTTGAATCGTGTTTGTCCTAATGCAGTAAAAGAGAGCAGGAGCGAGAGAGTGGGTTTATTTCAATATGCTCAAGGGGGGTTTGCTTGCCTGACACGTCTGAAGATAGCAATGGGTCTTCATCAATGTCAACGATCACATCGTCGGAGATATCGTTTAGCGAGGGGGAACAACACCGACAAACAAGAAAGAACAACAATTACTTCACGGAAATGCAACACTATGATGCATGCTCAACACATGAAATGAAAGGTGGCAGGGTTAATGTGGCTATCATTTCTTAAGGTGAAGCTGGTTTGAATTAGGATTCAAACATCACTTCAAGCCGGTTATTGTTCCGGGTACCCTTTTAATTGATTCGACCTAAAGCTCATAACAAATTGTTTCCACATGTACGGAGTTAGTATTTTGAGGTACTGATTTGCATTGACCAATGTTTGAGCATAGTAATTGAAGTGGAAATCAAATAAGTATCAATTTCCAACTCCAAACTATTTATTAAATTTACCCCATTCATCATTTTGCCTATTTGGTGTTGTTAACTTTTTCAAACATGCATGAAACTGCTATAATCAGATTCCTTGGATTTTTCTGATACTTTTTCATATATAAATTATTTTCATCCGAGTTATATTTTAATTTCTATGATTTTTTACAAGTTTTAGGCATTTTCTAGAATTAAATTATAAACAGAAAATCAATTACTGCGTCACTGTGATGTCATCACTGCGTCAGCAGTCAACAGCGCCTGAGCCAGGTCAAAGCTGACCAGTGGGGTCCACTGGTCAGTGACCCAGAGCTTAATCCCGCGTTGACCCGCACTAATGGGAGTTTGACCCACGCGTGGGGCCCTATGTCAGCGTCTCTGGGAAGGGGGTTAGTGGTGGCTAATGCCTGGCCACGTCAGGGCTCCGGGGCCTGGCCGGCGGCGACCACGGGCGCGGCAGAGGCTCGCCGGAGATGCTCCAAAACGGCCTGTGGGGCTCGGTTAGAAGCGCTGAAGGCACTGGGGTGAAGCCCAGGCTCGACCGCATCGCACAGGGGGCCCGAAGGGGGGGCTAGGTCACCGGAGTAGCCCCGGCGACGAGCCACGGCGGCTACCGAAACTCGGCCACGGCGAGGCTAGCGCTAGAAGGCATGGGAGGAAGAGATTGGGACGGCTACGGCTTCAGGAGAGCTCACTAAGCACGCCGGGGTGCTCGGCAGTGGCTCTCGGGGTTGCTAACCACGATGACACCATGGCCGGCGGCAGGGGCTTCGGCTCCGGCAGCTAGCATGGTGGGAGGAAGGGGAGATCGACAAGGGGAGGGGGAAAGCGTCCGGCGGCTCACAGGGAATCGACTGGAGCAGACGACGAGCTCGGGGACACCTTGGTTGGCGCGAATCGACGAGGAAGGTCCGGCGGCCGGAGGTGAAGGGGACGACGGCGATGGCGATGCTCCGTGGCTCGGGTGCTCGGGGAGGTTGACGGTGAGGAGCTTCTCGACGAGGCGGAGCTAATGAGCCGGTCAGGAAGGTGAGGGGACGCCTGAGGCTACGGCTGCGACTAACGGCGGTGACGGCCTCGCTGGAATCCATGGGGCAAGGAGAAGCAGAGGGATAGGGAGAGACTGGAGAGGAGGATGAGCTCGAGGGGGTTCTGGGGCTTCCACGGCGAGGAGATAAGGACGGGGCAAGCAGGAGGCGGCCAGGGGACGTGGCGGTGCCCGGCGATGCGTCGGGCACACAGCTGCTTCTCCTCCTGGCAGGAGGAGGAAGAAAGCGGTGCCCCTGGTGGGCTGGGCCGCAGGTGAGCGCAAGATAAGTTTCTCTTTCTCTCTTTTCCTTTTTCTATTTTTATTTCTTTCTGGTAATTAGGATTAGGTTTTAAGTAAAATGTTTAGATATTTTATAAAACCCTAAATTAGTGTTATGTGACAGTGATAAAAATAAGCAATGCCACATAATAGTTTCAACATTTTGTAAAACTAGGAAGTATTGGAAATCAATTAATTAATTGATTTCAGTGGCTTTTGTGTTTAAAATAAAATTCCAAAAGTATTTTGAAAATATATATCACCCCTGATATTTTCTTTCCAACATTTATCAGAAATGATGGACTTTTATGGAGGCCATTTTGGGTTCATTGATTTGTCACCACTTTGAATTGTTTTGCATATAGAGTTGCTAGGGTTTTTCTCTTGTTTTTCTATTTCACTTCTAATGCAATAATGAAGATATGAGCACAACCTTGCTATTCATCAAAGGGGTAACTAGGGATGTGACATCATGAAGCCGATGAACACTCCATCCACCAGGTTCATTCAAGATGTTCGGTACTCGGGTGAACTGACAATTTTTCTTTTCGTGGTGATCGAACCATGCCACATGCGGATCAAAAAACTGATGCGTTCAAAATATGAACATATACATAAATTGATAAAGAAAATACTATGAACAAAAAAATCATTAAAATTCTATGAACAAAATTACAACAGAAAAAATCATAAAAATTCTATGAACACAAAAAAATCATAAGTCCATATAACAAGGTTTGAGATTGAAATTGAGATTGAGATTGAAAGGTTTGTGGCCAACAATACATATGAACATACAAACATGCATATTCGATCTATGTATATATATGAACATACAAACATGCATATTCAACAATAATATCACCAAAAAAATCTTTTAACATAAAAAATCTTTGCTCACGGCGACGGCGACGGCGAGGTGCGGCGCGGGGCGGGGCGGCGACGGTCGACGGTGAGGTGCGGCGCGGGTCGGGGCGGGGCGGCGACGGGCAGGGGCCGCCGGCGTCGCGGGGCACGGGGCGCAGGGCGGGGGGCGGCGACGGCGTTGGGGCGGTGCGGGACGGCGCGGGGCGACGACGGCGACGGCGACGGTGAGGCGGCGAGACGGGCAGCCTGGCGGTGTCGGGATCGAATGAAGATAGGGGCAGAGATCAAAATTTCTAAACTGTCACTTATATAGCCCACCTTTAGTCCCGGTTGGTGGCACCAACCGGGACCAAAGGTATCTTTTCAGCAGCCCAAAGGGCGGGAAGCAGAGGCATTGGTACCGGTTGGTGGCTCAAACCGTGACCAAAGGTCTCTTTTCAGCAACCCAAAGGGTGGGAAGCAGAGGCATTGGTTACGGTTGGTGGCACAAACCGGTACCAATGCCTCCCTTAGTCCCGGTTGGTGCCACCAACGGGGACCAAAGGCCTTGCGCGGTGCGGTGCTATGTTTAGTCCCACCTAGTTAGCCGAGAGGGGCTCGGAGTGGTTTATAAGCCCTGCTGAACCAACCACTTCGAGCTCCTCTCTACTACACGCTTCCGGGCCTAAATTCACTCTCTGTGCTTGTGGGCCTATTGGGGCTACTGCGGGCCTGCATCCTGGCCCTAGTAATGAGTTTCCATTCATATGCATGCCGTGGTGGCCCTGTAGGTGACACTTTTAAAAAAAAATCATGTTTTTTGCTTTCTTTTTTGTTTCTAATTACTTATTTATTTTCTTTTACGATAATTCTTTTTTCTATTAAAGTTTGTAACAAAATTCTAATTACTTGTTTATTTTCTTTTATGATAATTCTTTTTGCTTTTAATGTTTTGAACAAAATTCTAATTACTTATTTATTTTCTTTTATGATAATTCTTTTTGCTATGAAAGTTTGTAACAAAATTCTATATAATTTTAGTTTCAATCATACTAGAGGCAAAAACTGGATGCACTTCGTATACAAAACGGACAATCTCTTTGGAAGTATCAATATTTCATACGGAAACTCGTGTGTTACAAAGGGATTTCATTTTTTTGAACTTATTTGAACTCCATAATTTTTCTGTGTTCAAAATGCACCATTCAAAGCCACATCATCAATTTACAACCCTTTCTGACTTCATTTGTTATTTTTCCATGCATTTACTGATTATTTTGAGCTATAAGACCATGAAATTAAAAAGCATTTGAAATGAACTCTGAAAAGGTTCCAAGTTGGCATGGTATCATCATTTCACCCACATAGCATGTGCGAGAAAGTTGAGAGGGTTACGGCAAAAACTCGATGCATTTCGTGTACAAAACGGACAATCTCTTTAGAAGTATCAGGGTTTCATACGGAAACTCGTTTGTTACAAAGGGATTTCATTTTTTTGAACTTATTTGAACTCCATAGTTTCTCTGTGTTCAAAATGCACCATTCAAAGCCACATCATCAATTTACAACCCTTTCTGACTTCATTTGTTATTTTTCATGCATTTAGTGATTATTTTGCGCTATAAGACCATGAAATTGAAAAGCATTTGAAATGAACTCCGAAAAGGTTCCAAGTAGGCATGTTATCATCATTTCACCCACATAGCATGTGCCAGAAAGTTGAGAGGGTTACGGCAAAAACTGGATGCACTTCGTGTACAAAACGGACAATCTCTTTGGAAGTATCAGGGTTTCATACGGAAACTCGTCTCTTACAAAGGGATTTCATTTTTTTAACTTATTTGAACTCCATAGTTTTTCTGTGTTCAAAATGCACCATTCAAAGCCACATCATCAATTTACAACCCTTTCTGACTTCATTTGTTATTTTTCATGCATTCATTGATTATTTTGAGCTATAAAACCATGAAATTGAAAAGCATTGGAAATGAACTCTGAAAAGATTCCAAGTTGGCATGGTACATCATTTCACCCACATAGCATGTGCGAGAAAGTTGAGAGGGTTATGGCAAAAACTGGATGCACTTCGTGTACAAAACGGACAATCTCTTTGGAAGTATCAGGGTTTCATATGGAAACTCGTCTGTTACAAAGGGATTTCATTTTTTTTGAACTTATTTGAACTGCATAGTTTTTCTGTGTTCAAAATGCACCATTCAAAGGCACATCATCAATTTACAACCATTTCTGACTTCATTTGTTATTTTTCATCCATTTACTGATTATTTTGAGCTATAAGATCATGAAATTGAAAAGCATTTGAAATGAACTCTGAAAAGGTTCTAAGTTGGCATGGTATCATCATTTCACCCACATAGCATGTCCGAGAAAGTTGAGAGGGTTACGGCAAAAACTGGATGCACTTCGTGTACAAAACGGACAATCTCTCTCGAAGTATCAGGGTTTCAAACGAGAACTCATCCGTTACAAAGGGATTTCATTTTTTTGAACTTATTTAAACTCCATACTTTTTGTGTGTTCAAAATGCACCATTCAAAGGCACATAACAAATATCTAGCACAAGGAGAAGAAGGAGAAGCGACTCCCACAACAAGAGACGACATTCTTCTTCTCTCATATATGGTGGACAGTAGCTCACCTGATTTTTCAACCGTCGATGATGGTCTCTACTCCTACTTCCCCTAGTGCATAACAAATATCTAGCATAAGGAGAAGAAGGAGAAATGACCCCCACAACAACAATCGACATTCTTCTTCTCTCATGTATGATGGACACTCCCTCACCTGATTTTTTGACCGTCGATGATGGTCGCTACTCCTTCCTCTAGTGCATAACAAATATCTAGCACAAAGAGAAGAAGGAGAAGTGACCCCCACAACAACAGTCGACATTCTTCTTCTCTCATGTATGATGGACACTCCCTCACCTGATTTTTTGACCGTCGATGATGGTCGCTATTCCTTCTTTCCCTAATGCATAATAAATATCTAGCACAAGGAGAAGAAGGAAAAGCGACCCCCACAACAAAAGTGGTTCCGCTGCACGCCACGTGGTTCCGCTGCACGCCACGTGGGACTAATGGTCTTTCATTTTTAAATGACTGTTTTAATCAAAAACATATATGTTACAAAAGGGATTTCATTTTTTGAACTTATTTGAACTGAAGACTTTTTGTATATATATGTTGTCGAAATGCATGATACCATGAAGTTAGAAAGGGCTAAACCATTCAAAAGTAGCGAATGAAGTTAGAAAGGGCTAAACCATTCAAATTTGGAAACTATAATGGCACAAACAGAAACTAGACATATATAAATTGGTCCAAGTAGTACATGATACTAGTCCAAACAGTACATAATAATAGCTACCATAGATATATATACAAGTATTCGACGTTGAGAACACTACTCGTCTAAATCGTCTGAATCAGAATGTCCACCTTATTCGAGGTGACGCTGGCCATAGTTGACGACTCGAATCTTGCGGTACAACTCGTATGAAACGTATGCATCTTTTGTTGCATACTCAATGTTGATATGATCAAGTGGGGCCTTCTCCCAAAGTTTGTGCTGAGACTTTGGGAAATTGGTCTTCATATTACCATACTCCTCGTCGATCAAGGCAATTGCCATATGAGCCATCGAAGTCCTGACATGTCGAAACCTGAATACCGTTTGGAGATCAATGAGGCAACCAGTTGGTATCTCAATACCGAAGCTGTACCTCATATTCAGCTTGTCGTTCGTTATGACAACGGTAGCAAAAGTGATGCCGCTGCGAAGGAAGTCCATGAGTTCTGGACAATGCTTGTCACTACTGCAACAGAAAAAAATTAAAATGGAACAAACATTACATACTGCTGCAATAAGGAAACATGTTTCACTACAACTAAAGAGAAAATTATCTTTAGGATTCAAATGGAACATATTGCTATCCTATGCAATTTTCATATCCTATGAATTGATCAAGAAACCGTAAATTAACTATGACATATATATATATATATATATATATATATATATATATTCTCCCACGGTTTTGCAAATATTCAATAAGCTAGACATATTGCATATTGCTATCCAATGGAACCTAGAGAGATCACTATAGCTATCCAATAGAACCTAGAGAGATCACTAGCTATATGCAATTTTCATGACTATGACATATCATATTGCTATCCAATGGAACCTAGAGAGATAACTAGCTATATGCAATTTTCATAACCTTGGATCAAATAACGCCGCATACAATTTTATCACTACAACTATGATTTCAATGGAACATATTGAACCAATCAGATTTTTCAGATTGTGGAACACTATTCCAATCAGATTGTGTTCCCTTTAACTAATCAAAATTGTTTCACTACAACTATTTGAAGCGAACCAACTATGATTCCAATGGAACATATTAAACACTAGTTGATTCTAATAAGATTTTTCAGATTATGGAACACTATTCCAATCAGATTGTGTTCCCCTTCAACTAATCAAAATTGTTTCACTACAACCATTTGAAGGGAACCAACTATGATTGAAACAAATAAACTTACAATGTCATCACCTTGGATCAAAGAAAGCCTCAAAACTTACCTCGCCCATTGGAAGATCAAGACATGGTGTTTGAAACATAGTTGGATGATGGCAACACCGCGTTGATCGGCCGTGTACTCCAGATCAAGCCCCAAGAACTTCTCATGATCCACTGCGGCGTCAAGCCATTCCTTCAACTATCTAAGAAAATGTGGCACCTCCCTGCTCTCGTTCGTCTACACGACATCGAGCTTGGTCTTGCCATGTGCGAGCACCTCTCTAAAGCGAGTTGGCATGGTGGAAGAAGAGAAGGGAAGAAGAGAGCGAGAGCGGGAGAGGAGGAAGAACAGAGAAATGGCGACGCGACAGAGACTCTGCTTCGGTTGTGGTTTTGGGAAGCGAGATGCAAACCGTTTGGGCCTTTAGTCCCGGGTTGAGCCACCAACCGGGACTGAAGAGGGATACCAATGGTTGCCACCACTATGGCAGGCTACGTGTCAGACCTTTAGTCCTGGGTTGAGCCACCAACCGGGACTAAAGGGGGATACGAACGGTTGCCACCACCGCGGAACACCACGTGTTAGTCGCTGGATCTTTAGTCCCGGTTTTTAGCGCGAACCGGGGCTAATGCATCGAACCGAACCGGGGCTATTGCCCCGCTAGGGCCTGACAGCTCGAACCGGGACCAATGCCTGGCATTGGTCCCGGTTTTAGTTTGCACCGGGGCTGATATGGTTTTGGGCTTCGACCGAAAGACCCATTTTCTACTAGTGGAAAATGCTGAAAAAGTATTTAAAAAGCATGGAACAAGTATTTGAAAAATGTTAATCAAGCATTTAGAAAATGTTGAACGTGTATATATAAATTCTTGATCATGTATTACAAATATGATGGAAATTTGATCATGTATACAAAAATGATAATCAAACATTTGAAAAACATGAATTGGTATTTGAAAAATGATAGTCAAACATTTAAGAAATATTAAATATGTGTAGAAAAAATAGTGTCCATGTATTACAGAAATATAATGAATTTTTCTTTACATGTATATAATTTTTTTAATCTCGAATTTGAAAAAATGTTGAACAAATGATTGGAAATTGTTATAGGTTTGCAAAATGTTAAATGTGTATGGAAAAATAAAAACATGTTGACCTTGCATTCAAAAATTGTTAATATATTTATTAGAAAACCGATCTAGCACCGAACGGACGACACCTTCGAGTTTAGCACATGTGCGGCTCAGTCACGTCTCCTTCTCCTTGATCCACCAAGCGTAGGAGGAGAAGTAGATGTGATCACGGCCAACACGACGGCGTAGTGGTGATGTTGGTGGTGCTGCACCGACAGCGCTTCGCTAAGCGGTGTTGGGACGAGGAGACGGGAGGGGGCTACGGCCGTGGGAAGGGGTGAGCTGTGCCCAACCCGTCTCCTCCCTTTATATACGGGCGTGGGAGGGTATGCCCAGCCCTAACCCCTCCACCAAGGAGGGGCGATGGCCTAGGGGGGATCCTTGCCCTCCAAGGTAAGGTAGGGCGCGTGATAGAGGCGAGGGTCCCGATCTTACGATGAGATGGTGGCTATCGATTTAGTGGAGACGACTTTGACGATCCGACTACAAACATGCACGATGTTGCGCCATAGCAATCGCTAAACCAACTCCAAGAGATTATTGACCACGCCGGAGCACGATCAACCTGACCACGAAGGTCTCTTCCTGCAAGCAATCGAAGAACAAGCAAGAATATGATAAAGGCAATCTGAATATTGCGAATATATATGAAGTATTGATAAGGGTGGGGATCCAAAAACGGTCTTGGTCTGGTCATTGGACACAAACGAAGTACACGAAGTTGCAATGGTTAACTTTTAACTAAACAAATCTCAAGCAAAAAGCTACTAAGTTGATCTACTTATATAGGAGCAAGGGGTATGCGGCCAAGGAGGTGGGAGGACGTCCCAAGGGAGCCTAAAATTAAACCTAGGTCGTACAAGGCCTATGGGCCCAAGTGAAGGTGATGCAACACCTTTGGACTTGTATTTTGACTCGGATTCTGATGCAACGTCAGATTGTTTCGTCAATATCTACACTCTTCGAACGAATTTTAAGGTGATTCCAATTGGGCTGGAATGCACATAAAATCTACTTTCCAACAAAACAAGAATCATCCAATTCGGAGTCCATATGAAAAAGTTGTTGACGTTTTGAGACAGGTATGCCTATGCAGTTCGAATCTGAGTCCAGAACGTGAGAAGACTTGGACTTTATATTCTCTTGGCCTAAAAGTGACGTGAGAGAACTTATTCAACAACACATAATCATTTCCTTTGATGTGAGAGGACTTCTTGAATAACACCTAATCATTTCCTCTTCCTTTATCTGCACACGTGGTTCAGGTAAGCATTCGACAATTGTGCATTTAGGCATGGAGTAAAAATAGCTGAAGTATTTTTATTCTGGATAACATAAATAAATTATTCCATAATTATTATAAGAAATCACCTCACAAATATGCAAATATAAAATATTTTTCATCGTATCCAAGGTAGCCATGTCCTCATCAGCGCACTCTCCACTTATGGCCCCCCTTTACCCGCATGGGCCATGCAGGGGGATGTCCAATAAGGCCAGGGCACCCTCTACAGAATATACCGGCATAAGGGGCGTGGTGGAATCCTTCATGGACTTATGAACCCTTCCGGAAGCTTCCCGGTACAATATTGGAAAAAACTAAACTTTTTTGAAACCCCGAAAACAACTTTCCATATATAAATCTTTACCTCGAGACAACTCTGAAACTCCTTGTGACGTCCAGGTTCTAATTCGGGAGTCCGAGAAACATTCGGTCAGCAATGAAGATGTCCAATATTAAGTGTGTGACCCTATGGGTTCGAGAATCATGCACACATGACTGAGACACCTCTCCGGTTAATAATAAATAGTGGGGCCTGGAAGCCCATATCGACTCCCACATATTGAACAAACACCTTTATTGGTTTGAACCATGATGTCAAGGATTCAGTTAATCATGTATGAAATTCCCTTTGTCCAAGGAACAGATACATGACATGAAAAAAGTTGTAACAGTTAAACTAAGTGATACGATCATATGATAAGCTTACGGTTGGGTCTGTCCATCACATCATTCTCCTAATGATGTGTTCCCGTTATCAAATGACAACTCATGTCTATGGTTAGGAAACATTAACCATCTTTGATCAACGAGCTAGTCTAATAGAGGCTCAATAGGGACACGGTATTTGTTTATGTATCCACATATGCATTTAGTTTTCGGTCAACACAATTCTAACATGGATAATACACATTTATCATGAACTAGGAAATATGATAATAATATCTCTATTATTGCCTCTTTGACATATTTCCAATAACTTGTACATCGAAACCGTAAAGATTTTTCATAGAATCTTGAATGGTAGCCCATCTATGTTGGAGACAACCCTTGTTGCTGGTGGTATTGATAGCATGCGGCTCCACATAGAACTTGTGTTCATGGCACCAAGCATGGATTTTTTTTCCCCAATACTTAGATCCCTTTTCCTTGGTTTCACAAATTGGATCTATGCTTGTCTTGTGGGCTGTGGCCAACCACTATCTACAAAACAAGACATCTTCATGGATTGTGAATGTAGGTCCTCTTGCCTTCATTTCCTGTTTTCTTTTAGTCCCGGATGATTGTCAAAAATCAAAGTGGAGGACTGGTATCATCCATTTGATGAGTTGGAGGTTCTTGTTCATCATTTATCATATCCATCATGACCGAATCCTCATGGGCGGACCCAGTCCAAGAATTCAGTGGGGGCCGAAGTGACTGGGGGCCTAACTAATAAAATATTAGATTTTATAACAGTAAAAATAGAAATTGACTGGGGGGCGGGCCCCCACTCGGCTCAACATAGGTCCGCCGCTGCGAATCCTAAAGATGCATGACAATGAAGCTACCATTCTACTCTCTCTGTAAAGAAATATAAAAGCATCACTAAAATAGTGATCTAAACACTCTTATATATGTTTACAGAGGGAGTAAAATTTATCGGAAAATCTGCGTAAAAAAAGAAAAATTATCGGAAAATGCATGGGGCAAGAAATAACCTGCAAAATCGGGTCTTGATTTTCATCGAACACTAGCTGGGCATGTCCGGCGCTGACTTCTCCTGATGATGTTGACTGCGTCCATTGGAGTTGTGGCGCCTCATACACCGACTGCAGGGAAGCGTCATCTTCCAGCCTGGATGCCCCCGTTCCCGTTGCGATGGTGGAACGACATTGGCGCTGACGTGGTGGAGGGCAGGGGCCTTCTGGCGGGATGGTGGACAACGTGGAAGCCGGAGCAGAGGCGGAGAACTCCATATGCATGGACAACCTCCTTCTCCGCCGCCTCCACAGCTTCATTCACCACCTGTTCGCAGGTGCAACACTTCAGCCGAGTCTCCGCCTTGTTCACGACGGTAGGGACCCCCACGAACTGCATGGAGATGGAGCTATCCTACATGGCGGCGGGCGGTGGACGGTGTCCCGGGCGTCGACATCTAGGACGACGTACGGAGTCAGTCAGTGGCGCGAACGTGGAGCAACGACCAAGGAGGGTGACTGCATGGAGGCAGGAAAGGGTGGACGGACACGGGAGAGAGTGCGGGCGATTTGTGATCCATCAACTTAGAAGGAATTTCGGATGGGTCCAGCTTGTCGAATCCGACGTGGTGGACCCGTCCGGATGGCCCAAAATCTCCCCGCATATTGGACTGGGGTCTAGGGTGTCAGATAACGTTAACATTTAATTGAAAAAGGCTTTTGTCCCGTTTTATAAATAAAACAACCAACATCGATCATTCTATACACCCTCATGTCACCATAACACACACCCAAGGCACGATATATATATGGACGCTGAGCGCAGCAACACTATTCCTAGTACTACAAGAGCAACCGGAGTTCTGAATCGTGAACGCGACACCGTGAAGAGATGAAGCCGCATATGACGAACCGTGTGCTTCGAGGTGGTTCTTTCAAGAAGGTTACGACACCAGAATGCCGCCACCGCCCAGCCCGGGGATCAGAGTTTCCCTTGGAGCAAAACGTGGGGTAATGAAAGCCGCGATGACGACTTCAAAAAGGGAGCGAGCTACGCTGCCGCCGGTCCGTCCGAAGATGGATCACGTTTTCACCCCGACCAACACTCACCATCACCGGACGCCACACCCCGGCAACCACGCCGCCCAAACAGCCATGACCACCGGGCAGCACCAAGCCACGACTTCGCCCAAGAGCACCGCGTTACCATCACCAGAGCCGTCACCCACACATCCAAGACCTTGCCACCACCTCACACGAGACCTGACCCACCCCAACCAATGTGACTGGCGAAAAGGTTCGACCTTTCGCCCCCCCCCCCCCTGGGAGACCCCCAGCGCTGAGACCCGATAGGCCGGCCAGCGCTGGCCTCCATCGACCCATCCTGCAACCCCTAGCACGAGACGAGCTCGGTCCTGCTGCACCTTGCACCTTGCGCAAGACGAGGTCAGTCCTGCTGCACCGTGCGCGAGACGAGCCGGTCATGCTGCACGTGCGTGAGACGAGCTCGGTCCTGCTGCATGGGACACGTGACGAGCGATGAACCGCAACTGGGAGAGGGCCAGCCCTTTGATGGAAGTAGCGCCCGGGCTACGCAGAAATGGGACGAAGGTCAAAACGGCCTGCACACAGACAAGGCGATGTCGGAGAAGCCGGCCGCCGCCGCAGGCAGATCCGTCGAGCCATCGCTAAGCCCCCACGACACGGGGAGACACTACGCCGTACCTCCCCGCGCCGCCGCCCACGACCGGAGCAACGGCCACGCCCAGCCGCTGCCATTCCCGCGTCGCCCGACGAGCTCCAAGCCCCGGAGCCGCCGGCACGCACGACCTTTGCCAGGCGCCGCCGACCGACCTCAGCACCAGATCCAGCCGAATCCAGCAGAGGACGACCGCGCACCACCTCCCGAGATGGCGTACCCCTGCAAGGCCCGACGCCCGCAAAGCACGCCACCACCGCAAAGCACCTGCCCGCGCCGTTGGCCAACCACCCGCCCCAGATCCGGCCGAATCTGGACAGGAACTCGCTCGCGCACCACCTCCGGATCCGGAGCACCGCAGCCGCCGCGCACCACCGGGCGCAGTACGACGACATGCCACCTCCCGCCAGTCGTGCCTCCACCTCACACGGCCGCCGCTACGCCGCAGGGCCCCACGGCAGCCCTGTGCCACTGCCAGAAAACATCGTCCCGCGCCGGGCCCCCGAGCAGAGGAGAGGAGGAGGCCCCGCCACCGCTGCGCCAGCCGGCGGCGGCGAGGGAGGAGGAAGTGGTGAGGGCGCGGATCGCTCGGCGGCTAGGGTTTCACCCCCGGCGCTCGCGGGAGCGTCGCGGGAGGGGAGGGGAGGGAAGACTGTTCGCTGCACCCAACGTTAACATTTTGGGATGGGTTTGGGGGTCTGATTGGGTGGCGTCTTTTGTCTGGGCTGTTCAACCGTATGTGTAAAGGGGAAGATGTGTTGTGTGTGTACTCCCTTCGTCCTAAAATAAATGACCTAAAAGTAACTTAGTTTTGTACTAATTTTAGTACAAAGTATAATCACTTTTGAGTCACTTATTTTGAGGCGGAGAGAGTAGATCTTCCCTAATGTTTCAAGATGTATGGTATGGCGTAATATAAGAGTCTTTAGTGTCAAAAACAGTTTTATATCATGGGAGGGAGAGAATACTATAACTTCAGAATCACTGTATGAAATTTCAGAATTGATGCATCTAAACTTGTGCCGGATTAACGTCCATTATTTTAACCATGCAGGAGAGATAGAACCACGGAAACAGATGATTCAAAGAAGCAGCAAAATCGCCAGCCTCATTCGGATAACCATACAAGTGCTTCAAAGTAGCAATCAAAATTCAGAGCTCAAAACTACCAAGGAACGTGACACTGAAAGCAGCATGCAGCGTTTCAGGGTTTGGTACAACACTGAAATATGCTCCAACATATCTTGTATATTTCAGAGTTAGTACATCATTAGTACCCCCTCCAGACTCCAGTTCATATTACTTGTTGCTGACTTAGTACAACTTTAGTACACATGATATTTGAAGAAGATCTTGTCAAATTTTAGGTAGTTATATCGCCAAACTCCTGGGTTCAGAACTCGAGATACATAGTTCCCAAAAAATAAAAAATAAATTGAGCACTGATTCCGTTTAACTGAATCGGAATCAGTCAAACAGATGAGGTAACACTAAAGCTCCAGGAAACAACAAAAGATTAGAAACGAATCAGCCCATTCTCCACACCAAGTCATCTACTGAATAAAGATATACAAGGAAACAACCGCAAGCATATGCATTTTTTTGGCGGGTACAAGCATATGCATATTGGCCATAGTTAAATCAGCTTTGATCATCACTTTTATAATAAAATGATAACCCAATCCACGATCGACCAGAATGCAGAAGCTAATTATAGGAGGAACTGAAATTGCACGCAGTGAAATAGAGTTAACTGAAGATTATAGCAGTTAAATTTTAGTTAAATGTAGCTGTTGTCGGAAAATGAACAGTGGACCCCTTGGTCTTCAAGAGGCGTTGATGTTTCATAACTGGAGTGCATCCAAGCCGTCCGTTTCCCTGGCAGGGTACCGGTTCGCGTCTTGCTACACGTAGCTGTCAAATTCTTCAGAGAAGGTGTCCATTTCTTCAGGTATGTTCAGAGACAGGAAGTTCAGAGAGAATTTTGAGAGCTCATTTGGCTTAACTGAAATTAAACCATTCAAGAATACGAGGAAAACCAAAGAATCCACAGCCTATTCTCCATGCCAAATCATTTACAGGCAACAAAGGACTGAAGTATATAGGATTAGGAAAGAGCCACAAGCATATGCAGCACTGAATCTGTTATAGATATTGGCCATGGCATATTACTAGTGCTAAACTCTGAGTAGTCGTTTGGTTAAAATGAAAGTGAATCAGTCAAAACACCTGTGACAAAACTAAAGCGTCAGAAAAGAATGAAACATTAATGAATCAGAATGCACACTGAAAGGCATCCAACACAAAGTATGTAGTATCATTTACTAATTTATCACTGACAATGAAACAAGTAGCTGTATACTCAAGTATGTATCGATTGCCACATTTAGCCACATCAGAGGAAGCAAACGGCTCATTTACGTGTATCAGACCCGCTCTGTCTATGAGGCTGTGAGCCTCTACTGAGGAACTAACTTCAGGATCGGGGCAATATCATACGTGAGCTGAATAAGGAGCCGCATCAATTGCTACATTTGACCGCATCACAGAAAACAAATAGCTTCCAACGTGACGCTGAAAGCAGTCTGCAGAATGCGAGATCAGAATCGCACCAACCTTAGAAGGAGCACCAAGTCACAGAATATCCCTGGTTTAGAATGCACGCTAAACTCCCAGGTTTAGAACTAGAGAAGATTTTGCAAACCTAGATACCAGGTGTTGGCGTGTTGCTATATCTCCAAAGACGTGACCCACAAACTAATAGCTAGCAATAATAGCGAATTGGTATCTAAGTAGGGAAGTTTTTTTTTTCGAATATAAGGAGGGAAGATTGAAGTCACTGGATACAGTTCATGGATAACTCTAGTTCTAGAATTAGCTACGGATAATACTTGATCGCCATGCGGTGAAACAGAGTTAACTGAAATTTACAGCAGTTAAACTTTAGTTAACTGTAGCCGTTATCGGACACTGAACAGGGAAGCCCTTCGTCTTCAGGAGATGTTGATCTTTCATAACTGAAGCACACCCTAGCCATCCCTTTCCGTGGCAGCGTACTGGTTTAAATCAAATTAAATCATTCAAGTTGTCGAATTCTTGAGAGAAGGTGTCGATTTCTTCGGGTATGTTCAGAGTCAGGACGTTCAGAAAACTAGTGTAATGAGTGCTCATTCGGTTTAAATCAAATTAAAGCATTCAAGCATACGAGGAAAAACTAAAGCATCCGCAGCTAAATCATTTACCAGCGACTAAATTTTCAATGCTCATCACTCGTACGCTTAAACTGGAACAGTAGGAACTAAACTCTGACTACTCATTTGGTTGAACTGAAAGTGGAACAGTAGTGAACATATAAGAACCAAAGATTAACAAATCAGGCAGCGCACATTTGGCCACGTCACAGGAATATAGTTGCATTGCATCGATCTGTTCATCCAGAACTAAAGTGTCATCTACTAATTTCAGAGAACTATAGTTTCATTGATCTGTTCATCGAAAACTAAAGTGTCATCTACTAATTTCAGAGAACTATAGTTTCATGGATCTGTTCTGCCACATTTGGCCACATCACATCACAGGAATCATTCTGTTCTGCCAAAACAGAGCGAAGCAGAAAACACAGCGGTGAGATGATCGAGCTAGATCTGCCCTGCCGATGGCGGTGGTGGGCTGGGATTGTCAGGCTCTGAAGAAGCCTGCTGCCCAGGCTGACCCTGCGCCTGCTGCGGAGGCCCGTCCCGCGCGTTGCCGATCTGCGCATCACCGGCTGCACCTGCAACACAATTACGCAACAGAAATCGAACTCCGGCGTCAGTGAAGAACCAAGAACCGCACAGACAAGCAGAGAGAAAGAAATTTGCGCTTTTCTTGGGTTGGGACGAAACGCACCTGGATTGCCCACCGGCGGCTGGACCATCGGCGTCGACTGAGAGAATCCCGCGTGCCCCGTCCCTGACACGCCGCCGCGATCGAGATCTGCCAGAAACGAAGGCATCTGACAGCTGTTACAATCCAAGAAACGGGCACCACCGCAAGAACGAAGGGCGCGTGGTTGTATGATTTGGTGGTTTCTTGGGCACGCACCTCCACCGGACTGGGAAGATCCGACGGCTTCGCCTGAAGTCACCGCACAGACAAGCAATGAAGCAAAGCAGAGAGAAAGGATTTTGCAAATTTTCTTGGGTTGGGACAAAACGCACTTGTGACGATGCTGCAGCAACCGGTGGGCAATGCCAATGCATATCGATGCTCTAAGCCCCTCCTGCTGTAGCTGTAGATGCCACAGCAGGGCATACAGCGCCCATACGGTGTGGGCCATTTGCAATATATGCACGCCCGGCCTTGAAAAGAATAACACAACAGAATAGAAACCAAGAAATCAATGTCGGACGTCAACGAACCAAGAATCGCACGAACCAGAGAGAAAGAATGCGCAGAGTTTTGCACTCACCTCCGTACGGAAGCCCTGTTTCCTGGCCGATCCGCGCTTGGACGCCGACGGGCGCAATCCCACCGGCTGCAATAGAGTTACACAACAGAAACAAAAAAATCAAACTCCGCCGTCAGTAAAGAACTCGGATTTCCCCCTGGCTGCTGGAACCAGAGAGAAAAAAAATTGCGCTTTTCTTTTCTTTGGAGGTAACGCACCCGGATTTCCCCCTGGCTGCTGGAGCCTTGTCGTCGGTGGCGACTGAGAGAGCCCGCCCCCGCGACCGAGATCTGCAAGAAACGAAGGTATGCGATCGGATGTTACAATCCCACAACAGAAACCAAGAAATCGAATTCCGACATCAGTGAAGAACCAAGAACCGCACGGACAAGCAGACAAGGAAGAATTTTGCGCTTTTCTTGGGTTGGGACGAAACGCACCTGGATTGATCACTAGCGGCTGGAGCACCTGCGTCGCCTGAGAGAATCCCCCGTCATCCCCCGTCCCTGACCCTGACACACGGCCGCTATCGAGAGCTGCAAGAAACGAAGGCATCTGACAAATGTTACAATCCAAGAAACGGGCAAGAACGAAGGGCGCGTGGTTGTATGATTTGATGGTTTCTTGGGCACCCACCTCCACCCAACTGGGAAGAGACGCCGGATGGGAGGCCTACAGCGGGCTGAAGCTCCTGTTCAAGCTCCTGCAAAGTCCCGATGCCAGTATCCGTCCGCCTTGAAGTCGCAGTGTCTTCCAGGGCTTCCTCCTCACGCGAACGCCGCTGGCGCTGCCCTGGCCCATCCTTGTTGTCGGCGACGGCCTTCCACTTGTTCTCCATCTCGCCTCGGTCGAACAGCTTCGCAAGAACCGCTGGTGCGCCCAGATGAAGAAGAGAGGAAGAGGGCCGATGGAAGGAAGCTACGAGAAAGGATGGGAGAGGAGGAAGGCGAGGCAAGGCGAGGGAGGCTATATAGGCGAAGGAGGCAACCAATGCTTCCAGGTCGTCGGTTGGTTTTGGAGGGAACAACGATGAAGGAGGAAGGAAGAGCCTCATAAACGGGCCCAATAAAATTCGGACAGCCCAAACAATGGCCCAAATCATCAATAGTCGGGGGCAGGACGATGTTATCCGCAGATGCCGCGGCCAGGCCGGAGCCTCAGAAACGCATGGAAGTTTGGGGCATTTTATACACTCTGTTGAGCTCATATGTATATACTCCATCCGTTTCTAAATATAAGTCTTTGTAGAAATGTTAAAATTATGGATAAAGCTACAACTTATTTATAGAAGAAAAATCTGGAGATACCTTCTTCTTTTCAAGGTAACACTTTTCCTACTACCCTGTCAATGTTTTGGCTAGTCAAGTTACTAGTATTGATTTGTGTGTGGGGCAAAATGAAGAAGAACAGAGTAAAATTATTCAGGATCTTGTTCTGAGAGAACAAATTAGATGTTTGGATTTTGCTGATCAAAACCCTGAAACTGTTTTGCCTGTGGACTTATACACACCTGTTCATGGAGGTGGAAAAAATTCAGATTTGGATAATGCTTCTAGATCAGTTGACGCTGATGATCTAGATGCTATCTGTCCAAATTTAAGACAACATAAGAGGCTTTGTAGCCTGTCTCACCCCTTCAAGATATGATGATAAGTGCCTTCTGGAGTATTAGGGGTTTGGGTCAACCTGGTAAAATACAGCGTCTCAGGGACTTTATTTGTAAAAACTTGGTAGATTTGGTTGGTTTCTTTGAAACCAAGAGAGAGGTTATTGATAGTAAGACTTTAAATATAATTGCTGGTAGTAAGAATTTTTCTTGGCATCTGTTACCTGCAATTAAAACTGCAGGGGGTGTCCTTGTGGGCATTAATAAAGATTTATTTGATACTATTGGTTTTGTCAACAAAAAATACTGTGTGGTTGCTGTTGGAAATATGCCCTAGAGGCAATAATAAAATGGTTATTATCATATTTCCTTGTTCATAATAGTCGTCTATTGTTCATGCTATAATTGTATTAACAGGAAACAGTAATACATGTGTGAATAAATAGATCACAATGTGTCCCTAGCAAGCCTCTAGTTGGCTAGCTCGTTAGTCAATAGATGATCATGGTTTCCTGATCATGGGCATTAGATGTCATTGATAACGGGATCACATCATTGGGAGAATGATGTGATGGACAAGACCCAATCCTAAGCATAGCACTAGATCGTATTGTTCGTATGCTAAAGCTTTTCTAATGTCAAGTGTCTTTTCCTTCGACCGTGAGATTGTGCAACTCCCGGATACCGTAGGAGTGCTTTGGGTGTATCAAACGTCACAACGTAACTGGGTGACTATAAAGGTGCACTACGAGTATCTCTGAAAGTGTCTGTTGGGTTGGTACGAATCGAGATCGGGATTTGTCACTCCGTGTGACGGAGGGGTATCTCTGGGCCCACTCGGTAGAACATCATCATGAGCTCAATGTGACTAAGGAGTTAGTCACACGATGACGTGCTAAGAAACGAGTAAAGAGACTTACCGGTAACAAGATTGAACAAGGTATAGGTATACCGACGATCGAATCTCGGACAAGTTTTATACCGACAGACAAAGGGAATCGTATACGGGATTGATTGAATCCTTGACATCGTGGTTCATCCGATGAGATCATCGTGGAGCAAGTGGGAGCCACCATGGGTATCCAGACCCCACTGATGGTTATTGGCCGGAGAGGTGTCTCGGTCATGTCTGCGTGTCTCCCGAACCCGTAGGGTCTATACACTTAAGGTTCGATGACGCTAGGGTTATAGGGAATTGTTATACGAGGTTACCGAAAGTTGTTCGGAGTCTCGGATGAGATCCCGGACGTCACGAGGAGCTCCGGAATGGTCCGGAGGTAAAGATTGATATATAGGAGGGATAGTTTCGGACACCGGAAGTGTTTCGGGCATCACCCGTAACGTACCGGGACCACCGGAGGTGGCCCCGGGGGTCCACCAAAGGGGGGCAACGACCCCGGGAGGTAAGATGGGCCAAGTGGGGGAGGGAACCAGCCCCTAGGTGGCTGGTGCGCCGCCCCACTCAGCCCAATGCACAGGGGAGAGGAAAGGGGGGCAAACCCTAAGCCAGGTGGGCCTAAGGCCCACCAGGGGTGCGCCGCACCCCTCCTCCCCTCCTGGCCGCCACCTCCTGGCACAGATGGGGGCTGCCGCACCCCTTGGGGGTGGGAACCCTAAGGGCTGCGCCCCCTCCCCTATATATAGTTGAGGTTTCGGGGCTGTTTTGCACACGTTTTTCTCTCCCTCTCGGCGCAGCCCTGCCCTTCCTCCTCCTCCTCTCTGCCGGTGCTTGGCGAAGCCCTGCCGGGAGACCTCGTCTCTCCATCGACACCACGCCGTCGTGCTATTGGAGTTCTTCCCCAACCTCTCCCTCCTCCTCGTTGGATCAAGGTGCGGGAGACGTCACCGGGCTGCACGTGTGTTGAACGCGGAGGTGCCGTAGTTCGGCACTAGATCGGAATCACACCGCGATCTGAATCGCTGCGAGTATGACTCCATCAACCGCGTTCTAGTAACGCTTCCGCTTAGCGATCTTCAAAGGTATGAAGATGCTCTTACCTCTCTCTCGTTGCTGGTCTCTCCATAGGAAGATCTGAATATGGCGTAGGAAAATTTTGAATTTATGCTACGTTACCCAACAGTGGCATCAAAGCCAGGTTTTCTATGCGTAGATTCTATGCACGAGTAGAACACAAAAGTTGTGGGCGATGATTTGTCAATTTGCTTGCCGCTACTAGTCTTATTCTTTTCCGGCGGTATTGTGGGATGAAGCGGCCCGGACCGAATTTACACGTACGCTTACGTGAGACTGGTTCCACCGACAGACATGCACATCGTGCATAAAGGTGGCTAGCGGGTGTCTGTCTCTCCTACTCTAGTCGGATTGGATTTCATGAAAAGGGTCCTTATGAAGGGTAAATAGCGTTGGCATATCATCGTTGTGGCTGTCACGTAGGTAAGAAGGCGTTCTTGCTAGAAACCCAAATCAGCCACGTAAAACTTGCAACAACAATTAGAGGACGTCTACCTTGTTTTTGCAGGGTTTGACATGTGATGTGATATGGCCAAAGTTGTGATGTTGCATGTATGATGTATGAGATGATCATGTTATTGTAATAGGTTTCACGACTTGCATGTCGATGAGTATGACAACCGGCAGGAGCCATAGGAGTTGTCTTAATTTATTGTATGAGATGCAATGCCATGTGCTTACTACTTTACTTCATTGCTAACGGTTAGCTATAGTAGTAGTGATAGTAGTAGTTGGCGTGACGACTTCACGGAGACACGATGATGGAGATCATGGTGTCACGCCGGTGACGATGATGATCATGCGATGCCTGAAGATGGAGATCGAAAGAGCAAAGATGATAATGGCCATATCATGTCACTATATGATTGCATTGTGATGTTTATCATGTTTTACATCTTAATTGCGTAGAACGACGGTAGCATAATAAGATGATCCCTCTTAAAATTTCGAGAACGTATTCCCCTAAGTGTGCACCGTTGCGAAGGATCGTTGTCTCGAAGCACCACGTGATGATTGGGTGTGATAGATTCTAACGTTCGCATACAACGTGTGTAAGCCAGATTTACACACGTGAAACACCTAGGTTGACTCGACGAGCTTAGCATGTACATACATGACCTCGAATACAAGAGACCGAAAGGTCGAATATGACTCGTATGGTTGAATACGATCAGCATGAAGTTCCTCACCATGGTGACTAGTCCGTCTCACGTGATGATCGGACACGGGTTAGTCAACATGGATCATGTATCACTTAGATGACTAGAGGGATTTCAATTTAAGTGGGAGTTCATACTTAATATGATTAAATGAACTTAATTGTCATGAACTTAGTCTAAAAGGTTGTCTTTATAAATATTGTAGATGGCCAACGTCAACCTCAATTTCAACACATTTCTAGAGAAAAACAAGCTGAAAGATGATGGTAGAAACTATGCGGACTGGGTTCGCAACTTGAAGCTCATCCTTGAAGCAGCTAAAAAGGCTTATGTCCTTGATGCGCCGCTAGGTGACCCTCCCGCTCCCGCAGCAGCCCAGGACATTATGAACGTCTGGCAAACGTGGAGTGATGACTACTCTCTGATTAGGTGTGGCATGTTATACAGTTTAGAAACGGGGCTCCAAAGGCGTTTTGAGCAACACGGAGCATATGAGATGTTCCAGGAGCTGAAGCTAGTTTTTCAAGCTCATGCCCGTGTCGAGAGATATGAAGTCTCCGACAAGTTCTTTAGCTGTAAGATGGAGGAGAACAGTTCTGTCAGTGAGCACATACTCAAAATGTCTAGGTTACACGGTCGTGTGACTTCACTTGGAGTCGAACTTCCGGATGATGCTATAATTGACAGAATCCTTCAGACTCTCCCACCAAGCTACAAAGGCTTTGTGCTTAACTACAACATGCAAGGGATGGAGAAGACCATTCCCGAGTTGTACTCGATGCTCAAGTCTGCAGAAGTAGAAATCAAGAAAGAGCATCAAGTGTTGATGGTCAACAAGACCACTAGTTTCAAGAAAGGCAAGGGTAATGGTCAAGTGTTGATGGGGGAGATTGTTAGAGCATATATCTCCATATGTGGTTTTGGTAATTGATGACAATTCCTATGGACTAATGGTTGCCTTAAGTTACATTTATAGGATTTGTCCATAGGCACTTCTTGAAGTCCATCTGTTGGGTTCAAGGAGTTTATATGATGACCAAGATGGTATTCAAGGTATTATCCAAAGAATGGTCATAGAGACACATGGTTGATCAAGATCTCAGACAAAGAGTAAATCAAGATGATCAACACACAAAGCGTACAAGATGTACCGAGAGGGATCAAGTGATCCCATGGTATGGTAAGCATTGTCCATTACGTGTTTGTGTACTAACCCATGGTCTTCGTGAGAGTTCTATGTGGGGGTTAGGGTGTTTCCATGGGCTTGCGTCAAAGGGAAGATCTCATACAACCCATGAAGTATGACATCAAGTTGTGATCGTCATCAAGATTGCGATGTGCAAGTTCAAGTGGATCAGCACGAAGATATCATGCTTGAAGCTTGCCGTCCATTGTGGTGGCAATCGACTTGTGAAGATATGCTGAAGAGTGGCTCACCCATAGTGAGTATGGGGGAGCAATCAACTAGTCTTCATCAAGCCAACGCAATCAAGAAAGGTGGTCCATCTTGAGGAAGCCAAGATCATCATCATCTAGCTCAAGAGGACGAGGTGCAAGGTATAGGTTTGCCCTTGATAGGTTTTCTGTTTAGGATAGATTATTGTACTATCAAGGGGGGCTCTCAAGTGAGTAGCTTGATCATATCATTCGTTGAGAGCTCAAACCATTTGCATCCTTGCATCATACTTCTTGGTTCTTGTTTGGTGTTTCTCTTTGTGAGTTTTCGAGCTTATGGTCATCTTCGTGACAAGCTCGAGTTCATCGAAAACGGAGTCCATATGCATCTACTATGATGTTTCCGATGTTGGATTTTTTGCCGGTTCTTCACTCATAGAGGACTCACCTCTCTATATCATTCGCATATCTGCATTTTCATATCTGAATGGTCATAAATGTCACTGTTTGGATAGCTCTTGTCGTCCTGAATCTAACAAGCTTGGGTTTGCTCGATTCGGAGCTCGTATGCGAAAGTTATGGCTATTTCAGTGGCGAGCGGTAGTACCGCTGGACCTAGCGGTAGTACCGCTGGAGTTGGCGATAGTACCACTGGCCCTAGCGGTAGTACCGCTAGAGCTGGCGGTAGTACCGCCCCTGGCCAGCGGTAGTACCGCTCCAAGTTTTTAGTACCGTCATCTTTGCGGTTGTACTGCGTCGGACATTTTTGCGAAGACTTTCTTGGCGGTGGTTGGCCCGGTAGTATCTTTGCGCTACCATGGGCTCAGCGGTAGTACCGCTGGAGGGCCAGCGGTAGTACCGCTGCAGCCAGCGGCAGTACCGCCGGAGGGTCAGGCTGTAAGTGGGGGTAACGGTGTGATTTCTTCCCCCACTATATAAAGGGGGTCTTCTTCCCCCTTGGTCTTATCTATCCGTTGAGCTCTTGTTCTACCTCCATTGTTGACATTCTTAGAGCTTGCTTACTCTCAATCCCTCCAATGATTCTTGCTTGTTCTTGAGGGAAAAGAGAGAGGAGATCTAGATCCACATCTCCACCAATCACTTTCTCCTCTATGTGAGGGGAACCCCTTGGATCTTGATCTTGGAGTTCTTTGTGAGCTCCTTGTTCTTCCTCTCATATTTCTCCATAGCTTTCGTTGCTGTGGAGGGATTTGAGTGTGAGGGACTTGGCCACTTTGTATGTTCTTGCCATTGCATTAGTTGCATCGGTTTGAGTTCTCCACGGTGATACGTGGAAGTGAAGTTTGAGAAGCTTATTACCTTTGGTACTTAGTACCCTAGATATTGTTCTTCGCGGATGCTTTGGCGTCCTAGAAGCTTCGTGGTGTCTCGGAGCTCAATCATTGTGGTGTGAAGCTCCAGGAAAGCGTCGGGGTCTCCAATTAGGTTGTGGAGATTGCCCCGAGCAATTTGTATGGGTACCAGTAACCGCCCCCAAGGGTTGCCACGTGTACGGGTTCGGTGACCTCCCCCAAGGTTTGCCATTTGTATGGGTTCGGTGACCGCCCTCAAGGGTCCCTTAGTGGGATCACGGTATCTTGCATTGTGCGAGGGCGTGAGGAGATTACGGTGGCCTTAGTGGCATCTTGGGGAGCATTGTGCCTCCACACCGCTCTAACAGAGATTAGCATCCGCAAGGGTGTGAACTTCGGGATACATCATCGTCTCCCCGTGCCTCGGTTATCTCTTACCCGAACCCTTTACTTATGCACTTTTCTTTGTGATAGACATATTGTTTATTGTAATATATCTTGCTATCGCTTAGTTGTTTATCTTGCTTAGCATAAGTTGTTGGTGCACATAGGTGAGCCTAGTTGTTTGTAGGTTTTGTGCTTGACATATTAAACATTAGTTTTATTCCGCATTTGTTCAAGCCTAAACCTTAATTATTTTAAAGCGCCTATTCACCCCCCCCTCTAGGCGACATCCACGTCCTTTCACCCTATTTATGCTACTATTGATAGAGTGTTTGCATCCCCTTCCTAGGATGTTATCTTTCCACTATCTGTGTTGAGGGCTTTGCCTAGGATTGGTAGTGATCATACCCCACTAATATTAGACACTTTGGCTCGGAGAGTTGTCTCTCCTAAACTTTTTCGGTTTGAGAAGTGGTGGCTGGATCAGCCTGACTTTCAGGGTGTGATAGAAACTAGTTGGAATACCCCCTGTTTAGGTGATAAAGCCATTGATGTTTGGATCATGAAAACCAAACATCTGAGGAAGAAAATGAAAGGGTGGAGTGCTAATATAGAGGCTGCTATCAAGAAGAAAAAAAGGGAGTTGATTCATGAATTTGATATTCTTGATGTTTTTGCTGAATCTAACCGTGTTTCTCAAGATGATCGAAATCGTATGAAAGAGATCAAATCCGAGTTAGAAGTTACAATGAGAAAAGAAGAGTCTGCTTTGTGGCAACGATCTAGGGATAGGAGAATTAAAGAGGGGGACAGGAATAATGCATATTTTCATGCTTTGGCCAATCACAGACATCGTAAGAATCATCTGTCTGAGTTGATGGGTGATCATGGTCTTGTTTTTACTACTGATGAAATGTTGCCTATTGCTACTGCTTTTTACAAGAATTTATTTGCTAAAGAAGAAAGACATAACATGCAGTTGGCCCCTGCCTTTTGGCAGGAGGATGAAAAGATTTCTGACTGTGAAAATGATGAGCTTCAAAAGAATATATCTGAGGAAGAGGTTAAAAATGCTATTTTTAGTTCTTATGCTAGTGGTGCTCCTGGTCCTGATGGTTTTTTCCTTTCTCTTTTACCAGTCCTTTTGGGAGTTGGTCAAGTCTGATCTTATGGCCCTGGTGAAAGATTTTGAGGAAGGCAATCTGGAACTACATAGATTAAACTTTGCTTTAATCATTCTTCTCCCTAAGGAACTAGAAGCTAATACTATGAAAAAGTTTAGACCTATCACCCTTAGCAATTGTGTGGTTAAGATTTTGTCAAAAATTCTTACCAATAGATTATCCCCTATTTGTAATAGGCTGATTTCCCCAAATCAAACTGCTTTCATCAAGGGCAGATATATTCTTGAAAGTGTGGTCCTTGCTCATGAAGTGATTCATGAGGTTAAACAATCTAATAGACCTGGGCTTGTGCTCAAATTAGATTATGAAAAAGCATATGATAGAGTTAGTTGGGGATTCCTCTTTGATATGCTTGAATCTAGGGGTTTCTGCCCTAAGTGGATTTCTTGGATCAAGTGCCTCTTATTTCAAAATACTTTTAGTGTCAGATTGAATGATACTACATGCCCATATTTTATGAGTGGTAAAGGTCTTAAGCAAGGGGACCCTATATCTACCCTTCTTTTTAATTTAGTTGCTGATGTCTTTTCTAAGATGTTATTCAAAGTTGCTGCTCAGGGATTGATCTCTGGTTTGCTTGATTATGCCATACCTGGGGAGGGGGGGGGGTAATTAGTCTTCAGTATGCAGATGATACTCTCCTCTTTTTAGAGGACTCTGTTGAAAAAGCTAAGAATTTTAAATGGATATTGTCCTGCTTTGAGAATCTTTCTGGGATGAAAATCAATTTCCACAAAAAGTGATCTAATTACTATTAATGTTGATGAGTATAGGTCCAAGTCTTTTGCCCAGATTTTTTGCTGTAATATAGGATCCTTTCCTATTAAATATCTTGGGGTGCCTCTTCACTATGATAAGTTGAGGAGGGAAGACTTGCAACCTTTGATTGATAGGATCATCAAGGGCATTTCTGGTTGGTTGGGTAGGTATCTTACTTTCAGGGGGAAAATTGTGCTATTATGTGCTTGCATTGTGAGCATCCCTGCTTATCTAATGGCATTTGTGAAGTTCCCTAAATGGGCTATCAATGCCATTAACTCCCAGATGGCTCACTTTTTGTGGGGCAATATGGGGGATCAACATAATTTCCATTTGGCCAAATGGGGGTTGGTGTCTAGAAAGAAGGATTTTGGAGGTTTAGGGATCCCTAATATTAGAGATTATAATATGGCTCTGTTGGCTTCCTCGGGGAAAAGGTTTTTTAGGAATAATTCTAGGGACTCAAAAAATGTGATTGCTTATAAGTATGATGTGACTTGTCCAAATATTTTTTGGACCAAAACAAAATTTGGATCTCCTTTCTGGAAAAGTGTTTCCTGGGCTTTACAAGCATCTAGGAATTTTTATCATTGGAAAATAGGCAATGGTGCTAATATCAGTTTTTGGCATGATATTTGGGCTGGGGAGTGTTCCGTTAAAGTAAGGTTTTGGAATTTGTTTGACATCTGTAATCAACAAGAATGTGATGTGGCCCAAGTTTGGGATGGGGTGACACTTAGACTATCATTTAGAAGGTGTGTTGATCATAGTGGCCTAAGTGATTGGGGAATGCTTATTAATCATATAAAGAATTATCCTTTATCTGATTCTCCTGATACTCCTGTTTGGGCTTTGGAATCAAAAGGCATTTACTCTGTTAAGTCTTTTTATAATTGTATCAATTTTGGAGGTGTGGTATCTCCTTTTGGAGACTCTTTATGGAAAACTTTGTGTCCTCAGAAAATACATGTGTTTTTGTGGTTGTGTTTATATAACAAATACTTGACTAGAGATAATGTGGCTAAAAGGAAAACAATTGAGGATAAGTCTTTCCTATTTTGTAGTGAAGATGAATCTATCCAGCATTTATTTTTTGAGTGTGTGAACTCTAACCTGATTTGGGATATTATATCTGATTTCTTTAAGATTTGCAGAATAAGTTGCATTAGTGAGGTTGCTTCCTTTTGGAAAATCAATAAACAGAAACCTGTTCTTAACTTGGTAATTGATGCCTCCTTGTGGAGTATATGAAAATTAAGAAATGAATTCTGTTTTCAGGGGCGCAAATGGAAAAGTCTGGAGTGCAACATTGTCAAGTTAAGAGGGATTTTGCTTCGATGGGAAGTTCTTTGTGGAGCTGCTCAGCAAACCGAACTGAAGCAGTTCATTCGACTGCTGGACAAGCGTCGGGGGGAGATCCTGAGGATTGCTTGGCGATGATCTGAAGACCTATCCTTATCCTTAGTTTCTTTTCTTCCTTGGTAGTTTATCTTGGCTTGTAATAAAAGTAGACTACTTTGCACCTTCGAGGACAGCTTTCTTGTTGGGGTCTGCATGTGGTTATTTTCGGTTGATGTGTTAACTGTTGTGTAGCTGGTTCATGGGCTTTTTCTGCTCCATTTATAAAAAGTGGGGTGGGGGGGAAACCCCTTTCGTTCAAAAAAAATAAGTCTTTGTAGAGATTTCACTAGTGGACTATATACGGATGTATATAGACATACTTTAGAATGTACATTCAATCATTTTGCTATGTATGTAGACATCTAGTGAAATCGCTTAAAAGACTTATATTTAAAAACGGAGGGAGTATAAGCTAGTACGTCAGCAAACGGCTCTTTACGTGTCTAAGACCTACTCTGTGTCACGGTGTGTGAGGCTGTGAGCCTCTACCCAGGAACTGAACTTCAGAATCGGGGCAGCATCTTAGCTTCCAACGTGACACTGAAAGCAGTCTGCAGAGTGCGACTTCAGAATCACACCAACCTTACAAATAGAACCAAGTCACAGGGTTTAGGATTCACGCCAAACTCCCGGGTTTTGAACTAGAGAAGATTTTGCCAAATTTTGAGCACTGATTCGGTTTAGCTGAAACTGAATCAGTCAAACATATGACTAGCATTGCTGTACAATTCTGAAATACACATCACTAGTAGTACTCCCTCCGTTCCTAAATATAAGTCTTTTAAGCGATTTCATTAAGGGTCTACATACGGAGCAAAATAATTGAATGTATACTCTAAAGCATGTCTATATACATCCGTATGTAGTTCACTAGTGAAATCTCTAGAAATACTTATATTTAGGAACGGAGGGAGTACTCCGTAAACAAATATATGATGTTTTAGATCACTAAAATAGTGAACTAAAACGACTTACATTTCTTTACAGAGGAAGTATATGTTATTGTTTGCAGCACTTTAGTATTCTGGATAAATATCACAAGATTGCATGTTAAAGCACTTTTTTAAGACTAGCAAAAGGGCCCATGGGTTGCAACGGGAGAAAAAAATACCACACGCTTTTAATCTTTTTATAATCATTTCGATTTATTAAAATAATAAGCTAACTAACTAATGTAGTCAGTCCTATCCTATTTTGTTGAGAAATCAAACCATCCATTGTTAATTCCACCATGATGAGAAATTGAGCGGGACAAGCAAAGCAAAACAAAGAGGCTACATGAATTGATCAATGGACCGTTATCTTATTTCACTCATGGGTAGAGAATGTGGGATCACATGACAAACTGAAGGTGGTGTTCCATTCTCTGTCTCTACAACAATACAATCTTACATTCAATACATTCATTCATCAGCAAACAAATCCCCACAAAACAAAATTTCTTGCCGGTGCTTGGCACACGGTTGGAGGCATGGGGAGGGGATCTCACCAGATGATGAGTTTCAACCGGAGGAGGGGATACGATTAGGGGAGCAAGGGTTAGGCGCCTCTATCTGGCCATAAGTAGTCGCCGTTGCCGTGCCATAACCTCGGAGTTCCCCGTGTGAGCCATGGAGGCCCGCCTCCACCTGCAAGTACTTCGCTCCGCCGCACCGCCGCCGTTCTGCATCGAGTAGACGCATCATCCCCAGTCACTGTAGCTGTCGCGTTGATTTGATCCACAAGCTGTGCTCGAGCGCCGAAACGGGGGCAGCAAGCGGGCAGAGGTACGACCGCGGAGGCGGGTGGGTTGAGATCGACAACAGTGGTGGTTGAGGTCGGCCGCGGCGGCGAGTGGTGTGGCAGCGGCCTGGGCACACGCCATGGTGGACCAGGGTCGATGTGATGCGCTCGAGCGCCGCAACGGGGGCAGTGAGTAGGGAGAGGTACGGCCGCGGAGGCGGGTGGGTTGAGATCGACAGCGGTGGCGGTTGAGGTCGGCCGCGGCGGCGAGTGGTGTGGCGGCGGCTTGGGCACAGGCCAGGGTGGCCCAGGGTCGACGGGAGGAGGCGACGCGTACGGGTATATTTTTTGCAGCGAATCGTTTTTCCTTTTGCGTTGCAGATAAATGATGGAGCGCGGGTTGAATAACAAAAATTACAGGGGCTTTTTTATAAAAATGCCACAGTGGGTTTTTCGACGGAAGCAATAGCCGCTTTATTATTATGTATAGATAAACCTAGATATCAGGTGTTGCTATATCTCCAAAGACGATAGACATATTGTCAGAAGAACCCACAAACTAATCGCTAGCAATGATAACGAATTGGTATCTAAGGAGGGAATATTAAAGTCACTGACTCAGTCAAACAGATGATGTAAGTATGTAACACTAATGCGCCAGGAAACAAGAAGATTAGAAACGAATGATCCTATTCTCCGCGCTAGATCATCTACTGAGTTAAGATATAAAAGGAAACAATCACAGGCATATGCAAAGAGTTGATAGTGCTTTTATAATAAAATGCACATGTACTGAATAATCAGTGGCAATGCAGCTCTGAGTACTCATTTGGTTTAACTGAAACTGAACCCATCAAATACTTGAGGTAAAATCAAATTGTCAGAGAAGAACCAAGGATCAGTGGATCAAATCAAATAGCACACTAGTTCAATCAACCAAAAACTACCAAGTACTCTAGTTCTAGCAATAGCTACGGATAATACTTGGAGAGAAAGACGATATCCAATCCTCGATCGACCAGAATGCAGAAGCTAATTATAGGAGGAACTGAAATTGCACGCAATAGCAGGGTACCGGATGTTTTGGAAGTTTACAGCAGTTAAATTTCAGTTAAATGTAGCTGTTGTCGGAAAATGAACAGTAGATCCCTTGGTCGTCAAGAGGCGTTGATCTTTCATAACTGGAGCGCATCCTAGCCGTCCGTTTCCCTGGCAGGGTACCTGTTTGCGTCTTGCTACTCGTAGCTGTCGAAATCTTCAGAGAAGGTGTCGACTTCTTCAGGTATGTTCAGGGACAGGAAGTTCAGAGAAAATGTTTAGCGCTCATTAGACTTAACTGAAATTAAACCATTCAAGAAGACGAGGCAAAACTAGAACATCCACAGCCTATTATCCACGCCAATTCATTTACAGGCGACAAAGGACTGAAATATATATAACTGAAGCATATGCAGCACTGAATCTGTTATAGGTATTGGCCATGGCATAGTACTAGAACTAAACTGTGAGTAGTCGTTTGGTTAAACAGAAAGTGAATCAGTCAAAACACTTGTGGCAAAACTACAGCGTCAGAAAAGAATCAAACATTAACGAATCAGACGGCACACTGAAAGGCATCAACCACAAAGTATGTAGTATCATTGACTAATGTGTCACTGACAAGTAGCAGTATACTCAAGCATGTATGGCTTGCCACATTTGGCCACATCACAGGAATCATTCTGTTTTGTTCTGTCAAAACAGCTTAAATAAAAACACGCTCAGGAGTTAAGCTGTGTGCTACCAGGTACTCTAGTTCTAGCACTAGCTATGGATAATACTTGGAGAATAAAATGATAACCCAAACCACGCTCGACCAGAAGGCATAAGCTACCTATAGGAGTAACTGAAATTGCATGCAGTGAAACAGCAGGTAAACTTCAGTTAAACAATTAAAGCTGTCGAATTCTTCAGAGAAGGTGTCGATTTCTTTGGGTACGTCCAGAGGCGGGAAGTTCAGAGAGCTAGTGCAACGAGGCATAGTCCGAAAGAAATTTGAGCGCTCATTCGGTTTAAATCAAATTAAACCATTCAAGCATGTGGAAACCAAAGCATCCACAACTAAATCATTTACGGGCGACAAAGGACTGAAAGATATAAAAGGAAGGAGCCACAACCATATGCAGCACTGAATCTTTTATATAGCATATTACTAGATTTTACAATTCGCTTAAAAAAAAACTAGAATTTACAATGATCATCACTCATAAGCTTAAACCAGAACAGAAGCAACTAAACTCTGATTACTCATTTGGTCAAACTGAAAGTGGCAAAGCTAAAGCGTCATATAAGAACCAAAGATTAACAAATCAGACAGCACACATTTGGCCACGTCACAGGAATATAGTTTCATAATTGGAGCGCATCCTAGCCGTCCGTTTCCCAGGCAGCGTACGGGTTCGCGTCTTGATAGTTGATACCCGTAGCTGTCGAATTCTTCAGGTACGTTCAGAGACAGGTGTCGATTTCTTCAGGTATGTTCAGAGACAGGAAGTTCAGATAAAGAAATTTGAGCGCTCATTTGTTTGACTTAACTGGAATTAAACCATCCAAGCATAGAGGTAAAACCAAAGCATCCACAGCCTATTCGCCACACCAAATCGTTTACCAGCGATGAAGTACTGAAAGATATAAAAGGAAAGATCCACAATCTAGCATCCTAGCCATCCGTTTGTCGTTTTGAATTCTTCAGACAGGTTGTCAATTTCTTCAGAGAACCAGTATACTGACGCATAGTCCGAAAGAGCTTTGAGTGGACATTCGGTTTAACTGAAACTAAACCATTCAAACATATGAGGCAAAACCAAAGCATGCAAAGCCTTATTCTCCACGCCGAATTACTTACCGACGACAAAGGATTGAAAGATATGAAAGGAAAGAGCCACAAGCTAGCATATGCAGCACTGAATCTGTTATAGATATTGGCCATATGCATACTAAACTCTGAGTACTCATTGGTAAAACTGGAAGTTAATCAGTCAAACAATTGTGGCAAAACGAAAGCGCCGTATAAGGGCCAAAGATTAAGGAATCAGACCGAGCCCTGAACGACATCCACAACAAGTATATAGTTTCATCTACCAAGTGGCAGGGAAACAAGTCCTACAGGTAGTATATAGTTTCACCGATCTAGTCAAGCATGTATCACTGGAATCATTCTTCAGAGCACAAGCATCCTGAAGTACGCCTTAACTGATACTAAACCACCTCTTCAAACATACTAGTATTACCATCCAATCAGACTCTTCTTTAAACATACTAGTATGCAGCACTGAATGATCTATTATATTTTTTAGAATTTGCAATGATCATCACTTGTAAAATGCAAGCTTAAACTGAATAACCAGTAGCTCGCTCATTTTGTTAAACTGAAAGTGAACCAGTCGAACACTTGGGCAAAACTGAAGAGTCAAACTGCTCACTGAATGAAAATCACAGCAACTAGTATATATGATTCACCAAGTGAATAGGAAACAAGCACAAGCATATATATCGTTTCATTAATCTACTCAAGTATATATAGTATCAATTGCCACATTTGGCTGCATGACACGAATCATCCACATCAGAGCAGCATCTTTGTCAAAACAGAGCAACCAGAAAACATTCCCGCTCACATTGGATTGGCATTGGCATTGTACAAACTACGAATCCAAAACCCTGAGGGATATGAACTAACCGCTGCGGTAGCAACGCGGGCACACCTGGTCGTTGCCGTGCAAGTGGGCGCAAGGCCTGGCATTGGCAGCGGCAGGCTGTGAAGGAGAAGAAGCCTGCTGCCCCTGCGCCGCGGAAGCAGGCTGGCCGAGGCAGAGGCGGAGGTCCAGCTCGGGAGTGCAGTATCGGGTCCTCCGGGCGCAATCCTCGCACAAGGGCATAAACCAGCCGGGGTGGTAGTCGTTCACCAAACCCGCCATCGTGAGCCTTCGGCACTGAGAGCATGCGGTTCCTCGCCAGAGCTGGAGCTGGGGCTGCAAAGAGCCAAGCAAATCAATTAATTCATGGCAATGGCAGGGCAGGAGCCAGGAGCAGGAGGAGAAGCCCAAATGGAGAAGGAATAAATCAACATTACCCCGCTGCCGCTGGAGTGGCCGTGCCCGTGCGGCCGCGGCTGCTGCTCTGTTCCTGTACGGCTCCCGCGGGAGACCAAGGCACTCCCAGTCCCACTGCCACTCGCTGCAAATGAATTGCCACAACAGAAACCAAGAAATCCAACCCCGGCGTCAGTGAAGAACCAAGAACCAAGAACCGCACGGGCAAGCAAAGCAGAGAGAAAGGATTTTGCGATTTTATTGGGTTGGGTTGTTGGGACTTGGGACGAAACGCACCTGGATATGCATTGGCATTGCCCACCGGCTGCTGCAGCATCGTCACCGGTGCCGACCCGCCGCCGCGACCGAGATCTGCAAGAAACCAGCAGGCATCTCACGGATGTTACAATTCCATCCAAAACCAAGAACTCGATCGTATGCTTCCATTTCTTGGGAACCCACCTCCAATTAGAGAGAAAGAATTTTGCGCTTTTCTTGAGTTGGGAGGGAGAACACGCACCTGGATTGCTCACCGGCTGCTGGAGCATCGGCGTCGCCTGAGAGAATCCCTCGTGGCCCGTCCCTGACACCCGATTGCCCAGCGGCGGCCGGAGCATCCCCTGAGACGGCGCCCTGTACCCCGATCCGCCCCCGGCACCGCGAGCAGCTGCAAGAAACAAAGGTATGTATATATATGGGAACCGGTATCAACTATCAATCCAAGAACTCGCTCGTATGCTAAGCTTTGATTTCTTGGGCACCCACCTTCATCGAACGGGGAAGAGCTGACGGGTTTGCCTGAATTCACCGCCAACAGCCACGCCATTGCCTGCGAAATCCCGGTAATGCCGTCGCCGGCTGCATCTGCCGTCGCCTGAGAGAATCCCCCGTGCCCCGTCCCTGACAGGCCGTCGCCGGCTGCATCTGCCGTCGCCTGAGAGAATCCCCCGTGCCCCGTCCCTGACAGGCCGCCGCGATCGAGAGCTGCAAGAAACGAAGACATCTGACAGATGTTACAATCCAAAAAACGAGCACCACCGCAAGAACGAAGGGCGCGCGGTTGTATGGTTTGATGGTTTCTTGGGCACGCACCTCCACCGAACTGGGAAGAGGGGCCGGATGGGTGGCCTACAGCGGTCCTAGTAGCCGCCGTCACCCGTGGAAGCTCCTGCAAAGTCCCGTTGCCGCTTGCAGCCGCCGTCTGCCCGTCCACAGTTTCCTCCTCACGCGCACGCCGCTGGCTCTTCCTTCGCCGGCCGGCGACGGCCTTCCGCTTGTTCTCCATCTCGCTTCGGTCGAACAGCTACGCAAGAACCGCTGGTGCGCCCAGATGAAGAAGAGAGGAAGAGGGCCGATGGAAGGAAGCTACGTATGAGAAAGGATGGGGGAGGAGGAAGGCGAGGCGAGGGAGGCTATATAGACTGACGGCAGAGCGCCTCCCGTCCCGCTGCAACCGATTCTTCCGGTTCGTCGGTTGGTTTTGGAGGGAACGACACGGGAGGAAGGAAGAACCTCGGAAACGGGCCTAATGAAATTCTGATAGCCCAACCAAGGGCCCAAATCATCAATAGCCAGGGCCTAGCCGATGCTATCCAGTTTTATTATTTTCTTCGTTGGAACTCTAGAGAAACTATTCCGTTATTTTTTGTTGGAATCAATAGCTGAATAATATTACTCCAACCGTTCACAAATATAAGCTGTTTAGAGAGGACAAACACACTAAAACGTGTGTTGAATAATAGATGGGCCCTGGCCCATATAAGAAAATAATTCATGATTAATCTCTAAGGCCCATGTAGATATATGGCAAATGATGGAAAGGTTAGTATCATACCGCTAGTGAAAAAAAAGTTGGACCACGTAGTCGATATAATCTTGACAATACTAGGGGTAGAGGCAATCGTATCTACCGAATGGTGCGGTTAGGAGTATGATCAAGGATTTATACAGGTTCGACCCTTCTCCGACGGAGGTAATACCCTACTCCTATGGTGCTCTTGTTGGGTAACGTAGCATAAATTCAAAAAAATTCCTACGCATATTCAGATCTTCCTACGGAGAGACCAGCAACGAGAGAGGGATGAGTGCATCTTCATACATTTGAAGATCGCTAAGCGAAAGCGTTACTAGAACGCGGTTGATGCAGTCGTACTCGCGGCGATTCAGATCGCGGTGTGATTCCGATCTAGTGCCGAACCACGGCACCTCCGTGTTCAACGCAGGTGCAACCCGGTGACGTCTCCCGCACCTTGATCCAGCAAGGAGGAGGGAGAGGTTGGGGAAGATCTCCGGTAGCACAACGGCGTGGTGTCGATGGAGAGACGAGGTCTCCCGGCAGGGCTTCGCCAAGCACCGGCAGAGAGGAGGAGGAAGAAGAGCATGGCTGCGCCGAGGGAGAGGGAAAAGTGTGTCTTCAAAAGCCCAAAAGTGCCCACTATATATAGGAGGAGGGGAGGGGGGTGCCACCCCTAGGGTTCCCACCCTAGGTGGTGCGGCAGCCCCCCAGATGGGAGGTGCGGTGGCCAGGGCAACGGGGAGGGGTGGCGCACCCCTAAGTGGGCCTTAGGCCCACCAGCGCCTAGGGTTTCCCCCCTCTCCACCTCCCGCGCCTTGGGCTGAGTGTGGGGGGCGCACCAGCCCACCTAGGGGCTGGTTCCCTCCCGCACTTGGCCCATCTAGCCTCCCGGGGTCGTTGCCCCTTTCGGTGGACCCCCGGGGCCACCTCCGGTGGTCCCGGTACGTTACCGGTGATGCCCGAAACACTTCCGGTGTCCGAAACCATCCGTCCTATATATCAATCTTTACCTCCGGACCATTCCGGAGATCCTCATGACGTCCGGGATCTCATCCGGGACTCCGAACAACTTTCGATAACCTCGTATAACAATTCCCTATAACCCTAGCGTCATCGAACCTTAAGTGTGTAGACCCTACGGGTTCGGAAGACAGGTAGACATGACCGAGACACCTCTCTGGCCAATAACCATCAGCGGGGTTTGGATACCCATGGTGGCTCCCACTTGCTCCACGATGATCTCATCGGATGAACCACGATGTCAAGGATTCAATAAATCCCGTATACAATTCCCTTTGTCTGTCGGTATAGAACTTGCCCGAGATTCGATCGTCGGTATACCTATACCTTGTTCAATATCATTACCGGTAAGTCTCTTTACTTGTTCCGTAGCACGTCATCGTGTGACTAACTCCTTAGTCACATTGAGCTCATGATGATGTTCTACCGAGTGGGCCCAGAGATACCTCTCCATCACACGGAGTGACAAATCCCGATCTCGATTCGTACCAACCCAACAGACACTTTCAGAGGTACCCGTAGTGCACCTTTATAGTCACCCAGTTACGTTGTGACGTTTGATACACCCAAAGCACTCATACGGTATCCGGGAGTTGCACAATCTCACGGTCGAAGGAAAATACACTTGACATTAGAAAAGCTTTAGCATACGAACAATACGATCTAGTGCTACTCTTAGGATTGGGCCTTGTCATCCACATCATTCTCCCAATGATGTGATCCCGTTATCAATGACATCTAATGCCCATGACCAGGAAACCATGATCATCTATTGACTAATGAGCTAGCCAACTAGAGGCTTGTTAGGGACACATTGTGATCTATTTATTCACACATGTATCACTGTTTCCTGTTAATACAATTATAGCATGAACAATAGACGATTATCATAAACAAGGAAATATGATAATAACCATTTTATTATTGCCTCTAGGGCATATTTCGAACAGTCTCCCACTTGCACTAGAGTCAATAATCTAGTTACATTGTGATGTATCGAACACCCATAGCAATATGGTGTTGATCATGTTTTGCTCGTGGAAGAGGTTTAGTCAACGGGTATGCGACATTCAGATTCGTGTGTACTTTACAAATCTCTATTACTCCACTCTGGACATGGTCCTGGATGGAGTTGTAGCGGCGTTTGATGTGCTTCATCTTCCGGTGAAACCTGCGCTCCTTGGCTATGGCAATGGCCCCAGTGTTATCACAGAAGAGTGTCATTGGACCCGACGCGCTTGGAACCACTCCAAGGTCGGTGATGAGCTCCTTCATCCAAATTCCTTCATGAGCTCCTTCTGAAGCAGCTATGTACTCCGCTTCACATGTAGATGTTGCCACGACTTCTTGCTTGCTGCTGCACCAGCTCACTGCCCCACCATTCAAAACATATACGTATCCGGTCTGTGACTTGGAGTCATCCGAATCTGTGTCGAAGCTAGCGTCGACGTAACCCTTTACGATGAGCTCTTCGTCATCTCCATAAACGAGAAACATTTCCTTAGTCCTTTTCAGGTACTTAAGGATATTCTTGACCGCTGTCCAGTGTTCCATACCGGGATCACTTTGGTACCTCCCTACCAAACTTATGGCAAGGTTTATATCAGGTCTGGTACATAGCATGACATACATAAGAGAGCCTACGGCTGAAGCGTAGGGGACAGAACTCATCTTCTCTCTGTCTTCTGCCGTGGTCGGTGACTGAGTCTTACTCAATCTCATACCTTGCAAAACTGGCAAGAACCCTTTCTTTGAGTTTTCCATATTGAACTTCTTCAATATCTTGTCAAGGTATGTACTTTGCGAAAGACCTATGATGCGTCTCGATCTATCTCTATATATCTTGATGCCTAATATGTATGCAGCTTCTCCAAGGTCCTTCATTGAAAAACTCTTGTTCAAATAGGCCTTTATGCTCTCCAACATCTCTATATTATTCCCCATCAATAATATATCATCCACATACAGTATGAGGAAAGCTACAAAGCTCCCACTCACTTTCTTGTACAGACAGGCTTCTCCATAAACCTGTATGAACCCAAACGCTTTAATCACCTCATTAAAGCGAGTGTTCCAACTCCGAGATGCTTGCACCAGCCCATAGATGGAGCGCTCGAGCTTGCACACTTTGTTAGCACCCTTAGGGTCGACAAAACCTTCTGGTTACATCATATACAACTCTTCCTTAAGGTTCCCGTTAAAGAACGCTGTTTTGACGTCCATTTGCCAAATTTCATAATCATAAAAGGCGGCAATTGCTAACATGATTTGGACTGATTTCAGCTTTGCTACGGGAGACAAAGTCTCTTCGTAGTCAATTCCTTGAATTTGTCGAAAACCCTTTGCGACAAGTCGAGCTTTATGTACGGTTATATTACTGTTTGCATCAATCTTCTTCTTGAAGATCCATTTATTTTCTATGGCTCGCCGTGTTGGGGAACGTCGCAAGGGAAACAAAAAATTTCCTACGCGCTCGAAGACCTATCATGGTGATGTCCATCTACGAGAGGGGATTTCCGATCTACGTACCCTTGTAGATCGCACAGCAGAACCGTTAGTGAACGCGGTTGATGTAGTGGAACGTCCTCACGTCCCTCGATCCGCCCCGCGAACCGTCCCGCGATCCGTCCCACGATCTAGTGCCGAACGGACGGCACCTCCACGTTCAGCACACGTACAGCTCGACGATGATCTCGGCCTTCTTGATCCAGCAAGAGAGACGGAGAGGTAGATGAGTTCTCCGGCAGCGTGACGGTGCTCAGGAGGTTGGTGGTGATCTGATCTCGGCAGGGCTCCGCCCGAGCTCCACAGAAACGCGATCTAGAGGAAAAACCGTGGAGGTATGTGGTCGGGCTGCCGTGGCAAAGTTGTCTCAAATCAGCCCTAAAACCTCCGTATATATAGGTGGGAGAGGGGGGCCTTGCCTTGGGGCTCAAGGAGACCCAAGGGGGTCGTCCGAGCCAAGGGGGAGAGTCCTCCCCTTCCAAACCGAATCCAACTAGGTTTGGAAGGTGGAGTCCTTCTCTCCTTTCCCACCTCCCCTTTTTTTATCTTTTCTCTTTGATTTTCTTCCTATGGCGCATAGGGCCTTCTTGGGCTGTCCCACCAGCCCACTAAGGGCTGGTGCGCCACCCCCAAGGCCTATGGGCTTCCCCGGGGTGGGTTGCCCCCCCGGTGAACACCCGGAACCCATTCGTCATTCCCGGTACATTCCCGGTAACTCCGAAAACCTTCCGGTAATCAAATGAGGTCATCCTATATATCAATCTTCGTTTCCGGATCATTCCGGAAACCCTCGTGACATCCGTGATCTCATCCGGGACTCCGAACAACATTCGGTAACCAACCATATAACTCAAATACGCATAAAACAACGTCGAACCTTAAGTGTGCAGACCCTGCGGGTTCGAGAACTATGTAGACATGACTCGAGTGACTCCTCGGTCAATATCCAATAGCGGGACCTGGATGCCCATATTGGATCCCACATATTCTACGAAGATCTTATCGTTTGAACCTCAGTGCCAAGGATTCATATAATCCCGTATGTCATTCCCTTTGTCCTTCGGTATGTCACTTGCCCGAGATTCGATCGTCAGTATCCGCATACCTATTTCAATCTCGTTTACCGGCAAGTCTCTTTACTCGTTCTGTAATACAAGATCCCGCAACTTACACTAAGTCACATTGCTTGCAAGGCTTGTGTGTGATGTTTTATTACCGAGTGGGCCCCGAGATACCTCTCCGTCACACGGAGTGACAAATCCCAGTCTCGATCCATACTAACTCAACGAACACCTTCGGAGATACCTGTAGAGCATCTTTATAGTCACCCAGTTACGTTGCGACGTTTGATACACACAAAGCATTCCTCCGGTGTCAGTGAGTTATATGATCTCATGGTCATAGGAACAAATACTTGACATGCAGAAAACAGTAGCAACAAAATGACACGATCAACATGCTACGTCTATTAGTTTGGGTCTAGTCCATCACATGATTCTCCTAATGATGTGATCCTGTTATCAAGTGACAACACTTGCCTATGGTTAGGAAACCTTGACCATCTTTGATCAACGAGCTAGTCAACTAGAGGCTTACTAGGGACAGTGTTTTGTTATGTATCCACACATGCACTGTGTTTCCAATCAATACAATTATAGCATGGATAATAAACGATTATCATGAACAAAGAAATATAATAATAACTAATTTATTATTGCCTCTAGGGCATATTTCCAACAGTCTCCCACTTGCACTAGAGTCAATAATCTAGTTCACATCACCATGTGATTTCAACGAATCCAACACCCATATAGTTCTGGGGTCTGATCACGTCTTGCTCGTGAGAGAGGTTTTAGTCAACGGTTCTGAAACTTTCAGATCCGTGCGTTCTTTACAAATCTTTATGTCATCTTATAGATGTTGCTACTACGTGCTATTCGGAAATGCTCCAAATATCTACTCTACTATACGAATCCGTTTCACTACTCATAGTTATTCGGATTAGAGTCAAAGGTTGCATCGACGTAACCCTTTACGACGAACTCTTTAACCACCTCCATAATCGATAAAAATTCCTTAGTCTATTTAGTTACTAAGGATAACTTTGACCGCTGATCAGTGATTCAATCCTGGATCACTCGGTGTACCTCTTAACAGACTTGTTGGAAGGCACACATCAGGTGCGGTACTCAGCATGGCATACTTCAGAGTCTACGGCTAAGGCATAGAAGACGATCTTCATCTATTCTCTTTATTCTGCCGTGGTCGGGTTTTGAGTCTTACTCAAATTCACACCTTACAACGCAACCAAGAACTCCTTCTTTGCTGATCTATTTTGAACTCCTTCAAAAACTTGTCAAGGCATGCATCTTGTTGAAACTTCCATTAAGCGCTTTTGATCTATCTCCATAGATCTTTGATGCTTAATGCTCAAGTAGCGCAATCCACGTATTCCTTTGAAAACTCCTCGCAAACAACCTTGTATGCTTTACAGAAATTACTTCTGATCCACAATATGTCAACCACATATACTTATTAGAAATTCTATAGTGCTCCCACTCACTTCTTTGGAAATACAAGTTTCTCATAAAGCTTGTACAAACCCAAAATCTTTGATCATCTCATCAAAGTGTATATTCCAACTCCGAGATGCTTGCACCAGTCCATTGAAGGATCACTGGAGCTTGCATACTTGCTAGTATCTTTAGGATCGACAAAACCTCCTGGTTGTATCACATACAATGTTTGCTCAAGGAAACCGTCAAGGAAACAATGTTTTGACATCCTACGTGCAATATTTCATAAATAATGCAGCAACTACTAACATAATTCTAACAGACCTTTAGCATCGCTACGAGTGAGAAAGTCTCATCATAGTCAACTGTTTGATCTTGTCGGAAACATCTTTGCGAAGTCGAGCTTTTCTTAATAGTGACTTATCACCATCATCGTCTGTCTTCCTTTTAAAGATCCATCTTTACTCAATAGTCCTATGACCATCAAGTAGTTCTTCCAAAGTCTACACTTTGTTTTCATACATGGATCCTCTCTCGGATTTCATGGCTTCCAGCCATTTGTCGGAATCCGGGCCCACCATTGCTTTCTCCATAACTCGTAGGTTCACTGTTGCTCAACAACATGACCTCCAAGACAGGGTTACCGTACCACTCTGCAGTAGTACGCGACCTTGTCAATCTACGAGGCATGTAGTAACTTGATCCGATGCTCGATGATCACCATCATCAGCTTTCACTTCAATTGGTGTAGGCGCCACAGGAACAACTTCCTGCGCCCTGCTACACACTGGTCGAAGTTATGGTTCAATAACCTCATCAAGTTCTACCACCCTCCCACTCAATTCTTTCGAGAGAAACCTTTCCTCGAGAAAGGATCCGTTTCTAGAAACAAACACTTTGTTTCCGGATCTGAGATAGGAGATGTATCCAACTGTTTTGGATATCTTATGAAGATGCATTTATCCGCTTTGGGTTCGAGCTTATCAGACTGAAACTTTTTCACATAAGCATCGCAGCTCCAAACTTTCAAGAAACGACAACTTAGATTTCTCTAAACCTTAGTCTATACTATCTCATCTCAATGGAAATACGCTGTGCCCTATTTAAAGTGAATGCGGTTGTCTCTAATGCATAACCCATAAACGATAGTGGTAATTCGATAAGAGACATCACAGCATGCACCATACCAAATAGTGCGTGACTATGACGTTGAGACACATCATCACACTATGATGTTCCAGGTGGCATGAACTGCGAAACAATTTCCACATTGTCTTAACTGCGTACCAAAACTCGTAACTCAAATATTCATTTCTATGATCATATCGTAGACAGTTTATCCTCTTGTTACGACGAACTTCACTCCGAAACAGAATTGAACTTTTTAATATTTCAGACTTGTGATTCATTAAGTAAATACTCTTGTATCTGCTCAAATCGTCATTGAAGTAAGAACATAATGATATCCACTGCGTGCCTCAGCACCCATTGGACTGCATACATCAAAATGTATCACTTCCAACAAGTTACTATCTTGTTTCATCTCAATGAAAACAAGGCCTTGCTCATGTGGTATGATTTGCATGTCACTAGTGATTCAAAATCAAGTGAGTATAAAGATCCATCAGCATGGAGCCTCTTCATGCAATTTATACCAACATGACTCAAGCGGCAGTGCCACAAGTAAGTGGTACTATCATCATTACCTCGTGTCTTTTGGCACCAATATCATGAACATGTGTAACACTACGATCGAGATTCAATAAACCATTGAAGGTGATTATTCAAGCAAATAGAGTAACCATTATTCTCTTTAAATGAATAATCCACTACAAGAAATCGGTTAATACGTGACGGATTCGTGCTGACGTTCTTGGAAACCGTCACAATACATGACAGTTTCTTTTATCCATCATCAAAATTGTCATGGTTCATCAGCATGTGTGTGCCCTCTCAAAAAGGTAGCCCATTTATGATGGACCGTCACAGAAGTCGTCACAGATCGATTTGTTGGGACTAGCATTTTCTTTCTTTATACATCATTCGGACCGTCACCGATGATTTCCGCTGATGGGTCATGTCGAAATATTTATTTGGCTCACATGTTAGTTCGATATAGTATGTAGTATATGCATAGAAATTAAAAATGAAAGGAAGACACGGGAGAACTTTTGAGGGCGCGCGGACATCCAAAATATAAGTTGTCGGCGCGGCCGGTGGCAAAAATTTCGAGCCTCCCTATTTAAACCACTATCTACAGCCAGCTAACCCTAATCCCCATTCCCTCCTATGTTCCTTCAGCCGCCACAAACTGTCCGCTCCCGATTCCGGTGATTCTTCCGGCTACCGCCGCCATGGAGCACACCACTGAACTCACCTCGCTCGGGTCCATCCACCCCTCCGGCAAGATTTTCCCCTCCCTACCTGTATCGCTGGCCCAAAACCCACACTCGTGCTAGGTTTTCGGCCGTCGGTGTCGCCTTCATAGGCGACGCATCTCCGGCGATTCTTCTCCGTCGTCTACAGAGCCCCCACGCGCGCCCTCGCCTCCTGATGGTCCACCTCCAGCTGGGTGGTGCGGGGGACCTCCTCCCATGGGATCAAGGATGCGGTGCACCCTGAAGTTGCTGGTCCAGGTTACGGTCAACTCCGGTGCTGCTCCTCGTCCTGGGCCTCCAAGGAGGAGCGCCGGTACAACACAAACATGCCCTGCCCCTGAACAATGGCCATGGTGGTAGGTAAGGTTGTGCTATTGTGTCTATATTGCCGGGAGTAAACAAATTTATGAGACAACATATGTCAAATATGCACTTTAATCTATTATTGGGTATGCCAAATATTATCAAGGTGTGTTTCAATATTAGTTTCTACACATGGACAAATTATACTCTTCTAACAAACAGTATGTCTCACTGCTGATTCGCTTGGAGCAGCAAATTCATATATTGCCGGCATAGTTGATTGAGGATGCAATTCTTCTAATGTTTTGATTTTCTAAGAAGTGAATGCAAATGCTGATTAGTACTATTGCTATAGTCAGTGGCGGAGCATTGAATAAAATGTTGGGCAGGCTAGACTACACAGAGCACCCCTTTTTAGATTCTGAATCATAGACGGTAGTATTGTTGCTATTTGCATGTGCAGCTACCGCTGCTGCCCAGTGTCGGTGCCTTGCGTGCTGGCGTTGTGTGAGAGCAGACAGAGCCTTTAGGCTTTGGATCGGGCTTGCGGTGGAGTGTCTGCCTGCATATCCCAGTAGGCTGTCCAATGAACCAAAACATAGGTACAAAGAAGTGTTGAAATCATGGGCGTTGGGCACTTAACAAAGCTCCTAACTTGGATATAGTGTTGGTGCACAACACCAGGATTTTACGTTTCATTTTTATGATACTGTTGCAAATGAAATGGTTTTGATAGCAAGAGTGCTTGCTAGTTGTACTTTTACCAACAAATGATCTCTAGATCCACAAGGCCGTCCAACCGGCTGACACCAAGTTCACACCCTCCTATGTAGCTAGTACTTGTGCTACTTTTTATTGGCCGGTGTTAGGTGCTATGAAGTAGCTCACTTATGCCAACGTTGGATGCTTAGCCTATAGTTATGAGGATTACGTGTTGTTGTTGCTTTTGCTACATTTTTTGTGCCCTGAATGAATGTTCCTGCTGCTTACTAGCATGTGGTCTCGGTTTGTGTTTTTCTTGGAAATCTTTTTTCTCTCTTGAGAATCATATTTTGGACGGGGTGATTGTGCTGTCAAATGTGAACTATTTATTAGGGTTGATATCTGTGCTACTAATGCATACTACCTTCTCCACCCATCTAGCGGTGTACATGACGGCATCCTTGACGCGGTCGTTGCCAAAGAGCTCTATTCGTCAGATGAGGTGGAGCAGCAAGTTCAACACCCCTTGGCCCCTGCGTCCTATCCTATAGCTTGTGAACGAACTCACCGATGGTTGTGTCCTCTTTCCCTCCTAGCGTGTTGAACTTCTCCCCTCTCCCAGTTTACCCCCATATCTTGATGATACTTGCAATCTGAATACAAATCATGTTTTGATTCAGTTCAAAGGTTGGTTGAGTTGCTGAGATGAACATGTGCGCTTGATTAGTTGCTGGCCATCTTGTGGATCTGTTTCTCTTGCACTGTTACACATAATTTAATCAGGTCAATCTAATGCTATTCCACATAATATGATATAGCTAATACTCTCTCTGTTCCAAAATATAAGTCTTTTTAGAGATTTCACGAGGGGGATACATACGGAGCAAAATGAGTGAATCTACACTTTAAAGTGTGTCTATATACATCCGTATGTAGTCTTCTAATGAAACCTCTAAAAAGACTTATATTTAAGAATAGAGGAAGTATTTTCTAACATGCACCGATCTTCATGTTCCTTTTGTACTGATCTTTTGGGATTTAATTTGGAAGTTGTAGTTTGTTAGATATACATGCATCTGTGACTTGTGACTCTGTATCTTTCTCGAATGTTTTATAGATGCGTGTATATAGTACTTGAGAGTAAACCTAAAAAACTTTACTTTACCACATCAACATCTTATAACTGTCAATTTACCATCAGCATCTTATAACTGTCAATTTACCATCAGCATCTTAGAACTGTACTTTAACCATCGGCATCTTAGCACTGTAAGTGCATATTTTGTTTATATTGCTATGCTATTATTTTTACTCCGATTTTTAAATCTCGTCAACTAGAGAAAAAAAATCTTGAACATATGTGGACTTTAATTATGCTTTCGTTGTTGCCTTGTTAGTACAAAAGCAACAAGTTCTCTATTTGAAAACACAATTTTGGATTTAGATTGTGACGGACATGAATAATTCTGTAACTGGTAAGTGAAATCCCTTCAGTGCAATATCATATCCCACAATACGTATATGGTACATCAATTATCACTTCTTTTCATACCAAGGGTTTGAGTAATCCCTTTTCCTGGTTGAAATGAAGATTTTGACCATGACAGTCTACTTTCTCAATCTTAGGTAGGAACTATGGATGCATTAAGGTATAATTGATTGTTGCATGAGAAGCTAGTATCGTTTTTGTTGTTCTAAGCATAATGACCTTACTAAGATAAAATACGGTTTGTTCCCTTTTAATTTTGATGTTTGCCATTGTTAGGGGAACAAAAGTATTGCTTATGTTATTTATTACTTACACTTGGTATGATTTTAGTGTAGTGATAGCATGGAACTCATGTCAAATAGGCATAGGAGAGACTGCATCGTAGGAATTTCATAAGGTTTACATAGCATGATTCGACTTTAGTGTTGTGAAAGCCTCAAACTTCATGTAATATGCACAAGAGAGTTTACTACCAGCTATTGATCTATGTGTGCTCATCATTCCTTTTTGTTGCCGCTAGATATTTCTTTTCACATGATTGATTTTGTTGCACTACTCTGCATCGTGGGAGTGAAAAAATGTAGAAACTGATGACATGTAATAAGCTACTTCTACTTTAACCTATGAGCTATAATATTTTATAATGCGACATATTTTTCATCGTGTGCAGATATTGGTTTATGGGAGCATTTGGTGTGGATGGACGGATTTACAGCCAACAATCTGGGATGATCCTCGGTTGACGTCCGACGAGTCCAGGGCCTTGCTTGATGGCGGGGTGGTCTTGGTTGTAGAGTAATATAGTGTTCTTCGAGACATGCTTGTAAAATTAACCTTCTTGGGTCTTCTTTCTTTCCTCCTGTACATGTGTATTTTTGCATTTGTTCTATGTAATTTTTTGTTTTTAATTACATGAACATATATTTTTTTGTCAAATTCTTATTGTTTTAAATTTCCATGGACCATGGAAATGTGCTATACGCGAATGTCATGGACTAAAATTAGTGGGCCTTACTTGAAATTAATGGGCTTAAACTCCAATTGGAATGATTATTATATGGGCTACCACTCTTGGACTAAGCTGAAATTTGGTGGACCAAATTTTTAGTTGGGCTCATTACTACATGGGCTGCCACGTCAGATCCATGTCACATGATGACCTGGTAGACAAGTTAACGCCGTTATGTGCCTGCAAGTCAAATCACATTGGTGACGGATCTTAACTGTCATGATCGGTGACGGATTTTGATGATCCGTCATGGAGCGCGTGGTGGTCAAATATGACGCGATATACATGACGGAAATTGAATCCGTCACGACTTCCCTTCCCTGACAGTTTTGTGCAAGTCCGTGACGGATAGTAATCGTCATGTATTAACAGATTTCTTGTAGTGATCGTATTGTAATAAACACGATCCAATCCTGTTCATGCTTAACGCAAGCACCAAATAACAATTATTTAGGTTTAACACCAATCCCGATGGTAGAGGGAGCGTGCGACGTTTTGATCATATCAATCTTGGAAACACTTCCAACACGTATCGTCACCTCGCCTTTAGCTAGTCTCCGTTTATGCCGTAGCTATCATTTCGTGTTACTAATCACTTAGCAATCGAACCGGTATCCAATTCCCTCATGCTACTAGGAGTACTAGTAAAGTACACATCATGTATATCAAATATACTTCTTTCGACTTTTGCCAGCCTACTTATCTACCAAGTATCTAGAGTTGCTCCGCCTCAGTGACTGTTCCCCTCATTACAGAAGCACTTAGTCTCAGGTTTGGGTTTAATATTGGGTCTCTTCATTAGTGCAGCAACTGTTTTTTCCGTTTCACGAAGTATCCCTTCTAGCCCTTGCCTTTCTCGAAACTTAGTGGTTTTACTAACCATCAACTATTGATGCTCCTTCTTGATTTCTACTTTCGCAATGTCAAACATCGCGAATCACTCAAAGATCATTGTATCTATCCTTGATATGTTATAGTTCATCACGAAGCTTTTACATCTTGGTGGCAGTGACTCTGGAGAACCATCACTATCTCATCTGGAAGATTAACTCCCACTTGATTCAAGCGATCGTCGTACTCAGACAATCTGAGCACACGCTCAACGATTGAGATTTTCTCCTTTACTTTGTGGACAAAGAATCTTGTCGGAGGTCTCGTACCTCTTAACAAGCGCATAAGCATGAAATCACAATTTCATCTCTTTAGAACATCACTTATGTTCCGTGACGTTTCAAAACGTCTTCGACGCCTTGCTTCTAAGCCATTTAAGTACTTTGCACTCAACTATCGTGTAGTCATCAGAAACGTGTATGTCGGATGTTCACAACATTCACAGACGACGCTCGAGGTGCAGCACACCGAGTGGTGCATTAAGGACATAAGCCTTCTACGCAGCAACGAGGACAATCCTCTGCAAAGTTTGCTACTATCAACTTTCAACTAAATTTTCTCTAGGAACATATAAAAACAGTAGAGCTATAGCGAAAGCTACATCACAATTCGCAAAGACCATTAGACTATGTTGATGACAATTAGTTCAATTAATCATATTACTTAAGAACTCCCACTCAAAAAGTACATCTCTCTAGTCATTTGAGTGGTACATGATCCAAATCCACTATCTCAAGTCCGATCATCACGTGAGTCGAGAATAGTTTCAGTGGTAAGCATCTCTATGCTAATCATATCAACTATACGATTCATGCTCGACCTTTCGGTCTCATGTGTTCTGAGGCCATGTCTGCACATGCTAGGCTCGTCAAGCTTAACCCGAGTGTTCCGCGTGTGCAACTGTTTTGCACCCGTTGTATGTGAACGTTGAGTCTGTCACACCCGATCATCACGTGGTGTCTCGAAACAAAGAACTGTCGCAACAGTGCACAATCAGGAAGAACACAATTTCGTCTTGAAATTTTAGTGAGAGATCACCTCATAATGCTACCGTCATTCTAAGCAAGATAAGGTGCATAAAGGATTAACATCACATGCAATTCATAAGGGACATGATATGGCCATCATCATGCGCTTCTTGATCTCCATCACCAAAGCACCGACACGATCTTCTTGTCACCGGCGTCACACCATGATCTCCATCATCATGATCTCCATCAACGTGTCGCCATCGGGGTTGTCGTGCTACTCATGCTATTACTACTAAAGCTACGTCCTAGCAATATAGTAAATGCATCTGCAAGCACAAACGTTAGTTTAAAGACAACCCTATGGCTCCTGCCGGTTGCCGTACCATCGACGTGCAAGTCGATATTAACTATTACAACATGATCATCTCATACATCCAATATATCACATCACATCGTTGGCCATATCACATCACAAGCATACCCTGCAAAAACAAGTTAGACGTCCTCTAATTGTTGTTGCATGTTTTACGTGGTGACCATGGGTATCTAGTAGGATCGCATCTTACTTACGAAAACACCACAACGGAGATATATGAATTGCTATTTAACCTTACACAAGGACCTCCTCGGTCAAATCCGATTCAACTAAAGTTGGAGAAACCGACACTTGCCAGTCATCTTTGAGCAACGGGGTTACTCGTAGCGATGAAACCAGTCTCTCGTAAGCGTACGAGTAATGTCGGTCCAAGCCGCTTCAATCCAACAATACCGTGGAATTAAGAAAAGACTAAGGAGGGCAGCAAAACGCACATCACCGCCCACAAAAACTTTTGTGTTCTACTCGAGAAGACATCAACGCATGAACCTAGCTCATGATGCCACAGTTGGGGAACGTCGCAAGGGAAACAAAAAATTTCCTATGCGCACGAAGATCTATCATGGTGATGTCCATCTACGAGAGGGGATTTCCGATCTACGTACCCTTGTAGATCGTGCAGCAGAAGCGTTAGTGAACGCGGTTGATGTAGTGGAACGTCCTCACGTCCCTCGATCCGCCCCGCGAACCGTCCCGCGATCCGTCCCACGATCTAGTGCCGAACGGACGGCACCTCCGCTTTCAACACACGTACAGCTCGACGATGATCTCGGCCTTCTTGATCCAGCAAGAGAGACGGAGAGGTAGATGTGTTCTCCAGCAGCGTGTCGGCGCTCCGGAGGTTGGTGGTGATCTGATCTCGGCAGGGCTCCGCCCGAGCTCCACAGAAACGCGATCTAGAGGAAAACTCGTGGAGGTATGTGGTCGGGCTGCCGTGGCAAAGTTGTCTCAAATCAGCCCTAAAACCTCCGTATATATAGGTGGGAGAAGGGGGGCCTTGCCTTGGGGCTCAAGGAGCCCCAAGGGGGTCGGCCGAGCCAAGGGGGAGAGTCCTCCCCTTCCAAACCGAATCCAACTAGGTTTGGAAGGTGGAGTCCTTCTCTCCTTTCCCACCTCCCCCTTTTTTTTATCTTTTCTCTTTGATTTTCTTCCTATGGCGCATAGGGCCTTCTTGGGCTGTCCCACCATACCACTAAGGGCTGGTGCGCCACCCCCAAGGCCTATGGGCTTCCCCGGGGTGGGTTGCCCCCCCCCCCCGGTGAACACCCGGAACCCATTCGTCATTCCCGGTACATTCCCGGTAACTCCGAAAACCTTCCGGTAATCAAATGAGGTCATCCTATATATCAATCTTCATTTCCAGACCATTCTGGAAACCCTCATGACGTCCGTGATCTCATCCAGGACTCCGAACAACATTCGGTAACCAACCATATAACTCAAATACGCATAAAACAACGTCGAACCTTAAGTGTGCAGACCCTGCGGGTTCGAGAACTATGTAGACATGACCCGAGTAACTCCTCGGTCAATATCCAATAGCGGGACCTGGATGCCCATATTGGATCCCACATATTCTACGAAGATCTTATCGTTTGAACCTCAGTGCCAAGGATTCATATAATCCCGTATGTCATTCCCTTTGTCCTTCGGTATGTCACTTGCCCGAGATTCGATCGTCAATATCCGCATACCTATTTCAATTTCATTTACCGGCAAGTCTCTTTACTTGTTCCATAATACAAGATCCCGCAATTTACACTAAGTCACATTGCTTGCAAGGCTTGTGTGTGATGTTGTATTACCGAGTGGGCCCCGAGATACCTCTCCGTCACACGGAGTGACAAATCCCAGTCTCGATCCATACTAACTCAACGAACACCTTCGGAGATACCCGTAGAGCATCTTTATAGTCACCCAGTTACGTTGCGACGTTTGATACACACAAAGCATTCCTCCGGTGTCAGTGAGTTATATGATCTCATGGTCATAGGAACAAATACTTGACATGCAGAAAACAGTAGCAAAAAAATGACACGATCAACATGCTACGTCTATTAGTTTGGGTCTAGTCCATCACATGATTCTCCTAATGATGTGATCCTGTTATCAAGTGACAACACTTGCCTATGGTCAGGAAACCTTGACCATCTTTGATCAACGAGCTAGTCAACTAGAGGCTTCTAGGGACAGTGTTTTGTTATGTATCCACACATGCACTGTGTTTCCAATCAATACAATTATAGCATGGATAATAAACGATTATCATGAAAAAATAAATATAATAATAACTAATTTATTATTGCCTCTAGGGCATATTTCCAACACGCCGGTCATCGGGCAAGTCCACCAAAGTCCATACTTTGTTCTCATACATGGATCCTATCTCGGATTTCATAGCTTCAAGCCATTTGTTGGAATCCGGGCCCGCCATTGCTTCTTCATAGTTCGAAGGTTCACCGTTGTCTAACAACATAATTTCCATTACAGGGTTGCCGTACCACTCTGGTGCGGAGCGTACCCTTGTGGACCTTCGCGGCTCAGTAGTAACTTGATCCGAAGCTTCATGATCATTATCATTAACTTCCTCTTCAGTCGGTGTAGGCGCCACAGGAACAACTTCCCGCGCTGCGCTACTTTCCTGTTCGAGAGGGGGTGTAATTACTTCATCAAGTTCTACCTTCCTCCCACTTACTTCTTTCGAGAGAAACTCTTTCTCTAGAAAGGATCCGTACTTGGCAACAAAGGTTTTACCTTTGGATCTAAGATAGAAGGTATACCCAATAGTTTCCTTAGGGTATCCTATGAATACGCATTTCTCCGCTTTGGGTTCGAGCTTTTCTGGTTGAAGTTTCTTCACATAAGCATCGCAGCCCCAAACTTTAAGAAACGACAACTTAGGTTTCTTGCCAAACCATAGTTCATACGGTGTCGTCTCAACGGATTTAGACGGTGCCCTATTTAAAGTGAATGCTGCAGTTCTAATGCGTATCCCCAAAATGATAGCGGTGAGTCGGTAAGAGACATCATAGATCGTACCATATCTAATAAAGTGCAATTACGACATTCAGACACTCCGTTGTGTTGCGGTGTGCCAGGCGGCGTCAGTTGTGAAACCATTCCACACTTCCTTAGGTGTGTGCCAAACTCGTGACTCAAATATTCTCCTCCACGATGAGATCGTAGACACTTAATTTTTCTGTCACGTTGATTCTCGACCTCACTCTGAAATTCCTTGAACTTTTCAAATGTCTCAGATTTGTGCTTCATCAAGTAGATATACCCATATCTACTCAAATCATCGGTGAGAGTGAGAACATAACGATAGCCACCGCGAGCTTCAACGTTCATTGGACCACACACATCAGTATGTATTATTTCCAATAAGTCGGTTGCTCTCTCCATTATTCCTGAGAATGGTGTCTTAGTCATCTTGCCCATGAGGCACGGTTCACATGTGTCAAATGATTCAAAGTCAAGAGACTATAATAGTCCATCAGTATGGAGCTTCTTCATGCGCTTAACGCCGAGATGACCAAGGCGACAGTGCCACAAGTATGTGGGACTATTATTATCAACTTTACATCTTTTGGTACTCACACTATGAATATGCGTAACATCACGATCGAGATTCATCAAGAATAAACCATTCACCAACGGAGCATGACCATAAAACATATCACTCATATAAATAGAACAACCATTATTCTCTGACTTAAATGAGTAGCCGCCTCGCATTAAGCAAGACCCTGATACAATATTCATGCTCAAAGCTGGTACTAAATAACAATTATTAAGGTTTAAAACTAATCCCGATGGTAGATGTAGAGGTAGCGTGCCGACGGCGATCACATCGACCTTGAAGCCATTCCCGACGCGCATCATCACCTCGTCCTTGGCGAGTCTCCGCTTATTTCGCAGTTCCTGTTTTGAGTTGCAAATGTGAGCAACAACACTGGTATTAAATACCCAGGAGCTACTACGAGCGCTGGTAAGGTACACATCAATAACATGTATATCACATATACCTTTAACGTTGCCGGCCTTCTTGTCCGCTAAGTATTTGGGGCAGTTCCGCTTCCATTGACCTTTTCCCTTGCAATAGAAGCACTAAGTCTCATGCTTGGGTCCATTCTTTTTCTTCTTCCCGACATCTGGCTTACCGGGCGCAGCAACGGCTTTGCCGTCTTTCTTGAAGTTCTTCTTACCCTTGCCCTTCTTGAAACTAGTGGTCTTGTTGACCATCAACACTTGATGCTCTTTCTTGATTTCTACTTCTGCTGACTTGAGCATCGAGTACAACTCGGGAATGGTATTCTCCATCCCTTGCATGTTGTAGTTCAGCAGAAAACCTTTGTGGCTTGGTGGGAGAGACTGGAGGATTCTGTCAATTATAGCATCATCTGGAAGTTCGACTCCAAGTGAAGTCAGACGACCGTGTAACCCAGACATTTTGAGTATGTGCTCACTGACAGAACTGTTCTCCTCCATCTTATAGCTAAATAACTTGTCGGAGACTTCATATCTCTCGACATGGACATGATCTTGAAAAACTAGCTTCAGCTCTTGGAACATCTCATATGCACCGTGTTTCTCAAAATGCCTTTGGAGCCCCATTTCTAAACTGTATAGCATGCCACATCTAACCAGAGAGTAGTCATCACTCCGTGTTTGCCAGACGTTCAGAATGTCCTGGGCTGCTGCGGGAGCGGGAGGGTCACCTAGCGACGCATCAAGGACATAAGCCTTTTTAGCTGCTTCAAGGATGAGCTTCAAGTTGCGAACCCAGTCCGCATAGTTGCTACCATCATCTTTCAGCTTGTTTTTCTCTAGGAATGTGTTGAAATTGAGGTTGACGTTGGCCATCTACAATATTTATAAAGACTACCTTTTAGACTAAGTTCATGACAATTAAGTTCATTTAATCAAATTAAGTATGAACTCCCACTTAAATCGACATCCCTCTAGTCATCTAAGTGATACATGATCCATGTTGACTAACCCGTGTCCGATCATCACGTGAGACGGACTAGTCACCATGGTGAGCAACTTCAAGCTGATCGTATTCAACCATACGACTCATGTTCGACCTTTCGGTCTCTTGTATTCGAGGTCATGTCTGTACATGCTAAGCTCGTCGAGTCAACCTAGGTGTTTCGCGTGTGTAAATCTGGCTTACACCCGTTGTATGCGAACGTTAGAATCTATCACACCCGATCATCACGTGGCGCTTCGAGGCAACGATCCTTCGCAACGGTGCACACTTAGGGGAATACGTTCTCAAAATTTTAAGAGGGATCATCTTATTATGCTACCGTCGTTCTAAGCAATAAGATGAAAAATATGATAAACATCACAATGCAATCATATAGTGACATGATATGGCCATTATCATCTTTGCTCTTTCGATCTCCATCTTCAGGCATCGCATGATCATCATTGTCACCGGCGTGACACCATGATCTCCATCATCATGATCTCCATCATCGTGTCTCCATGAAGTCGTCATGCCAACTACTACTATCACTACTACTATAGCTAACCGTTAGCAATGAAGTAAAAGTAGTAAGCACATGGCGTTGCATCTCATACAATAAATTAAGAAAACTCCTATGGCTCCTGCCGGTTGTCATACTCATTGACATGCAAGTCGTGAAACCTATTACAATAACATGATCATCTCATACATCATACATGCAACATCACAACTTTGGCCATATCACATCACATGTCAAACCCTGCAAAAACAAGTTAGACGTCCTCTAATTGTTGTTGCAAGTTTTACGTGGCTGATTTGGGTTTCTAGCAAGAACGCCTTCTTACCTACGTGACAGCCACAACGATGATATGCCAAAGCTATTTACCCTTCGTAAGGACCCTTATTATCAAATCCAATCCGACTAGAGTGGGAGAGACAGACACCCGCTAGCCACCTTTATGCACGGTGTGCATGTCTGTCGGTGGAACCAGTCTCACGTAAGCGTATGTGTAAGGTCGGTCCGGGCCGCTTCATCCCACAATACCGCCGGAAAATAATAAGACTAGTAGCGGCAAGCAGTTGACAAATCATCGCCCACAACATTTTGTGTTCTACTCGTGCATAGAATCTACGCATAGAAAACCTGGCTCAGATGCCACTGTTGGGTAACGTAGCATAAATTCAAAAAATTTCCTACGCATATTCAGATCTTCCTATGGAGAGACCAGCAACGAGAGAGGGGTGAGTGCATCTTCATACCTTTGAAGATCGCTAAGCGGAAGCGTTACTAGAACGCGGTTGATGGAGTCCTACTCGCGGCGATTCAGATGGCGGTGTGATTCCGATCTAGTGTCGAACCACGACACCTCCGCGTTCAACACACGTGCAGCCCGGTGACGTCTCCCGCACCTTGATCCAGCAAGGAGGAGGGAGAGGTTGGGGAAGATCTTCGGCAGCACGACGACGTGGTGTCGATGGAGAGACGAGGTCTCCCGGCAGGGCTTCGCCAAGCACCGGCAGAGAGGAGGAGGAAGAAGAGCACGACTGCGTCGAGGGAGAGGGAAAATTGTGTCTCCAAAAGCCCAAAAGTGCCCACTATATATAGGAGGAGGGGAGGGGGGCTGCCACCCCTAGGGTTCCCACCCTAGGTGGTGCGGAAGCCCCCCCACATGGGAGGTGTGGCGGCCAGGGCAAGGGGAGGGGTGGCGCACCCCTAGGTGGGCCTTAGGCCCACCATCGCCTAGGGTTTCCCCCCTCTCCACCTCCTGCGCCTTGGGCTGAGTGTGGGGGGCGCACCAGCCCACCTAGGGGCTGGTTCCCTCCCGCACTTGGCTCATCTAGCCTCCCGGGGTCGTTGCCCCCTTTCGGTGGACCCCGGGGCCACCTCCGGTGGTCCCGGTACGTTACCGGTGATGCCCGAAACACTTCCGGTGTCCGAAACGATCCGTCCTATATATCAATCTTTACCTACGGATCATTCCGGAGCTCCTCGTGACGTCCGGGATCTCATTCGGGACTCCGAACAACTTTCGATAACCTCATATAACAATTCCCTATAACCCTAGCGTTATCGAAGCTTAAGTGTGTAGACCCTACGGGTTCGAGAGACAGGTAGACATGACCGAGACACCTCTCAGGCCAATAACCATAAGCGGGGTCTGGATACCCATGGTGGCTCCCACTTGCTCCACGATGATCTCATCGGATGAACCACGATGTCAAGGATTCAATCAATCCCGTATACAAATTCCCTTTGTCTGTCGGTATAGAACTTGCCCGAGATTCGATTCTCGGTATACCTATACCTTGTTCAATCTTGTTACCGGTAAGTCTCTTTACTCGTTCCATAGCACGTCATCGTGTGACTAACACCTTAGTCACATTGAGCTCATGATGATGTTCTACCGAGTGGGCCCAGAGATACCTCTCCGTCACACAGAGTGACAAATCCCGATCTCGATTCGTACCAACCCAACAGACACTTTCAGAGGTACCCGTAGTGCACATTTATAGTCACCCAGTTACGTTGTGACGTTTGATACACCCAAAGCACTCCTACGGTATCCGGGAGTTGCACAATCTCACGGTCGAAGGAAAAGACACTTGACATTAGAAAAGCTTTAGCATACGAACAATACGATCTAGTGCTACGCTTAGGATTGGGTCTTGTCCATCACATCATTCTCCCAATGATGTGATCCCGTTATCAATGACATCTAATGCCCATGACCAGGAAACCATGATCATTTATTGACTAACGAGCTAGCCAACTAGAGGCTTGCTAGGGACACATTGTGATCTATTTATTCACACATGTATCACTGTTTCCTATTAATACAATTATAGCATGAACAACAGACGATTATCATGAACAAGGAAATATGATAATAACCATTTTATTATTGCCTCTAGGGCATATTTCCAACAGCTCTTACTTGTTGGCGTAAGGTACAATGTCTGGATGTTCAACCTCTTGCCCGAAACTTCCCTTCTCGCGTATATAGAGTGGGCCATGTGGGGTGTATAAAATGTGTTGGTATTAATGTTGTTCATGGCCTTCGGTATGGCCGACCGTTCCAATGCATTTACTACTGCTAAGTGTCGTATTTATCTAGATTATACCATCATTGGATAACGGCCAACAATAAGATGTCGTGGACAAGAGGTATACTAGGTAGCTGCCGACTAATGATCTAGGCGACTACTCCCTTCATCTCGAGTTGAATGTTAACACTCGGCAGTTGTGTGGCCCAACATCCGATTGTTGGGGCTTAGCGCAGTTATTGGCCACTTTCCTTGTATTTGATGGTCTGGTGATAAAGCCCCTTAGTCCATAGCCTTATGGGTCATGGGTCTCTAGTGGGCCATCCATATATTTGGGCCTACCCCGTATTTATAACCCTAACAGTAGCCCCCGAGTCGGTTGAGATCTCGCTGGAGAACGACAGTCTGCTTTCCCCTAGCGAGGTGTCCGACTGTCCGATGAGCTTGAGGTTTGACTGAGAGACCTCGGAGGACTCAGTCTGATCATGCCCTTACAGGCTGAAGAGGCGAGCAACTAGGATGAAGACTCGTGATACCCATTTTGAATCTCTCCTGAAGAGGACAACTCGTGGTCCGACTATGGGTGTATCATCAAATTCCAAGTGGTGATCTAGGGCACCTAGGCTTGATCGGATCAAGTGACACCCGTCAATATCCTTTGGGAGGAACGTCTGCCGAAATCCCTTTTGCGGAACCAAGTCCGTGCAAGATCACATTTTAGGCGAGGAAGCAAAAAATGTTACCGATGGCCATTTTCAGTGATGGTCCAGAATGTCACCTATGGTAGTCCAATTTGTTGACTAAGATCTTTCCGGGGACGATTATCCATCACCGGTGATTGGTCTATGGGGTTGACCGGTCAAAGATTCTAACAGGTGGGGCCAACAGTTGCTGACGTGGCTTCTTTCATGTGGGTCTTTCATGTGTTTTATCGCCGACGGTCTCATTAGTAATAAGAGTAATAAGTCGACGTCAATTTTAACCGGTCAACAATGCTGACATATGGGCCTAGAAGATGTTGACATTGTTGCTTACATTTGATACCAGGCATTGTTTTTCGATGACGATGTGACGTCTGACCGATCAACGATTCGGACATGTGGGCCCACTGTTGTGCTAACGTGGATGCTGGCGGGTGGGTCTATACGTGGTTGACGCGGCTTCTTACATGTGGGACTAAACATCGGTGACGGCGTCCTTAACCGTCACAATTTATAAGCGCGGTCGATTTGTTTTATATTGAAAAAATTGGCAGCCATATTTAAAATTTTAATATGAATTTAAAAAAAAATTGAATTTGAAACCACATTGAGTTGTCACAGCTTTATTAAATCACAAACTTGACAATTGTCAAACAGACTGTCTAGCACATTACAATAACCAAACATGGCATTTAGCGACAGTATAAAATTAGACACGTGACTCAATTTCACGATATCCTCACACCACAACCCTGGCGATGTACCTAACGTGGACATCAAGTTCATCAAGTCTCTTTTTGATAGTCGTAGTTTTATGTTCCTTCGCATTCTTAATGAATACAAGTTTTTCCTTCTGCTCTTGGAGGTCCTTATTGATAGACGGAATACGTTGTGCTGATCAAACACCTCCAATTCCAGATCCTCGACGTCATCATGTTGCTCTAGGAGGGCATTCTTGACATCTTCAAGTACTTTTTACTCCTCTAGATGGGTATTGTTGACATATTCAAGTTAACGATGCACATCGGGTAGGAGATGCTTCACATCTTCACGTTCTTGTTGTTGCTCTGCCAGTGCCTACTTCACAACTTCAAGTTCTAGTTGCTGCCATGCCAGGACCTTCTTCATACCATTTAGTTTGTCATGCTGGTTTGTCGGACCAATAATTTCATCTTTACTAGATAACTCCTTCTCATGTTATTGTCTACCAAACTTAGAGAAAATGAATTCATGAGAAGCATCATCAAAACTCACTCTGACCTTTTCTGTAACACAATTAATTTCAACTTTAACAATATTGAAGAAAGGTCTATCAAATATAATGGAACGAAAATTATCTTGTAGTGTACCAAGTACTAGTCAATAAATAAGGTAATTTATTTTTCCAAAGAAGAATTCAACATCTCTAACAATCACAAGTAGTGAAATAGTATCTCTGTTTTGCAAGTTTAATAGTAACATCGATGTCTTCTATCTCATAGGGTGTTGTATCGTTCATAATTTCTTGATATAAGTTAAAAGGAATATGACTCAGACTATCTCATAGAATGAAGGTTCAAAAAGAGCTCGGTTTTTAATTAACAAAGTCATCAACCGGCCAGGATTACACCGCACAGCTTACAGAGAATAGAAAAAACAAGAAATGGCAAAAATACATAGTGTTAGGACAGCTAACAACCTAACAATGTAGCTGACAAACGAAAAATAGAAAGAAGAGCTCAGCCTACTGCACGAAGGCCTAACATTTAGGGTCGTAGCCACACTATCACCAGGGTGAAGGCACCGAGCAACACCAACTTTGGTAACCACCTCTTCGCCTGCTCCTCAGAGAAACCAGCTAACCAACTTATCCGAATCTACCATCAAAGAGGAACCCAATCCTCTCGCCTAGGCTCGAGGATGTCGTACCGTCGAAAGGCAGAGAGCTCACCCTAGAGCCGCCTGGACTATGTCAATTGAGCATCCCGGGCTTAAGCGACCAGAGAGCGAACCACCACCACAGGGCTGCCGCGACCTCACCGCCGACAAGAGCCATCAACCGACCAGGATTACACTGCACAACTTACAGAGAATAAAAAACAAGAAATGACAAAGATACATAGTGTTAGCACAGCTAACCGCTTAACAATGCAACCGACAAACAAAAAATAGAACGAAGAGCTCAGCCTACTGCACGAAGGCCTAACATTTAGGGTCCTAGCCACACTATCACCAGGGTGAAGGCACCGAGCAACACCTAATTTGGTAACCACCTCTTCGCCTGCTACCCAAAGAAACCAACTAACCAACTTATCCAAATCTACCATCGAAGAGGAACCCAATCCTCTTGCCAAGGCTCGAGGACGCGGTACCATCGAAAGGCAGAGAGCTCACCCTAGATCCGCTTGGACTATGTCAACTAAGCATCACGGGCTTAAGGGACCAGAGAGCGAACCACCACCACAGGGTTGCCGCGACCTCACCGCCGACAAGAGCCATCAACCGGCCAGGATTACACCACACAGCTTACAGAGAATAGAAAAAACAAGAAACGGCAAGGATACATAGTGTTAGGACAGCTAACAGCCTAACAATGCAGCCGACAAACAAAAAATAGAACGAAGAGCTCCGCCTACGGCACGAAGGCCTAACATTTAGGGTCATAGCCACACTATCACCAGGGTGAAGGCACCGGGCAACACCAACTTTCGTAACCACCTCTTTGCCTGCTCCCCAGATAAACCAGCTAACCAACTTATCTGAATCTACCATCGAAGAGGAACCCAATCCTCTCGCCTAGGCTCGAGGACGTTGTACCATCGAAAGGCACAAAGCTCACCCTAGAGCCGCCTGGGCTATGTCAACTGAGCATCCTGGGCTTAAGTGACCAGAGAGCGAACCACCACCACAGGGCTGTCGCGACCTCACTGCCGACACGAGCCAACCACAAACACTAAATGCAAATTGTAGATATGTGTCCTACGACGAACTTCGGCGGTAGAAAATATGGAATCGATGCACACACTGTCACCGCCAAACACCCCCACATAAGCAGTCAAAAAAGCGCCAAACTTTACTTCCACGAATATCGGGCTACGCCTTCAGGAAGGGGAGCGACAAGGTACGCCGCCACCACCCACAAGGGGAACCAAGGCTTTCGCCAAAGGAAGAGCAGAGCGAAGGGCAGAAAGGGACCTCGACAAGGCCTCCAAGAAGGGATCCGACGCAAAGATGTCTCTAACATTGCCTTGGCCACTACAGCTAACCAAGGGTTTCTCCCGACCCCACTCCACAACCCCATCACCCGGCCAAGAACCTGATCAGGGGAGCGCAAGTCGCCGGAGGGGTTGGACTTCGTCGCTGCGAGCACGCCAAGTGACGGGGCACCCATGCCCACTGTAGAACATGTCTGCCGCAACCTTACCGTCCGCACGGCCGAAATCACGGGCTAGTCGTCTCTCGCCGAAGAGACAACACCGTCCGCCCTGCCCGGGGCCACCGCCCCGGCATCCACCCACCGCGCACATCTTGCTGAAACATCAGCAGAGACCCACGCCGTCACCACCAAAGAGCACCGCAGCAGCCACCGGGACACACGGGCAGACCTAGATGGGGGGAGGACCACGCCATCCAGATCCGGGCGTATCCGGCGAGCCCATGCCCACCAACCGCGAGGGCTGAGCATAGGGGCAACAGAAGACATAGGGTCCCAACCCTGGTCCGCGCTGGCCAGATTTGACAGGCAGAGGCAAAAGAGTGTCCCCTGTGCCATATCCAGGTGAGGGAGACCTCGGTCCTAGGCCAGCGCACCATCAACACCGCCTGCACCCACCGCCGGAGCTCCACTGCACTGAACACGCGACACCGGGGCCCGACATCGATAGGGCTCGGAGAGGCAGAGGGGCGAGGCGACGGCGCCCGAGACAGGACGGATCTGCCTTTGGCGGCCAAGACGGGTGCGCGGGGACACCCTGCCGCCGCCTACCGTCGCGCGGGCAAGGTCGACGACGGCAAGGGAGGAGGGTAGAGGGGAGTGGGGACGGGCAACGCCTAGGTTTCACTCCCCGAGTCGCCCGAGAGCGGAAGATGCGCGGCGCGGGGGGGGGGGGGGGGGTGGACGAGAAAGGGAAATGAGGCTTGCGTGTGTTGCATTAGTTAGAGCCTGAACTTGCTATCGCGGAAACAACCGGTTTGAGACTAGTGGTCTCAATTTTTCCCTTTTCCTGTTTTTTAATCTTTTTTTTAGAGATTAAAATGCTCTTCAAAATATTTATCTTCCAAACTCTAACTCAAAATATAACATGTTATATATAAAAAATCCTGAAAAAATGTGTATTGATTTTAAATATACATATATACATACATTTTCCCCTTTTCCTGTTTTTTACCTTTCTTTTTTCTGACTTACTAAAATGATCTTCAAAATATATATCTTTCAAACTCTAACTCAAAATGTAACATTTCATATATGAAAAAATCCTGAAAAACTGTGCATAGTTTTTAAATGTGCATACTTGCCTCCCGGAAGAGGAGAGGGGAGGGAAGGGGGGGATGACTTACCACGTGAGAGAAGTCCAGCCGGAGGAGTTCAAGAGTACCCCCTCAAGGGCTCTAAACCGCGTGGGTTGAGGGAGTTTTCATGGATCGGGGGATCGCTGGTCCGGGTAAATCCGTCAAATGGGTTCACAGGGATAATCCCTTGAAAACCCTCTCAATCCCTTTGTGCCAAACGAGGCCTGCTGTTGTTTGGGCAATGGGTAGTTTTTACTGGGAGATTTATTATATAGTTAAAATACCCATATTCGTACAGCAAAGGTACAGTTGATGCTGTGCTGAATGGTAGTCGCTCATTTAGCACATTAGCGTCTATTTTTGCGAACTTCTAGATGTTGTTCATCAATTTCATGAAGGTAACACTTGAGCACTGCCTTATAGAGGTGATTGTAGAAGCCTGCGCTCTAGCTCAAACCGAATTGATTGGTGACTTTGGAAATCCTACAACAGTTTCTTCAAATAAATATAAAAATGACGTTACTTTGAAAGTTTATGGTTATATCTGTCTTCTGTCATTTAATTTTGAGCTAGAGAATGCAACTTACTTTTTATTCTTTTTTCAAACAAAATTTCTTTGGGAAATATCCCCAGAACAAACTGGCGCTAAGTAGGTTTAGGCAGGATAATAACAAGATAGTTGGAATTTCTTTATCTACACAACGTATTGTTATTTATTCTCTCTAATAATTATAGAGTAAATCATAGTGTAACCGTGTGTTTTTCATGTGCCTGAATGTGAGGAACCTGTATTTTTTTTCAGCTGCATAATTAAACTGAATTTAGTATAGGTAGTTGGGAACTAAAGTTAGATATGCAGCAATACATGTTGTAAAGCTGTCCAGTTTATCCAACAAATATGATTTTGGCCCTGCTTCCTGGCCTGGCCTCCTCCATTCTGGAAGTATCTAACATTTTCTTCACTTAGCTGTAAACAAATGCAAGTTAACCTTTCAAATGAGGATGCCCATGCTTTGAGTTCTTATATTCTTTTGCATCTACCATGTTAGCAGCTGAGAAAAGCTCCAGTTCTTTCTTTTTTTCACTATCCGGATTCCGGAACATGTATACTGTGTAAACATGCAGTTCATATTTTTGCACAGTACACGGCCTCAACTTCCCATGCGGTACGGGCTATCCGGCGCTATGTGCATGGCCATCACACCAACCTTGCCTGTCTTCTGCTTTTGCCACAAATTTGACTTCCCAATAACCAATTTGATCCCAAGGTAGAAATATTTTCAGCGATCACGCAAAGAAAACCTCCGCTGAACATGGAGCCATCCCTCTTTCCGTTGACACTCTGTGCTCCTAATTACTTCTGAGTTCCGTAGACAGCACCATTTTATTTCTCCATGACCAACAGTTAACAGAGCTTCCCAACTCCTCCTCCATGGCGTCAACCGTGCCGTTCTCCGCTGGCCTCGTTGCCCTTGGGTGTCCGCCACCACAGCGCCACAGCTGCGGGTTCCAGCGATGTCAGCGACCGGGCACTCTCATTTCATCAAATCATCTCTGGGTGGTAGACTCTGTATCGGTCTCCTTCTTAATTAGGTGATCTTTCTGACGGAAGGAATTGTCTTACTGTAGCTATAAGACATGGTCAGGTTAAAGCCATGGCTGGAGTGAGCATGGATGACTTGGCACAGCCTCAAGCCCCGATTGCAGTGGTTACCGGAGCATCGAGGGGGATTGGGCGAGCCATAGCTGTGGCTCTTGGCAAAGCAGGGTGCAAGGTAAATACTTATAAGTATCAGCAATCAAATGAAAGAAAAAGTGAAGTACTATTCTTTCAAAGAAACCAGGAAATATTGTATAATTGTAAGGCTAGTTGAGCTGTGGTTTCAATGGAGCTGAACATCATCTTTTGTTTGTCTAAGGTGGTTGTGAACTATGCCAAGTCAGGCATGGAAGCTGAAGAAGTGTGCAGAGAGGTGAGTAAAATTGCTCCTTCATAAATACTTTTCATAGATGTGCATTTTACCTCATAAAATGATTTTCATGCCATGCGTGTCTTCCTTGTGCCACACAAACACATATCTTGATCCATTCAGATCGAGGAGTCCGGTGGCACTGCCATCACCTTTTCAGCCGATGTCTCCATTGAAGCCGAGGTTGAAACCATGATGAGAGCGGTGAGTTGACATCAGTTAATTACTCTGGACAAAACAATAACAAACAATTCCTCGAGTGAGTGCATACTTTATACATGATGTTGGATGTTGGCTCAGACAATTGATACTTGGGGAACACTTGACGTCCTGGTGAACAATGCAGGTTCTCCCTTGTTTTCATCTCTCTGTCTGTCTTCCCCTGCACAACTGACTATGTAAACTGGCATTTGTATCGGCTTGACCGTGGGTTTTGATGACATGGGGGCCGTTTCTTGGTGGGCAGGGATCACCCGAGATGCGCTGCTAATGCGGATGAAGCGGGAGCAATGGCAGGAAGTGGTGGACGTAAACCTTACCGGCGTGTACCTCTGCGCCCAGGTGAGATGTGCTGTTCACTTAGCCTCCATAATCGGCATCAGATATGCTTTGTGCTTGCCTATTATCTAAAAAAATTGTTTCAGGCTGCGGCGGCGGTGATGATGAAGAGGAAGAAGGTACGGAGTATCAGTTGACTATGTGTCGTTTCTATTCTTATTAGAAGCATCTTTGTTATATGATCAGAGACAGTGATTTTTTGGTGCAGTTTTTTCACTGGTTAATTGCCTACAGGGAAGGATCATCAACATCGCCTCAGTTGCCGGGATGATCGGCAACATTGGCCAGGCCAACTACTGCGCCGCCAAGGCCGGGGTGATTGGATTGACCAAGGCCATGGCCCGGGAATACGGTGGCAGAAACATAAATGCAAGTAGCAGCCATGCCAACCTAGATTAAGCACATCTTGATTAAAGTACTGCCCCTTATTTGAACATTAAGCTTGTCTGACATTTTGCCTGGTTAGTTTTGCAGGTGAATGCGGTTTCCCCGGGCTGGGTTGCGTCTGACATGACCGCAAAACTAGGCGACGACATCGAGCGAAAGGCGCTCGAGACAATACCATTAGGCAAGTAGTAGTGGTAGTAATCATCCTATTAGAAGCATGCGCCCATAAGGCCATAACTCTTGCAATGGCACACCGCTTGGCATGAGCGGGTTCGCTATCTAAAAAAAAAAAAACTTGCAATGGCACGAAAGATGAAATATAGATTTTTCGTTTTGATTTTACTGCCTTTTCTTGCTGATGGAAACTTCAGGACGATTCGGCAAGCCAGAGGAGATCGCTGGACTGGTGGAGTTCTTGGCTGTCCATCCGGCCGCAAGCTACATGACTGGGCAGGCAAGTAGAAATGGTTTTCAGATATGCCCTTCATATGGACCCGACGTATTAACATAGTAATGTGTTAGTGTACTTGAAGACTTGATTTGTTTAGTTCTGCAAGTGCAGGTGCTCCCAGTTGATGGTGGCTTGTCCATTTGAGTGTAACTGAAACCGAACGGAAGCGAGGTTGTGGAAACATAAATTTCCCATGAGAAACAAGGTTGTGTCACACAAAATTAAGCACAAGAGGGCTCCATGCATTTGCGTCAGGCTTGTAGTCTGGATGGAAATTCAGTAGTATGTATTGGCCATAGCATATACTCGATTATTTGGTTCAACCGGAAGTGCCCGAAAATAACCAAAGTTAACAAATGAATATCCAAGATATATCGTGCAAGTCCGTCAAATGTAATGTTTCGTCTGACCTTTGTCTTTGACATTTTTATTTTGCATCAAAGAGTATATGAATTAGCATGTTATAGGCATTTCCTACTGTCCGTAGAGCGCCTGTACTGAATAAGTGAACTTGAGAATCGAGGAGTCAGAACTTGTGCCAGATTAGCATACATCCATCTTAATGGCCGGAAGGGATCATAAGAGTGATTCAAAACTGCGTTCAAAATTCAGAGCTGAAAACTACCAACAGGCAACATCTATCTCCGAACATGACGCTGAAAACACCTTAAAAGTCACAGCTAATAGGGATCAAACCCCCCTCCGTGCTCCCCTCTCGCCGAACTCCCGGCCAGGTTTAGAACTCGAGGAGATTTTGCAAAATTTTGAGCACCCATTTGGTTAAACTAAAACTGAATCTGTCAGACATATGAGGTAACACTACAGTGCCAGGAAACAAGAAAATATTACATTCAGTCACATATAAATAAACTTATTACTAGTGAATTAGCCTATACTCTTGCAGACTGGCGGCCACTGTAGGATCACTAGCACATAATATTATTTGCAACACTTCAGGTATTCTGCATAAAAGTATAACAGGACAGCATTTTATGGACTCCAAACTCGATATGTATAGCGTCAGAACCCACGAACTAAATGCCATTGGTATCGAAGGAGGGAAGATGTACTGCAGAAAGCATATTAAAGTCACCGAATAATACTTGGAGAAGGATATGACAACCCAGTCCACCAAGTAGTCTAGTTCATATATAAAGGCTGTATGCATCACTCGATGCAGAGGCCGGGGAGATGCCTCCTTTTCTAAAAAAAAGTAGTCTAGTTCATGGCGATCGATCTGATCTACCAAGTAGTCTAGTTCAGAGAATAATACTTGGAGAAGAATATGATAACCCAATCCATGAATGCCGGAAGTAAGAGGAACTGAAATTACACGCAGTGGACAGAGTTAACTGTCCCCCGCCAAAAAAAAAAAAAACTTAACTGAAGCTTACAGCAGTTAAACTTCAGTTAACTGTGTGTTTTCAAAACAAAAAAACTTCAGTCAACTATAGCCGTTGTCGGACACTGAACAGAGGAGCGCATCCTAGCCATCCGCCTCCGTGGTAATTGTCGATTTCTTCAGAGAAGGTGTCAATTTCTTCAGGTGTGTTCAGAGGCAGGAACTTCAGAGAACTAGTGTACCGAAACAAGAAAAATTTGAGCACTCATTCGGTTTAACTGAAAATAAACCAGTCAAACACACGAGGTAAAACCGAAGTATCAGGAAACCAAAGCCTATTCTTGACGCCAAATCACTGACGAGAAAGGAAACAACGACAAGCATATGCAGCATTGAATCTGGTATATGTAGTATTAGCATATTACTAGAACTTACAACGATCATCACTTGCAAGCTTAAAACGAAGCTCTGAGTAATCATTTGGTTAAACTGAAAGTTAAACAGTCAAAACCAAAGATAAACAAATTAACACTGACATCCCAAGTATGAAGTACTCTCTTATCGTTTACTAATGTTTGAGCACTTGAATAGGAAACAAAACAGAACAAAGTATAAGGGGTGAAGGCTCAGCAGTTTTCGATAACGGGTAAATGGCTCAGCATTTAAGAGGACATTCTCACTCAGCGTAACGGATGGACTAGCCGCCGAGCCCTGGCGGTCGCGATGGCTGCGGAGCCACGCTGCCGGATGGACTATCCGTCGACCACCAAAAACTACATACATGTATAACTGTACCTATTGTCGGAAAATGAACAGTGGATCCCTTGGTCTTCGAAAGCCGTTCAACTTTCACAACTGGAGTGCATCCCTGCCGTCCGCGTGACAGCATTCCGGTTCGCACCTTGATACTCAGTGGCTGTCGAATTCTTCAGAGAAGGTGTCGATTTCTTCACGTATGTTCAGAGTAGGAAATTCAGAGAACTAGTCTGATTTCACTTTTATTAGCACTATTTCACTTTTAACTGATTACTAAGGAATCAGATTTTGCTTTAAAGGACTGCAAGATACAAAAGGATACAACCACAAGCATATGCACCACTAAATGATCTGGTTTTGGACTTTTGGCCGTAGCATATCAGTATTAGAAAATTGGAATGATCATCACTTGTAAAATGCAAGAGCTTGAACTGAATAATCAGTAGCTCACTCATTTGGTTAAACACTTGAGGCAAAACTGAAGGGTCAGAAAAGAAGCAAAGATTAACGGATCAAACTGCACACTCAATGATATCCACAGCAAGTATATAGTTTCATCTACTAATGTCAGATCACTGACAAGGAAACAAGTATATAGTTTCATATATCTACTCAAGCATGCATTGCCACATTTGGCCACATCACAGGACTCATTATGTTCTTTCAAAACGAGAGCAAAGCAGAAAAGGCTCAGCAGTTAAGCTGTCTGCTCCCAGGAGAGTTGAGAAAAGCTAGCAGAGCCCCGCTGCCGGCGGCGGCGGTGGCGGCGGCGGCGGTGGCGGGCCGCCGCGTTGGCGCTCCTTGGTGCGAATGGCCGCCATCTCCAGCATCACATTCAGCTTCCCCCGTATACGGGCATGCTGGTTCCACGCAGCCCGGTCGTAGAGAACCCCCTTGATATAGACTCCCCCTGTAGAATACTGCTGCTCCGGCTCCACAGAAGAAGACTGGCCGCCGTCACCCTGAGGCGCATTGGCGTTGCGTTGCTGCCGGCGTGCAAAAAATGTGCGTCGGCTGGCGGCAACCCGGCTCCGAATAGTTACTAAGAACCGAACAAAAATAAAACAGGAAATCGAACTCCGGCGTCAGTGAAGAACCAAGATCCGCACCGAGCAGAGAGAAAGAATTTTGCGCTTTTCTTGGGTTGGGAAGGAACGCACCTGGAACAGAATTGCCTCCGCGCCCGTGACCGAGAGCTGGAAGAAACGGAGGTCGGGTCGCATTCGCATAGGCTGCCGGCGCGCGGAAGAAGGCTCCACCGGTGTAGGCTACAAAAGAATCACACAACAGAATAGAAACCAAGAAATCAATGTCGGACGTCAACGAACCAAGAATCGCACGAACCAGAGAGAAAGAATCCCACCTGGAAGTGGAACCGGTGGGATTGTTGGCGTCGGCGGCGCTCCCCAATGCGGCGGACGGAATCCCCCGAGCCCCAACCCCGACACGACCCCGCGACCCAGAGCTGGAAGAAACGGAGGTCGGGTCGCATTCGCATAGGCTGCCGGCGCGCGGAAGAAGGCTCCACCGGCTACAAAATAATCACACAACAGGATAGAAGCCAAGAAATCAATGTCGGACGTCAATGAACCAAGAATCGCACGAACCAGAGAGAAAGAATCCCACCTGGAAGTGGAACCGGGTGGATTGTTGGCGTCGGCGGCGCTCTCCAATGCGGCGGACGGAATCCCCCGAGCCCCAACCCCGACACGACCCCGCGACCCAGAGCTGCAAGAAACCAAGGTATCTGACAGATGTTACAATCCAAGAAGCGGGCATCAACTGAAGAATCGAAAGAAAACAAGAAATCGAACTCCGACGTCAACGAACAAGAAACCGCAAGAACTCCGGCGAGACAACGAACTTGGAAGGGAACCCACCTCCACCTGGGATTCCCGGCGGCGGAGCGATTCCCCGGTGCCCCGACCCTGAGCCGCCCCCTCCCCCGCGAGCTGCTGCAAGAAAAAAAATCCAAGAAGCGTGTATCAATTCAACGCAAGAACCAAGGACGCGCTCGCTCGCTCGTATGCTTTGATTTCTTGGGCACCCACCCACCTCCACTGAACTGCAAAGGGGCGCCCGGGCGGACTGGAAGCGGCTGCAAAACTCCAGCTGCAGTGGCGTCACCGGATGTACTAGTCTCCGTCCGCGCTGCACGCTGACGCGGCTGCCCTGCCCCGGGGATGCCAGCCTCGTCGGCCTTCCGCTTGTTCGTCATGTCGCCTCGATCGGTCCAACAGCTTCGCAAGAACCACGGGCGCAGCAAGAAAGAAGGAGAGGGAGGGCGCCGAAGGAAGGAAGGAAGCTTCGAGAATGAGAAAGGAGGAAGGGGAGGCTATATAGACAGACGGCAGAGCGTCTCCGGCTGCCTGCAACTGATTTCGGTTTTGGCAATCAACAGGCAAAGAAGAGATTCAGGTCGGTTGATTTGGGAGGGAACCAAACGGAAGAAGACGGCAAGAGCCTCACAAATGGGCCTAATGACCTTCTGATAGCCCAGCCTTAGTCGGGCCAGGCCCATCTCTCCCACTAATAGCCCAAACCAAACAATTCCATTTTCTGCAAAGTCCAGATTTCCAAATTGCCAATAAAAGGGTTACCCTGTTATCAGTGATCAGTAAAGCAAAGCAAGTTCACTAAAAAAAACTAGAAAAGGATTATCATTGACAATTATTTGGACCTAGGATTTTCAATCCCGCTGATTTAACTAGGATTCACTAACAGAATAACTGCCACTGCCGACGGCTTTTTCTATGCCGACGACCTCCGTCGGCATAGATTGAGATATGTCGACGGCCCGAGAAAGGCCGTATACGTAGTAAAACCGTCGACCTACCTCCATCTATGCCGACGGGGACCGTCGGCATAAAAAGGCCGTCAAATTATGATGACACAGGCTCAAACGACAGGTTGACGTCGTTCAAATTATGTCGACAACCCTCACAACGGTCATGGCATAGCTATTACACTTTTTTTATTCAGCAGATGCCATGTGGCAAATCTATGCTGACGGTCATGTCGTAGGCATATATATTATATGTTCTTTAGTTTCCATTTTATATTTTTTAATTATATTTGATTAATTTAAATCGAATATATATAAACTTAAACATACATAAATTATATATGAATTCCGGGCAGAATTTTTCATAGATTATGAATATCCAGTTTGTTTTTTTACTTTTGAGTATGTTAAAATGTAACCTCATGTAGTTTTGGATCTGTAACCGTCAACATAGGAACGGACATGGCAACTGTTGGGCCATCCTGATACAGAGCTACGCCAGCGGTTACATCGTCGGAATCTATGTCGACGGTCTAACCGTCGTAGTAGCTATGTATCGTGATGGCCCATCAGCTGCCATGTGGCGGCATGTGCTTGGCGCAGGTTTGACAGCGGCGCCGTCAACGACCATCACGTGTAGAATTTTACCGACGGTGTATGTATGTTGATGGCTGTACGGACATCATCGGCTTAGCTACCTATGCCGATGACTTTTCTATGCCAACGACCACCCTCCAATACGTCGACGTACAAGTTGTCGACGGCCACCATCGACATAGGCCTATCCCGACGGTTTTTGGGCCTATGTCGACGGTCCTGGGCCATCGGCATAGTAGGTTATTCTGATAGTGATTGCACAGACTCCTTGTTTCATAAGACGGGAGAAGATTGAGGGATTTGCGTACCTTAGGGATGATCGCCTCACGATCGAATGCGTCGTCACTATCTTCAAGAAGCCACATGTTACCGAAACCAAATCCTTCCCCATAATCGACATGCCACCGGCTGACATGACTGAGCATGTTGCCAAGCTGCTCGAAGAAAAGAAGGGGTTTGATGCCAGTTTCATTGTTGGAGGAGAGACCATTGAAGCCCATAGGTTTGTTCTTGCTATGTGGTCGCCTATTTTTAAAGCAGAACTATATGGCTCAATGCGAAAGGCAAGGTCGGGGCAATGCATAACCATCAAAGACATGCAACCTATTGTTTTCAAGGCCCTACTCCATTTCATCTACACTGACTCTTTGCCTAATGGCGAGGATACGAGATGGTACGGCTTCTACTAGTGGATGCAGACAGATACGCAATAGATAGGCTCAAGCTAGTTTGCCAAAGCATCCTTTGCGACGATCTGAACAAGCACACCGTGGCAACCACATTGGCTTTAGCTGACCAACATAACTGCCACCAGCTTAAGGATGCTTGCCTTCAATTTATTGAATTATCATATTTCAAGGATCTTAAGGTGATTTGCCCATCTTTCATAAAGGACGCATTCGGGAAGAGAAGACATTTTTCATGAAGCATGAGCGGCTCTATTGGTAGATTTGCAAAATTTCTCATGCCAATTGGTCGTAGGGATAATAAGCTCAATGTTAGATGAATCCAAGAGTGGTTAGATTAATTAATTGTCAGGTCATATGAATGCGTGAAAGTCGCCCTAATCAACCTTTCCAAATCTGAAACTTTTTCTTTATCAGGTTGATGTCTTAAACTGGAGTGCTTCTTTGCTACCTGTAAGACTTGTTCTTAATCTTCTTTCAAAAGTTCCGTCTTGTGTGTAATGTTTTTGATCATTTGATACCCAGATGGTGTATGTTAGCATGCAATGAGAATAGAATAGGATTCCCCCCTCCCTTTCACTCTTTATGAAAATTCATCTCCTTTCAGATTTGGGTAAGTGTCCTCTTGCCGCCGGTCCACCATCATGGCTCCCGAGGCCCTTGGGTTTGTCCAAGACGCGACTGATACGTCTCCAACGTATCTATAATTTTTGATGGTTTCATGCTATTATCTTGTCAAACTTTGGATGTTTTGTATGCCTTTTATATCTTTTTTGGGACTAACTTATTAACTCAGTGCCAAGTGCAAGTTCTTGTTTTTTTCCGTGTTTTTGACCCTTTTCAGAGGAGGATTTTAAACGGAGTCCAAACGGAACGAAACTTCCAAAAATATTTTTCCGAAACAGAAGAAGATCGGGGAACTTGAGAACCAAGGCAGGGGGTCACCAGGGACCCCACAAGCCCCCTAGCCACGGCCAGGGGGCCCGCGCCTCCCAGGCTTGTGGGCTCCCTGGGCCACCTCTGCCTAGGTCTTTCGCCTATATATTCCCAAAAATTCCAGAAAAAATCAGGAGATCATCGCAAGTACTTTTCCGCCGCCGCAAGCTTCTGTCTCCGCAAGATCCCATCTGGGGCACGTTCTGGTGCCCTGCTGGAGGGGGGATTCGGATACGGAGGGCTTCTTCATCAACACCATGACCTCTCCGATGATGCGTGAGTAGTTCACCATAGACCTACGGGTCCATAGCTAGTAACTAGATGGCTTCTTCTCTCCCTTGGATCTTCAATACAAAGTTCTCCATGATCCTCATGGAGATCTATCCGATGTAATCTTCTTTTGCGGTGTGTTTGTCGAGATCCGATGAATTGTGGATTTATGATCAGATTATCTATGAATATTATTTGAGTTCCTTCTGATCTCTTATATGCATGATTTCATATCCTTGTAATTCTCTTCGAGTTGTGGTTTTTGTTTGGCCGGCTTGATCTATGATTCTTGCAATGGGAGAAGTGCTTGGTTTTGGGTTCATACCGTGCGATAACCTCACCCAGTGACAGAAGGGGTAGCGAGGCACGCATCGTGTTGTTGCCATCAAGGGTAAAAAGATGGGGTTTTCATCATTGGTTTGAGATTATCCCTCTACATCATGTCATCTTGCTTAAGGCGTTACTCTGTTTGTCATGAACTCAATACACTAGATGCATGCTGGATAGCGGTCGATGTGTGGAGTAATAGTAGTAGATGCAGAAAGTATCGGTCTACTTGTCTCGGACGTGATGCCTATATGTATGATCATTGCCTTAGATGTCGTCATGACTTTGCGCGGTTCTATCAGTTGCTCGACAGTAATTTGTTCACCCACCGTAATATTTGCTATTTTGGGAGAAGCCTCTAGTGAACACTATGGCCCCCGGGTCTACTCCACACCATATTTTTAGCCTTACACTTTTACTTCGTTGCACTTTCCGCCTTCAGATTCACTTTGCAATCAATCTTGAAGGGATTGACAACCCCTTCATAGCGTTGGGTGCAAGCGCATTGTGTTTGTGCAGGTACTCTGGACTTGACGAGATTCTCCTACTGGATTGATACCTTGGTTCTCAAACTTAGGGAAATACTTACTACTCCTGTGCTGCATCACCCTTTCCTCTTCAAGGGAAAAACCAACGCAAGCTCAAGAGACGACAAAAGGTTTTCTGGCACCATTGTCGGGGAAGGATTCCTGTTGCCGTAGCAGAAGAATTTCTGGCGCCGTTGCCGGGGAGGATCAAGTCAAGGACTCATCCAAGTAAGTGTCGCAAACTCATCCCTTGCATTTACTTTTTTGCCTCTCGTTTTCCTCTCCCCCACTTCTGAAAAACAAAAAAATACAAAAATATTTGCCTTTTTCGTTCGCCCTTTTCTTTCGCTTGCTTTCTGTTGCTTGTGTGCCATGTGCCTTCAATATGCTTGCATCTTCGTTTGCTGAAAATCTAGTGATATGGATCCTCACCCACTTGCTAATCTCTTTAAGAGATCCACTTATGTGGAACCAATTGCTAGTGAGTTGAGTGCACTTGACTTTCTCTATGGAGTTTTGCTTGAGATGCGTGAATCTGAAAATCGTGATGAAGAAATTTATGAAATGATTCACGAGGGCTCCTTGAATGAAAAGCATGATTGCAATGATTTCATTATAAATTCTATTAATGACAATCATGCTAATAATATGCAAAACCCTAAGCTTGGGGATGTTAGTTTTGCTATGTCCACTACTTGTTGCAATGATCGTGATTGGGGTAATGATTTTTCTTATGATCTTGAAAACTTGTTCAAGCCTCATGATGATTATGATATTTGCAATATTATTGAAAGTGGGTTTGGAGAAGTCATGACTTTAGTTGATGATAATCCCACTATTTTTGAAGAGCGTCAACTTTGCATGCATGTGGATCATGAAAAGAATATCCTTTGTGATAGCTATATTGTTGAATTTGATTATGATCCCACATGTAATTGCTATAAGAGAGGAAAATAATGTGGTAGAAACTTTCATGTTACCAAATTACCTCTCGTTATGTTGAGATTGTTATTGTCTCTTTCTTCTTCCTTGCATTTGGTAACTATTGGTTGTCTTGACAATCTGTTTTCCTATAAAATGCCTATGCATAGGAAGTATGTTAGACTTAGATGTGATTTTCACACGCTTTATGATGCTCTCGTTCTGCTTCAGTTCTTGTCTTTTATGCGAGCATCATTGAATTACCAATGCCTAGCTAAGGGCGTTAAACAATAGCGCTTGTTGGGAGGCAACCCAATGAATTTATCCTTTTCTTTCTATTTTGTTGTGTCCACACCATCATAATTCTGTTATGATAGTGTCTTTTGTGTTTCTTTTTGTGTTTGAGCCAAGTAAAACCTTTATGACTAGTCTTGGTGATGGTTGTTTGATCCTGCTGGAAAAAGACAGAAACTTTTCGCTCACGAGATTATTTTTTATTTTTATTCAGAAAGAGATTTTGAGTTGATTCTTTTTGCTGCTGGTTGATACGCCTTTTTCCCAGGCATTCGTAATTTTTCAGAATTTGTGAGGTACCAGAAGTATACGAAGTATACACATTGCTACAGACTGGTCTGTTTTTGACAGATTCTGTTTTTGTTGAGTTGGTTGCTTGTTTTGATGAAGCTATGGATAGTATCGAGGGGGGGGGGGGGGTACTAGCCATGGAAAAGTGAGAATACAGTAATCTAACACCAATATAAATAGAATTCAAGATTGCTACAGTACCTAAAGAGGTGGTAGTTTGTTTTCTTGTGCTAATGATATCACGAGTTTCTGTTTAAATTTTGTGTTGTGAAGTTTTCAAGTTTTGGGTGATGTTCTCATGGACAAAGAGGTAAGGAGTGGAAAGATCTCAAGCTAGGGGATGCCCAAGGCATCCCAAGCCAAATTCAAGGACACTGATACGTCTCCAACGTATCTATAATTTTTGATGGTTTCATGCTATTATCTTGTCAAACTTTGGATGTTTTGCATGCCTTTTAGTTCTTTTCTGGGACTAACTTATCAACTCAGTGGCAAGTGCCAGTTCCAGATTTTTCCATGTTTTTTACCCCTATTAGAGGAGATTTTGAAATAGAGTCCAAACGGAAGAAAATCCCCGAAAAGATTTTTTCTGGAACGGAAGAAGATCGGAGGACTTGGGAGCCAAGCCAGAAGAGCCCCAGGGGCCCCACAAGCCCCCACCCCACGGCCAGGGGGCGTGGCATCCAGGTTTGTGGGCCCCCTGGAGGTCCCCTGACCTAGATCTTGCGCCTATATATTCCCAAATATTCCCAAAAAAAATCAAGAGACGATCGCAATTACTTTTCCGTCGCCGCAAGCTTCTGTCTCCGCAAGATCCCATCTGGGGCATGTCCTGGTGCCCTGCCGGAGGAGGGATTCAGACACGGAGGGCTTCTTCATCAACACCATGACCTCTCCGATGACGCGTGAGTAGTTCACCATAGACATATGGGTCCATAGCTAGTAACTAGATGGCTTCTTCTCTCTCTTGGATCTTCAATACAAAGTTCTCCATGATCTTCATGGAGATCTATCCGATGTAATCTTCTTTTGCGGTGTGTTTGTCGAGATCCGATGAATTGTGGATTTATTATCAGATTATCTATGAATCTTATTTGTGTTTCTTCTGATCTCTCTTATGCATGATTTCATATCCTTGTAATTCTCTTCGAGTTATGGGTTTTGTTTGGCCAACTAGATCTATGATTCTTGCAATGGGAGAAGTGCTTGGTTTTGAGTTCATACCGCGCGGTGACCTCACCCAGTGACAGAAGGGGTAACGAGGCACGTATCGTGTTGTTTCCATCAAGGGTAAAAATATGGGGTTTTCATCATTGGTTTGAGATTATCCCTCTACATCATGTCATCTTGCTTAAAGCGTTACTCTGTTCGTCATGAACTCAATACACTAGATGCATGGTAGATAGCGGTCGATGTGTGGAGTAATAGTAGTAGATGCAGAAAGTATCGGTCTACTTGTCTCGGATGTGATGCCTATATGCTAGATCATTGCCTTAGATATCGTCATGACTTTGCGCGGTTCTATCAATTGCTCGATAGTAATTTGTTCACCAACCGTGATATTTGCTATTATGAGAGAAGCCTCTAGTTAACACTATGGCCCCCAGGGTCTACTCCACACCATATTTTCAGCCTTACACTTTTTGCTTCGTTGTACTTTCTGCCTTGAGATCTCACTTTGCAAACAATCTTGAAGGGGTTGACACCCCCTTTGAAGCGTTGGGTGCAAGCTTGTTTGTGTTTGCGCACGTACTTTGGACTTGACGAGGCCCTCCTTCTTGATCGATTCCTTGGTTCTCAAACTGAGGGAAATACTTACTGCTCCTATGCTGCATCACCCTTTCCTCTTCAAGGGAAAAACCGACGCAAACCAGAGAAGTACCAAGAAGAATTCCTATGCGTCAGGGAAGGACTTTTGTTGCCGCAGCAGAAGAATTTCTGGCGCCGTTGCCGGGGAGGAAGAACTAGTCAAGAACTCATCCAAGTAGGTGTCGCAAACTCATCTCTTGCATTTACTTTGTTTGCCAGTTGCCTCTCATTTTCCTGTCCCCCACTTCACCAATTTGCCTTTTTCGTTCGTCTTTTCGTTCGCCCTTTTTATCGCCCGCTTTTTGTTTGCTCCTGTGCTTGCTTGCTTGTTGAAGTCACCATGAACGAAAACACCAAGCTTTGTGACTTCTCGAATACTAATAATAATGATTTTATTAGTACTCCGATTGCTCCCGCCACTAGTGCGGAGTCATACGAAATCAATGCCGCTTTGCTGAATCTTATTATGAAAGAGCAATTCTCTGGCCTTCCTAGTAAACATGCCGCAACCCATCTCAATACCTTCATTGAGCTTTGCGATATGCAAAAGAAAAGAGATATGAATAATGACGTGATTAAATTGAAGAATTTTCCTTTCTCGTTGCGAGATCGCGCAAAAACTTGGTTTTCTTCTTTGCCCAAAAATAGTATCGATTCTTGGGATAAGTGCAAAGATGCTTATATATCCAAGTATTTTCCGTCGGCTAAGATCATCTCTGTCCGTAATGATATCATGAATTTCAAGCAACTTGGTCATGAACATGTTGCACAAGCTTGGGATAGAATGAAATTAATGATTAGAAATTGTCCCGCTCATGGCTTGAGTCTTTGGATGATTATTCAAATCTTTTATGTTGGCTTGAATTTCGCTTCTAGAAATATCTTGGACTCCGCCTCAGGTGGAACGCTCATGGAAATCACGTTAGGAGAAGCCACAAAGCTCTTAGACAACATCATGACGAACTACTCTCAGTGGCACACTCAAAAGTCACCTACTAGTAAGAAGGTACACGCTATAGAAGAAATTAGCTTGTTGAGTGCTAAGATGGATGAGTTAATGAATTTGGTTGCTAGTAGAAGTGCTCCTTTGGATCCTAATGATATGCCTTTGTCTTCTTTGATTGAGAGTAGCAACGCTAGCTTGGACGTTAATTTTGTTGGTAGGAATAACTTTGGCAACAACAACGCTTTTAGAGGAAACTATGTTCCTAGGCCTTTTCCTAGTAACTCCTCTAATAACTTTGGCAACTCCTACAACAATACTCATGGAAATTACAATAGATTACCCTCTGATCTAGAGAGTAATATCAAAGAGTTCATCAACTCTCAAAAGATTTTCAATGCGTCCATAGAGGAAAAACTACTCAAAATTGACGATTTGGCTAAGAGCATTGATAGGATTTCTTGTGATGTTGATGCTTTGAAAGTTATATGTGCTCCTCCCAAAATGAACAAGGGTGAAACTTTGAAAGCTATGCGTGTTTCCATGAATGAGAGCTAAGAAAGAACCGCCCAAATTCGTGCTAGACATGAATGGCTTAAAAAGGCATGTTCTCGTGATGAGAATCACGAAGATCTTAAAGTGCTTGGTGTGACTACCATTGAATCTTTGTTTTCTTGTGTCAAACCTAATGATTATGGGGCTGGATATGAATCCACTTTGGTTGAAAAGTGCCCCAAGGATTCAGAGTCCATCTATCTTGATGCTAAAAGCATTAAAAGTGGAGTAGAAGACGTTAAAACTTTGAGTAGTAATGAAATTACTATCATGGATTTCAAGGAATTCAATTATGATAGTTGCTCCTTGATTGAATTCATTTCTTTGATGCAATCCATGTTGAACTCTCCACACGCTTATAGCCAATACAAAGCCTTTATCGATCATATCGTCGAAGCTATGATAAAAGCTCTTGAAGAGAAACTTGAATTGGAAGTCTATATCCCTAGAAAGCTTCATGATGGGTAGGAACCTACCATGAAAATCAAAATCAAAAATTATGAGTGCAATGCTTTGTGTGATTTGGGTGCTAGTGTTTCTGCGATTCCAAAGTCTTTATGTGATATTCTGGGTTTTAATGAGATTGAAGAGTGTTCTCTTAATTTGCATCTTGCTGATTCTACTATCAAGAAACCCATGGGAAGGATCAATGATGTTCTTATTATTGCAAATAGGAACTATGTACCCGTGGATTTCATTGTGCTTGACATTGATTGCAATCCTACTTGCCCTATTATTCTTGGTAGACCTTTCCTAAGGACTATTGGTGCTATCATCGATATGAAGGAAGGGAATATTATATTTCAATTTCCTTTAAGGAAGGGCATGGAACACTTTCCTAGAAAGAAAATAAGTTGCCTTATGAATCCATGATGAGGGCTACTTATGGTTTGAGCACCAAAGACGACGATACGTGATTCTATCGCTCCTATGCCTAGCTAAGGGCGTTAAACAATAGCACTTGTTGGGAGGCAACCCAATGAATTTATCTTTTTTATTTATGTTTTGTTGCGTCCACACTTTCATAATTCTGTTGTGATTGTGTTTTTTGTATTTATTTTTTATGTTTGAGCCAAGAAAAACCTTTATGACTAGTCTTGGTAATGGTTGTTTGATCCTGCTGGAAAAAGACAGAAACTTTTCGCTCACGAGATGATTTTTCATTTTATTCAGAAAAAGATTTTGAGTTGATTCTTTTTGCTGCTGATTGATATGCTTTTTCCCCAGACCGTCGTAATGTTTCATATTTTTTGAGGTAACAGAAGTATACAAAGTATACAGATTGCTACAGACTGGTATGTTTTTGTTGAGTTGGTTGCTTGTTTTGATGAAACTATGGTTAGTATCGGGGGGTACTAGCCATGGAAAAGTGAGAATACAGTAGCCCATCATCAATATAGATGGAATTCAAGTTTGCTACAGTACCAAAAGAAGGGGTAGTTTGTTTTCTTGTACTAATGTTATCACAAGTTTCTGTTTAAGTTTTGTGTTGTGAAGTTCTCAAGTTGTGGGTAACGTTCTCATGGACAAAGAGATAAGGAGTGGAAAGAGCTCAAGCTTGGGGATGCCCAAGGCATCCCAAGCCAAATTCAAGGACACCAAAAAAAAGCCTAAGCTTGGGGATGCCCCGGGAAGGCATCCCCTCTTTCGTCTCCAATCCATCGGTAACATTACTTGGAGCTATATTTTTATTCACCACATGATATGTGTTTTGCTTGGAGCGTCTTGTATCTTAGGAGTCTTTTCTTTTTCTTGTGTCACAATCATCCTTGCTGCACAACTTTTTGAGAGAGAGAGACATGCACTCATCGTGATTTTGCGAGAATGCTCATAGTGCTTCACTTATATCTTTTGAGCTAGATACTTTTGCTCTAGTGCTTCACTTATATCTTTTGAGCTAGATACTTTTGCTCTTGTGCTTCACTTATATCTTTAGAGCACGGCGGTGCGTGATTTGGTAGTTGGATTATGCTATGAAAGTAGTCCCAAATGTGCTAGGTACCCAAAGAGGATGCAAAAACCTCCATCTTCATGTGCATTGAATAGAAAGAGAAGTTTGATTCCTCTCAATTAGTTTTGAGACGTGGATTCGGTAATATTGAGAGTTATGTTAGTAGGGTGTTGTGAATCTAGAGATACTTGTGTTGGAGTTAGTGATTCCCGTAGCATGCACGTATGGTGAACCGCTATGTTAGGAAGTCGGAGCATAATTGATCTATTGATTGTCATCCTTTGTGTTGAGGTCGGGATCGCGCGATGGTTTACACCAACCAACCCTTCCCCTCGGAGTATGTGTTTAGCACTTTGTTTCGATTACTAATAAAAACTTTCACAATAAGTATATGAGTACTTCATGACTAATGTGAGCCCATGGTATAGATGCACTTTCACCTTCCACCATTGCTAGCCTCTCTAGTTCCGCGCAATTCTCACCGGTGCACAAACCCACCAAATTCCTTCCTCAAAATAGCCACCATACCTACCTACTATGGCATTTTCATAGCCATTCCGAGATATATTGCCATGCAACTCCCACCGTTCCGTCTCATGACTTGTGTCGTCACTCTCATATTGCCATTGCATGATCGGACTAGATCGTTGCACATCCCGGTACACTGCCGGAGGCATTTTCTATGGAGTCATCATCATTGTGATCTTTGAGCTTTGAGTAACTAAAAAGTGTGATGATCATCATTATTAGAGCATTGTCCCATGTGAGGAAATAAATAAATAAATAAAAAGAGGCCAAAGAGCCCAAAAAAACAAAAAAAAAGGAGAGAGAGAAAAGAAATAAGAGGCCTAAGAGCCCAAATAAAAAAAAGAAATGAGAGAAAAAGAGAGAAGGGACAATGCTACTGTCTTCTTCCACACTTGTGCTTCATGTTAGCACCATGTTCTTCATGATTGTGAGCTTCTTGCTTTGTCACTACCATATGATAGTGGGAATCTTCGTTTTATAACTTGGCTTGTATATTCCAATGATGGGCTTCCTCAAAATTGCCCTAGGTCTTCGTGAGCAAGCAAGTTGGATGCACACCCACTAGTTTTCTTCTTGAGCTTTCACATACTTATAGCTCTAGCGCATCTCTTGTATGGCAATCCCTACTCATTCACATTGATATCTATTAATGGGCATCTTCATAGCCTATTGATACACCGAGTCAGTGTGACCATCTCCTCCTTTTTGTCTCACAACCACCAGCATACTCTATTCCACCTATAGTGCTATATCCATGGCTTGCGCTCATGTATTGCGTGATAGTTATAAAAAGTTTGAGAAAGTAAGAGTGCGAAAACAATTACTTGGCCAATTACGGGGTTGTGCATGATTTACATTAGTTGTGTGAGGATGATGGAGCATAGCCAGACTATATGATTTTGTAGGGATAACTTTCTTTGGCCTTGTTATTTTGAAAGTTCATGATTACTTTGCTAGTTTGCTTGAAGTATTATTGTTTTCACGTCAATAGCAAACTATTGTTTTGAATCTTACGAATCTGAACATTCAAGCCACGTGAAAGAAGTTGCAAAGGACAACTATGCTAGGAAGCATTCCACATCAAAAATTCATTCTTTATCACTTCCCTACTCGAGGACGAGCAGGAGTTAAGCTTGGGGATGCTTGATACGTCTCCAACGTATCTATAATTTTTGATGGTTTCATGCTATTATCTTGTCAAACTTTGGCTGTTTTGCATGCCTTTTATTTATTTTCTGGGACTAACTTATTAACTCAGTGCCAAGTGTCAGTTCCTGTTTTTTCCATGTTTTTGACCCCTTTCACAGGAGATTTTGAAACGGAGTCCAAACGGAAGAAAATCCCCAAAAAGATTTTTTCTGGAACGGAAGAAGATCGGAGGACTTGGGAACCAAGCCAGAAGAGCCCCAGGGGCCCCACAAGCCCCCACCCCGCGGCCAGGGGGGGCGCCATCCAGGCTTGTGGGTCCCCTGGAGGTCCCCTGACCTAGATCTTGCGTCTATATATTCCAAAATATTCCCAAAAAAATCAAGAGGCGATCGCAATTACTTTTCCGCCGCCACAAGCTTCTGTCTCCGCAAGATCCCATCTGGGGCACATCCTGGTGCCCTGCCGGAGGGGGGATTCGGACACGGAGGGCTTCTTCATCAACACCATGACCTCTCCGATGATGCGTGAGTAGTTCACCATAGACCTACGGGTCCATAGCTAGTAACTAGATGGCTTCTTCTCTCTCTTGGATCTTCAATACAAAGTTCTCCATGATCTTCATGGAGATCTATCCGACGTAATCTTCTTTTGCGGTGTGTTTGTCGAGATCCGATGAATTGTGGATTTATGATCAGATTATCTATGAATCTTATTTGAGTTTCTTCTGATATCTCTTATGCATGATTTCATATCCTTGTAATTCTCTTTGAGTTGTGGGTTTTGTTTGGCCAACTAGATCTATGATTCTTGCAATGGGAGAAGTGCTTGGTTTTGGGTTCATACCGTGCGGTGACCTCACCCATTGACAGAAGGGGTAGCGAGGCACGTATCGTGTTGTTGCCATCAAGGGTAAAAAGATGGGTTTTCATCATTGGTTTGAGATTATCCCTCTACATCATGTCATCTTTCTTAAAGCGTTACTTTGTTCGTCAAGAACTCAATACACTATATGCATGGTGGATAGCGGTCGATGTGTGGAGTAATAGTAGTAGATGCAGAAAGAATCAGTCTACTTATCTCGTACGTGATGCCTATATGCTAGATCATTGCCTTAGATATCGTCATGACTTTGCGCGGTTCTATCAATTGCTCGACATTAATTTGTTCACCCACCGTGATATTTGCTATTATGAGAGAAGCCTCTAGTGAACACTATGGCCCCCAGGGTCTACTCCACACCATATTTTCAGCCTTACTCTTTTTGCTTCGTTGCACTTTCCGTCGTCAGATCTCACTTTGCAAACAATCTTGAAGGGATTGACAACCCCTTTGAAGCGTTGGGTGCAAGCTTGTTTGTGTTTCCGCATGTACTTTGGACTTGACGAGGCCCTCCTTCTCGATCGATATCTTGGTTCTCAAACTGAGGGAAATACTTACTGCTCCTGTGCTGCATCACCCTTTCTCTTCAAGGGAAAAACCGACGCAAACCAGAGAAGTAACAAGAAGAATTCCTATGCGCCAGGGAAGGAGTTTTGTTGCCGCAACATACACCAAAAAGCCTAAGCTTGGGGATGCTCTCGGAAGGCATCCCCTCTTTCATCTTCAATCCGTCGGTAACATTACTTGGAGCTATATTTTTATTCACCACATGATATGTGTTTTTCTTGGAGCATCTTGTATCGTAGGAGCCTTTTCTTTTTGTTGTGTCACAATCATCCTTGTTGCACACCTTTTGAAAGAGACATGCACTCATCGTGATTTTGCTAGAATGCTCATCGTGCTTCACTTATATCTTTTGAGCTAGATACTTTGCTGTATGTGCTTCACTTATACCTTTTAGAGCACGGCGGTGCGTGACTTGGTAGTTGGCTTATGCTATGAAAGTAGTCCCAAAGGTGATAGGTACCCAAAGAGGATACAAAAACATCTTCATGTGCATTGAGTAGAAAGAGAAGTCCTGATTCCTCTCAATTAGTTTTGAGACATGGATTTGGTAATATTAAGAGTTATGTTAGTAGGGTGTTGTGAATCTAGAAATACTTGTGTTGAAGTTAGTGATTCCCGTAGCATGCACGTATGGTGAACCGCTATGTTAGGAAGTCGGAGCATAATTGATCTATTGATTGACATCCTTTGTGTTGAGGTTGGGATCGCGCGATGGTTGACACCTACCAACCCTTCCCCTAGGAGTATGCGTTTAGCACTTTGTTTCAATTACTAATAAAAACTTTCGCAACAAGTATGTGAGTTCTCCATGACTAATGTGAGTCCATGGTATAGATGCACTTTCACCTTCCACCATTGCTAGCCTCTCTAGTGCCGCGCAATTTTCGCCGGTGCACAAACCCACCATATGCCTTCCTACTATGGCATTTTCATAGCCATTCCGAGATATATTGCCATGCAACTCCCACCGTTCCGTCTCATGACTTGTGTCGTAACTCTCATATTTCCATTGCATGATCGTAAGATAGCTAGCGAGATGTTTCAACGTCATACGCCAAGCTAGATCGTTGCACATCCCGGTACACTGCCAGAGGCATTTCCTATGGAGTCATCATCGTTCTAAGCTTTGAGCTGTGAGTAAATAAAAGTGTGATGATCATCATTATTGGAGCATTGTCCCATGTGAGGAAAAAAAGATGCCAAAGAGCCCAAAAAAAGAGAGGCCAAGAGCCCAAATAAAAAAGAGAAGAGAGAAAAAGAGAGAAGGGACAATGGTACTGTCTTTTTCCAGACTTGTGCTTCATAATAGCACCATGTTCTTCATGATTGAGAGCCTCTCGTTTCGTCACCAACATATGCTAGTGGGAATCTTCATTATATAACTTGGCTTGTATATTCCAATGACGGGCTTCCTCAAAATTGCCCTAGGTCTTCGTCAGCAAGCAAGTTCGATGCACACCCACTAGTTCTCCTTTTGAGCTTTCATATACTTATAGCTCTAGTGCATCCTTTGTATGGCAATCCCTACTCATTCACATTGATATCTATTAATGGGCATCTCCATAGCCCTTTGATACGCCGAGTCAATGTGACCATCTCCTCCCTTTTTGTCTCACAACCACCACCACACTCTATTCCACCTATAGTGCTATATCCATGGCTCACGCTCATGTATTGCGTGATAGTTATAAAAAGTTTGAGAAAGTAAGAGTGCGAAAACAATTACTTGGACAATATCGGGGTTGTGCATGATTTAAATTAGTTGTTGGTATATGATTTTGTAGTGATAACTTTCTTTGGCCTTGTTATTTTGAAAGTTCATGATTACTTTGCTAGTTTGCTTGAAGTATTATTGTTTTCATGTCAATAGCAAACTATTGTTTTCAATCTTACGGATCTGAACATTCATGTCACATGAAAGAAGTTACAAAGGACGACTATGCTAGGTAGCATTCCACATCAAAAATTTAGTCTTTATCACTTCCCTACACGAGGACGAGCAGGAGTTAAGCTTGGGGATGCTTGATATGTCTCCAATGTATCTATAATTTTTGATGGTTCCATGCTATTATCTTGTCAAATTTTGGATGTTTTGTATGCCTTTTATATTTTTTTGGGACTAACTTATTAACTCAGTGCCAAGTGCCAGTTCCTGTTTTTTCCGTGTTTTTGACCCTTTCCAGAGGAGGATTTTAAACGGAGTCCAAATAGAACGAAACTTCCAAAAAGATTTTTTTTGAAACAGAAGAAGATCGGGGAACTTGAGAACCAAGGCACGGGGTCACCAGGGACCCCACAAGCCCCCTAGCCGCGGCCAGGGGGGCCCGCGCCTCCCAGGCTTGTGGGCTCCCTGGGCCACCTCTGCCCTAGGTCTTTCGCCTAGATATTCCCAAAAATTACAGAAAAAATCAGGAGATCATCAAAAGTACTTCTCCGCCGCTGCAAGCTTGTGTCTCCGCAAGATCCCATCGGGGGCACGTTCTGGTGCCCTACCGGAGGGTGGATTCGGATACGGAGGGCTTCTTCATCAACACCATGACCTCTCCAATGATGCGTGAGTAGTTCACCATAGACCTACGGGTTCATATCTAGTAGCTAGATGGATTCTTCTCTCTCTTGGATCTTCAATACAAAGTTCTCCATGATCTTCATGAAGATCTATCCGATGTAATCTTCTTTTGCGGTGTGTTTGTCGAGATCCGATAAATTGTGGATTTATGATCAGATTATCTATGAATCTTATTTGAGTTTCTTCCGATCTCCTATATGCATGATTTCATATCCTTGTAATTCTCTTCGAGTTGTGGGTTTTTTTGGCCAACTTGATATATGATTCTTGCACTGGGAGAAGTTCTTGGTTTTGGGTTCATACCGTGTGGTGACCTCACCTAGTGACAGAAGGGGTAGCGAGGCACGCATCATGTTGTTGCCATCAAGGGTAAAAAGATGGGGATTTCATCAATTGTTTGAGATTATCCCTCTACATCATGTCATCTTGCTTAAGGCGTTAATCTGTTTGTCATGAAGTCAATACACTAGATGCATGCTGGATAGCGGTCGATGTGTGGAGTAATAGTAATAGATGCAGAAAGTATCGGTCTACTTGTCTCGGACGTGATGCCTATATGTATGATCATTGCCTTAGATATCATCATGACTTTGTGCGGTTCTATCAATTGCTTGACAGTAATTTGTTCACCCACCGTAATATTTGCTATTTTGAGAGAAGCCTCTAGTGAACACTATGGCCCCCGGGTCTACTCCACACCATATTTTCAGCCTTACACTTTTACTTCGTTGCACTTTCTGCCTTCAGATCTCACTTTACAATCAATCTTGAAGGGATTGACAACCCCTTCATAGCGTTGGGTGCAAGCTCTTTGTGTTTGTGCAGGTACTCTGGACTTGAAAAGATTCTTCTACTGGATTGATACCTTGGTTCTCAAACTGAGGGAAATACTTACTGCTCTTGTGCTGCATCACCGTTTCCTCTTCAAGGGAAAAACCAATGCAAGCTCAAGAGACGACAAAAGGATTTCTAGCACCATTGCCGGGGAAGGATTCCTGTTGCCGTAGCAGCGACAAATAGCAGCTTCATAGTAGCTTGACTTGTCATCGTTGGAGCACAAGAGAAATAATAGACAGTTTGGCAGGGCAAGAGATGTAAATCTATAGTGTGAGTTGCTAGTTGAGAGTTTCTGTTTTATGCAAGACCAATTTATAAGCCCCTGCTTTCCCAGGGATAAAAAGCACGTGACTTGAAGAAAAAAGCAAAAACAACTCTTCTAGAATAGCAAAGGAAATGAAGATATGAGTTGGTCACAAGAGAGATTACTGAAACAATGTTGTGGCACTGAATGTTGAAACCTGTGATGGGCTTTAGACCCATAAGAGAATTTCAGAAATCTCCAAGGGCCCATGAAGGTGGTGGCATGACAAGGTGATGGTGTAAATTTTAGCCCCACCCCGCTAGTGGAGAAGAAGTTGGATCCCTTTATAAGGGTCACTCTTCTACATGTTATTGGAGAGTGAGAAGAGTAGACACCCTCGTGCACTCCTCCTCCGTCACCCGCCTCGCCACGCCACGCCTCGGCATAACGCGCCGCCTCGCCATGTCTTCACCAAGCGAAGCTGACCGTATCGTCGGCATGAAGGCCGAAGTCGAGAAGAAGGCGGCTGCTCTCGTTTATCCTACTCAACAATCCAAAAACCTAATGTGTGTAGGAATTTTTCGAGTAATGGTTTTGCTGCTGCACTGAAACCGGATAAGTTTACTGGTACTTATTTCAAGCATTGGCAAACGAGAACCACCTTATGGCTCACGGCTATGAACGTGTTCTGGGTAGCCGGTGTCACTCCTGTGGGAACGATCACTCCTAAATAGGAGAAGATGTTCGTGGAGGCCACCGTCCTATTCCCTGGAGCAGTTATAAGCGTGATCGGAGATAAGCTAGTTGATGCATATTTACATATGCATGTTGCCAAAGAGTTGTGGGAGGCGCTCAAATCTAAATTCTGGGTCACTGATGCTGGGAGTGAGATGTATGTTATGGAGCAGTTCCATGATTACAAAATGGTTGAGAACTGTTCTGTACTAGAACAAGCTCATGAGATAATATGCATTGCTAAAGAACTTGAGGTTCTGAAGTGCAATTTACCGGGCAAATTTGTCGCAGGGTGTATAATTGCTAAGCTCCCTAATTCCTTGAGGAACTTTCCTACTACTCTGAAACATCAGAGGCGTGAATTCTCAATAGAGGATATCATCGGCCATCTGAGTGTTGAGCATAACTCGGGAGCAAAGGACTCGCACGGGAAAACGGTCGAAGGTCCTTCTGCTGCCAACATGGTACATCAGAGGAACTTCAGTTTCCACAAGACCAAGGGGAAGAACTCTGTCCAACAGAATACCGACTTTAAAAAGAAGGGTAAGAAGACCTTCAAGAAGAACAAGAAGGGATATGGATGCTTCAATTGTGGTTCTGAGGAACATTGGGCCAGTAAGTGCCCAAACAAGTACAAGAAGCCAGGGCATGACTCCAAGTCTTCCAATATGATTGTGAGAAACAATGAAAGTGGTGCATCTGGGCACGGTAATTTGTTTACTGTATTTTCGGTTTGTCAACCTACCGATTGGTGGGTAGACACAGGTGCAAATATTCATGTGTGTGCTTACATATCATTGTTCTCTTCTTACCAGGTCACAGGTTGAGGGTCCGTATTGATGGGGAATGGCGTGAGTGCTTCTGTTCTTGGTGTTGGCACGATCGATCTGAAGTTTACTTCGGGAAGGATCGTGCGGCTGAAGAACATGCAGCATGTCCCCGTCATCAAGAAGAATCTCGTTAGTGGCTCCCTTCTGTGTAGAGAATGGTTTAAGTTGGTCTTCGACTCTAATAAAGTAGTTATTACAAAATATAGAATTTTTGTTGGAAAAGGTTATGAACGCGGAGGTCTGTTCCGCCTTCCCCGTGCAGATTTTTGTAATAAAGTCGTGAACAATATTCATTCAAGTGTTAATGAATCTGAAGTTTGGCATTCACGTCTTTATCACATAAGTTTCGGTGTTATGTTGCGGCTAGAAAAACTAAATTTAATCCCGAGTTTCACTTTAGCCAAAGGTTCTAAGTGTCATTCGTGTGTGCAAGCAAAGCATCCTCGCAAGCCTCAGAAGGCTGCAGAGGAGAGACACTTGGCGCCATTAGAACTCATATGTTCTGATCTTTGTGAGATGAATGGTGTGTTGACTAAAGGTGGAAAGTAATATTTCATGACATTGATAGATGATTCCACTAGATATTGCTATGTGTATCTGTTAAATACTAAAGATGAGGATCTACACTACTTTACAATCTATAAGGCAGAAGTTGAGAATCAACTTGAAAAGAAAATTAAACGAGTTCGGTCTGATCATCGTGGAGATTACTTCTCAAACAAATTTGATTCTTTTTGTGCGGAACACAACATTATTCATGAGAGGACGCCTCCCTATTCACCCCAGTCAAATTTGATTCTTTTTGTGCGGAACACAACATGAATAAGGTTCCTACAAAAGATAATGAAGTCACTCCCTATGAGGAGTGGTCAAAGAGAAGGACGACGCTCTCGTACTTACGTACTCGGGGCTGCTTGGCGAGTCAATGTGCCGATTCCCAAAAAGCGTAAGCTTGGACCAAAGACCGTGGACTGCGTTAATTTGGGTTACGCTAAGAATAGCGTTGGCTATAGATTTCTAGTAGTGAAATCTGAGGTACCTGACGTGAAGGTCAGTACAATTATGGAGTCGAGGGATGCTACAGTCTGAGGATATTTTTCCCATGAGAGATATGCAAAGCACTTCTAGACAGGAATATGAGGAAACTCCTGAGCCTGCCATTCTTATGGAATATTATGAACAAACACATGATGAAAATCCTAAGAAGGATGACGAGGAAACCCTTGGTAGGGGCAAGAGAAAAAGGACTGCAAAGACCTTTGGTGATGATTTCTTCGTATACCTCGTGGATGATAATCCCACTTCTATTTCAGAAGTGTATGCGTCTCTAGATGCCGATTACTGGAAAGCTGTGGTCCGTAGCGAGATGGAATTCATCATGGCTAATGGGACATGGGAAATTACTGATCGTCCCTATGGTTGCAAACCATTGGGATGCACGTGGGTGTTTAAAAGGAAGCTTAGGCCTGATGGTTCGATTGAAAAGTACAAGGCTAGGCTTGTGGCCGAGGGCTATGCCCAGAAAGAAGAAGAAGATTTCTTTGATACTTATTCACGTGTGGCTAGACTGACCACTCATACGTCTCCAACGTATCTATAATTTTTGATGGTTTCATGCTATTATCTTGTCAAACTTTGGATATTTTGTATGCCTTTTATATCTTTTTTGGGACTAACTTATTAACTTAGTGCCAAGTGTCAGTACCTGTTTTTTCCGTGTTTTTGACCCTTCTCGGAGGAGGATTTTAAACGGTGTCCAAACGGAACGAAACTTCCAACAAGATTTTTTTCGAAATAGAAAAAGATCGGGGAACCTGAGAACCAGGGCAGGGGGCCACCAGGGACCCCACAAGCCCCCTAGCTGCGGCCAGGGGGCCCGCGCCTCCCAGGCTTGTGGGCTCCCTGGGCCACCTCTGCCCTAGGTCTTTCGACTATATATTCCCAAAAATTCCAAAAAAAATCAAGAGATCATCAAAAGTACTTTTCCGCCGCCGCAAGCTTCTATCTCCGCAAGATCCCATCTAGGGCACGTTCTGGTGCCCTGCCGGAGGGGGGATTCGGACACGGAGGGCTTCTTCATCAACACCATGACCTCTCCGATGATACGTGAGTAGTTCACCATAGACCTACGGGTCCATAGCTAGTAGCTAGATGGCTTCTTCTCTCTCTTGGATCTTCAACACAAAGTTCTCCATGATCTCCATGGAGATCTATCCGATGTAATCTTCTTTTGCGGTGTGTTTGTCGAGATCCGATCAATTGTGGATTTATGATGAGATTATCTATGAATCTTATTTGAGTTTCTTCTGATCTCTGTTATGCATGATTTCATATCCTTGTAATTCTCTTCGAGTTGTGGGTTTTGTTTGGCCAGCTCGATCTATGATTCTTGCAATGGGAGAAGTGCTTGGTTTTGGGTTCATACCGTGCGGTGACCTCACCCAGTGACAGAAGGGGTAGCGAGGCACGCATCGTGTTGTTGCCGTCAAGGGTAAAAAATGGGGTTTTCATCATTGGTTTGAGATTATCCTTCTACATCATGTCATCTTGCTTAAGGCGTTACTCTGTTCGTCATGAACTCAATACACTAGATGCATGCTGGATAGCGGTCGATGTGTGGAGTAATAGTAGTAGATGCAGAAAGTATCGATCTACTTCTCTCGGACGTGATGCCTATATGTATGATCATTGCCTTAGGTATCGTTATGACTTTGCGCGGTTCTATCAATTGCTCGACAGTAATTTCTTCACCCACCGTAATATTTGCTATTTTGAGAGAAGCCTCTAGTGAACACTATGGCCCCTGGGTCTACTCCACATACTTCGTTGCACTTTCCGCCTTCAGATCTCACTTTGCAATCAATCTTAAAGGGATTGACAACCCCTTTATAGTGTTGGGTGCAAGCTCTTTGTGTTTGTGCAGGTACTCTGGACTTGAAAAGATTCTTCTACTGGATTGATACCTTGGTTCTCAAACTGAGGGAAATACTTATTGCTCCTATGCTGCATCACCCTTTCCTATTCAAGGGAAAAACCAACGCAAGCAAGTCTCCATCAACGTGTCAATTTCTGGCGCTGTTGTTTGAGATGTAGCAACCACCATTTGAGTACTACTCTCATTGGTGGACTCGCATAGTCTTCTCGTTCATCAAATGGACGTTAAGAAGGCTTTCCTGAACGGAGAGCTAAACGAGGAAATCTATATGCAACAGCCAGATGGCTTTGTGATAGAAGGTCAGGAAGGAAAGGTGTGTACGTTGCTGAAATCTTTATATGGTCTGAGACAAGCACCCATGCAATGGCATGAGAATTTCAATACAGCTCCGATATCTGTTGGCTTCGTTGTTAATGAAGCTGGCAAATGTGTATACTATCGCCATGGTGGGGGCGAAGGAGTTATATTGTGCTTGTATGTTCATGTGACATACTGATATTTGGAACCAATCTCAAAGTGATTGAGGAGGTTAAGTCTTTTCTGTCTCAAAACTTTGAGATGAAGGACCTCGGGTGGCTGATGTTATCTTGAACATCAAGCTTTTGAGAGATGCTGAGGGTGGAATTACACTTCTGCAATCCCATTATGTTGAGAATATTTTGAGTCGCTTTGGATATTCAGACTGCAAAATTTCTCAAACACCATATGATCCTAGTGTGCTGATTCGAAAGTTCAAAGGCACATCTATAGATCAATTGAGATTGTCTCAAATTATTGGTTCGCTTATGTATCTAGCTAGCGCAACGAGGCCTGACATCGTGTTTGTTGTGAGAAAACTTAGCCGTTTTGTTGCCAATCCGGGCGATGTTCATTGGCGTGTTTTTGAAACAATCATGCGCTACCTGAAAGGTACCGTCAATCATGGTCTTCACTATATGGGATACCCATCGGTACTTGAAGGGTATAGTGATGCGAATTGGACCTCTGATGCTGATGAGATGAAGGCCACTACTGGGTATATATTTACTCTTGGAGGTGGTGTTGTTTCCTAGAAGTCTTGCAAGCAAACGATCTTAACGAGATCGACAATGGAAGCAGAATTAACAGCATTAGACACATCTGGAGTCGAAGCAGAGTTTCTTCAAGATCTTTTGATGGACTTACCTGTGGTTGAGAAGTAGAGTTTCTTCAAGATCCTTATGAACTGCGATAATCAGACAGTTATTGTCAAAGTGAAGAGTTCAAAGGATAATATGAAGTCCAACTAACATATAAGAATGAGATTGAACTCTGTGAGACGTTTGAGAAACTCCGGAGTGATAGCGTTGGATTACATCCAAACGGCTAAGAATCTGGCAGATCCCTTTACGAAAGGGCTATCACGTGTTGTGATAGATAGTGCATCGAGGGAGATGGGTATGAGACCCACATGAGTTGCCATGGCATTAACCCAACCTATATGATCGGAGATCCCATGAAGTAGGACCTGGGAAAACAAGCCAATGGTGAACTGAGGAGAGTAACTTTACTAACCCACTTCGTTGGAGATGCAATGCTCCCGGATACTGTATGGTAGGATGACTATTGTCTTAATGTGTTCTAAAGCTTATGTGTAAGAAAGATGTTGTCCTACAGAGCGATCTTTGGAGGAACACACCTATATGAGCCCGACTACTAGTCACAGTCTATGAGATTGGGGTGATCTCTAGTAAACTCATGAATAGGCCAGGTGTGTGACTAATATGCTCCACCCAAGGGGTCAGCCTTCGGTAGCCTAGTACTAGTAAGACTTTTGGTGAAGTTTCTTTACGCCAAACTGACAATTCAAGGCATAGTCCATTGTCCAGTTGTAAAGGGATGTAGCTGCTTGTTCTAGGTGAAGCTCAACCTTAATAGGTCTTCACTGAAATGCTGGTATGTTGAACTCATGCTTTTATATACTTTTATCATGCCACCTCTTAACCTTTTCTTTGAACAACTTGGCATTCTCATATGCCTGAGTTCTCCATTCATCAAGTGAGCTAATATCAAATAACCTCTTCTCACCAGCAAGTTTGAAATCAAAGTTGAGCTCTTTAATTGCCCAATAAGCCTTACGCTCTAGCTCAAGAGGTAAATGACATGCTTTGCCGTAAACCATTTTGTACGGAGACATGCCCATGGGATTCTTATAGGCAGTTCTATAAGCCCACAGTGCATCATCGAGCTTCTTAGACCAATTCTTTCTAGACCTATTGACAGTCTTTTGTAGAATTAGTTTAATCTCTCTATTGCTTAGCTCTGCTTGACCACTGGACTGAGGGTGATAGGGAGATGCAATTCTATGATTGACATCGTACTTAGCAAGCGTTTTACAGAAAGCACCATGAATGAAATGTGAACCACCGTCAGTCATTAGATATCTAGGGACTCCAAATCTAGGGAAAATAACTTCTTTAAGCATCCTGATAGAGGTGTTGTGATCATCACTACTAGTTGGGATAGCTTCTACCCACTTAGTAACGTAATCAACAACAACTAGGATATGAGTATAGCCGTTGGATTTTGGAAAAGGTCCCATATAATCAAAGCCCCAAACATCAAATGGTTCAATGACAAGTGAATAATTCATAGGCATTTCCTAACGTTTACCGATATTACCTATTCTTTGCCATTCGTCACAAGACAAGACAAACTTACGGGCATCCTTGAAGAGAGTGGGCCAATGGAAACTTGATTGCAATACCTTGTGTGCAGTTCTATCTCCCGCATGGTGTCCTCCGTAAGCCTCGGAGTGACATGTGATAGCCTGGCTTATTAGGGATGATAGACTACTCATATCAATAAGGAATTCCTTCTTTTCCGGGAGCCCATTCGAACAGAACTCCCATGTTAAGCGTGCTCAGCTTGGAGTAGTTCTAGGATGAGTGACCGACCGGGAAGTTGATCCCGGGTGCGCATGAGTGAGGACAAAGTGCGCAGAAAAGACTAGTATTGATATGTGGGGCCAGTCTAGATCCCGCCGGGAGTAACAACCGTCGGCGGGTGTGTCCGGGGCGTTACAAGTTTGGTATCAAAGCCGACCCTCGCGGTTACACGGATGTTTGCGGATATGTGTGCGGTCATGTTGTTCACGACGTTTGTGACCCGTCGTGGCACAGGGCATGGTACATGTACTGGACTGGATGCACAGACGTTTGTACCAAGAGGGAACGCTCCTGTGGCCCGACGAGGACGTCGGTTCCTCTGAGTGGTGGTGTATGTGATAGCCTGGCTTATTAGGGATGATAGACTACTCATATCAATAAGGAATTCCTTCTTTTCTGGGATCCCATTCGAACAGAACTCCCAGGTTAAGCGTGCTCAGCTTGGAGTAGTTCTAGGATGGGTGACTAAGATGCGGTCCTTTCCGATCTGGGGATCGAGGCCCCGAATTGGAAAGGAGCGCATCTTAGCGTTTCGCAAACATGGTAACATAGAACATACATAATATCAACAGAATGACAATAAGGGATTCAATTGCCATCTCATAAATATATCAGAGTACATCACGCATACAATCAAGTTAGTTCCGCTATGGACTACAAAACATGGGAAATGACTATGCTACCTTGCCTGCTGGCCCACGATCACGACCACGCCTCAATCTTCTGGATAGTTCACGTACAGGCGGTCATTCTCCTCATCGTACTGCCACGCCAGCTGCGTACCGTCGGGATCACCTGTCTCGGGGGTACTTGAACCTGTTGGTGTTGTGAAGGAATCTGTGAGCCACGGGGGCTCAGCAATCTACGACCTCGGTGCCAGAACTAGTCAATTTATTAGGTTGGATAGGTGGAGTATTTAGGTTGCAACATCCTAAGCTTGATATGGTGGCTAACTTACGTAGAACATATATGAAGGTGGTCTATTCTGGCTGTCGATGATAGATGATCACAAAGTGATCCTGAACACCTACCTATGTCAATCATAACCGCACCATGTTCCCCATCATAGAGAGATCTTCGAAGGGGACAGTCACGATTACGCACATAGTTGGTAATTTTATTAGCTTATGTTTAAGTTATCTATTACCGGATGTTAACAAAATATTCCAAGTTGCCACATAACCGCGGGCACGACTTTCCAAAAGATTAAACCCTGCAGGGGTGCTCCAACTAGTCCATCACAAACGTACACGGGCCGCAAGGTAATCCTCTATCACTAATCTCGTGATCTCGTCGGATTCCTTAGAGGAAAACCTCAACTCTGGGGAGAACCAAAGCTTCATCGGGATTCCTATACGCAAAATATATCGCTAAGGTAAAACAAGACTAGCAGGACCTCCCGTCGTGTCGACGACCCTGATAAGAGACGTGTATCTCAGTCTCAGGACACGACGGATGAGCTACGCGCACAATGGCCTGATAGAAATCACTCAAGTTGCCCTGAGTTGGCCACGAGCAGTGCCCAGTTTGGACCAACACTCATGAGGAGCACTGGCCCGGGTTGTTGATTAAATTCCTCGGGGTAGCTATTCCCTATGCAGATTATTATTAAGTGATTAGCAAATTAACACCAATGTTAGGTCCTGCCGGACAAGTCTTAACACTACGCGATTTATCGAGGGGGTCCCCATAACAGCCCCGAACGTGTTAGGAGCGATCAATATGGAATCAAACACCGGTAGCCGGTAACTATGGCGGCAATAACGGAACAAAACACCCGGCAAAAGGCTAGGCCTTCCGTTATTTACGAAGTATATAGGTGCATTAATTAAATAACAGAATTAAGATAATGATATCAAGCTCATGTTATCACATGATACAAAACACCTGCATCTAGCAACACTAACATTAGTAGCTGAGAAAAGCCTACTTAGCCATTCAAGATTTGCTAGGAAGGGGTAAGTGTTTGGTTTCATGGCATATCAGGAGGCAATTATTTCAGTGGTAGGCAGCGAGCATATGATGGAATAAACGTAATCTAGCATAACAAGTCTAGAGATGGAATCAAGGTCATATCATCTTGCCTGTGATATCCTCAGCTTGGAATGGTTCTTGATCGTCCTGCACGTACTCTCCCGAATCCACGTACTCGTTCTCCGATCCCGGTGCTACCCAACACAAGAATAACATCCAATGAACAACAGCACATCAAGATGCAACAAGCACATGATGCATGAGATGAATATGAGCATGCATCACTATTTCTATCACTAGCACAAGCATGAGGAGTAAATACATGTTCCTGGACAGAACTGCATCCTAAGATATCTTGAAATGCATGAGAATGACATGATCAGATGCACCACGTGAAAACGATGCAAAAGCATATAAAGAACATTACAAACGGAGCTACAGATCAACGGGAAACAATGAAACAAGATAAGCAGAGCTACGTGTCAAATTCATCACAACACACTCCAAAGGCATATCTCTGGTATTTCCAGGTTGCCAAGACATAAAACAAGCCAACATGAATGGGGTGGAGGAAATAAGAACACCACATCATCAACTAAGCACTCACAAACATCAAAATGACAAAACTACACAATCTGCCATAAACTGCATCATAGCACTTTGTGAGCTACATGCAAAGCACCTACAGCCGCCTAAACATGCCAAATAAGATATGTGGTTGTAGCTATCCAAGATTATTACAAGAAAAAGAAAAATTATCACTCAAAGGAGTTAAACACAGAAAGTTACACAACTGCAAACTTGCCCAAAAATATCAGATTTCAGGGACTTGGTGAAAATTCCAGATTCTCACTATCTGTTTATGCTCTGAAGCATTTTGACAGCAGCCAAAACAATATCTACAGGACTCCAAATGGAATGAAATTTTACAGGGAGCTAGACAAACATATCAGATTCAACTTTCCAGTTGAAAGCTAAGGCTAGATCACAACACATTGACCTGCCCAAGCTCATCTACATGAGAAGAAAATATAAACAGATTCTCAGACTTAGTGAAAATCTTAATCTGGAATTTCAGCCACATGCCTAGTTTGATTGGGCACAACTTGCACATATGGATTACTAAACATGAAATGAAACCAACATGTGGTAGAGGGGATCACCCTTTACTACCACAACCAAGAAACAAACCCTTGGGCTCACCACATCACATGGAACCAAGCTCTAAACATGGAACAAATCTGAAATAAGTCATCTCCAGAAAATGTTCCAATGGAAAAATTATTTCACCAATGGAATCCTGGGATGATTCTACCCCAAAAACATATATAAAACATATGCACTTGCTTGGAACAAGTGAGCACAAACTAGGAAGGAAAAACTACATAGAATCCTACATAGTGAATAGTGCTACATCACATGTGCAAAATCACTAGAGCAAACCTACACAAACTCTTGCACATGACCACAACATCAAGGGGGGTACATGAGGGGTAGAACTCATGCCTATGTGCCTTGGCACATATCCACTCCATCACAAGCAACAAGCACATCATAAAGGAAACATCTACACATGATATAGAGGTCACACACACTATCTACACTCACATAAGCATCTCTTCACCTACACATGCTAACTTGCAAACCTGTGCTCACCAAGGTACCTCATGCCTTGTGCATGTGTGTGAGTCACACCACATGCACACACACACATACAAACACTTAGAGCACACCACATGCACACACTACTTGCACTACATACACACGCATATGTGTCAACACACACACTACAGCACAGTGCACACACTTGCATCACAAGTAGATGGTGGAACACCCACACACACACTCACATGACTAGGCTAGTGCACTCCACAACACCACATCTCATTACACATGTCTACACAAACTACACATGCAACTACAACTACTAGCACAAGACACCCAACATATATATAATCACCATCTAGCATATACACCAAGTATCACTTGCTGATAAGTAGGAAGAAAAAATATTTATCCATGGTGCAAGTACACCACAACAATATGTACACAAGACAAAAGTGATCAGCACAAGGAAAAACAAAAGCTTAGCAAAAAAATAAGAAGGTGGGGAAGGAGGGATCGAACCCTGTACCCCTCTGGTATACCAGAGGCGCTCTACCACTCTGCTAGGAACCACGCACTCGACAGAACAAGCTAACACAGCAAGGTGAGCTTCCCTACTGCGGCAAACTACTGCTACCCGGAAATATAATGCAAAAAGGGGGGAGAGATCCCGTGGGACTCGAACCCACAACCTCTCGAGAACAAACACTTTCTATTACCGCTGTGCTGCGAACCGGTGTCTCACATAGAAGAGGAGGTAACCCTCTTGGGGTAACCCCCCTCTGTTCCTGCACCAGATCGGCGGCGGCCGGAACAGGGAACGGCGATTGAAGGTGCTGCGCGCCAAATCAAGCTACGGTTGCTCGCGGGGAGGAAGAGGAGACCACCAGGGTCTCATTCCCGTGGCTTCCCATGCTCCTAGCGCCGCCGTGGGTGTGTCCGGTGTTGGAATTATGCCCTAGAGGCAATAATAAATATAGTTATTATTATAATTCCTGAATCAAGATAATCGTTTATTATCCATGCTATAATTGTATTGAATAAAGACTTATATACATGTGTGGATACATAGACAAAACACTGTCCCTAGCAAGCCTCTAGTTGGCTAGCCAATTGATCAAAGATAGTCAGTGTCTTCTGATTATGAACAAGGTGTTGTTGCTTGATAACTGGATCACGTCATTAGGAGAATCACGTGATGGACTAGACCCAAACTAATAGACGTAGCATGTTGATCGTGTCATTTTATTGCTACTGTTTTCTACGTGTCAAGTATTTGTTCCTATGACCATGAGATCATATAACTCACTAACACCGGAGGAATACTTTGTGTGTATCAAACGTCGCAACGTAACTGGGTGACTATAAAGATGCTCTACAGGTATCTCCAAAGGTGTTCGTTGAGTTAGTATGGATCGAGACTGGGATTTGTCACTACGTGTGACGGAGAGGTATCTCGGGGCCCACTCGGTAATACAACATCACACACAAGCCTTGCAAGCAATGTGACTTAGTGTAAGTTGCGGGATCTTGTATTAGGGAACGAGTAAAGAGACTTGCCGGTAAACGAGATTGAAATAGGTATACGGATACTGACGATCGAATCTCGGGCGAGTAACATACCGAAGGACAAAGGGAATGACATACGGGATTATATGAATCCTTGGCACTGAGGTTCAAACGATAAGATCTTCGTAGAATATGTAGGATCCAATATGGGCATCCAGGTCCCGCTATTGGATATTGACCGAGGAGTCTCTCGGGTCATGTCTACATAGTTCTCGAACCCGCATGGTCTGCACACTTAAGGTTCGACGTTGTTTTATGCGTATTTGAGTTATATGGTTGGTTACCGAATGTTGTTCGGAGTCCCGGATGAGATCACAGACGTCATGAGGGTTTCCGGAATGGTCCGGAAACGAAGATTGATATATAGGATGACCTCATTTGATTACCGGAAGGTTTCGGAGTTACCGGGAATGTACCGGGAATGACGAATGGGTTCCGGGAGTTCACTGGGGGGGGCAACCCACCCCGGGGAAGCCCATAGGCATTGAGGGTGGCGCACCAGCCCTTAGTGGGCTGGTGGGACAGCCCAAAAGAGCCCTATGTGCATTGGAAGAAAAATCAAAGAGAAAAGAAAAAAAAGAGAGGAGGTGGGAAAAGGGGGAAGGACTCCTTCCAAACCTAGTTGGACTCGGTTTGGAAGGGGAGATCTCCCCCCCTTGGCTCGGCAGAAGCCCTTAGGGGTCCTTGGACCCCAAGGCAAGGATCCCCCTCTTCCCCCCTATATATACGGAGGTTTTAGGGCTGGTTTGACACAACTTTGCCACGGCAGCCCGACCACATATCTCCACGGTTTTACCTCTAGATCGTGTTTCTGCGGAGCTCGTGCGGAGCCCTGCTGAGACAAGATCATCACCAACCTCCGGAGCGCCGTCACGCTTCCGGAGAACTCTTCTACCTCTCCGTCTCTCTTGCTGGATCAAGAAGGCCGAGATCATCGTCGAGCTGTACGTGTGCTGAACGCGGAGGTGCCGTCCGTTCGGCACTAGATCGTGGGACTGATCGCGGGATAGTTCGCGGGGCGGATCGAGGGACGTGAGGACGTTCCACTACATCAACCGCGTTCACTAACGCTTCTGCTGTACGGTCTACAAGGGTACGTAGATCACACATCCCCTCTCGTAGATGGACATCACCATAATAGGTCTTCGTGCGCGTAGGAGATTTTTTGTTTCCCATGCGACGTTCCCCAACAGTGGCATCATGAGCTAGGTTCATGCGTAGATGTCTTCTCGAGTAGAACACAAACGTTTTTGTGGGCGGTGATGTGCGTTTTGCTGCCCTCCTTAGTCTTTTCTTGATTCCGCGGTATTGTTGGATCGAAGCGGCTCGGACCGACATTACTCGTACGCTTACGAGAGGCTGGTTTCATCGCTACGAGTAACTCCGTTGCTCAAAGATGACTGGCGGGTGTCAGTTTCTACAACTTTAGTTGAATCGGATTTGACCGAGGAGGTCCTTGGATGAGGTTAAATAGCAACTCAAATATCTCCGTTGTGGTGTTAGCGTAAGTAAGATGCGATTCTACTAGATACCCATGGTCACCACGTAAAACATGCAACAACAAAATTAGAGGACGTCTAACTTGTTTTTGCAGGGTATGCTTGTGATATGATATGGCCAACGATGTGATGTGATATATTGGATGTATGAGATGATCATGTTGTAATAGATAATATCGACTTGCACGTCGATGGTACGGCAACCGGCAGGAGCCATAGGGTTGTCTTTATAACTAACGTTTGTGCTTGCAGATGCGTTTACTATTTTGCTAGGAAGTAGCTTTAGTAGTAATAGCATGAGTAGCACGAAAACCCCGATGGCGACACGTTGATGGAGATCATGGTGTGGCGCCGGTGACAAGAAGATCGTGCCGGTGCTTTGGTGATGGAGATCAAGGAGCACGTGATGATGGCCATATCATGTCACTTATGAATTGCATGTGATGTTAATCCTTTTATGCACCTTTTTTTGCTTAGATTTATGAGGTGATCTCTCACTAAAATTTCAAGACGAAATTGTGTTCTCCCCAACTGTGCACCGTTGCTACAGTTCGTCGTTTCGAGACACCACGTGATGATCGGGTGTGATAGACTCAACGTTCACATACAACGGGTGCAAAACAGTTGCGCACGTGGAACACTCAGGTTAAGCTTGACGAGCCTAGAATGTGCACACATGGCCTCGGAACACATGAGACCGAAAGGTCGATCATGAATCATATAGATGATATGATTAGCATGGGGATGCTTACCACTGAAACTATGCTCGACTCACGTGATGATCGGACTTGAGCTAGTGTAAGTGGATCATGAACCACTCAAATGACTAGAGAGATGTACTTTTTGAGTGGGAGTTTAGCGAGTAATTTGATTAAGTTAAACTCTAATTATCTTGAACATAGTCTAAGTCCACTTTGAATATATTTGTGTTGTAGATCATGGCTCACGCGACAGTCACCCTGAATTTTAATACGTTCCTAGAGAAAGCTAAGTTGAAAGATGATGGAAGCAACTTTGTAGACTGGGCTCGTAATATTAAGCTAATCTTACAAGCTGGGAAGAAGGATTATGTCCTTAATGCTGCGCTAGGAGATGAACCACCCGCTACGGCTGATCAGGATGTTAAGAACGCTTGGTTAGTACGTAAGGAGGACTACTCAGTAGTTCAATGTGCAGTCTTGTATGGCTTAGAACCGGGACTTCAACGTTGCTTTGAGCGTCATGGAGCATTTGAGATGTTCCAGGAGTTGAAGTTTATCTTTCAGAAGAACACCCGGGTCGAGAGGTATGAGACCTCCGATAAATTCTATGCTTGCAAGATGGAGGAGAACTCGTCTGTCAGTGAACATGTGCTCAAAATGTCTGGGGTACTCAAACCGTCTAGCTGAGCTGGGGATTGAACTCCCGCAAGAAGCTATCACTGACATAATCCTTCAATCACTGCCGCCAAGCTCTAAAGGCTTTGTGTTGAACTACAACATGCAAGGGATGAACAAGTCTCCTGGCGAGTTGTTTGCGATGCTGAAAGTCGCAGAGTCTGAACTCCGTAAAGAGCATCAAGTGTTGATGGTGAATAATACCACTAGTTTCAAGAGAAACGGCAAAGGCAAGAAGGGTAATTCAAAGAAGAGCGGCAAGCCTGTTGCCAATCCGACGAAGAAACCCAAAGCTTGACCTAAGCCTGAAACAGAGTGTTACTATTGCAAGGGTATGGGTCACTAGAAGCGTAATTGCCCCAAGTATCTGGCTGATAAGAAGGCGGCCAAAGGAAAATCAGGTATATTTGATATACATGTTATTGATGTGTACTTAACCGGCTCTCGTAGTAGTGCCTGGGTATTCGATACCGGTTCTGCTTCTCATATTTGCAACTCGAAACGGGAACTGCGGAATAGACGAAGGCTGGCGAAAGATGAAGTGATGATGCGCGTAGGAAATGGTTCCAAGGTTGATGCAATCGCCGTCGGCACAGTTTCACTTCAGTTACCATCAGGATTAGTTATGAACTTAAATCATTGTTATTTAGTGCCTACGTTGAGCATGAACATTATATCCGGATCTTGTTTATTGCGAGACGGTTACTCTTATAAGTCAGAGAATAATGGTTGTTCTATTTCTATGAGTAACATCTTTTATGGTCATGCACCCAATGTGAGAGGATTGTTCATATTGAATCTTGATAGTGATACACACATACATAACATTGAGACCAAAAGAGTTAGAGTGAACAATGATAGCGCCATATTTTTGTGGCACTGCCGCTTAGGTCATATTGGTGTAAAGCGCATGAAGAAACTCCATGCCGATGGACTTTTGGAGTCACTTGACTTTGATTCACTTGACACATGCGAACCATGCCTCATGGGCAAGATGAGTAAAACTCCGTTCTCCGGAACAATGGAGCGTGCAAGTGACTTGTTGGAAATCATTCATACCGATGTATGTGGTTGAATGAGCGTAGAGGCACGCGGCGGATATCGTTATTTTCTCACCTTCACTGACGATTTGAGTAGATATGGTTATGTCTACTTAAAGAAGCACAAGTCTGAAACATTTGAAAAGTTCAAGCAATTTCAGAGTGAAGTTGAAAATCATCGTAACAAGAAGATCAAGTTCCTACGGTCTGATCGTGGGGGTGAATATCTGAGTTTCGAGTTTGGTGCTCACTTAAGACAATGTAGAATTGTTTCACAGTTGACACCGCCTGGAACACCACAGCGTAATGGTGTGTCTGAACGTCGTAATCGAACTTTATTAGAGATGGTGCGATCTATGATGTCTCTTACCGATTTGCCATTATCATTTTGGGGTTATGCATTAGAAACAGCTGCATTCACTTTAAATAGGGCACCATCAAAATCCGTTGAGACGACACCATACGAACTGTGGTATGGCAAAAGGCCAAAGTTGTCGTTTCTTAAAGTTTGGGGATGTGATGCTTATGTCAAAAAGCTTCAGCCTGAAAAGCTGGAACCCAAAGCGGAAAAGTGCATCTTCATAGGTTACCCAAAAGAGACAGTTGGGTACACCTTCTATCTCAAATCCGAGGGCAAAGTGTTTGTTGCTAAAAACGGAGCTTTTCTCTAGAAGGAGTTTCTCTCGAGAGAATTGAGTGGGAGGAAGATAGAACTTGACGAGGTTGTCGAACCTCTCATCCCTCTGGATGGTGGCGCAGGGCAAGGGGAAACATGTGTCATTGCGACGCCGGTTGAGGAGGAAGTTAATGATGATGACCATGAAACTCCGGTTCAAGTTTCTGTCGAACCACGCAGGTCGACGAGACCACGTGCTGCTCCAGAGTGGTACGGTAATCCCGTCTTATCAATCATGTTGTTAGACAACAATGAACCTGCAAATTATAAAGAAGCAATGGTGGGCCCAGATTCCAACAAATGGCTAGAAGCCATGAAGTCCGAGATAGGATCCATGTATGAGAACAAAGTATGGACTTTGGAAGTACTGCCTGAGGGCCGCAAGGCTATTCAGAACAAATGGATCTTTAAGGGGAAGACGGACGCTGACGGCAATGTAACCGTTTATAAAGCTCGACTTGTGGCAAAGGGTTTCTCACAAGTTCAAGGAGTTGACTACGATGAGACATTCTCACCCGTAGCGACGCTTAAGTCCGTCAGAATCATGTTAGCAATAGCTCCATTTTTCGATTATGAAATCTGGGAGATGGATGTCAAAACGGCGTTCCTTAACGGTTTCCTTAAGGAAGAGTTGTATATGATGCAACCCGAAGGTTTTGTCGATCCTAAGAATGCTAACAAGGTGTGCAAGCTCCGGCGATCCATTTATGGACTGGTGCAAGCATCTCGGAGTTGGAACAAACGCTTTGATGAGGTGATCAAATCATTTGGGTTTATACAAGTGGTTGGAGAATCTTGTATTTACAAGAAAGTGAGTGGGAGCTCTGTGGCGTTTCTAATATTATATGTGGATGACATATTGCTGATTGGAAACAACGTAGAGTTTTTGGAGAGCATAAAGATTTACTTGAATAAAAGTTTCTCTATGAAGGACCTAGGAGAAGTTGCTTACATTCTAGGCATTAAGATCTACAGGGATAGATCGAAACGCTTGATAGGACTTTCACAAAGCACATACCTTGATAAAGTTTTGAAGAGGTTCAAAATGGAACAGTCCAAGAAAGGGTTCTTGCCAGTTTTACAAGGTACGAGATTGAGTAAGACTCAGTGCCAAGCAACTGATGAGGATAGAAAGCATATGCGCTCCGTCCCCTATGCTTCAGCCATAGGTTCTATCATGTATGCAATGTTGTGCACTAGACCGGACGTTAGCATGGCCATAAGTATGGCAGGTAGGTTCCAGAGTAATCTAGGAGTGGATCACTGGACGGCGGTCAAGAATATCCTGAAGTACCTGAAAAGGACTAAGGAGATGTTTCTCGTGTATGGAGGTGACGAAGAGCTCACCGTAAAAGGTTACGTCGATGCAAGCTTTGACACAGATCCGGACGACTCTAAGTCGCAAACCGGATACGTATTTATTCTTAATGGGGGTGCGGTAAGCTGGTGCAGTTCCAAGAAGAGCGTCGTAGCAGATTCTACATGTGAAGCGGAGTACATGGCTGCCTCGGAGGCAGCTAAGGAGGGTGTCTGGATGAAGCAGTTCATGACGGATCTTGGAGTGGTGCCAAGCGCACTGAATCCAATAACCTTGTTCTGTGACAACACGGGTGCCATTGCCCTAGCAAAGGAACCACGATTTCACAAGAAATCCAGACACATCAAACGACGCTTCAACCTCATCCGCGACTACGTCGAAGGGGAGGACGTAAATATATGCAAAGTGCACACGGATCTGAATGTAGCAGACCCGCTCACTAAACCTCTTCCACGGGCAAAGCATGATCAACACCAGAACTGTATGGGTGTTAGATTTATTACAATGTAATTCGCATGATGATGTGAGGGCTAGATTATTGACTCTAGTGCACGTGGGAGGCTGTTGGAATTATGCCCTAGAGGCAATAATAAATATAGTTATTATTATAATTCCTGTATCAAGATAATCGTTTATTATCCATGCTATAATTGTATTGAATAAAGACTTATATACATGTGTCGATACATAGACAAAACACTGTCCCTAGCAAGCCTCTAGTTGGCTAGCCAGTTGATCAAAGATAGTCAGTGTCTTCTGATTATGAACAAGGTGTTGTTGCTTGATAACTGGATCACGTCATTAGGAGAATCACGTGATGGACTAGACCCAAACTAATAGACGTAGCATGTTGATCGTGTCATTTTATTGCTACTGTTTTCTGCGTGTCAAGTATTTGTTCCTATGACCATGAGATCATATAACTCACTAACACCTGAGGAATACTTTGTGTGTATCAAACGTCGCAACGTAACTGGGTGACTATAAAGATGCTCTACAGGTATCTTCGAAGGTGTTCGTTGAGTTAGTATGGATCGAGACTGGGATTTGTCACTCCGTGTGACGGAGAGGTATCTCGGGGCCCACTCGGTAATACAACATCACACACAAGCCTTGCAAGCAATGTGACTTAGTGTAAGTTGCGGGATCTTGTATTACGGAACGAGTAAAGAGACTTGCCGATAAACAAGATTGAAATAGGTATACGGATACTGACGATCGAATCTCGGGCAAGTAACATACCGAAGGACAATAGGAATGACATACGGGATTATATGAATCCTGGGCACTGAGGTTCAAACGATAAGATCTTCGTAGAATATGTAGGATCCAATATGGGCATCCAGGTCCCGCTATTGGATATTGACCCAGGAGTCTCTCGGGTCATGTCTACATAGTTCTCGAACCCGCAGGGTCTGCACACTTAAGGTTCGACATTGTTTTATGCGTATTTGAGTTATATGGTTGGTTACCGAATGTTGTTCGGAGTCCCGGGTGAGATCACGGACGTCACGAGGGTTTCCGGAATGGTCCGAAAATGAAGATTGACATATAGGATGACCTCATTTGATTACCGGAAGGTTTTCGGAGTTACCGGGAATGACGAATGGGTTCCGGGAGTTCACCGGGGGGGGGGGCAACCCACCCCGGGGAATCCCATAGGCATTGAGGGTGGCGCACCAGCCCTTAGTGGGCTGGTGGGACAGCCCAAAAGAGCCCTATGCGCATTGGAAGAAAAATCAAAGAGAAAAAAAAGAGAGGAGGTGGGAAAAGGGGGAAGGACTCCTCCTTCCAAACCTAGTTGGACTCGGTTTGGAAGGGGAGATCTCCCCCCCTTGGCTCGGCCGAAGCCCTTAGGGGTCCTTGGACCCCAAGGCAAGTCTCCCCCTCTTCCCCCTATATATACGGAAGTTTTGGGGCTGATTTGACACAACTTTGCCACGGCAGCCCGACCACATATCTCCACGGTTTTACCTCTAGATCGCGTTTCTGCGGAGCTCGGGCGGAGCCCTGCTGAGACAAGATCATCACCAACCTCCGGAGCGCCGTCACGCTGCCGGAGAACTCTTCTACCTCTCCGTCTCTCTTGCTGGATCAAGAAGGCCGAGATCATCGTCGAGCTGTACGTGTGCTGAACGCGGAGGTGTCGTCCGTTCGGCATTAGATCGTGGGACTGATCGCGGGATAGTTCGCGGGGCGGATCGAGGGACGTGAGGATGCTCCACTACATCAACCGCGTTCACTAACGCTTCTGCTGTACGGTCTACAAGGGTATGTAGATCACGCATCCCCTCTCGTGGATGGACATCACCATAATAGGTCTTCGTGCGCGTAGGAATTTTTTTGTTTCCCATGCGACGTTCCCCAACATCCGGGGCACATGACACTTCTGTAGGATTTGTTCCAGTTCATGTTCACGTACACAACGTCTAATAACACCATCTACTCCTTCCTTAGAAAGGTGAGGATCATCCCAAAAGTAATGTCTCAAAGCAAAGAAGAATTTCTTCTTTTGCTCGTAAGTGAAACTAGGTGGTATATATTTGGCAACGTTATAATTTGCATAATCAGCATACCACGGTGTACTACGTGAAGTATTGATGACATTCAGTTGCTCATCAGGAAAGCTATCATCAATAGGTTGTGGGTCATCAAGAACATTCTCCAACCTAGACAAGTTATCTGCTACTGGGTTCTCAGCACCCTTCCTGTCGACAACATGCAAATCAAATTCTTGTAGCAAGAGAACCCATTTGATAAGTCTAGGTTTAGCGTCTTTCTTCTCCATGAGGTACTTAATAGGAGCATGATCAGTGTGAATAGCGACTTTGGAATCAACTATGTAAGACCTGAACTTTTCACATGCAAACACGACTGCTAAAAATTCCTTTTCCGTAGTAGCATAGTTTCGTTGGGAACTGTCTAGAGTTTTACTAGCATAGTGAATAACATTCAACTTCTTATCAACTCTTTGTCCTAGGACAGCACCAACAGCATAATCACTAGCATCACACATGATTTCAAAAGGTAAGTTCCAATCATGTGGTTGAACAATAGGTGCAGTTATCAAAGCCTTCTTAAGTATTTCGAAGGCTTCCTCACAATCATCGTCAAAAACAAAAGGAATATCCTTCCGTAAGAGATTGGGAAGAGGCCTAGAAATCTTAGAGAAGTCTTTAATGAACCTTCTATAGAAACCAGCATGACCAAGGAAACTTCTTATACCTTTGATATCTATGGGGCATGGCATTTTCTCGATCGCATCAACCTTAGCCTTATCGACTTCAATACCTCTTTCAGAAATTTTATGTCCTAAGATGATGCCTTCATTAACCATAAAGTGGCACTTCTCCCAATTCAAGACAAGGTTGGTGTCTTTACATCTCTGGTTGCTGAGGTAATCATCAAAAGAAGACCCGTAAACAGAGAAGTCATCCATGAAAACCTCAACAATCTTTTCACAAAAGTCAGAGAATATAGCCATCATACATCTTTGAAAGGTAGTAGGTGCATTACATAAGCCAAAAGGCATACGTCTGTAAGCAAAGGTACCGAAAGGGCAGGTGAAAGTGGCTTTCTCCTGATCTGATTGTGCAACAGGTATTTGGGAGAAACCAGAATAACCATCTAGAAAGCAGAAGTGTGTGTGTGTGTTTAGACAGTCTTTCTAGCATCTGGTCGATAAAAGTCAAAGGGTAATGATATTTCCTAGTGGCTTTATTCAATTTCCTAAAATCGATCACCATCCTATAGCCAGTAATAATCCTCTATGGGATCAATTCATCCTTATCATTAGGGACAACGGTAATACCTCCCTTCTTAGGGACGCAATGCACCGGACTCACCCAATCACTATGAGCAACATGATAGATAATACCTGCTTCCAGGAGCTTTAGTATTTCTTTTCTTACTACCTCTTTCATCTTAGGATTTAATCTCCGTTGATGATCAGCAACTGGTTTGGAATCAGGATCGGTTCTAATCTTGTGCTGGCATAGAGTGGGATTAATGCCCTTAAGATCATCAAGAGTATATCCAATAGCAGCACGGTGCTTCCTCAGAGTTTTTAGTAACTTCTTTTCTTCATGCTCTGAGAGACTAACACTAATTATAACAGGATATATCTATTTTTCATCAAGATAAGCATACTTAAGAGTATCAGGCAGCTGTTTAAGCTCGAACACAGTATCACCCTTTGGTGGGGGTGGATCTCCAAGCAGTTCAACAGGCAAGTTATTCTTAAGGATAGGATATTGTTCAAAGATAACTCTATTTATCTCATCCCTTTCATCCATATGCATATCATTTTCATGCTCAAGCAAGTATTGCTCTAAGGGATCAGTAGGAGGCACAGCGATAGAATCTAGGGCAATAGTTTCATCCTTACTAGACAACTCTCCTTTTCATGAGGTTGTCTACCAAACTTGGAAAAATTGAACTCATGTGACGCACCTTCAAAGCCAACAGTGACAGTTTGCTTCTCATAGTCAATATGAGCATTGACAGTATTAAGAAAAGGTCTGCCAAATATGATGGGACAAAAGCTATCTTGTGTGGTAGCAAGGACGAGGAAATCAGCAGGATACTTCGTTTTACCACACAAGACTTCAACATCCCTAACAATTCCCACAGGGCAGATAGTATCTCTATTGGTAAGCTGAATAGTGACATCAATGTGTTCTATCTCGACAGGTGCAATCTCGTCTTTGATTTCATCATATAAGGATCGAGGTATTGCACTAACACTAGCACCCACGTCACATAAACCATAATAACAATGATCTCCTATCTTAACAGAAACAATAGGTGTGCCTGCAATAGGCCCATGTTTGTGTCTAGCATGAGGTTTAGCAATTCTAGCAGCATCTTCACAGAAGTGAATATCATGGCCATCAACATTGTCGGACAGGAGGTCTTTGATAATAGCAATGCTAGGTTCAACTCTAATTTGCTCAGGGGGTGTAAGTGTTCTAATGTAGCCCCTACGTATCACAGTTGAAGCTTTAGAATGATCCTTTATCCTAACAGGAAAAGGTGGTTTCTCAATGTAAGCACTAGGAGCAATAGGATCATTATAGGCAATGACTTTCTCTTCAACTGGATTGGGTTTGACTACATTGACTTCTAAGGGAGGATGATATTTAAACCACTTCTCTTTAGGGAGATCGATATCAGATGCAAATGATTCACACAATGAAGCTACTATCTCAGAGTCAAGTCCATATTTAGCGCTAAAATCACAAAAAGTATTTGTTTCAACAAAGGATTTAACGCAATCAAACTTGAAATTCATACCTAAATCCTTACCTTCATCAAGCTCCCAATCTTCAGAGTTGCGTTTAATTATTTCCAATAAATTCCATTTGAAGTCAATAATATCCCTCTTCATAAAAGATCTGGTACAAGAAGTGTCAAGCATGGTGCAATCATCATGAGAAAGCCGAGCATAGAAGTTCTGAATGACAATTTCTCTCGAGAGCTCATGGTTGGGGCATGAATATAACATTGATTTAAGCCTCCCCAAGCTTGAGCGATGCTTTTGTTGGGGAACGTCGCATGGGAAACAAAAAATTTCCTACGTGCACGAAGACCTATCATGGTGATGTCCATCTATGAGAGGGGATGAGTGATCTACGTACCCTTGTACACCGTACAGCAGAAGTGTTAGAGAACGCGGTTGATGTAGTGGAACGTCCTCACGTCCCTCGATCCGCCCCGCGAACAATCCCGCGATCAGTCCCACGATCTAGTACCGAACGGACGGCACCTCCGCGTTCAGCACACGTACAGCTCGACGATGATCTCGGCCTTCTTGATCCAGCAAGAGAGATGGAGAGGTAGAAGAGTTCTCCGGCAGCGTGACGGCGCTCCGGAGGTTGGTGATGACCTTGTCTCAGCAGGGCTCCGCCCGAGCTCCGTAGAAACGCGATCTAGAGGAAAAACCGTGGAGGTATGTGGTCGGGCTGCCGTGGAAAAGTCGTCTCAAATCAGCCCTAAAACCTCCGTATATATAGGTGGGAGGGAGGGGGCCTTGCCTTGGGGCTCAAGGAGCCCCAAGGGGGTCGGCTGAGTCCAAGGGGGAGGACTCTCCCCCCCCAAACCGAGTTGGACTAGGTTTGGTGGGAGGGAGTCCCCCTTCCTTCCCACCTCCTCCTTTTTTCTTTTCTTTCTCTCTTGATTTTCTTCTCCTTGGCGCATAGGGCACTTGTGGGCTGTCCCACCAGGCCACTAAGGGCTGGTGTGTCTCCCCCAAGGCCTATGGGCTTCGCCGGGGTGGGTTGCCCCCCCCCCCCCGGTGAACTCCCGGAACCCATTCGTCATTCCCGGTACATTCCCGGTAACTCCGAAAACCTTCCGGTAATCAAATGAGGTCATCCTATATATCAATCTTCATTTCCGGACCATTCCGGAAACCCTCGTGACGTCCGTGATCTCATCCGGGACTCCGAACAACATTCGGTAACCAACCATATAACTCAAATACGCACAAAACAACGTCGAACCTTAAGTGTGCAGACCCTGCGGGTTCGAGAACTATGTAGACATGACCCGAGAGACTCCTCGGTCAATATCCAATAGCGGGACCTGGATGCCCATATTGGATCCTACATATTCTACGAAGATCTTATCGTTTGAACCTCAGTGCCAAGGATTCGTATAATCCCGTATGTCATTCCCTTTGTCCTTCGGTATGTTACTTGCCCGAGATTCGATCGTCAGTATCCGCATACCTATTTCAATCTCGTTTACCGGCAAGTCTCTTTACACGTTCCGTAATACAAGATCCCGCAACTTACACTAAGTTACATTGCTTGCAAGGCTTGTGTGTGATGTTGTATTACCGAGTGGGCCCCGAGATACCTCTCCGTCACACGGAGTGACAAATCCTAGTCTTGATCCATACTAACTCAACTAACACCTTCGGAGATACCTGTAGAGCATCTTTATAGTCACCCAGTTACGTTGCGACGTTTGATACACACAAAGCATTCCTCCGGTGTCAGTGAGTTATATGATCTCATGGTCATAGGAATAAATACTTGACACGCAGAAAACAGTAGCAACAAAATGACACGATCAATATGCTACGTCTATTAGTTTGGGTCTAGTCCATCACGTGATTCTCCTAATGACGTGATCCAGTTATCAAGCAACAACACCTTGTTCATAATCAGAAGACACTGACTATCTTTGATCAACTGGCTAGCCAACTAGAGGCTTGCTAGGGATGGTGTTTTGTCTATGTATCCACACATGTAAATGAGTCTTCATTCAATACAATTATAGCATGGATAATAAACTATTATCTTGATACAGGAATTATAATAATAACTATATTTATTATTGCCTCTAGGGCATAATTCCAACAGTCTCCCACGTGCACTAGAGTCAATAATCTAGCCCTCACATCACCATGTGAATTACATTGTAATAAAGCTAACACCCATACAGTTCTGGTGTCGATCATGTTTTGGCCGTGGAAGAGGTTTAGTCAGCGGGTCTGCTACATTCAGATCCGTGTGCACTTTGCATATATTTACGTCCTCTTCCTCGACGTAGTCGCGGATGAGGTTGAAGCGTCGTTTAATGTGTCTGGTCTTCTTGTGAAACCGTGGTTCCTTTGCTAAGGCAATGGCACCCGTGTTGTCACAGAACAAGGTTATTGGATCCAGTGCACTTGGCACCACTCCAAGATCCGTCATGAACTGCTTCATCCAGACACCCTCCTTAGCCGCCTCCGAGGCAGCCATGTACTCCGCTTCACATGTAGAATCTGCTACGACGCTCTTCTTGGAACTGCACCAGCTTACCGCACCCCCATTAAGAATAAATACGTATCCGGTTTGCGACTTAGAGTCGTCCGGATCTGTGTCAAAGCTTGCATCGACGTAACCTTTTACGGCGAGCTCTTCGTCACCTCCATACACGAGAAACATCTCCTTAGTCCTTTTCAGGTACTTCAGGATATTCTTGACCGCCGTCCAGTGATCCACTCCTAGATTACTCTGGAACCTACCTGCCATACTTATGGCCATGCTAACGTCCGGTCTAGTGCACAACATTGCATACATGATAGAACCTATGGCTGAAGCATAGGGGACGGAGCGCATATGCTTTCTATCCTCATCAGTTGCTTGGCACTGAGTCTTACTCAATCTCGTACCTTGTAAAACTGGCAAGAACCCTTTCTTGGACTGTTCCATTTTGAACCTCTTCAAAACTTTATCAAGGTATGTGCTTTGTGAAAGTCCTATCAAGCGTTTTGATCTATCCCTGTAGATCTTAATGCCTAGAATGTAAGCAACTTCTCCTAGGTCCTTCATAGAGAAACTTTTATTCAAGTAAATCTTTATGCTCTCCAAAAACTCTACGTTGTTTCCAATCAGCAATATGTCATCCACATATAATATTAGAAACGCCACAGAGCTCCCACTCACTTTCTTGTAAATACAAGATTCTCCAACCACTTGTATAAACCCAAATGATTTGATCACCTCATCAAAGCGTTTGTTCCAACTCCGAGATGCTTGCACCAGTCCATAAATGGATCGCTGGAGCTTGCACACCTTGTTAGCATTCTTAGGATCGACAAAACCTTCGGGTTGCATCATATACAACTCTTCCTTAAGGAAACCGTTAAGGAACGCCGTTTTGACATCCATCTGCCAGATTTCATAATCGAAAAATGCAGCTATTGCTAACATGATTCTGACGGACTTAAGCGTCGCTACGGGTGAGAATGTCTCATCGTAGTCAACTCCTTGAACTTGTGAGAAACCCTTTGCCACAAGTCGAGCTTTATAAACGGTTACATTGCCGTCAGCGTCCGTCTTCCCCTTAAAGATCCATTTGTTCTGAATAGCCTTGCGGCCCTCAGGCAGTACTTCCAAAGTCCATACTTTGTTCTCATACATGGATCCTATCTCGGACTTCATGGCTTCTAGCCATTTGTTGGAATCTGGGCCCACCATTGCTTCTTCATAACTTGCAGGTTCATTGTTGTCTAACAACATGATTGATAAGACGGGATTACCGTACCACTCTGGAGCAGCACGTGGTCTCGTCGACCTGCGTGGTTCGACAGAAACTTGAACCGGAGTTTCATGATCATCATCATTAACTTCCTCCTCAACCGGCGTCGCAATGACACAGGTTTCCCCTTGCCCTGCGCCACCATCCAGAGGGATGAGAGGTTCGACAACCTCGTCAAGTTCTATCTTCCTCCCACTCAATTCTCTCGAGAGAAACTCCTTCTCGAGAAAAGCTCCGTTTTTAGCAACAAACACTTTGCCCTCGGATTTGAGATAGAAGGTGTACCCAACTGTCTCTTTTGGGTAACCTATGAAGACGCACTTTTCCGCTTTGGGTTCCACCTTTTCAGGCTGAAGCTTTTTTACATAAGCATCACATCCCCCAACTTTAAGAAACGACAACTTTGGCCTTTTGCCATACCACAGTTCGTATGGTGTCGTCTCAACGGATTTTGATGGTGCCCAATTTAAAGTGAATGCAGCTGTTTCTAATGCATAACCCCAAAATGATAACGGCAAATCAGTAAGAGACATCATAGATCGCACCATTTCTAACAAAGTTCGATTACGACGTTCAGACACACCATTACGCTGTGGTGTTCCAGGCAGTGTTAACTGCGAAACAATTCCACATTGTCTTAAGTGAGCACCAAACTCGAAACTCAGATATTCACCCCCACGATCAAACCGTAGAAACTTGATCTTCTTGTTACGATGATTTTCCACTTCACTCTGAAATTGCTTGAACTTTTCAAATGTTTCAGACTTGTGCTTCATCAAGTAAGACATAACCATATCTACTTAAATCGTCAGTGAAGGTGAGAAAATAACGATATCCGCCGCGTGCCTCCACGCTCATTGGACCACACACATCGGTATGTATGATTTCCAATAAGTCACTTGCACGCTCCATTGTTCCGGAGAACGGAGTCTTAGTCATCTTGCCCATGAGGCATGGTTCGCACGTGTCAAGTGAATCAAAGTCAAGTGACTCCAAAAGTCCATCAGCATGGAGTTTCTTCATGCGCTTTACACCAATATGACCCAAGCGGCAGTGCCACAAAAATATGGCGCTATCATTGTTTACTCTAACTCTTTTGGTCTCAATGTTATGTATATGCGTATCGCTATCAAGATTCAATATGAACAATCCTCTCACATTCGGTGCATGATCATAAAAGATGTTACTCATAGAAATAGAACAACCATTATTCTCAGACTTAAAAGAGTAACCGTCTCGCAATAAACAAGATCCAGATATAATGTTCATGCTCAACGCAGGTACTAAATAAGAATGATTTAAGTTCATCACTAATCCCGATGGTAGCTGAAGTGACACTGTGCCGACGGCGATTGCATCAACCTTGGAACCATTTCCTACGCGCATCGTCACTTCGTCTTTCGCCAGCCTTCGTCTATTCCGCAGTTCCTGCTTCGAGTTGCAAATATGAGCAACAGAACCGGTATCGAATACCCAGGCACTACTACGAGAGCCGGTTAAGTACACATCAATAACATGTATATCAAATATACCTGATTTTTCTTTGCCCGCCTTCTTATCTGCCAGATACTTGGGGCAATTGCGCTTCCAGTGACCCATACCCTTGCAATAGAAACACTCCGGTTCAGGCTTAGGTCCAGCTTTGGGTTTCTTCGGCGGATTGGCAACAGGCTTGCCGCTCTTCTTCGAATTGCCCTTCTTGCCTTTGCCGTTTCTCTTGAAACTAGTGGTCTTATTCACCATCAACACTTGATGCTCTTTACGGAGTTCAGACTCTGCGACTTTCAACATCGCAAACAACTCGCCGGGAGACTTGTTCATCCCTTGCATGTTGTAGTTCAACACAAAGCCTTTGTAGCTTGGCGGCAGTGATTGAAGGATTCTGTCAGTGATAGCTTCTTGCGGGAGTTCAATCCCCAGTTCAGCTAGACGGTTTGAGTACCCAGACATTTTGAGCACATGTTCACTGACAGACGAGTTTTCCTCCATCTTGCAAGCATAGAATTTATCGGAGGTCTCATACCTCTCGATCCGGGCGTTCTTCTGAAAGATAAACTCCAACTCCTGGAACATCTCAAATGCTCCATGACGCTCAAAGCGACGTTGAAGTCCCGGTTCTAAGCCATACAAGACTGCACATTGAACTATTGAGTAGTCCTCCTTACGTGCTAACCAAGCGTTCTTAACATCCTGATCAGCCGTAGCGGGTGGTTCATCTCCTAGCGCAGCATTAAGGACATAATCCTTCTTCCCAGCTTGTAAGATTAGCTTAAGATTACGAGCCCAGTCTACAAAGTTGCTTCCATCATCTTTCAACTTAGCTTTCTCTAGGAACGTATTAAAATTCAGGATGACTGTCGCGTGAGCCATGATCTACAACACAAATATATTCAAAGTGGACTTAGACTATGTTCAAGATAATTAGAGTTCAACTTAATCAAATTATATGATAAACTCCCACTCAAAAAGTACATCTCTCTAGTCATTTGAGTGGTCCATGATCCACTTACACTATCCCAAGTCCGATCATCACGTGAGTTGAGTATAGTTTCAGTGGTAAGCATCCCTATGCTGATCATATCAACTATATGATTCATGATCGACCTTTCGGTCTCATGTGTTCCGAGGCCATGTCTGCACATGCTAGGCTCGTCAAGCTTAACCCGAGTGTTCCGCGTGCGCAACTGTTTTGCACCCGTTGTATGTGAACGTTGAGTCTATCACACCCGATCATCACGTGGTGTCTCGAAACGACGAACTGTAGCAATGGTGCACAGTCGGGGAGAACACAATTTCGTCTTGAAATTTTAGTGAGAGATCACCTCATAATGCTACTGTCGTTCTAAGAAAAATAAGGTGTATAAAAGGATTAACATCACATGCAATTCATAAGTGACATGGTATGGCCATCATCACGTGCTTCTTGATCTCCATCACCAAAGCACCGACACGATCTTCTTGTCACCGGCGCCACACCATGATCATCCATCAACGTGTTGCCATCGGGGTTGTCGTGCTACTTATGCTATTACTACTAAAGCTACATCCTAGCAAAATAGTAAACGCATCTGCAAGCACAAACGTTAGTATAAAGACAACCCTATGGCTCCTGCCGGTTGCCGTACCATCGACGTGCAAGTCGATATTTCTATTACAACATGATCATCTCATACATCCAATATATCACATCACATCGTTGGCCATATCACATCACAATCATACCCTGCAAAAACAAGTTAGACGTCCTCTAATTTTGTTGTTGCATGTTTTACGTGGTGACCAAGGGTATCTAGTAGGATCGCATCTTACTTACGCAAACACCACAACGGAGATATATGAGTTGCTATTTAACCTCATCCAAGGACCTCCTCGGTCAAATCCGATTCAACTAAAGTTGGAGAAACCGACACTTGCCAGTCATCTTTGAGCAAAGGGGGTTACTCGTAACGATGAAACCAGTCTCTCGTAGGCGTACGAGTAATGTCGGTCCAAGCCGCTTCAATCCAACAGTACCGCGGAATCAAGAAAAGACTAAGGAGGGCAGCAAAACGCACATCACCACCCACAAAAACTTTTGTGTTCTACTCGAGAAGACATCTACGCATGAACCTAGCTCTGATACCACTGTTGGGGAACGTCGCATGGGAAACAAAAATTTTCCTACGCGCACGAAGACCTATCATGGTGATGTCCATCTACGAGAGGGGATGAGTGATCTACGTACCCTTGTAGACCGTACAGCAGAAGCGTTAGAGAACGCGGTTGATGTAGTGGAACGTCCTCACGTCCCTCGATCCGCCCCACGAACAATCCCGCGATCAGTCCCACGATCTAGTACCGAACGGACGGCACCTCCGCGTTCAGCACACGTACAGCTCGACGATGATCTCGGCCTTCTTGATCCAGCAAGAGAGACAGAGAGGTAGAAGAGTTCTCCGGCAGCGTGACGGCGCTCCGGAGGTTGGTGATGACCTTGTCTCAGTAGGGCTCCGCCCGAGCTCCGCAGAAACGCGATCTAGAGGAAAAACCGTGGAGGTATGTGGTCGGGCTGCCGTGGAAAAGTCATCTCAAATCAGCCCTAAAACCTCCGTATATATAGGTGGGAGGGAGGGGGCCTTGCCTTGGGGATCAAGGAGCCCCAAGGGGGTCGGCCGAGTCCAAGGGGGAGGACTCTCCCCCCCCAAACCGAGTTGGACTAGGTTTGGTGGGAGGGAGTCCCCCTTCCTTCCCACCTCCTCCTTTTTTTTCTTTCTCTCTTGATTTTCTTCTCCTTGGCGCATAGGGCACTTGTGGGCTGTCCCACCAGCCCACTAAGGGCTGGTGTGTCTCCCCCAAGGCCTATGGGCTTCCCCGGGGTGGGTTGCCCCCCCGGTGAACTCCCGGAACCCATTCGTCATTCCCGGTAACTCCGAAAACCTTCCGGTAATCAAATGAGGTCATCCTATATATCAATCTTCGTTTCCGGATCATTCCAGAAACCCTCGTGACGTCCGTGATCTCATCCGGGACTTTGAACAACATTCGGTAACCAACCATATAACTCAAATATGCATAAAACAACGTCGAACCTTAAGTGTGCAGACCCTGCGGGTTCGAGAACTATGTAGACATGACCCGAGAGACTCCTCGGTCAATATCCAATAGCGGGACCTGGATGCCCATATTGGATCCTACATATTCTATGAAGATCTTATCGTTTGAACCTCAGTGCCAAGGATTCGTATAATCCCGTATGTCATTCCCTTTGTCCTTCGGTATGTTACTTGCCCGAGATTCGATCGTCAGTATCCGCATACCTATTTCAATCTCGTTTACCGGCAAGTCTCTTTACTCGTTCCGTAATACAAGATCCCGCAACTTACACTAAGTTACATTGCTTGCAAGGCTTGTGTGTGATGTTGTATTACCGAGTGGGCCCCGAGATACCTCTCCGTCACACGGAGTGACAAATCCTAGTCTTGATCCATACTAACTCAACTAACACCTTCGGAGATACCTGTAGAGCATCTTTATAGTCACCCAGTTACGTTGCGACGTTTGATACACACAAAGCATTCCTCCGGTGTCAGTGAGTTATATGATCTCATGGTCATAGGAATAAATACTTGACACGCAGAAAACAGTAGCAACAAAATGACACGATCAATATGCTACGTCTATTAGTTTGGGTCTAGTCCATCACGTGATTCTCCTAATGACGTGATCCAGTTATCAAGCAACAACACCTTGTTCATAATCAGAAGACACTGACTATCTTTGATCAACTGGCTAGCCAACTAGAGGCTTGCTAGGGATGGTGTTTTGTCTATGTATCCACACATGTAAATGAGTCTTCATTCAATACAATTATAGCATGGATAATAAACTATTATCTTGATACATGAATTATAATAATAACTATATTTATTATTGCCTCTAGGGCATAATTCCAACAGCTTTCTCTGTCACGAGGCCAAAAATTATAAATATAATTCCGATCACGATGTACTAGATGCATAGGATAAAACTTTTGATGAAATTCCAATTTCAACCGGTTGTAGTTCCATGATCCAGTATCATCACATAGCCTATACCATGTCAAACCCTTAGATATGATGATCCTTGAGCAATTCACAATGTTTGACACTGCGAAAGTAGAAATCAAGAAGGAGCATCAATTGTTGATGGTTAGTAAAACCACTAGTTTCAAGAAGGGCAAGGGCTAGAAGGGATACTTTATGAAACGGCAAACCAGTTGTTGCTCTAATGAAGAAACCCAAGATTGAACCCAAACCCGAGACTAAGTGCTTCTGTTATAAGGGGAACGATCACTGAGGCGGAGCTACCCTAGATACTTGGTAGATGAGAAGGCTGGCAAAGTCGACAGAAGTATATTTGATATACATGATATTGATGTGTACTTTGCTACTACTCTTATTAGCGAGAGGGTATTAGATACCGGTTCGGTTGTTGAGTGACTAGTAACTCGAAATAAAAGCTACGGAATAAACGGAGACTAGCTAAAGGAGAGGTGACGATACGTGTTGGAAGTGTTTCCAAGGTTGATGTGATCAAAACATCGCACGCTCCCTCTACCATCGGGATTGATGTTAAACCTAAATAATTGTTATTTGGTGTTTGCGTTAGGCATGGACATGATTGGATCGTGTTTATTGCAATACAATTATTCATTTAAAGAAAATAATGGTTATTCTGTTTGCTTGAATAATTACCTTCAATGGTTTATTGAATCTCGATCGTAGTGCTACACATATTCATAATATTGGTGCCAAAAGATACAAAGTAATAATGATAGTACCACTTAGTTGTGGCACTGCCACTTGAGTCATGTTGGTGTAAAATGCATGAAGAAGCTCCATGCTGATGGATCTTTGTACTCATTCATTTTTGAAACGTTTGAGACATGCAAACCATACGTGATGGTATAAACGCATGAAGAAACTCCATGCGGATGGATCATTTGGATTCATTTGATTTTGAATCACTTGAGACATGCAAAATCATACCACATGGAACAAGAAAGTAACTTGTTGGAAGCAATACATTTTTGATGTGTGCAGTCCAATGAGTGCTGAGGCACGCAGTGGATATCATTATGTTCTTACTTCACTGACGATTTGAGTAGATACAGGAGTATTTACTTGATGAATCACAAGTCTGAAATATTGAAAAGTTCAAAGCTATTTCAGAGTGAAGATCGTCGTGACAAGAGGATAAACTGTCTACGATATGATCATAGAGATGAATATCTGAGATGTCAGTTTTTGGTACACAGTTAAGACAATGTGGAAATTGGTTCGCAATTCATGCCACCTAGAACACCATAGTGTGATGGTCTGTCTGGACATCATAACCGCGCCTTATTTGATATGGTGCATACTATGATGTCTCTTATCGAATTACCACTATCGTTTATGGGTTATGCATTGGAGATAACCGCATTCACTTTAAATAGGGCACCGCGTATTACCGTTGAGATGACACAGTATGAACTATGGTTTTGAGAAACCTGAGATGTCGTTTCTTGAAAGTTTGGGGCTGCGACGCTTATGTGAAAAGTTTCAGTCTGATAAGCTCGAACCCAAAGCGGATAAATGCATCTTCATAGGATATCCAAAACAGTTGGATACATCTCCTATTTCAGATCTGGAAGCAAAGTGTTTGTTTCTAGAAACGGGTCCTTTCTCGAGGAAACGTTTCTCTCAAAAGAATTGAGTGGGAGGGTGGTGGAACTTGATGAGGTTATTGGACCGTCACTTCAACCAGTATGTAGCAGGGCGCAGGAAGTTGTTCCTGTCGCGCCTACACCAATTGAAGTGGAAGCTGATGATGGTGATCATTAAAGCTTCAGATCAAGTTACTACAAACCTCGTGGGTCGACAAGGTCGCGTACTACTACATAGTGGTACAGTAACCCTGTCTTGGAGGTCATGTTGTTGAACAACAATGAACCTACGAGCTATGGAGAAGCGATGGTGGGCCCGGATTCCGGCAAATGGCTGGAGGCCATGAAATCCGAGAGAGGATCCATGTATGAAAACAAAGTACGGACTTTAGAAGAACTACTTGATGGTCGTAAGACTATTAAGTAAAGATGGATCTTTAAAAGGAAGACAGACGATGATGGTGAAAAGTCACCATTAAGAAAAAACTTGACTTATCGCAAAGATGTTTCCGACAAGTTCAAGGAGTTGACTATGATGAGACTTTCTCACTCATAGAGATGCTCAAAGTCTGTTGGAATTATGTTAGCAATTGCTGCATTATTTATGAAATATTGCACATAGGATGTCAAAACATTGTTTCCTCGACGGTTTCCTTGAGGAAAGCTCGTATGTGATACAACCAAAAGGTTATGTCGATCCTAAGGATGCTAACAAGTTTGCAAACTCCAGCGATCCTTCTATGGACTGGTGCAAGCATCTCGGAGTTGGAATATACGCTTTGATGAGATGATCAAATCTTTTGGGTTTATACAAAGTTTTTGAGAAACTTGTATTTCCAAAGAAGTGAGTGGGAGCACTATAGAATTTCTGATAAGTATATGTGGTAGACATATTGTTGATCAGAAGTAATGTAGAATTTCTGTAAAGCATAAAGGGTTGTTTGAAAGGAGTTTTTCAAAGGAAAACCTGGATAGAGCTACTTGAACATTAAGTGTCAAAATCTATAGAGATAGATCAAAATGCTTAATAGAACTTTCAATGAAATGCATGCCTTGACAAGTTTTTGAAGGAGTTCAAAATAGATCAGCAAAGAAGGAGTTCTTGGTTGTATTGTAAGGTGTGAATTTGAGTAAGACTCAAAAGCCCGACCACGGCAGAAGAAAGAGAAAGGACGAAGGTTGTCCCCTATGCCTTAGCCGTAGGCTCTAAAGTATGCCAAGTTGTGTACCACACCTGATGTGTGCCTTGCCATGAGTCTGTCAAGGGGTACAAAGAGTGATCCAGGATTGAATCACTAAACAGCGGTCAAAGTTATCCTTAGTAACAAATGGACTAAGGAATTTTTCTCGATTATGGAGGTGATTAAAGAGTTCATCGTAAAGGGTTACATCGATGCAAGCTTTGACACTAATCCGAATAACTCTGAGTAGTAAACCGGGTTCGTATAGCAGAGTGGTCATTTGGAATATTTCCAAATAGCACGTAGTAGCAGCATCTATAGGATGACATAAAGATTTGTAAAGCACACACGGATCTGAAAGGTTCAGAACCGTTGACTAAAACCTCTTTCACAAGCAAGACGTGATCAAACCCCAGAACTATATGGGTGTTGGATTCATTAAAATCACATAGTGATGTGAACTAGATTATTGACTCTAGTGCAAGCGGGAGACTGTTGGAAATATGCCCTAGAGGCAATAATAAATTAGTTATTACTATATTTCTTTGTTCATGATAATCGTTTATTATCCATGCTATAATTGTATTGATTGGAAACACAAATACATGTGTGGATACATAGACAAAACACTATCCCTAGTAAGCCTCTAGTTGACTAGCTCGTTGATCAAAGATGGTCAGGGTTTCCTGACCATAGACAAGTGTTGTCACTTGATAACGGGATCCAACACCCATATAGGAGAATCATGTGATGGACAAGACCCAAACTATGAACGTAGCATGTGATCGTGTCATTTTATTGCTATTGTTTTCTGCGTGTCAAGTATTCATTCCTATGACCATGAGATCATGTAACTCACTGACACTGGAGGAATACCTTGTGTGTATCAAACGTCACAACATAACTAGGTGACTATAAAGGTGCTCTACAGGTATCTCTGAAGGTGTCTGTTGAGTTAGCATGGATCAAGACTGGGATTTGTTACTCCGTGTGACAGAGAGGTATCTCGGGGCCCACTCGGTGATACAACATCACACACAAGCCTTGCAAGCAATGTGACTCAAGTGTGAGTCACGTGATCTTGTAATACAGAATGAGTAAAGAGACTTGCCGTTAACGAGATCGAAATAGGTATAGCGATACCGACGATCAAATCTCGGGCAAGTAACATACCGAAGGACAAAGGGAATGTTATACAGGATTATATGAATCCTTGGCACAGAGGTTCAACCGATAAGATTTTCGTAGAATATGTAGGATCCAATATGGATATCCAGGTCCCGCTATTGGATATTCACCGAGGAGTGTCCCGGGTCATGTCTACATAGTTCTCGAACCCGCAGGGTCTACACACTTAAGATTCGGTGACGTTTTAGTTTAGTTGAGTTATATGTGTTGGTGACCGAAGGTTGTTCGGAGTCTCGTATGAGATCACGGATGTCACGAGGGTTTAAGGAATGGTCCGGAAACAAAGATTGATATATAGGAAGTTGGTGTTTGGATTCCGGAAAGTTTTCGGGCATTGCCGGCAGTGTACCGGGAGTGACGAATGTGTTCCGGGGGCCCACTGGGTGGGCCCACCATGCCCGAAGGGGTCCACGTGGGTTTATTGTATGCACAATAAGATATAATGGGCTGACAAAGTCATCCAAGGAAAGCCCATGAGGAAAAAGTGGAAAATCCAAAAGAGGTGGGAAAATAAGGAAGGAGTCCTAATCCAAGTGGGATTGGAGAAGGACTCCTCTCTTCCCCAAGTCGGCCGACCCAAGGAGGCCTTCTTGGCCGGCGCCCTAACGGCTTGCCCCACCCCTTGGCTCCTCCTATATATACTTGAGGTTTAGGGCTGTTTGAAACACAACTTTGCCACGTGCAACTCAAACCTACATCTCGTAGTTCTTCCTCTACATTAGATTTCTCCGGAGCTCGGGCGGAGCCCTGCAGGAATAGATCATCACCAACACCAGCGCACTGTCACGCTGCCGAAGAACTCGTCTATTTCTCCATCTCTCTTGCTGGATCAAGAAGGCCGAGATCGTCATCGAGCTGTACGTGTGCTAAACGCGGAGGTGTCGTCCGTTCGACGCTAGATCGGAACGGATCGTGGGATGGATCGTCGGACGACGGTGATTTGAATCACGAAGCTGTACCACTACATCAACCGCGTTTCTTAACGCTTCCCGCTTAGCGATGTACAATGGTATGTGGATCTAATCTCCTCTCGTAGATGAACATCACCATGATAGGTCTTCGTGTGCGTAGAATTTTTTTTGTTTCACATGCAACGTTCCCCAACACTAACCACATTAGCAGTAGCACCTTTGGAGGGTCGACGCTACTACTATGGCTAGCCCGTGTGCGAACGGTGTGCCACACCTATTAATAGCTCCCCCTAGCAACTGCCACACTACTGCTACTGATTACGAGTAGCTTGTTTTTTGGCCAGCGCTACTACTAATTAATAGTAGCACATTTATTTTACCCAATGCTACTGGTAATGTTCTACCCCCCCTGTGGAGCATTTCGAGTGAGATCCACCGAGGCAACCTCACACCTCGCGCGCTGGATGTTACTGTTCGCAACCCAACTCCAGGGAGTACCAAAACGGTGGAGGCAAAAAAACTGACGAACCTGGCTCTAAATGCTAGTTGTAAAGAAACCATGGGAGGGGGATCCGAGATCGAGAGCTAGGTGAGAGGATCACGAGAATGGGAAGGAGAAACTCCAAGAAAGGTTGGGATTTTATAGGAAAGCATGGGATACAGAAAAGTCTATACATCACACATACACGGTCGACCCATGTGCTGGTATTTTAAACACGCACACGCACACGCGCACGTGCGTGAGCGCGCGCATGCGCGCACACACACACATGGGGTGTGACCCGTCACGTGCCACGTCACATTAAATAGGAGACGGTTAGGTGTGAAAAAGGAGAAGGGCGGGAAGTGAGTGAGGCGCAAGGGACGGAAAGCGGTGGATCTAGCGCTTACATCAAGTTGCAAGCGGGCGAGAGTACCCCGCTTTGCGTGTCTTAGTGAAGCGATTGAGGAAGAGCCCACTCCTTCTTTCTTCTTCTTTTTAATTTCCCCTAGCTTAGATTTTTGCTGATGTGAAGTCGTTTTTAGCCGGTTAAGTAGGACTATTGTACCTACTCTTACACACATTGCGTTGACGGGATACTTTGAGAGAGCGTTACGGGTCACTTGCTGCACCGTGCAACCGATGTCGATCCAACGACAACATGTGCGGCTGATCCTATTTGCTATTTTTTCATTAATTTTCGGAATGTATGACTTTAGTATAGTAAATGCTGTTATTTTTTTGATCTAAAAATGATACAAATCTTATAAGGGGAATAAAAAAGTATATACATCACATCGATAGCATCCTATGGGAGCTCCGATACAACGGTACACGCTCGAAAGAGCGGTAGCGCGCCTGTTTGGGCCGGCCCATGTGCAAGCGCTCTGTTTTTCTAAATTTTGATTTTGTTTGTTTTTTATTATATATTTTTATATTGAAATAATACAGGCATAAAAAGTTCTGAAATGTACAGAAATGTGCGTTTCGAAAGAAAGAGTCAAGAAATCACTTTTTTATTCACAAAATATTGTTTAGTTTATGAAATGTTCATGATTTTAAAAATGTTCTGAAAATATAAAATTACTTACTGTTTAAGAGTATGTTTATAATTTGTGAAACATGGACACGAATTTAAAGAAGTTCATAATTTCAAAAGAGTTCACAATTTCTATAAAATGTTCAGAAATTCCGTAGATGAATAAAATGTTCCAACATTAAAGAAGTTACCAATTTTGAAATTCTGTTCATGAATATCAAAACATGTTTACGATTTGAAAAATGTTCACAATTAAGAAAAGTTCATGAATTCGTATTTTTTTCATGAAAAATGTTCAAAAAAGCTCACAATTAAAAAATGTTCACAATATCAAAACGACAGAACTAATAATAATAATAAAAGGTTCTTAAACCTTTCCCAAACACCGATTGGATGAAACCCGAAATAATAAGGCGGCACATGTAAAAAACGAGCGCGCCGGACATGCCCTTTGGTGAATGGGTGTATCGGTGGACTAAAAAAACATATCTCCAGATTGAAAAAAAATCAAAAATATGTGTATACACACAAATACACATATAACACATTCAATAAAAAATCATAACAAAATGCTGTTATATGTGACATAGACAAAAAACCAAACACATAAATGAAAATGGGACAATATTTTTTTGTTGTTGGGCCATAATTTTTTTTATTTGTGCTTCTTGCAAATACTATTATTTTTGAGTGATATTTATCAGATTCAACGTGAATATGTATAAGTTTCCACAGTTTTTTTTTATTTTTCTTTAACTTGCAAATAGGTTTTTTGAATGATTTCAAAAAATGGGATCCAATGCCCCCGTCCACCAAAAAGTCGCTTACTTGGAGCAATGTTACTAGATAAGGAGTTCATAATGAAAAACAGATAAAAGGTTTCAGAACTATGGAAAAAACTAAAGTTGATAAAACTGGGCCGGCTAATGATTTGGGTCATTGGTTGGGCAGTGCACTAGGCCCATCTTGTTGAAAGCAGTTGCAGCGGGAGACCGGAGACGAAGCTCTGTCCGTCGTCGTCTATATAGCCAGCCTTCCTCCTCCCCTCCCATCCTTTCTCATAGCTTCCTTCCACGCTCTCCCTCTCCTCTTCATCTGGGTGTTTCTTGCTAATCTGTTCGATCGATCGAGGCGAGATGGCCGCCGGCGAGAATACTGAGCCAAGGCAGCGGCGTCCGCGTGCAGGGCCGACGGCGACTGCAAACGGCGGTCCACAGCCGCTTCCAGCATCAAATTATGGAGGAATCCCCGATTCCTCGGCCATAGCATGGAGGAACGAGGAGTTCTCTCTACCGCCTTCCTGGATCCCCCGGTCGCCGCCGGATAATCCAGGTGCGTTCTTCCCGCCAAAGAAATCTTTCTCTCTGGTCCGAGCCGTTCTTGGTTCTTCATTGACGCCGGAGTTCGATTTCTTGGTTTCTTGCCCGCTTCTTGGAGCTCTCGGTCACATCTTCCAGATATCTTGGTTTCTTGCAGCTCTCGGTCGCGGGGGGCGCGGGTCGGGGCGCGGGGGGTTCTCTCCGCCGCATTCGTGGGCACCACCGACGCTAGGTAATTCAGGTGGAGGTGGGTTCCTTCCCAATCCCAAAGAGAAGTGCCAATTTCTTTCTTTCTGGTCCGTGAAATTTCTTGGTTCTTCTTCATTGACGTCGGAGTTCGACTTCTTGGTTGCAGCACATGACGAGAGTGTGCCTATCAGCATTGCCACCACTTTGGATACTGCAGCCGGCGGTTTCCAGCCGCTTCCAGGCGTCCCCGGTGGCCCTTTGCAGTTCCGTAGAGGTGGGTGCCCAAGAACTCAAAGCATACGAGCGAGCGAGCGCGTCCTTCGTTCTTGCGTTGATACAGGCTGCTTCTTGGATTGGATTGTGCATCTGTCACCTACATTCCTTTCTTGCAGCAGCTCGCGAGGGAGGGGCGGGTCAGAATCGGGGCACGGGGGACTGGCTCTGCAGCTGGGTAACAGAGCCTGCGTGGACATTTCTACTTCGCAGTTCGGTGGAGGTGGGTGCCCAAGAACTTCAAAGCTTAATTACGAGCGTTCGTTCTTCCGTTGATACCCGCTTCTTGGATTGTAACATCTGTCAGATACCTTGGTTTCTTGCAGTTCACGGGCACGGTGGGTCTTCTCAGTCACCACCGACGACGATGCTCCAGCAGCCGCTCGTCAATCCAGGTGCGCGTTCCTTACCAAACCAAGAAAATCGCAAAATTCTTTCTCTCTGCTTGTCCGTGCGGTTCTTGGTTCTGCATTGACGCCGGAGTTGGATTTCTTGGTTTCTGTTGTGTAATTGTGTTGCAGGCTCCGGTGAGAGTGACGCCGGTCTGGTTACCATCGGGAGCCGGAGAGCCGCCAGCCGGCGCAGATTTCTGGCACGCCGGCATCAGGCGCGGGAGGAGGTAGTCCCTGACATCGATCAGGAGTTTGAAGATGATTTGGCGCGGTTTGGCAATGACCCGCCTATTGTCAACCGCCACGGCGGCCAGCCTTCTTCCGTGGGCGGTTCAGGTGGGTTCCCTCCCAGGAAATGAAAAACGCCAAATTCTTTGGAGTCCGTGCGGTTCTTGGTTCTTCACTGACGCCAGAGTTCGATTTCTTCTTGTGTAATTTTGTTGCAGCCGGTGGGAATGCGCCCATCGCCGCCTACCAGGCGCCGGAGCAGCAGTCTTCTTCAGCAGCGGCAGACATGTGCTCAATGTGCAACAAGCTGCTGATGTACACCAGTGAGCCTCAGGGAGTAGTTCGGATCGTCTGCGACGATTGCTACGACCATGTGAAAAACTTTATGCGGGAGTTTCAGGCCAATGAGACTCAGGAACCAGTTCGGATCAATGATCCGCCGACGCCTCCCTGGGGAGTCTATGTCAACGGGGATCTGTACGACCGGGCTGCGCTGGAGCAACACAACGCTATCAGGGCGAAGCTGTACGAGGACTTGAAGACGGTGGCCATTCTTACAGAGGACAAGCCCTTTTCCATCTCGAGGAGGTGCAAGACCTGCCGCAAAAGAGGGTGCACGGTTCGCCACCGCCGCGGCCCGCCACCACCACCGCCGCCACCGCCACCAGGGGGGCTCTGCTAGCTTTTCTCAACTCTGGAAGCAGACAGCTTAACTGCTTTGCTATCGTTTTGACAGAACAGAACAGAACAGATTGATTCCTGTGATGTGGCCAAATGTGGCAATGCACGCATACATGCTTGAGTAGATCCATGAAACTATGTACTTGTTTCATTTTCAGTGATCCGACATTAGTGGATGAAACTATATACTTGCTGTGGATGTCATTCAGTGTGCAGTTTGATCCGTTAATTTTTGGTTCTTTTCTGACTCCTCAGTTTTGCCTCAACTGTTTGAATGCTTCACTTTCAGTTTAACCAGATGAGTCAGCTACCAATTATTCAGTTTAAGCTTGCATTTTACAAGTGATGATTATTATTAAGTCGTGCATATGCTTGTGGTTGTTTCCTTTTGTATCTTGCGGTCCATTAAAGCACAGTCTGATACTCTGATTCCATAGTAATCAGTTAAAGTGAAATAGTGCTAAAAAAATCGGACTAGTTCTCCGAATTTCCTGTCTCTGAACATACCTGAAGAAATAGATAGCTCCTCTGAAGAATTTGACAGTTACTGAGTATCAAGACGCGAACAGGAACAATGCCAGGGAGACGGACGGCTGGGATGCGCTCCAGTTATGAAGGATGAACGGGTCTCAAAGACCAAGGGCTTTACTGTTCAGTGTCCGACAATATCAACAGTTAAGTGGTCGACGGCTCCGAAGACGTTCTCCTTGTCTGATGCTGGTTACGTGGAGTGAGAATGTCCTCTTAACTGCTGAGCAATTTACCCTGTATCGTAAACTGCTGAGCCTTTATACAATGTTCTGTTTTGTTTCCTATTCAAGTGCTCTGACATTAGTAAATGATAAGAGTACTTCATACTTTCTGTGGATGTCAGTGTTAATTTGCTTATCTTTACTTTGGCCTCAAGTGTTTTACTGATTAATGTGGCACTTCATTGATGACAAAACGTTATGACAAAGAGTTTCGCGGATGTAATCCTGAGCTATATTGCTCTGATACATAGAGACTAAGCCGAATGATGTTTCGGTTTTACCTAATGAGAGCTCAAACTTTCTTGTAAATACGTCAGTACACTAGTTCTCTGAACTTATTGTCTCTGAACGTACCTGAAGAAATCGACACCTTCTCTGAAGAATTCGACAGTTACCAGGAAGACGGAAGGCTAGATGCGTTCCACTTATGAAAGATCAACGTCTCGGGAAGACCAATGGGTCCCTGTTCAATGTTCCGACAACTGCTACAGTTAACTGAAGTTTTATTTGAAAACACACAGTTAACTAAAGTTTAACTCCTGTAAGCTTCAGTTAACTATGTTTTTTTTTTTTGACTCGAACGGCAGGTGCTCTGCCTTTTCATTAAAGATTAGGAATATACATAAGGGTTAGCAGTCGTCCAGTGGACGCTGCCTGTACAAAAAAGGGATCTACAACGCTACTCTTAGAAAATCAAGGTCAGCTTTAATCAGAGAGGTCACACCATCCGTCGAGGTAGATTTAGCGTTGAATACCCGCCTGTTCCTCTCGTTCCAAATGTGCCAAGCAAAGTAAGCAGCAGCAGCGGCCTGCTCTTTGGTGTTCTAGGAGCAAAGGCGCCACCACTGTGAGATCGACTGAAGGTTAGCTGGCAGTGTTGGGTAGCACAATGGCGTGCTAGCTGTAGTCTGTTCCAAATCTCCATGGAGAAAAGACATGTGCTGAAGAGGTGAAGTGCGGTTTCAGGGAGCTGGAGGCAGAGAGAGCACGTCACGTTGTGATCACTTCCATGTGCTCGCAGCCTGTCAGTGGTTGGTATTCTGTTTTGAGTTAACTATGTTTCACTGCGTGTAATTTCAGTTCCCCCTGTAAGTAGCTTCGTGGATTAGATGGATCGCCATGAACTGTATTCAGTGACTTTAATCTGGTTTCAGCATCACGTTTGATAATTGGGCCATTGAAACGGATGGGTGCTAATCCGTCACAAGTTATAACGCCTCGATTCTCAAGTTCGGTTCTTCAGTACACGTGCTCTACAAACAGCATAAATTATAAAATGCCCAACATGCTAATTCAAATACACTTTGAGGCGAAAGAACGTCAAAGACAAAGGACAGCCAAAATATTACACTCCGATATTCATTCATTAAACTTTGGTTCAAACCAGTATTCAGTGCTTCGTTGATACTGTTTCAGTTTATGCTAATTACATGTGACCATGATTGTAAATTTTAATAACATGCTGATTCTGAAAAATGAAATTCTAGTAACATGCTATGGCCAATACATACTGCTGAACTTCCATACAGACTACAACTTTCTCCAACCTCTCTGTAAATAGTATTCAGTGTTGAGTAAATAGGCAATTTTTTGAGTAAATTAATCCATGAAATAATTACTAATATGGCATTGACTAGATTCATGGCATACTGATCACGGAGCAGACTAGCAAATATTACGCATATAGCAAAACCATCTACGCATATAGCTAGTACTACTATGGCTAAAATAAACATCAGCGGGATAAACGAGTTATATCCTCCGATCGGCCACTTGGCCGTAACAGCAGCGGTGGCGGCGGCATATGATGTCGCCTTCTTCTCGGCTTCGGCCTTCTCGCGGAGGAGACTGTCAGCTTCGCTTGGTGAAGACATGGCGATGACGAGGGCGACGCGGACGTAGATGAAGCAGACGGACGGAGGCGAGCAGTCGCGTGGTCGCTCCCCAAAAACCTAATCGCCCCTCTCCCGTACAGGAACCAGAGAGGCGGGGTTTCAGAGACCTGCTCTCCCATCGACCGTGTACGCAGTGAACGGGACGGAGTCGCCGGCGGCAGCAGCAGCAAAGGAACGAGCGCGTGAGGCAGAGGTGATTTGATTTCATGACGGCTAGGGTTGGCGTTAGCCCTAGGCAGCTGGGTGGAGAGACGTGAGCTGAACCCACGTCCGAGTCGGGCTTCGGAGGAGTACATAAGGGATATTTATCAGCCTGTTTCAGACTCCGAAAACGAAGAGGTATGTGATTCGGTAAGTAAACCGACTCCAAAACTTTTCCAGTAGGCATTTTTCTCCATTTTGGAATTTTTGAAAAAATAGAAAATTTTAAAGTAGTCCGGAAAGCGCACGAGGAGGCGACAAGCCTGCCAGGCGCGGGCCACCCCATGACCGCGCCTGGGGGGCTTGTGACCACCTCGTGTGACTCCCGGACTCCGTTTTCTTGCGGAGTACTCCTTCTGGTCGGAAAAAAATCATTATATGTTCTCCCGTAAGGTCTGACCCTCGTATCACGCAAAATTTTTCTGTTTTCGTTTCGAGCCTGTTTCTGTTGTAGATCTAGATCGCTATGGCGTCCCCAAAAGCTTCGAAGGACAAGATCTTCGAGAAGGTCATCAATCCCTACCTCGCGGGAGTGCTGCAACACCCTCAATCTATCGAGATGTGTGAGGGGATGCTGCACATCTGTGATGTTGAGGGGCCCAAGAAGACCGGAAGCGTGGAGGCGAGGCTCGAAGCAATGGAGCAACAAGTATTCAAGTGCCAAGGGATGGTGGAGCGTGGACTCAACGCCAACCACATGATGATCACGGAGTTCACCAACAAGCACAAGATCGATGCCAATGACATCGGGAAGCACCTCTCCAGGCTCTATGACAGAATTGATCATCTCCAAGCCCAGATCTATGACCCGCAGAACCAAAACTGTGAGTATGAGTATAGATTTAAATCAATATGGTTGGCTACAGATTTGAGGATTCTGTAGACTCGGTCATCTTTCCATGATGGAGCACCTATGCCTTGAAAGACGGAGGGTCAAACCCAGGTTGCAACAACTCCACCACCATCACCTCCAAAGGAAGACAACTAAGCACGGGTATGGGCAATCCCCTTGGCTTGTGCCAAGCTTGGGGGAGTTGCCCCGGCAACGTATCACCATCATATCTTTTGCCTTTATCTTTTCTTAGTTCTTTCCTTTTTGGTTTTATCTTTCTCTAGTAGATTAAAGTCCTTAGTGTTTTAGGCTTGAGTTTTTCTTTGTGTCACCCCTGATGTATTCGAGCTCGTGAGCCTTATAATAAAGAGTGTCTTAGTTAAGGGCCTTGCCTCATGCCATGATCAAGAGAATGAGAAAAGAACAAAAGCATGAAAGATCATGTAATGATCTTATGGGAAGTGATGGCTTCACATATAAAAGAATGTTGATTGAAACTTGTCGAGGGTAGATGTAAGTGCATCTAGTGCCCCTTAGTGATTTTGGTGGTTTGAAGACTTATAGGTTAAGTATCTAATGTGGTTATGAGTGTACACATGATCTATAAGTCATTGAGGAGTTTGAGATATTTGAAGAATATCGACCCCTAAATATATATATATTTGGTTGAAGAAATTGGTCTGAAGCTGAAGAAATGAATCGCGAGGAATCTGCGATGAAATTGATATTCCTCATGAAGATACTGAAATTGAGGAATTCGGTGTGTCCCGAAGAAAATCACTTTGAAGAATTTGAAAAAGAGAAAGGCCTCCTCAGCAGAAGAAGCAACAGAGGCCAAGCGCCTCAAAGCACTTGAAGAAACTGCTCCTCTGGACCCAATGCCCCTCAATGTCGCTCCTTCTTATGAAATGGTCATCATTGATGATCCAGCGAAAAAGGCAGATGAGGAAATGAACGATGTCGCCTCTGAGGAACACACTGACGAAGAAATTCGTATTGACAATAGTCCTCAGCCCGTCATTCCTCATAAAGATACTGCTCAAGGATCAGCTGCACTAGCTGATGAAACTGCCTGTGCCACCAAGCCAGCTGAGGAAGAACAACATGAAAATCCTCAAGCTGATGAAATTCAACGCTCTGCGCAAAATCCTCAAGATGAGGAACAGGCTGACCCTACTCCTCCAACTGAGCAAGAAGAAGCTATTCCTCAGCCTGATGCACAGCCAGAGCAAGCCCCTCAGTCTGACGCCCAGCCAGCACCATCTCCTCAGCCTGAAGTACCAGCTGCTGACATTCCTCACCCTGAGGAAAATGCTGAGGAAAATGCACCTGACCAAGACAATGCATTCGTCGTGCTCAACCCAGAGACTGCCATTGTTGTTTCCCCTCTTGTTCCTCAGCAAAATCTTCAGCCAGTTCAGCGTCAGCCATTCTCCAAGCGTCCAAAGTTTCAAAAGGAGAATTTCTTCTGAAGAACACATGTACTTCATTGGAGAGAACCCCTATGCCAAGCCTGAAATGAGGCATCTGAAGTTTTGGACTAGGACGTAGATGAATTACTATGCCTCTGTGCTGTGTGGAAGAAACAAGATATTCCAGCACAGGTATATTCCTCACGTTGAACTTGAAGCTATACCGTGCTTAGAGCCAGTCCTCAGTGTACTCCATGATGTTGGTTTACTACCAATGTGCTCCGACATCTCTAACTGGAACAGCGAGCTAATTCTTCAGTTCTATGCCACTCTTCACATATCTTGCAACCCTGAAGACATTAACACTTGGGTATTTGATTGGATGACACAAAACACTCACTACAAGGCTCCTGCTACTGAACTCCTCCGTGAACTGCCTGAACCAATTCCCTCAGATGAGGCTGTGAAGCTTTATGGTGAGCGTGAGCTGCCCAATGGGATGATGGAAGTCCTCATGAAGCCTTTGGCTGAAGGAAAATCACCGAGAAAAACATTCCTCGTCCACGAGCTCAAGTACACACCCAGATCTGTTTACAGAATCCTCTGCAGTGTGCTCGCGCCGGTCAAAGGCCATGATGATGAAGAAGATGTCGTAGGCCTCATGAAGAATATCCTCTTCAACATCATTCATGGTATTCCTATCAACATCCATGATTTCTTCTTGAGGACTTTGACCGACAATGCTATGTGTCCTTTTGACCACAAGATATATGCCCCATGGATCATGAGATTCATCAGGACAAGGACAAGCATCAACTTTCTTGCTGAATGCCAAAACCATGTTGGATATATGCCTCATATCCGGGTCAACAAGAAGACTTTCGAGCCCATTGAAGGAAAAGGCAAATCAGTGATTGAAGAAGGAAGTAGGCCCCTTGATGGCCAGTTCAGAGTGCCAGAAGCTAATTCCTCATGGGATGATACTGAGACTCGTCCGGCAAGCCCCGTTCCTCCTCGAGTGATGAATACAAGAGAGCTCCTCCTCAGTCTTCACTAGAAGGTGGATCGCAATCACAAGTGGGTCAAACGCCAGTTTGGCGCCATTGTGAAAACCCTCACTGAAACACAGAACTCTGTGAAGCTCAACCATCACTATCTGCATGAGGTTTTTGATCGCACCTGGGCTACACTTGCACATCTGAAGACTCAGACTGAGCTTGAAGAAATGGACTTTGAGCGAGACTTTGACTGGTCGTGGCCTCCCAAGAAGAAGTTCAGGCCCATTCCAGTTCCAGACCTTGAAGACAACTCCTTTTCTTCATTTCGCACTGCTGGAACTGATGAAGAACAACTCGACACTGCTACCGATCCAAGGAAAAAGACTACTCCCAAGAAGCGTCACGACTCTTCCTCAACCGCCAAGAACTGAAGTCTTCATGGGCGTTAGTCCTCAGTTTGTCCCTTTTTGTCACTTGATGACAAAGGGGGAGAAACTTGAGAGTTAGTCTTCAAGCGGGATATTTTTGGGGCTTATGAACTATAGTTAAGTTACAAACTCTTGGCTCTTGTGAAGTTTTTATGTAATGAGTTGTAACTTAAGCCCAATGGTTCTCTGACGCTTTTGAACGTTTTTCTTCGCATGCTTATTCCTCAAGTTTTAATGCACGCATGCTGGAATTCGTCAGATACCATTTTTCATCATGCATTTTTCATTTTCATCATATGATATGTTACATGTATGCATGATTTACAAGACTTAGGGGGAGATCTCCATGATTTAAATCATCAATGTGCATTTGCTGTGAAAAGCAAAATCCTCAAGATATGCACATCTTCACGGGGAGTCTCTCTGAATCTTGATTTCAAATTCCTCAAATGAGTATTTACAATTCATATTTTTTATCCCTATTGAAGACTTAACCTAATTGTCATCAACCACCAAAAAGGGGGAGATTGTAAGTGCATCTAGTGCCCCTTAGTGATTTTGGTGGTTTGAAGACTTATAGGTTAAGTATCTAATGTGTTTATGAGTGTACACAGGATCTATAAGTCATTGAGGAGTTTGATATATTTGAAGAATATCGACCCCTAAAAATATATATCTTTGGTTGAAGAAATTGGTGTGAAGCTGAAGAAATGAACCGCGAGGAATCTGCGATGAAATTGATATTCCTCATGAAGATACTGAAATTGAGGAATTCGGTGTGTCCCGAAGAAAATCACTTTGAAGAATTTGAAGCATGAAGACTTACCCTTTCTATTTTATTTTCTTCGCATTTGAGTAATAGGAACACCGTACTGTTAAAAGGGGTCGAAGTTACACTTCGGAATGAATTTCCTCATGATGCTCAACCCAAGCCTAATCCTACCAAAAGCCTCAAGTGAGGAATACGAGTGACATGAGGACTCTCACAGTTGAGGGTTCCAACCGTTTCGATAGCCACGCCAAGTTATTGGTCTTATCCACTCCAACGGTCATATTATTTAAGGGCATTAGTGCCAAATCATGTCGGGATGCTCCGAAGCTATAAATAGCCACCCCCACAACCATTAGCTGGTTGGCTGCTCCGTTAGAATATGACACTTGTCATAAGAGCAACCCAATTCCTCAGAGTCTTCGAGAGTAATTCATCAGTGAGGAAATACCCCATACACCGAAACTACAAACCAAACCTAGTGATTGAGCATCACTGAAGAAGTTGTTCCTGTGTGGGACTGGAGCCTTTTACCTTTGAGGACTGTGCATCCTCCAGACGGTTAGGCGTCATGGTCTAGAGCTTTCCAGCAGTCAATTGTGGATCACCGGGTGACCAAGTTTGTGAGGGTTTGGAAGTCTGCCCTGAAGACTTACCACGAGTGTTGGGCGAGGACTGTGTGTTCTTAGCCCAAGGAGAACACGGTAGGGACTGTGTGTCCCGGGACTGTGTGTCCTTTGGTTTCAATACCAAGCCGCTCCAAACTAGATGTACGACTGTCACAGCAGTTGGAACTGGGTCATCAACGACTGTCTTCACTGAGAAACGGGTTCTAATTCCTCAACTCCTTACTTTCCTCGTATTATGTGTCGATGACTTTCACTGCTATTGTTTGAAGAATTTGCTGAAGACTTTATCTGAATTTCCTCAACCCCAAATTCTTCACGTTAGTTAATCCTGATCTGTATTCTACGTGCCTGCTCACAGTGCAATCTGTTTTCACATCCTTGACTCTGAAAAACTGTTCTTGTGAAACTTTGCACTTCTGATCCTTTACTGTTTCCGCTGTGAGTTAGTCATCAATGAGGAATTTCCTCAAAAGGAATTTCCTCAGTGATGAAATTCTAAAAATCTCCTATTCACCCCCCCTCTAGTCGATATAACGCACTTTCAATTGGTATCAGAGCAAGGTACTCCCTTGTTCTGTGTGATTTTGGTTTAACCACCTGGAGTTTTAGTTATGTCGACTGCAGGCATGTTTAAGGTGACTGCAGCATGTCCTACCTTCCAAGGAAAGAACTTTCCCTTCTATAAGAGCAAAAGGAAAATGCATCTACAAGCTATTGATAATGATCTCTGGTATATTGTGGAACATGGCGTCCCCATCATCTCTGCTATTGTCTCTGCTGCTGATGTGAAGAAATTCAAGCAACTCGATTCTCAAGCGAAGAATATCATCTGTGGCCATCTGAGCCCAGGCCAGTTTGGAAGAGTAAGTGCTTTGGGCTCTGCAACACTGATCTGGGAGAGACTGTGCAAAGTAAATGAAGGAGTATCAACCCAGTGTGACTCTCGTGTTGATATTCTTCGCAATCTCTTCAATCGCTTCAAGAGACATGACAATGAAAGCTGCCAAGATACCTTTGATCGCCTCACTGACATATCAAATGAACTGCAAGCACTGGGAGCTCGAGACATCACTGATCACGAAGTTGTGAAGAAACTGCTGAAATCTTTGGATTCTTCATTTGATACTTTAGTTCTGATGATTCAAGAAAGACCAAACTACAAGATGCTTGATCCAGCTGATATATTCGAAAGGCTAAATACTCATGAATTCCAACTAGAAGAAAAGAAAGATCTATATGGACCAAGCTATTCCAGACCACGTGCACTGAAGGCTAGAGCAATTTCCTCATCCGAAGAAGAAGACACAGATGACAGCATTGGTGACCCTAAAGAATTTGGACAGGAGCTTGCAATGCTCGTGAGGAAATTCCACAGATTTACACGACGTGGACATTTTGGTAAATCTTCAAGAAGAGACATGAGGAAATCAGAATCTTCATCTGAGGACTACAAGAAACGAACCTGCCACAAGTGCAAGAAATCAGGTCATTACATTGCTGATTGTCCCCATTGGGGAAAGGAATCAAAGAAGAAGAAATACAAGGATGACAGTTCTGATGACTCGAAGAAGAAGAAGAAATCTTCAAAACTCATCTTCAAAGCCCTCATCGCACAAGAAGACTAGTTTCAGAAAGGCTCGGGCACTCATTGGCAAGGAAATGGACTCAGAGGCAGAATCAGAGGAAGGTGATGAAGAAGAGGGTTCTGATGAAGATTCAGAATCCGGACAGGCTAGTCTTGCACTGGCAACCACTTTCGTCAGCAAGTCAATCTTCAATCTTGAAGAAAATGATTGCACCATCCACACTGATGACTATGCTGATGACTTCACTCCAACCTATTGCTTCATAGCAAAAGGTTCAAAGGTACCAAATAATGCCTCCTCCTCTGATTCAAGTGACTGTGAACCTGATGATTATAAGAAACCCAGTTACAGTAAACTTGCTATCATTGCCACTAAACAACAAACTACCCTGGAAAAGCTTCAGAAACTGCTACATAAAAGTGATGATCTGTTGAATGATGAAATGAACCTTACCCAAATCCTCACTGAAGATGTGAAAAGTCTTCAGTCTAGATTTGATAATCTTCAGGATCGTTATGATACACTCCTCACTGATCATGAGAAGCTTTCCTATGAATTTCTTCAAAGGAAGCTTGATCTTGAGAAGCTGAGGATGTCTCATGATGATCTTCGTATGGAAAATGATTCATTACTAGCTCAACAGATCAGCGCTGGTCAAGTTGAATTCATTCCTCCATGTCTTAAATGCATTGAACGCGAAACTGCTAATTCCCCACCAGAATCATCAAATGCTACTATTGCTACAAATTCTTCAACTGCACCTGTTGTGTCTATTTCCTCACTTGAGGAAAACACAAATGTTACTGATGAAAATGCAGGGTTGAAGGAATTGTACGTGACAGGCATATACAAAAGCCTCAAAGGACATCAAACCCTTTGTGATGTGCTCAAAAAGCAGATCTTGAACAGGAACCCGAGGAAAGAAGGAATTGCCTTTGAGAGGAAATTAAATGCTGATGGATCTTATTGGAAACCTAAGCAGTATCCCAAAACCTCATGGGTTGCTGCTACTGGGCCTCCTTTTGATCCATCTAATCTAACTGGCTTTTCATGTGAATTATCCTATTCCTCAGATGAGTCATTTGACTCCAACTATAAACTGTTCAAAAATCAATCTGGTGAAGTATTTGCTCGATATGTTGGAACTAACTGCAGGAATGGCCCTCCCTTGAGGAAAATCTGGGTTCCCAAAAGCTGTCTTGAAAATCTTCAGGTGAATGTCCTCATGACACCACCACTAAAGAATCTGAACCCCAGATCAAATTCCTCAGGAGGACCAAAGTCTTCAAGAGGATCAAAATCCTCAACTGGTCAAAACTATGCTCGTACCCGTGCTAATGCGTCTAACATGCAGGGAAACTACAAGGAATATGAATATGAGCGTTACTCCTCAAATCATTATGTTCATAAATCCTCAAACCAGTTCTCTGCATATTCATATGAGTACTTTAACCCCCTACTGTTAAGAGAAGTGCATTGGCTTCAATGCCACCTTTCTCATATGGTGCTCGCAGGATGATGAATGCTTTGCCACCCCTTCAGATGTGGGTGGTGAAGAAATCGAACTAATCACTTCTACATGTCAGGTCTCCAGATGAAAATCATCATCTGAAGAATTTGCTGGAGACCTGAGGAAATGCTTGATAGGACGCAAGCTAATGATTGATGAAATAGAAATATTTCACATGTCCTTATATTTTTGTTATGATGAAATTCTTATCTGATGAAATCAATATCATATTCTTCAAATCTGAAGCATATGAGATGGTAAGTTGTACTAATTCATCTGCAGGATGACAAACCCAAGAATACTAAGTGGGTTCTTGATAGTGGCTGCACACATCACATGACTGGTGATAAAAGCTTACTGATGAATATGCCACTAACTCCATCACCTCTGAAGCAAATCACATATGCTGACAAAGGTAAAAGCAAGGTATTGGGACTTGGCAAAGTGGCTATTTCCAAGGATAAGCATATGGACAAAGTGATGCTTGTTGAATCCCTTGGTTTTAACCTCATGTCTATCTCGATGCTTTGTGATCTTTATATGATTGTTATCTTTGGTAGATATAGATGTGTAGTCATCATGGAATCTGACAGATCCAAAGTCTTCGAAGGTGTAAGAAGAGGGGATTTGTACATTGTTGATTTCTCTACAGGTCCTCAACCAGCCACTTGCTTACTAGCAAAAACCTCAGAAGGATGGTTGTGGCACCGAAGACTAGGTCATGCAGGCATGAGGAATTTGCACACGCTCGCGAAGAAGAAGCATGTCATCGGCATCGAATCAGTTAAATTCCTCAAGGATCATCTCTGCGGTGCTTGTGAATCTAGGAAAATGACCAGATCCAAGCATCCCTCGAAGACTATCATGACCACTACACGTCCATTCGAATTGCTTCATATGGATCTATTTGGACCTACTCACTATGCCACACTAACCAATGCAACATCTTTATATGGCTTCGTCATAGTTGATGATTATTCCAGATATACTTGGGTGCATATCATAGTATATAAAACTGAAGTGCAGGAAATCTTCAAACGATTTTCTTCAAGGGCCTCGACGAACTTTGGCATCAAGATCAAACATATCAAGAGTGATAATGGAACCGAGTTCAAAAACACTGGTCTTGATGATTATCTTGATGAACTTTGTATTACTCACAAATTATCTGCTCCTTATACTCCTCAGCAGAATGGTGTCGTCGAAAGGAAGAACATGACTCTGGTTGAAATGGCAAGAACTATGCTTGAAGAATGTCAGACTCCTCGTCGCTTTTGGCCTGAAGCAATCAACACTGCATGCCATATCATCAACAGGGTATATCTTCACAAATTCCTCAAGAAAACCTCATATGAACTCCTCACTGACAAGAAACCCAATGTAAGTTATTTCAAAGTCTTCGGTGCAAAATGCTGGATTAGAGATCCTCACCATAGCTCAAAATTTGCACCTAAGGCACATGAAGGTTTTATGCTCGGTTATGGAAAGGACTCGTACACTTACAGAGTCTTCAACAACTATCACAACAAAGTTGTTGAGACTGTAGATGTGCGGTTCGATGAAACTAAGGGCTCGCAAAGAGAGCAATTGCCTTCTGATCCAGATAAGCTGTCTCCCGAGGAAGCAATAAAGGTCAAACCTACTGAAGACATTGTCCCCACTAAGGAAATTGGTGAAGAAACGATCCCCATCACTGATGAAAATCAAGAAGATGCTCCTGAGGAAATTGCACCTGAACCACTTCCTCAGCCTAGACGAAATCCTCAACCAGCTCATCCGAGGATTGCAAATGAAGTAGAACTTGACAAAATCCTCAACGACATCAATGCGCTAGGTCCTCTCACTCGCTCAAAAGCTTCACACTTAGTTAACTTTTGTGGGCATTTTTCCTTTGTATCCATCACAGAACCCTCAAAAGTTGCTGAGGCTTTTTTGGAACCGGAGTGTATCCAAGCTATTCAAGACGAACTTCTTCAATTCAAGCTGAATGACGTATGGGAGCTTGTCAAACGACCAGATCCTCACAAGCACAACATCATCGGCACCAAGTGGATTTTCCGAAACAAGCAAGATGAGGACGGTCAAGTGGTGAGGAACAAGGCACGACTTGTAGCCCAAGGCTACACCCAGGTTGAAGGAATAGATTTCGATGAAACTTTTGCACCTATTACTAGACTTGAAGCTATTCGAATACTACTTGCTTATGCTAATCATCTTAACATCATCTTATATCAAATGGATGTGAAAAGTGCATTCCTCAATGGTAAGCTTGAGGAAGAAGTATATGTTGCTCAGCCCCCAGGTTTTGAGGATCCAAAGAATCCAGACAAAGTCTTAAGACTCAAAAAGGCTCTTTATGGTCTCAAGCAAGCCCCTCGGGCATGGTATGATACATTGAAGGAATTCCTCATGAAGAAAGGCTTCAAACCTGGTTCACTCGATCCAACTCTTTTCACTAAATCCTGTGATAATGAGTTATTTGTGTGTCAAATATATGTCGATGATATCATATTTGGCTGTACTGACAAACGATGTAGTGATGAATTTGCTTACATGATGAGTGAAGAATATCAGATGTCCATGATGGGGGAGCTGAAATTCTTCTTAGGTCTTCAAATTCATCAACAAAGCAATGGAATCTTCATATCACAGGAGAAATACCTCAAAGATGTTCTGAGGAAATTCTACATGCGTGAATGCAAAGGTGCCAAGACTCCAATGCCTACCAACGGCCACCTCGGCACTGATGAAAATGGTAAAGATTTCGATCAGCAGGTATATCGTTCTATGATTGGTTCTTTATTGTATCTATGTGCATCTAGGTCAGATATAATGCTTAGTGTTTGCATGTGTGCACGTTTTCAAGAAAAACCGAAGGAATCACACCATAAGGCTGTGAAGCATATTCTTCGATACTTAGCTCACACACCAACACTAGGATTATGGTATCCCAAGGGCTCAAATCTTCATCTGGTAGGGTATTCTGATTCTGACTATGCCGGTGACCGTGTGGATCGCAAGTCAACCTCTGGCACATGCCATTTCCTCGGAAGATCACTAGTTTGCTGGTCCTCAAAGAAGCAGAACTGCGTATCACTCTCCACTGCCAAAGCTGAGTACATTGCTGCTGGTTCATGCTGTGCTCAATTACTATGGATGAAGCAAACCCTCAAGGACTACAGCATCAACATGAAGAACGTGCCTCTCTACTGTGACAATGAGAGTGCTATCAAGATTGCATACAACCTGGTACAGCACTCGAAGACCAAGCACATCCAGATTCGTCATCATTTTCTTCGGGACCATGTCCTCAAGGGCAATATCCTCATCGACCATGTGAAGACTGATGATCAACTGGCAGATATCTTCACTAAGCCCTTGGATGAGAAAAGGTTTTGCAAGTTGCGGTGTGAGCTAAATATCTTAGAATCTTCAAATGTTTTGTAAAAACATGCACACATCCTAACACTTATGCAAAATTGATGACTTAGATGTGCAACACATGATGAATCCATTTTCTTCAACTGATGAAGAATGTCACTCTGAATGTGAAGAAATCAACGAAGAAATTGATTCTGAGGGCCCTACGACAATTGTACGCGGCGTCTGGAATCAACATTCTTATATGGTGGGTCACGCCACCGCCCAATGTGAAATTCCTCAAGTTGATTTTCTTCAAAAGTTCCATTTCCTCAAAATGTGCTTTTCTTCAAAACAGCTGTTCTTCATTGTGACGATTTATCACAAAATCTTCAAAAACACTTGATGACTTTCATTTGACTAGATAGACTGTGATTTCAAGTCCTCAACAGCATTCACTTATAGCTATTTCTTCAAGTTGATATTTCTGCTAAGTGAATGTGACCGGACCCTACTTTCCCTCTATGCTATACTCATCCAGTCCATTCAATTCTTCATATGCGTTCTACTTGAAACTTTGTTCAAAATCCTCACTGCTTCCTTGTCAGCTGATGATTTTGTAACGAAAATCCTCAAATCTTCAAAAATTGTTTCTTTAATGCACAATAACTGAACCCCACTTCTCAGGATCGGTTAACCACGATCTCCACTATCTCCACCGCCTTGTTCGGGAACTACACGTGTCCTGCGGAGACGTAGAGGCAGGGGCTGTTTGGTCCAAAATCTTTGCGCCAACAGTAACTGTGTGGCTATAAATATGTCCCTATCCCCCTCGGCAAACTCTTCTTCGCTCCATCGCTCTCCTGCTATAGCAAACACCACCGAACCCTAGCGCCATCGCTGGTAGTCTCGTCGCCGGTGAGGAAGAGCTTCACTGCCTCGACTTCTCCGTCGCCGGAACCATGCCGGAGTCGGACCATCTTCGTCCGCCGCCGCCGTAGACATCCTCTGTCGCCGAGTTAGGGCGCATTGGACACGCGACCGAAGAGCCTCTCTACACAACTTCTCTGTGTTCTTCGTGTGCTCCTTCAAGGGTAAATAAAATCCCATTTTTATCGCAAGTTAGATCTACAATTTTACATCTTCTAAGTGAAATCTGTTTTTCCTCAAGAATCAATAAGCACTTGATTCCTCAAACACTGCCTATCACCACATCATTGATGAACTATACTAAGCATCTAAGATTTTCACGAGATTCCTCAATTGTGCGAATTTTTGGATCTGTACAAGTCTGGAACCCAAGAACAGTATGCTTAGACAAATTCTTCAACCACTGGTTAAATTCCTCAACTGCCAAACTTTTTCATTTTCTTCAAATCTGAGAACGCATATGACCTCTCCAAATTCCTCGCAACTATACTCTGTTCACAGGTACACACATGTCAGCTGATGAATCTCTCGGTTCTCATCACATTAACTCATTTGCAGCGTTTTTGGAAGAAAATCTTCAAGTCTCATCATAATCCTCAAGAGTTCAATCTCATCAGCAAAATCCTCAGCTGAAGAAAATGGAGGATGACAGAAAACAGAAGGGAGGAAAGAAACTTGTGCAAAACATAGCTGTGGATATCCTTGAGGATATTTACTTGGACTATTGCACACCTGATGAAAAATGAGACAATGGCCAAGAGAAAGATACAGTTGCAGAAGATAGAACGCCGATGGACGAAGGAATGGAAGGAATGCAGGTTTGTGACTGCCAAGTTTGCGAAGAAATTCACTCTGAAGCCCCCTGGCAGACGGGCCCCACTTGAGGATCATCAAGTAGCACATCCCTCAAGCCTCAAGACCATTGATGACTATCCAGATGAGAAGGAAAAGCATCTGGCTAAGCTCAAGAAGCAGGCAGAAGCTGTAGTGAGGAAATTCAATGAATCCTCAGCTGTTGTCTCAGCTGCTGCTACTTCCTCTGCTGCCGAGACCTCTGGTTTAGAAATTCCTCAAATGCAGTCTGTGCCGTCAAAGCCAAGGGCTCCAAAGCCTCAAGAGAAGTCTGCTCAGGCATCAGTTACAAAACCCTCAGCACCAAAACCATCAGCTCCAAAACCCTCAGTGCCAATCTCCTCAGCTCCAAAATCCTCAGCTCCACCTCCAAAGTCTCAAGAGAAACCAGTACAGAAGCAAGTCATGAAGCCTATGACCGCCAGCTCCAGCTCCTCACTCCCAGCTGCAACTAGCTCGGAGACAAAGTCTTCACCACCTCCTGCGAAGACTCAGGTGTCTGCTGAACGTGCAACTCTGCCAAGCCCCAGCAAAATCATCACCGTCCCATCTGCATCAGAGGGCAGTGATGAATATGATGATCAAACCCTGCAAGCCATCATCAGAAACAAGCAGGAAAGAGTAGCTCAAGCATCAGGCAGTGTCATTCCTCTGGCCATGGACCCCAAGGTCCTCCTTGACTACATCAACATCTGGTATGAGGACCCAAACACTCCTCTTGATGATTTGAAACTTCCCCCCTGGCATTAGCCACATGGTGGCCACTTTCATCAATGAAGCCAAGTGGAAAGAACAGCAGGCCAAGCAGGCCAAAGTTGCCAAGCTTAAAAAGGAAAAATTCCTCAAGCAGAATCTCCTCAACTTGACTCCTGATGCACTGGTATCAAGTCAGGCAGAGCTGAAGAAATTGTGTGACAAGTACTCCAAGCTGTCAGATCGTAAGAGTCTCAAGAGCAATTTCATCAAGCTGGCCACTAGAGCTGTTGATGACTACAATAAGAAGGCTGCACCCCCAGCACCAACTTCTCAGCCCTTGATTGAGGAGCCAGCAGACGAATCTCCTCATGATGAGGAAACTCGTCAAGCTGAGGAAGTACACCAAGAAAGCCGTGCGGATGAACCGGCTATTGAAGAAATCATCATCAAAACTCCAGCTGATGAATTTGCTGCAGCTGATGAGACTGCCCCCGACCCAGCTGCTTAATCAAAGCAAGCTGATGACTCTGTTCCAGCTGGTTCCTCAGTACCAGCTGAAGAATCTGTCGAGAGAACCCCTTCACCAAATGCTTCAACGGTGAAGAAGATGACTCCGTGTGCATTAGACGTGAAGAAAACCAGGGCTGCTGAGAAGGAAGCCAAAAAGAGAAACGCCTCCTCAGCAGAAGAAGCAACAGAGGCCAAGCGCCTCAAAGCACTTGAAGAAACTGCTCCTCTGGACCCAATGCCCCTGAATGTCGCTCCTTCTTATGAAATGGTCATCATTGATGATCCAGCGAAAAAGGCAGATGAGGAAATGAAGGATGCCGCCTCTGAGGAACACACTGACGAAGAAATTCGTATTGACGATAGTCCTCAGCCTGTCATTCCTCAGAAAGATACTGCTCAAGGATCAGCTGCACCAGCTGATGAAACTGCCTGTGCCACCAAGCCAGCTGAGGAAGAACAACATGAAAATCCTCAAGCTGATGAAATTCAACGCTGTGCGCAAAATCCTCAAGATGAGGAACAGGCTGACCCTACTCCTCCAACTGAGCAAGAAGAAGCTATTCCTCAGCCTGATACACAGCCAGAGCAAGCCCCTCAGTATGACGCCCAGCCAGCACCATCTCCTCAGCCTGAAGTACCAGCTGCTGACATTCCTCACCTTGAGGAAAATGCTAAGGAAAATGCACCTGACCAAGACAATGCATTCGTCGTGCTCAACCCAGAGACTGTCATTGTTGTCTCCCCTCCTGTTCCTTAGCAAAATCTTCAGCCAGTTCAACGTCAGCCATTCTCCAAGCGTCCAAAGTTTCAAAAGGAGAATTTCTTTGAAGAACACATGTACTTCATTGGAGAGAACCCCTATGCCAAGCCTCAAATGAGGCATCTGAAGTTTTGGACTAGGACGCAGATGAATAACTATGCCTCTGTGCTGTGTGGAAGAAACAAGATATTCCAGCACAGGCATATTCCTCACGTTGAACTTGAAGCTATACCGTGCTTAGAGCCAGTCCTCAGTGTACTCCATGATGTTGGTTTACTACCAATGTGTTCCGACATCTCTAACTGGAACAGCGAGCTAATTCTTCAGTTCTATGCCACTCTTCACATATCTTGCAACCCTGAAGACATTAACACTTGGGTATTTGATTGGATGACACAAAACACTCACTACAAGGCTCCTGCTACTGAACTCCTCCGTGAACTGCCTGTACCAATTCCGTCAGATGAGGCTGTGAAGCTTTATGGTGAGCGTGAGCTGCCCAATGGGATGATGGAAGTCCTCATGAAGCCTTTGGCTGAAGGAAAATCATCGAGAAAAATATTCCTCGTCCACGAGCTCAAGTACACACCCAGATCTGTTTACAAAATCCTCTGCAGTGTGCTCGTGCCGATCAAAGGCCATGATGATGAAGAAGATGTCGTAGGCCTCATGAAGAATATCCTCTTCAACATCATTCATGGTATTCCTATCAACATCCATGATTTCTTCTTGAGGACTTTGACCGACAATGCTATGTGTCCTTTTGACCACAAGATATATGCCCCATGGATCATGAGATTCATCAGGACAAGGACAGGCATCAACTTTCTCGCTGAATGCCAAAACCATGTTGGATATATGCCTCCTATCCGGGTCAACAAGAAGACTTTCGAGCCCATTGAAGGAAAAGGCAAATCAGTGATTGAAGAAGGAAGTAGGCCCCTTGATGGCCAGTTTAGAGTGCCAGAAGCTTATTCCTCATGGGATGATACTGAGACTCGTCCGGCAAGCCCCGTTCCTCCTCGAGTGATGAATACAAGAGAGCTCCTCCTCAGTCTTCACCAGAAGGTGGATCGCAATCACAAGTGGGTCAAACGCCAGTTTGGCGCCATTGTGAAAACCCTCACTGAAACACAGAACTCTGTGAAGCTCAACCATCACTATCTGCATGAGGTTTTTGATCGCACCTGGGCTACACTTGCACACCTGAAGACTCAGACTAAGCTTGAAGAATTGGACTTTGAGCGAGACTTTGACTGGTTGTGGCCTCCCAAGAAGAAGTTCAGGCCCATTCCAGTTCGAGACCTTGAAGACAGATCCTTTTCTTCATTTCACACTGCTGAAACTGATGAAGAACAGCTCGACACTACTACCGGTCCAAGGAACAAAACTACTCCCAAGAAGTGTCACGACTCTTCCTCAACCGCCAAGAAGTGAAGTCTTCACGGGCGTTAGTCCTCAGTTTGTCCCTTTTTGTCACTTGATGACAAAGGGGGAGAAACTTGAGAGTTAGTCTTCAAGCGGGATATTTTTGGGGCTTATGAACTGTAGTTAAGTTACAAACTCTTGGCTCTTGTGAAGTTTTTATGTAATGAGTTGTAACTTAAGCCCGATGGTTCTCTGACGCTTTTGAACGTTTTTCTTCGCATGCTTATTCCTCAAGTTTTAATGCACGCATGCTGGAATTCGTCAGATACCATTTGTCATCATGCATTTTTCATTTTCATCATATGATATGTTACATGTATGCATGATTTACAAGACTCAGGGGGAGATCACCATGATTTAAATCATCAATGTGCATTTGTTGTGAAAAGCAAAATCCTCAAGATATGCACATCTTCAGGGGGAGTCTCTCTGAATCTTGATTTCAAATTCCTCAAATGAGTATTTACACTTCATATTTTTGATCCCTGTTGAAGACTTAACCTAATTGTCATCAACCACCAAAAAGGGGGAGATTGTAAGTGCATCTAGTGCCCCATAGTGATTTTGGTGGTTTGAAGACTTATAGGTTAAGTATCTAATGTGTTTATGAGTGTACACATGATCTATAAGTCACTGAGGAGTTTGAGATATTTGAAGAATATCGACCCCTAAAAATATATATCTTTGGTTGAGGAAATTGGTGTGAAGCTGAAGAAATGAACCGCGAGGAATCTGCGATGAAATTGATATTCCTCATGAAGATACTGAAATTGAGGAATTCGGTGTGTCCAGAAGAAAATCACTTTGAAGAATTTGAAGCATGAAGACTTACCCTTTCTATTTTGTTTTCTTCGCATTTGAGTAATAGGAACACCGTACTGTTAAAGGGGGTCGAAGTTACACTTCGGAATGAATTTCCTCATGATGCTCAACCCAAGCCTAATCCTACCAAAAGCCTCAAGTGAGGTATACGAGTGACATGAGGACTCTCACAGTTGAGGGTTCCGACCGTTTTGATAGCCACGCCAAGTTATTGGTCTTATCCACTCCAATGGTCATATTATTTAAGGGCATTAGTGCCAAATCATGTCGGGATGCTCCGAAGCTATAAATAGCCACCCCCCACAACCATTAGCTGGTTGGCTCCTCCGTTAGAATCTGACACTTGTCATAAGAGCAACCCAATTCCTCAGAGTCTTCGAGAGTAATTCATCAGTGAGGGAATACCCCATACACCGAAACCACAAACCAAACCTAGTGATTGAGCATCACTGAAGAAGTTGTTCCTGTGTGGGACTGAAGCCTTTTACCTTTGAGGACTGTGCATCCTCCAGATGGTTAGGCGTCATGGTCTAGAGCTTTCCAACAGTCAATTGTGGGTCGCCGGGTGACCAAGTTTGTGAGGGTTTGGAAGTCTGCCCTGAAGACTTACCACGAGTGTTGGGCGAGGACTGTGTAGTCTTAGCCTAAGGAGAACACGGTAGGGACTGTGTGTCCCGGGACTGTGTGTCCTTTGGTTTCAATACCAAGCCGCTCCAAACCAGATGTACGACTGTCACAACAGTTGGAACTGGGTCATCAACGAGTCTTTTCACTGAGAAACGGGTTCTAATTCCTCAACTCCTTACTTTCCTCGTATTATGTGTTGATGACTTTCACTGCTACTGTTTGAAGAATTTGCTGAAGACATTCTCTGAATTTCCTCAACCCCAAATTCTTCACGTCTGTTAATCGTTATCTGTATTCTGCGTGCCTGCTCACTTTGCAATCTGTTTTCACATTCCTCACTCTGAAAAACTGCTGTTGTGAAACTTTGCACTTCTGATCCTTTACTGTTTCCGCTGTGAGTTAGTCATCAGTGAGGAATTTCCTCAAAAGGAATTTCCTCAGTGATGAAATTCTAAAAATCTCCTATTCACCCCCCTCTAGTCGATATAACGCACTTTCAGTAGACAAACATAGACCTTGGTCATTGTTGCAATTAATAGGAAGTGATAAAGAAGGAGAGGTTCACATATAAATATATCATCTTTAACACCATCTATGATTGTGAACACTCACTAAACTATTACATGTTTAGAAGTAGATGTTGGACAAGGAAGACAACATAATGAATTGTGTTTGCTTGGTTCCGAACAATGTTATATGACTAGAGATCCCTTAGCATGTCACGATTGCTTCCACCTCATATTAGCCAAAACTCCCGCACCAAGTAGAGATACTACTTGTGCATCCATAAACCTTCAACCCAGTTTTGCCATGAGAGTCCACCATACCTACCTATGGATTGAATAAGATCCCTCAAGTAAGTTTGTCATCGGTGCAAGCAATAAAAATTGCTCCCTAATATGTATGATCTATTAGTGTGTGGAAAATAAGCTTTGCACGAACCTGTGATGAGGAAGACATAAAAGCGACAAACTGCATAATTAAGTTCTTTATCACAGGAGGCAATATAAAGTGACGTTCCTCCACACTAAGAGGACACACATCCAAACCTCAAAAGTGCATGACAACCTATGCTTCCCTCTGCGAAGGGCCTATCTTGTACCTTTACTTTTTGCCCTTGAAAGAGTCATGGTGATCTACACCAATTCCTTATTTTGCCTTTATCTTGGCAAACGTCATATGTTAGGGAAAGATCTATGTTCATATGTAAACTTGGAAGTAAGTATTCATGAATTATTATTGTTGACATCACCCTTGAGGTAAATAATTGGGAGGCCAAACTATAAGCCCCTATCTTTCTCTGTGTTCCACTGAAACTTTGATCTCATGAGTACCACGTGAGTTGTAGCAATTGTAGAAGATGAAAGGATGATTGAGTATGTGGATTTGCTTTACAAGCTCTTATTTAACTCTTTCCGATGTTATGATAAATTGCAATTGCTTCAATGACTAAAGGGTATTGGTTGTTAATTCTCATTAAGGTTCTTGATCCATACTTTACTTTGGGAAGGAATTGTCACTTTAGCATAAGTGTGTTGGGGAACGTCGCATGGGAAACAAAAAATTTCCTACTTGCATGAAGACCTATCATGGTGATGTCCATCTACGAGAGGGGATTTACGATCTACGTACCATTGTAGATCGCACAACAGGAAGCGTTAAGAAACGCTGTTGATGTAGTGGAACGTCCTCACGTCCCTTGATCCGCCCCATGAACCGTCCCACGAACTGTCCCGCGATCCGTCCCACGATCCGCTCCGATCTAGTGCCTAACGGACGGCACCTCCGCGTTCAGCACACGTACAACTTGTCGATGATCTCGGCCTTCTTGATCCAGCAAGAGAGACGGAGAGGTAGAACAGTTCTCCGGCAGTGTGACAGCGCTCTGGAGGTTGGTGGTGATCTATCTCAGCAGGGCTCCGCCCGAGCTCCGCAGAAATACGATATAGAGGAAAAACCGTGGAGGTATGTGGTCGGGCGGCCGTGGTAAAGTTGTCTCAAACCAGCCCTAATACCTCAGTATATATAGGAGGGAGGGGGTGGACCTTGCCTTGAGGCTCAAGAGAGCCCCAAGGGGCCGGCCGAAGGAGGGGGGAGGAGGAGTCCTCCTCCAATCCTAGTCCAACTAGGATTGGAAGGTGGAGTCCTTCTCCACTTTCCCACCCCCCCTTTTTTTTTCTTTTCCTTTGATTCTTGTGCATAGGGCCTCTTGGGTTGTCCCACTAGCCCACTAAGGTCAGGTGCGGCACTCCTAAGGCCTATGGGCTTCCCCCGGGTGGGTTGCCCCCCCGGTGAACATCCGGAACCCATTCGTCACTCCCGGTACATTCCCGGTAATGCCGAAAACTTTCCAGTAATCAAATTAGGTCATCCTATATATCACTCTTCGTCTCCGGACCATTCCGAAAACCCTCCTGACGTGCGTGATCTCATCCGGCACTCCAAACAACATTCGGTAACCAACCATATAACTCAAATACGCATAAAACATCACCGAACCTTAAGTGTGCAAACCCTGCGGGTTCAAGAACTATGCAGACATGACCCGAGGGACTCCTCGGTCAATATCCAATAGCGGGACCTGGATGCCCATATTGGATCCTACATATTCTACAAAGATCTCATCGATTGAAGCTCAGTGCCAAGGATTCATATAATCTCGTGTGTCATTCCCTTTGTCCTTCGGTATGTCACTTGCCCGAGATTCGATCGTCAGTATCCGCATACCTATTTCAATCTCGTTTACTGGCAAGTCTCTTTACTCGTTCCGTAATACAAGATCCTGTGACTTACACTAAGTCACATTGCTTGCAAGGCTTGTGTGTGATGTTATATTATCGAGTGGGCCCCGAGATACCTCTCCGTCACACGGAGTGACAAATCCCAGTCTTGATCCATACTAACTTAATGGACACCTTTGGAGATACCTATAGAGAATATTTATAGTCACCCAGTTACGTTGTGACATTTGATACACACAAGGCATTCCTCCGGTGCCAGTGAGTTATATGATCTCATGGTCATAGGAATAAATACTTGACACGCAGGAAGCAGTAGCAACAAAATTACACGATCAACATGCTACGATCATTAGTTTGGGTCTAGTCCATCACTTGATTCACCCAATGATGTGATCCAGTTATCAAGCGACAACACCTTGTACATAGTGAGAAGACCTTGACTATCCTTGATCAACTGGCTAGCCAACTAGAGGCTTGCTAGGGACAGTGTTTTGTCTATGTATCCACACATGTATCTAAGTCTTCATTCAACACAATTATAGCATGGATAATAAACGATTATCTTGATACTGGAATTATAATAATAACTTATTTATCATTGCCTCTAGGGCATAATTCCAACAAAGTGATGATATGACGATATTGTTGTTCTAATTACGATCATGATGCCTGCATGTCCGTATCTTGTTTTGTCGACACCTCTCTCTCTAAACATGTGGGCATATTTATTGATCTCGGCTTTCGCTTGAGGACCCGCGAGGTCTAAGCTTGGGGGAGTTGATACGTCCATTTTGCATCATGCTTTCATGTTGATATTTATCGCTTTATGGGCTGTTATTACACTTCACGGTACAATACTTATGCCTTTTCTCTCTTATTTTGCAAGGTTTACATGAAGAGGGAGAATGCCGGCAGCTGGAATTTTGGCTTGAAAAAGGTGCAAGTCTGGTATACCTATTCTGCGCAACTCCAAAAGCCATGAAAATAAACGAGGATTTATTTTGGAATTTATAAAAAATACTGGGCTGAAGAAGTACCAGAGGGGAGCCAGCAGGAGGCCACAAGCCTGCTAGGCGCGCCCGGGGGCTGCGCCTAGGGGGCTTGTGGGCTCTCAACTGGCCCTCTGGCCCACTTCTTTTGCTAGAAGAAGGGTTTCGTTCTAGAAAAAAATCAAAAGGGAGGCTTTCGGGAGGAATCGCCGCCGCCACGAGGCGGAACTTGAGCAGAACCAATCTAGAGCTCTGGCAGGGTCGTCCTGCCGGGGAAACTTCCCTCCCGGAGGGGGAAATCGTTGCCATCGTAATCACTGATACGTCTCAAACGTATCTATAATTTTTGATGGTTTCATGCTGTTATCTTGTCATCTTTGGATGTTTTATGTACCTTTTATATCTTTTTTGGGACTAAATTATTAATTCAGTGCCAAGTGCCAGTTCCTGTTTTTTCTATGTTTTTGTCTCTTTCAGATATGATTTTGGAATGGAGTCCAAACGGAATAAAATCCCCGAAATGATTTTTCCCGAATGGAAGAAGATTAGGGGGCTTGAGGGCCAAGCCAGGAGGGCTACAGGGGGCCCACAAGCCCCCTATCCGCCACCAGGGGGGCGGCGGATGGCAGGCTTGTGGCCTCCCTGGCGCCCCCTGGCCTAGCTCTTTCGCCTATATATTCCCTAAAATACGGAAAAATCAGGGGATCCTCAAAAATACTTTTCCGCCGCCACAAGCATCTGTTTCCGTGAGATCTCATCTGGAGACCCTTCCCGGTGCCCTGCCGGAGGGGACTTTGGAGTTGGAGGGCTTCTACATCAACATCATCGCCCCTCCAATGACTCATGAGTAGTTCACTTCAGACCCACGGGTCCGTAGTTAGTAGCTAGATGGCTTCTTCTCTCTCTTGGATCTTCAATACAAAGTTCTCCATGATCTTCATGGAGATCTATCCGATGTAATCCTCTTTGGCTGTGTGTTTGTCGAGATCCGATGAATTGTGGATTTGTGATCAGATTATCTATGATATATATTTGAGTCTTTGCTGATTTCTTATATGCATGATTTGATATCCTTGTAAGTCTCTCCGAGTCTTGGGTTTTCTTTGGCCAACTAGATCTATGATTCTTGCAAAGGGAGAAGTGCTTGGTTTTGGGTTCTTACCGTGTGGTGACTTTTCCCAGTGACAGTAGGGGCAGCAAGGCACACATCGCGTAGTTTCCATCAAGGGTAACAAGGTGGGCTCTATCGTAGATATGAGATTGTCCATCTACATCATGTCATCTTGCTTAAGGCGTTACTCTGTTCTTTTGGACTTAATACACTAGATGCATGGTGGATAGCGGTCGACGTGTGGAGTAATAGTAGTAGATGCAGAAAGTATCGGTCTACTTGTTTTGGACGTGATGCCTATAGATATAATCATTGCCATAGATGACGTCACGACTTTGTGCGGTTCTATCAATTGCTCGACAGTAATTTGTTCACCCACTGTCTACTTGCTTTCATGAGAGAAGCCACTAGTAAACACTACGGCCCCCGGGTCTATTCACACCTATCGTTTCCACTTTTGCTTTTACTTTGCTTTGTTACTTTGTTGCTTTCAGTTCTCACTTGGCGAACAATCTATAAGGGATTGACAACCCCTTCATAGCGTTGGGAGCAAGCTTTTTGTGTTTGTGCAGGCACTTGTGATACTCCTTCACTGGATCGATACCTTGGTTCTCAATTGAGGGAAATACTTACCACCGCTGCACTACATCACCCTTTCCGCTTCGAGGGAACACCAACGCAAGGCTCCAAGGCCACGGGGGAAATCCTATTTGCCTAGGAAGTCCCTTAAGGCATAGCCGTAGCAGAAGGATTCTTCGTGCCGTCAACACACCTATTTCTAGCGCCGTTGGAAGGTCATTTGTTGCAGTAGCAATCACCAATACTCCTCTCATCGGAGGGGACTCATCACCATCAACATCTTCATCAGCACCATCTCATCTCCAAACCCTAGTTCATATCTTGTAACCAATCTCCGTCTCGCTACTCCGATTGGTACTTTTAAGGTTGCTAGTAGTGTTAATTACTCTTTGTAGTTGACGCTAGTTGGATTACTTGGTGGAAGATTATATGTTCAGATCTTTGATGCTACTCATTACCTCTCTGGTCATGAATACGATTATGCTTTGTGAGTAGCCACTTTTGTTCCTGAGGACATGGGATAAGTCATGCTATAAGTAGTCATGTGAATTTGGTATTCGTTCGATATTTTGATGTGTTGTATGTTGTCTTTCCTCTAGTGGTGTTATGTGAACGTCGACTACATAACACTTCACCATTATTTGGGCCTAGAGGAAGCCATTGGGAAGTAGTAAGTAGATGATGGGTTGCTAGAGTGACAGAAGCTTCAACCCTAGTTTATGCGTTGCTTCGTAAGGGGCTGATTTGGATCCACTAGTTTAATGCTATGGTTAGACTTTGTCTTAATTCTTCTTTCGTAGTTGCAGATGCTTGCGAGAGGGGTTAATCATAAGTGGGATGCTTGCCCAAGTAAGGGCAGTACCCAAGCGCCGGTCCACCCACAAATCAAACTATCAAAGTAGCGAACGCGAATCATATGAACATGATGAAAACTAGCTTGACAGAAATTCCCATGTGTCCTCGGGAGCGCTTTACCTCCTATAAGAGTTTGTCCAGGCTTGTCCCTTGCTACAAAAGGGATTGGGACACTTTTCTGCACCGTTGTTACTTTTGTTACTTGCTACTTGCTACAAATCATCTTGTCACACAACTACTTGACCGATAATTTCAGTGCTTGCATAGATTACCTTGCTGAAAACCACTTGTCAGATCCTTCTGCTCCTCGTTGGGTTCGACACTCTTACTTATCGAAAGGACTACGATAGATCCCCTATACTTGTGGGTCATCATAAATCGAACATCAACTCCCACAAAAACTTTTCTGTTCTACTCGAGATAACATTTACACATGAACCTAGCTCATGGTGCCACTGTTGTGGAACGTTGCATGGGAAACAAAAAATTTCCTACGCACACGAAGACCTATCATGGTGATGTTCATCTACGAGAGGAGATTAGATCCACATACCCTTGTTGATCGCTAAACGGATAGCGTTAAGAAACACGGTTGATATAGTGGTCCAGCTTCGTGATTCAAATCACCGTCGTCCCACGATCCATCCCACGATCCGTTCCGATCTAGCGCAGAACGAACGGCACCTCCGCGTTCAGCACACGTACAGCTCGATGACGATCTCGGCCTTCTTTATCCAGCAAGAGAGACGGAGAAATAGATGAGTTCTCCGGCAGCGTGACGACGCGCCGGTGTTTGTGATGATCTATTCCTGCACGGCCCTGCCCGAGCTCAGCAGAAATGTAATCTAGAGGAAGAACTACGAGGTGTAGGTTTGAGTTGCACGTGACAAAGTTGTGTCTCAAACAGCCCTAAACCTCAAGTATATATAGGAGGAGCCAAGGGGTGGGGCAAGCCCTTAGGGCGCCGGCCAAGAAGGCCTCCTTGGATCGGCCGACTTGGGGAAGGGAGGAGTCCTTCTCCAATCCCACTTGGATTAGGACTCCTTCCTTGTTTTACCACCTCTTTAGGATTTTCCACTTTTTCCTCATGGGCTTTCCTTGGATGACTTTGTCAGTCCATTATATCTTATTGTGCATCAAATAAACCCACGTGGACCCCTTCGGGCATGGTGGGCCCACCCAGTGGGGCCCCGGAACCCATTCGTCACTCCTGGTACACTGCCGACAATGCCCGAAAACTTTCGGGAATCCAAACATCAACTTCCTATATATCAATCTTCATTTCCGGACCATTCCGGAAGCTCTCATGATGTTCGTGATCTCATATGGGAATCCGAACAACCTTCGGTCACCAACACATATAACTCAACTAAACTAAAACGTCACCGAACCTTAAGTGTGTGGACCCTGCGGGTTCGAGAACTATGTAGAATTGACCCGGGACACTCCTCGGTCAATATCCAATAGCGGGACCTGGATGTCCATATTCGATCCTACATATTATATGAAAATATTATTGGTTGAACCTCTTTGACAAGGATTCATATAATCCCGTATAACATTCCCTTTGTCCTTCGGTATGTTACTTGCCCAAGATTTGATCGTCGGTACCCCGATATCTATTTCAATCTCGTTACCGGCAAGTCTCTTTACTCGTTCTGTAATACAAGATCCCGTGACTCACACTTGAGTCACATTGCTTGCAAGGCTTGTGTGTGATGTTGTATTACCGAATGGGCCCCGAGATACCTCTTCGTCACACGGAGTGACAAATACCAGTCTTGATCCATGCTAATGTTGGGGAACATCGCATGGGAAACAAAATTTTTCCTACGCGCATGCAAACCTATCATGGTGATGTTCATCTACAAGGGGGATTTCAGATCCACGTACCCTTGTAGATCACACAGAAGAAGCATTAACAAACACGGTTGATGTAGTGGAACGTCCTCATGTCCCGCGATCCGCCCCGCGAATCGTCCCACGAACCGTCCCGCGATCCGTCCCACGATCCGCTCCGATCTAGTGCCGAACGGACGGCACCTCCGCGTTCAGCACACGTACAGCTCGACGATGATCTCGGCCTTCTTGATCTAGCAAGAGAGACGGAGAGGTAGATGAGTTCTTCGGCAGGGTGACGGCGCTCCGGAGGTCGGTGGTGATCTAATCTCAGCAGGGCTCCGCCCGAGCTCCGCAGAAACGCGATCTAGAGGAAAAACCGTGGAGGTATGTGGTCGGGCTGCCGTGGAAAAAGTTGTCTCAAATCAGCCCTAAAACCTCTGTATATATAGGTGGGAGGGGAGGGGCCTTACCTTGGGGATCAAGAGGCCACAAGGGGTTCGGCCGATGGGGGGGAGGAGGATTCCTCCTCCAATCCTACTCCAACTAGGATTGGAAGGTGGAGTGCTTCCCTTCCTTCCCACTTCCCCTTTTTTCTCTTTGATTTTCTTATATCCTGCGCAGGGGCCTCTCTGGGCTTGCCCACCAGCCCACAAAGTGCTGGTGCGGTACCCCTAAGGCCTATGGGCTTCCCCGGGGTGGGCTGCCCCCCGGTGAACATCCGGAACCCATTCGTCATTCCCGGTACATTCCCGGTAATTCCGAAAACCTTCCGGTAATCAAATGAGGTCATCCTATATATCAATCTTCGTTTCTGGACCATTGCTGAAACCCTCGTGACATCCGTGATCTCATACGGGACTCCGAACAACATTCGGTAACCAACCATGTAACTCAAATACGCATAAAACAACGTCGAACCTTAAGTGTGCAGACCCTGCGGGCTCGAGAACTATGTAGACATGACCCGAGGGACTCCTCGGTCAATATCCAATAGCGGGACCTGGATGCCCATATTGGATCCTACATATTCTACGAAGATCTTATCGTTTGAACCTCAGTGCCAAGGATTCATATAATCCCGTATATCATTCCCTTTGTCCTTCGGTATGTTACTTGCCCAAGATTCGATCGTCAGTATCCGCATACCTATTTCAATCTCGTTTACCGACAAGTCTCTTTACTCGTTCCATAATACAAGATCCCGCAACTTACACTAAGTCACATTGCTTGCAAGGCTTGTGTGTGATGTTGTATTACCGAGTGGCCCCGAGATACCTCTCCGCCACACGGAGTTACAAATCCCAGTCTTGATACTAACTCAACGGACACCTTCGGAGATACCTGTAGAGCATCTTTATAGGCACCCAGTTACATTGTGACGTTTGATACACACAAAGCATTCCTCCGGTGTCAGTGAGTAATGTGATCTCATGGTCATAGGAATAAATACTTGACACGCAGAAAACAGTAGCAACAAAATGACAAGATCAACATGCTACGTCTATTAGTTTGGGTCTAGTCCATCACATGATTCTCCCAATGATGTGATCCAGTTATCAAGCAACAACACCTTGTACATAGTCAGAAGACCCTGACTATCCTTGATCAACTCGCTAGCCAACTAGAGGCTTGCTAGGGATAGTGTTTTATCTATGTATCCACACATGTATCTATGTCTTCATTCAATACAATTATAGCATGGATAATAAACGATTATCGTGATACAGGCATTATAATAATAACTTATTTATCATTGCCTCTAGGGCATAATTCCAACAGTCTCCCACTTGCACTAGAGTCAATAATCTAGCCCTCACATCACCATGCGAATTATATTGTAATAAATCTAACACCCATACAGTTCTGGTGTTGATCATGCTTTGCCCGTGGAAGAGGTTTAGTCAGCGGGTCTGCTACATTCAGATCCGTGTGCACTTTGCATATATTTACGTCCTCCCCTTCGACGTAGTCGCGGATGAGGTTGAAGCATCGTTTGATGTGTCTGGTCTTCTTGTGAAACCGTGGTTCCGTTGCTAAGGCAATGGCACCCGTGTTGTAACAGAGCAAGGTTATTGTATTCAGTGTGCTTGGCACCACTCCAATATCCGTCATGAACTGCTTCATCCAGACACCCTCCTTAGCCGCCTCCGAGGCAGCCATATACTCCGCTTCACATGTAGAATCAGCTACGATGCTTTGCTTGGAACTGCAACAGCTTACCGCACCCCCATTAATTATAAATACGTACCCGGTCCGCGACTTAGAGTCGTCCGGATATGTGTCAAAGCTTGCATCGACGTAACCTTTTACGGCGAGCTCTTCGTCACCTCCATACACGAGAAACATCTCCTTAGTCCTTTTCAGATACTTCAGGATATTCTTGACCACCGTGCAGTGATCCACTCCTGGATTACTCTGGAACCTGCCTGACATACTTATGGCCAGGCTAACGTCCGGTCTAGTGCACATCATTGCATACATGATAGAACCTATGGCTGAAGCATAGGGGACGGTGCTCATATGCTCTCTATCTTTATCAGTTGTTGGGCACTGAGTCTTACTCAATCTCGTACCTTGTAAAACTGGCAAGAACCCCTTCTTGGACTGTTCCATTTTGAACCTCTTCAAAACTTTATCAAGGTATGTGCTTTGTGAAAGTCCTATCAGGCGTTTTGATCTATCCCTATAGATCTTAATGCCTAGAATGTAAGCAGCTTCTCCTAGGTCCTTCATAGAGAAACTTTTATTCAAGTAATCCTTTATGCTCTCCCAAAACTCCACGTTGTTTCCAATTAGCAATATGTCATCCACATATAATATTAGAAACGCCACAGATCTCCCACTCACTTTCTTGTCAATACAAGATTCTCCAACCACTTGTATAAACCCAAATACTTTGATCACCTCATCAAAGCGTTTATTCCAACTCCGAGATGCTTGCACCAGTCCATAAATGGATCGCTGGAGCTTGCATACTTTGTTAACATTTTTAGGATCGACAAAACCTTCTGGTTGCATCATATACAACTCTTCCTTAAGGAAACCATTAAGGTACGCCGTTTTGACATCCATCTGCCACATTTCATAATCGAAAAATGCAGCTATTGCTAACATGATTCTGACTGACTTAAGCATCGCTACGGGTGAGAACGTGTCATCGTAGTCAACTCCTTGAACTTGTGAAAAACCCTTTGCCACAAGTCGAGCTTTATAAACGGTCACATTACCGTCAGCGTCAGTCTTCTTCTTAAAGATCCATTTGTTCTGAATAGCCTTGCGGCCCTCAGGTAGTACTTCCAAAGTCCACACTTTGTTTCCATACATGGATCCTATCTCGGACTTCATGGCCTCCAGCCATTTGTTGGAATCCGGGCCCACCATTGCTTCTTCATAATTCGCAGGCTCATTGTTGTCTAACAACATAATTGATAAGACGGGATTACCGTACCACTCTAGAGTAGTACGCGGTCTCGTCGACCTGCAAGGTTCGATAGGAACTTGGTCCAGAGTTTCATGATCATCATCATTAACTTCCTCCTCAACCGGCGTCGCAACGATAGGGGTTTCCGCTTGCCCTGCGCCACCATCCAGAGGGATGAGAGGTTCGACAACCTCATCAAGTTTTATCTTCCTCCCACTCAATTCTCTCGAGAGAAACTCCTTCTTGAGAAAAGCTCTGTTCTTAGCAACAAACACTTTGCCCTCGGATTTGAGATAGAAGGTGTACCCAACTGTCTCTTTCGGGTAACCTATGAAGATGCACTTTTCCGCTTTGGGTTCCAGCTTTTCAGGCTGAAGCTTTTTGACATAAGCATCACATCCCCAAACTTTATGAAACGACAACTTTGGTCTTTTGCCATACCACATTTCGTATGGTGTCGTCTCAACGGATTTTGATGGTGCCCTATTTAAAGTGAATGCAGCTGTTTCTAATCAATAACCCCAAAACGATAACGGCAGATCAGTAAGAGACATCATAGATCGCACCATCTCTAATAAAGTACGATTACGACGTTCGGACACACCATTACGCTGTGGTGTTCCAGGCGGTGTCAACTGTGAAACAATTCCACATTGTCTTAAGTGAGCACCAAACTCGAAACTCAGATATTCACCCCCACGATCAGACCGTAGGAATTTGATCTTCTTGTTACAATGATTTTCAACTTCACTCTGAAATTGCTTGAACTTTTCAAATGTTTCAGACTTGTGCTTCATTAAGTAGACATAACCATATCTACTCAAATCGTTAGTGAAGGTGAGAAAATAACGATCTCCGCCGCGTGCCTCCACGCTCATCGGACCACACACATCGGTATGTATGATTTCCAACAAGTCACTTGCACGCTCCATTGTTCCGGAGAACGGAGTTTACTCATCTTGCCCATGAGTCATGGTTCGCACGTGTCAAGTGAATCAAAGTCAAGTGACTCCAAAAGTCCATCGTTATGGAGTTTCTTCATGCGCTTTACACCAATATGACCTAAGCGGCAGTGCCACAAAAACATGGCGCTATCATTGTTAATTCTAACTCTTTTGGTCTCAATGTTATGTATATGTGTATTATCACTATCAAGATTCAATATGAACAATCCTCTCACATTGGGTGCATGACCATAAAAGATATTACTCATAGAAATAGACAACCATTATTCTCTGACTTAAACGAGTAACCGTCTCGCAATAAACAAGATCCAGATATAATGTTCATGCTTAACGCATGCACTAAATAACAATTATTCAAGTTCATAACTAATCCTGATGGTAACTGAAGTGAAACTGTGCCGACGACGATTGCATCAACCTTGGAACCATTTCCCACGCGCATCGTCACTTCATCTTTCGCCAGCCCTCGCCTATTCCGCAGTTCCTGTTTTGAGTTGCAAATATGAGCAACAGAACCGGTATCGAATACCCAGGCACTACTACGAGAGCTGGTTAAGTACACATCAATAACATGTATATCAAATATACCTGATTTTTCTTTGGCCGCCTACTTATCAGCCAGATACTTGGGGCAGTTGCGCTTCCAGTGACCCATACCCTTGCAATTATAGCACTCCGTTTCTGGCTTAGGTCCAACTTTGGGTTTCTTCATCGGATTGGCAACAGGTTTGCCGCTCTTCTTTGAATTACCCTTCTTTCCTTTGCCGTTTCTCTTGAAACTAGTGGTCTTATTCACCATCAACACTTGATGTTCTTTACGGAGTTCTGACTCTGCGACTTTCAGCATCGCGAACAACTCGCCGGGTGACTTGTTCATCCCTTGCATGTTGTAGTTCAACACAAAGCCCTTATAACTTGGAGGCAGTGATTGAAGAATTCTGTCAATGATAGCCTCTTGCGGGAGTTCAATCCCCAGCTCAGCTAGACGGTTTGAGTACCCAGACATTTTGAGCACGTGTTCACTGACAGACGAATTCTCCTCCATCTTGGAAGCATATAATTTATCGGAGGTCTCATACCTCTCGATCCGGGCGTTCTTCTGAAAGATAAACTTCAACTCCTGGAACATCTCATATGCTCCATGACGCTCAAAGCGACGTTGAAGTCCCAGTTCTAATCCATACAAGACTGCACATTGAACTACTGAGTAGTCTTCCTTACGTGATAACCAAGCGTTCTTAACATCTTGGTCAGCCGTAGCGGGTGGTTCATCTCCTAGCGCAGCATCAAGGACATAATCCTTCTTCCCAGCTTGTAGGATCAACTTAAGATTACGAGCCCAGTCTACAAAGTTGCTTCCATCATCTTTCAACTTAGCTTTCTGTAGGAACGTATTAAAATTCAGGGTGACTGTCGCGTGAGCCATGATCTACAAGACAAATATATTCAAAGTGGACTTAGACTATGTTCAAGTTAATTAGAGTTTAACTTAATCAAATTACTTTCTAAACTCCCACTCAAAAAAGTACATCTCTCTAGTCATTTGAGTGGTTCATGATCCAATTCCAATAGCTCAAGTCCGATCATCACGTGAGTTGAGGATAGTTTCAGTGGTAAGCATCCCTATGCTAATCATATCAACTATATGATTCATGATCGACCTTTCGGTCTCATGTGTTCCGAGGCCATGTCTGCACATGCTAGGCTCGTCAAGCTTAACCCGAGTGTTCCGCGTGTGCAACTGTTTTGCACCCATTGTATGTGAACGTTGAGTCTATCACACCCGATCATCACGTGGTGTCTCGGAACGACGAACTATAGCAATGGTGCACAATCGGGGAGAACACAATTTCGTCTTGAAATTTTAGTGAGAGATAACCTCATAATGCTACCGTCGTTCTAAGCAAAATAAGGTGCATAAAAGGATTAACATCACATGCAATTCATAAGTGACATGATATGGCCATCATCACGTGCTTCTTGATCTCCATCACCAAAGCACCGGCACGATCTTCTTGTCACCGGCGTCACACCATGATCTCCATCATCATGATCTCCATCAACGTGTCGCCATCGGGGTTGTCGTGCTACTCATGCTATTACTACTAAAGCTACGTCCTAGCAATATAGTAAACGCATCTGCAAGCACAAACGTTAGTTTAAAGACAACCCTATGGCTCCTGCCGGTTGCCGTACCATCGACGTGCAAGTCGATATTAACTATTACAACATGATCATCTGATACATCCAATATATCACATCACATCATTGGCCATATCACATCACAAGCATACCCTGCAAAAACAAGTTAGACGTCCTCTAATTGTTGTTGCATGTTTTACGTGGTGACCATGGGTATCTAGTAGGATCGCATCTTACTTACGCAAACACCACAACGAAGATATATGAATTGCTATTTAAGCTCATCCAAGGACCTCCTTGGTCAAATCCGATTCAACTAAAGTTGGAGAAACTGACACTCGCCAATCATCTTTGAGCAACGTAGTTACTCGTAGCAATGAAACCAGTCTCTCGTAAGCGTACGAGTAATGTCGGTCTGAGCCACTTCGATCCAACAATACCGCGGAATCAAGAAAAGACTAAGGAGGGCAGCAAATCGCACATCACCGCCCACAAAAACTTTTGTGTTCTACTCGAGAAGACATCTACGCATGAACCTAGCTCATGATGCCACTGTTGGGGAACGTCGCATGGGAAACAAAAATTTCCTACGCGCACGCAAACCTATCATGGTGATGTTCATCTACGAGGGGGATTTCATATCCACGTACCCTTGTAGATCACACAACAGAAGCGCTCATAAACGCGGTTGATGTAGTGGAACGTCCTCACGTCCGTCGATCCACCCCGCGAACCGTCCCACGAACCATCCCGCGATTCGTCCCACGATCCGCTCCGATCTAGTGCCGAACGGACGGCACCTCCGCGTTCAGCACACGTACAGCTCGACAATGATCTCGGCCTTCTTGATCCAGCAAGAGAGACGGAGAGGTAGATGAGTTCTCCGGCAGCGTGACGGTGCTCCAGACGTTGGTGGTGATCTAATCTCAGCAGGGCTCCGCCCGAGCTCCGCAGAAACGCGATCTAGAGGAAAAACCGTGGAGGTATGTGGTCGGGCTGCCGTGGAAAAAGTTGTCTCAAATCAGCCCTAAAACCTCCGTATATATAGGTGGAAGGGGAGGGGCCTTGCCTTCGGGCTCAAGAGGCCCCAAGGGGTTCGGCCGATAGGGGGGAGGAGGATTCCTCCTGCAATCCTAGTCCAAGTAGGATTGGAAGGTGGAGTCCTTCCCTTCCTTCCCACTTCCCCGTTTTTTTCTCTTTGATTTCCTTATCTCCTGCGCAGGGGCCTCTCTGGGCTAGCCCACCAGCCCACTAAGGGATGGTGCGGCACCCCTAAGGCCTATGGGATTCCCCGGGGTGGGCTCCCCCCGGTGAACATCCGGAACCCATTCGTCATTCCCGGTACATTCCCGGTAATTCCGAAAACCTTCCGGTAATCAAATGAGGTCATCCTATATATCAATCTTTGTTTCCGGACCATTCTGGAAACCCTCGTGACATCCGTGATCTAATCCGGGACTCCGAACAACATTCGGTGACCAACAATATAAATCAAATACGCATAAAACAACGTCGAACCTTAAGTGTGCAGACCCTGCGGGTTCGAGAACTATGTAGACATGACCGGAGGGACTCCTCGGTCAATATCCAATAGCGGGACCTGGATGCCCAAATTGGATCCTACATATTCTACGAAGATCTTATCGTTTGAACCTCAGTGCTAAGGATTCATATAATCCCGTATGTCATTCCCTTTGTCCTTCGGTATGTTACTTGCCCGAGATTCGATCGTTAGTATCCGCATACCTATTTCAATCTCGTTTACCAGCAAGTCTCTTTACTCGTTCCGTAATACAAGTTCCTGCAACTTACACTAAGTCACATTGCTTGCAGGGCTTGTGTGTGATGTTGTATTACCGAGTGGGCCCTGAGATACCTCTCCGTCACGCAGAGTGATAAATCCCAGTCTTGATCCATACTAACTCAACGGACACCTTCGGAGATACATGTAGAGTTTCTTTATAGCCACCCAGTTACGTTGTGACGTTTGATACACACAAAGCATTCCTCCGGTGTCAGTGAGTTATATGATCTCATGGTCATAGGACTAAATACTTGACACGCAGCAAACAGTAGCAACAAAACGACACGATCAACATGATACGTCTATTAGTTTGGGTCTAGTCCATAACATGATTCTCCCAATGATGTGATCTAGTTATCAAGCAACAACACCTTGTACATAGTCAGAAGACCCTGACTATCCTTGATCAACTGGCTAGTCAACTAGAGGCTTGCTAGGGATAGTGTTTTGTCTATGTATCCACACATGTATCTAAGTCTTCATTCAATACAATTATAACATGGATAATAAACGATTATCTTGATACAAGAATTATAATAATAACTTATTTATCATTGCCTCTAGGGCATAATTCCAATAGCTAACTCAATGGACACCTTCGGAGATACCTGTAGAGCACCTTTATAGTCACCCAGTTACGTTGTGACGTTTGATACACACAAGGTATTCCTCCGGTGTCAGTGAGTTACATGATCTCATGGTCATAGGAATGAATACTTGACACGCAGAAAACAATAGCAATAAAATGACACGTCACATGCTACGTTCATAGTTTGGGTCTTGTCCATCACATGATTCTCCTAATGACGTGATCCCGTTATCAAGTGACAACACTTGTCTATGGTCAGGAAACCTTGACCATCTTTGATCAACGAGTTAGTCAACTAGAGGCTTACTAGGGACAGTGTTTTGTCTATGTATCCACACATGTATTTGTGTTTCCAATCAATACAATTATAGCATGGATAATAAACGATTATCATGAACAAAGAAATATAATAATAACTAATTTATTATTGCCTCTAGGGCATATTTCCAAAAGTTAGCAGTAGCCCCGTCCGTGGTCCAGTGCTACTACCATGGCTAGCAAGACCCACCTATGCTCCTCCAAGTTAGCAGGAGCGCCCATCCCCTACACTCATCACACCTCACGCCCCTCACTCCTCACTTCTCACTCTCTTCCTCTCGATCCACTATCTTCCTCACGCCAGCGCCGCTCTTGCATCCCGACAGCCCTCCCCGTCCTGGCCCTCCCCACGCGGCGGACCTCCCTGTCTTGGCCCTCCCCACACAGAGGCCCTCCCCATCCTGGCCCTCCCCGTCCTTGCCCTCCCTCACACGACGGCCCTCCCCGTCCATGCCCTCCCCACGCGACGGCCCTCCCCGTCCTGACCATTCAAGCAGCAGTAACTCTCCCTCCCTCCTCTCTCCCACTCTCCTCCTTCTCCCTCCTTCCTCTGTTTTAGCAGTGCTAGATCGGATGAATAGATGGATGAATTGACGCATTTAGATAGATCAATGGTTAGATGAATGGATGAATTTAGATCAATGGATGTAGTTAGACGGTTAGATGGATGGATTGATGCATTTAGATGAATGTGTGCATTTAGATGGATGGCTCGATGCTTTTAGATGAATGTGTGCATTTAGAAGGTTAGATGGATGGTGCATGCATTTAGATGGACATTAGTATTTCATCGTAATAATATTGATATGGAAAAAATTGCATCATTTTGTTGGTGTTACTTGTATCATTTTGCAAGGAGCACCTCATAGTGCCTATGTTTTACCAGAATGTTGATTCATTTCCACTCCGACAAATTTCACGCGCTCGATATGTCCTATTTTAGCAATGGTCATTTTTATGTAATGTTATGTGACTTATGATTTGGGTGACTTTCGGTCCGTTGGAGCTCCTCGTGTAATTTTCAATATGTTCTTGATGGAGGAATATCGATAGTTACCGTGGGGGCGCTTCCTGTTCTTTCCTTCTTGCGATATATACCTCGGTACAATGCGCTAGGAGAAAAGAAGAGGTGCAACCATTTACCGGCTATCGAGATATTAGTGTGAGGGAGAGAAGAAGGGGAGGAAGCGACCATCATGTACGGTCAAAATATCAGAGGAATAATCCCTATAGTTGCCCTGGGGGCGCTTCCTCCTTCGTTCCCGTGTGCTAGAGATTTTGGTAATGCATGCGGGAACGAAGGGATGAGCGATTTTCACCGACAGTCAAAATAGTAGTGTGATAGATTATCCACCAACATACACCATCATATCAGTGTGAGAGAGTGTGCACCATGTACACAATGAGATATGCCGGTTTTTCAAGGAAGCCTCGGCAGAACAAAAGTCAACCCATGCTGATTTTTCATATACATCAATAGTTCTCGTTGATTTTTAATCTTTGAATCATGAACATAGGAAATGTCATCTAATGATGAGGGGATCCCTGAGTGTGATTATTGCGGGGAAGATCGGGGTCTGTGCGACAGGTCTCACCTGCGAAACTGTAGGTTCTTCATCATCAAGCTTGACGAGACTTTTCATGTTCTTATGGTACGCAATGATGACCACTATTTTTTCTTATTTTTTTGTGTTTCTTTGCTTCAACGTGTAATTTATGTTTTTTACAATTCGACTATGCATCCCCTGCCATGCAAGATGGTATGTCTTGGAGAAGCTCGGTTGCGAAGAAATGGAGAATATGAAGATGAGGAGAGCTTACCTGAGAACTAAACGTGGTTTTACATTTCTGGCTAAACTATGCAATGAAGTTAATCACTCACATTTTGGTTGCTCAACTTGGCAAGCTCTATGCAAGGCATATGGATTTCATGAGGATATGGAAATAACCTTCGATATTCATTGTGAAGATGATATTGAAGGTAATATCGACATTTGGGTGGATGTCGATGTGCTTCTAGTTTTACCTCTTTGTGAGTTTGTCAACCATATTTGGTAAGTAATTTGCATTGTTTATTTAAAAATACTTGGTGTTCATCCCTACTTAACTTGTTTATTTTTAATTGACAACTTACTTCCTGTCTTCGAGTGAAACACACAACATAGTAGACTGGACACACTACACTAAAGGATCACATCTAACTTAGAAGGAGAAGTACTCATTTGTCACCTTTGTTAATAGTGTCATGTCTCCTATGGACAGCATATATAATGGACCTGGCCCAAATTATACAATTAATAGCCCGTGACTGACGCTCAAGAAGATTTCCATATTTTTCCATTCTCTTCTTGTGATTTATTTGGTTGTTGCATTTATCATCACACCATACACATCATCTGCATTCCGTCGACACTTCATTGACGTCATTTTTTAAAACTTGCATGTGTTCGTAGTTGCCGATTCTCTCTATTCTCGTCGTTGTCCGTTTTGAGACCAACCACACACGCACCCGCCCGTGGCATTGCTTAAATATTGTTTTTAAAAGTGTGTATAAAACTTTCTCGGAATGGGTTGAAAGTTGGCATGCGTGTTGGGGAACGTTGCATGGGAAACAAAAAAATTCCTACGCACACGAAGACCTATCATGGTGATGTCCATCTACGAGTGGAGATTAGATCTACGTACCCTTGTAGATCGCACGACAGGAAGCGTTAAGAAACGCGGTTGATGTAGTGGAACGTCTTCACGTCCCTCGAACCTTCCCACGAACCGTACCACGATCCGTCCCACGATCCGTTCCGATCTAGCGCCGAACGGACGGCACCTCCGCGTTCAGCACACGTACAGCTTGATGATGATCTCGGCCTTCTTGATCCAGCAAGCAAGACGGAGAATTAGATGAGCTCTGCAGCAGGGTGACGGTTCTCCGGTGGTGGTGATGATCTACTCCTGCAGGGCTCCGCCCGAGCTCCGCAGAAATCCGATCTAGAGGTAAAACTATGTGGAATAGGCTTGAGTTGCACGGGGCAAAGTTGTGTCTCAAAACGCCCTAAACCACCACTATATATAGGAGGGAGGGGGAGGGGCTATCCTTGAGGTTCAAGGCCCTCAAGGTGCGCCGGCCGCCAGGAAGAGGAGGACTCCTCCTCCAATTTAGTTTGGGAAGGAGGAGTCCTCCTCTTCTTTCCCACCTCCCTCTTTCCTTTTTCTTTTTCTTTCCTTTTGGTATTTTCTTATGTGGCGCCATAGCCCTCTTGGTCTGACTCCACCAGCCCAATAAGGACTTGTGGTGCCATCTGATAACCCACAAGTATAGGAGATCGCAATAGTTTTCGAGGGTAGAGTATTCAACCCAAATTTGTTGATTCGACACAAGGGGAAGCCAAAGAATATTCTTGAGTATTAGCAGTTGAGTTGTCAATTCAACCACACCTGGAAGAATTAGTATTTGCAGCAAAGTATCAGTAGAAAAGTGGTGTGATAGCAACAATAGCAACGGTAATAGTAGCAGAAGTGACAGTAGTAGCGACGGAGCAATAGTAGCAGCAGTGACAGTAGTAGTGATTGCAATCCCTGGCAATGGTGCCAGAAGAATGCTTGATGTCAACTGTTCTTCCCCTATGCAACGGTACCAGAAGAATGCTCCTAGCACTCCTCGACAACGAAACTATAAGAATGTTGTTGATGGCCCACCAGCGCGTGGGTTTGCAACAGTTTTCGAGGGTAGAGTATTCGACCCAAATTTGTCGATTCGCACGACGGGAGGTGAGAGAATACTCTCAAGTATTAGCAGTTGAATTGTCAGATTCAACCACACCTTAAAGATTAGTATATGCAAGCAAAGTAGTAACGACAAAGTAGCGAGTAACGGCGGTGTAGCGAGCAATATCAGCGGCAAGGAAAAGTAGTAGTGACAGCAGTAGCAAGTAGCAACAGTAGCAAGCGACAGTAGTAGCAGCAGCAACAGAGCAAAACAAGTGACAGCAGTAGCAACAGTAGTAGCAGTAGCAGAGCAAAACAAGTAACAACAGTAGAACAAACTCGTAGGCAATGGGTCGGTGATTTGTTTGGATGATATTCATCATGCAACAGTTATAACACGGAGAGATATGTGGCTAGCTCCCGTTCTTCAATGTGATGTAGGCATGCATTCCGTGTGTCATCATACGTGCTTAGGGAAAAGAACTTGCATTGCATCTATTGTCCATCCCTCCCGTGGCAGTGGGGTCCAAAAGGAAACTACGGGATATTAAGGTTCTCCTTTAAATAAAGAACCGGACCAACGTATTAGCACTTGGTGAACACATGAACTCCTCAAACTATGGTCATCACCGGGAGTGGTTCCGGTTATTGTCACTCCGGGGTTGCCGGATCATAACACATAGTAGGTAACTACAACTTGCAAGATCGGATCTAAAACACACATATATTGGAGACAACATAATAATTTCAGATCTGAAATCATGGCACTCGGGCCCTGGTGACAAGCATTAAGCATGGCAAAGTAGTAGCAACATCAATCTCAGAACATAGTGGATACTAGGGATCAATCCCCATCAGAACTAACTCGACTACATGATAGATCTCATCCTACTCATCACCGCCCAGCGAGCCTACGAATAGATTACTCACGAACAACGAAGAGCTTCATGGAATTGGAGAGGGAAGAAGGTTGATGATGACGATGGCGACGATTTCCCCTCTCCGGAGCCCAAGACGGACTCCAGTTCTGCCCTCCAGATGAAGAATAGGTGGTGGAGGCGCCTCCGTGTCATAAACGCGACGAAAACTTCTCTTTTTATTTTTTCTGGGACGAAAGGGATCTTATAGACCTGAGATTGGGGGCGGCAGAGCCGTGTGGGCCCCACAAGCCTGCCCACCGCCACCAGGGGGGTGGTGGCGGAGCCAGGGCTTGTGGCCCACTGGCCCACCCCCTGAGGTGGAACTTGGCGCAGATATTTTTTATATTTTCCAAAATTGCTCCCCGTAAATTTTCAGGACATTTGGAGAACTTTGATTTCTGCACAAAAATAACACCAAGGCAATTCTCCTGAAAACAGCGTAAGTCCAGGTTAGTTCCATTCAAATCATGCAAATTATAGTCCAAAACAAGGGCAAAAGAGTTTGGAAAAGTAGATACGATGGAGACGTATCAACTCCCCCAAGCTTAAAACCTTGCTTGTCCTCAAGTAACTCAGTTGACAAACTGAGAGAGAAAGAAAAACTTTGACAAACTCTGTTTGATCTTGTTGTTGCAACTATGTCTAACTCATAACCAAAATTTCAGCAAGATCACAAGTTAACCACATAAGTAGATGGCACAAAGGTCTCACGGTAAACTAATATCAATGGCATAATCAGCTAACGAGCAAATAATAATGAGTTTCAAATACCAACACTTCAATCAAAACAAGCATGAAGCAATATGAATGGATGGTATCTCGCTAGCTCTTTCTGAGACCACAAAACATAAATGCAGAGCACTTTCAAAGATCAAGGGCTGACTAAACATTGTAATTCCTGGCAACGAAGATCCAGTCATAGTCATACTCAATATCAATCAAAAGCAAAGCATAAAAATTACAGAGGTGCTCTCTAATTAGTGCTTATATAAGAGGAGGATGACTCAATAGGAAAATAAATAGACATGCCCTTCGCAGAGGGAAGCATTGATTTGCACAGGTGCCAGAGCTCAAGCTTTGGAAACAGAGATAATAATTTTGGGTGGCATACTTTCATTGTCAATGCAATTACCAAGAGTTCTCAATATCTTCCATGCTACTCATGCTATAGGCGGCTCCTAAACAGAAAAGTAAAGTTTTAAATCCCCCAGCACCAGTCAATCACACTCCATGGCTAGCCGAATCCTCGGGTACCGTCCATACTAACATCAATCGGGGGGGAGTCTTGTTTTAAAGTTATGTTTTCAATTTAAGCGTGGAACTGGGCATTCCAATTACCGCCCCCTTTCTCGTGAATGACTATGTATAAACACATGTCGAGGATAACACTCCTAGCATGGAAGATACCAATAGCCCTCTGTCACCACATGAGTGGTTCGGGCATGCAAAACAGATTATTTCTTGAAGGTTTAGAGAGTGGCACATGCAAATTTACTTGGAACGGCAGGTAGATACCGCAAATAGGTAGGTATGCTGGACTCTCATGGAAAAACTTTTGGGTTTATGGAAGTGGATGCACAAGCAGTATTCCGCTTAGTACAAGTGAAGGCTAGCAAAAGACTGGGAAGTGACCAACTAGAGAGCGACAACAGTCATCAAGATGCAATGAGTTTGACTAACATTAAATGCAAGCATGAACAAGATATAAAGCACCATGAATACGAACATCATAGAGGCTATGTTGATTTTGTTTCAACTACATGCATGAACATGCGCCAAGTCAAGCCACTTGAAACATTCAAAGGAGAATACCATCCTATCATACTACATCATAGTCATCTCAAAATCTATGTTGGCATTCAAGACAAACCATTATAAGCTCTCAGCTAATAAGCATGGCATCAGAAACTATGGTCTCTAAGTTGTCTTTGCAAACATGGTTCTCTCACAACAAAGCTAAATCTGGGTCGACAAGCTAGTCACATTTACAAAAACAAAATAGATAGAGTTCATACCAGCTTTTCAGTCTTAGTCACTTCATCATATATCATCATTGTTGCCTTTCATTTGCACGATCGAACGATGTGAACAATAATAAGCGCATTGGACTAAGCTGAATCTGCAGGCAAACACAAAGGAGAAGACAAAGTAATATGGCTCTTTGAAAGCTAAACAGGTAAGCATGCAAGAACCACTAAGCATTGTAACCAGTATCTTCTACCTTGATACAAAAAAAAGAAAACTATTTACACAGGAAAACTCCCAACAAGCAAAAGAAGAAAGAAAAATCTTTTTGGGTTTTCTCAAAAGGACACAAAACAAGAAAACAAGAAAACAAAAATAAACAAGCATGGATAATACAGTGGCAAAGTGTAAACACCGGCTAACAAAGTGAAAGCATAAGCATGAATGTAAAGTCGGTGAGAACACGTACTCCCCCAAGCTTAGGCTTTTGGCCTAGCTTGGTCTACACCCAAGGTGGGAAATAACCAGCTCCAGGATACTACGGAGCAGACCGTGGATGCCACTGCTGTGTGAGCTCCTCTGGCTCCCACTGATAAACTGGCGTCTGGTACTCGACTGGTGGCTCGGGCACGGGCACCTGTGGTTGGGCCATGCCCCAATATGCGTAGATGTCCGCGGGCATAATAGTGTACCCGCCTGCATGAAGATCAAACAAAGAAGGAGCAGCCAAAGTAATAGTCTCTCGAGTACCCTGACTAAATACCAGGTTATAAGTCATTCGTCTACTAGCATCTCTATCCAGAAAATCATGGTGAACCATGCTGTCATAATCCAGATATCTCTCAGGGAGAAGCATCTCTCCTTCCTCTCCCAGTCTAATGGGTATCTCAAAGTGTCTGGCAAGACGGGTAGCGTAGATACCTCCATAGACGACACCCTTGGAACGTTTCAGGTTCAACCGTTGAGCTACTATAGCACCCAAGCCATAAGTCTTATCGTTATAAAGGCCTTCGCGCAAAACAGTAAGGTCTGGAGAACTAAGTGATCCAGCCTCCCCACGGCCAATCAAACATTTTCCCACAAATAGTGAGAAGTACCAAAGCACAGGAAAATATATGCTAGCAATTCTAGAGCGAGACACTCCTCTCTCCTCTCCAACAGCAATAGAACCAATGAAATCCTCCAAGTCCCGTGGACAAGGGTCACGGATATCCCCAACATAAGGTAATCTGCATACATTGCAAAAGTCCTGCAGCGTCATGCACCGGGGGACATCGTATATCATGAACTCAACCATGGGAGGATTTTTCCTCGGGTAAAAGTTGAAGCTTTGAACGAAAGTATTGGTGAGGAGGAGGTATTGTGGGCACTTATCTTCAACGAACGCAGTAAGACCTGCGTTCTCCACCAAGTAATAAAAGTCTTCATAAAGTCCAGCGACTCGCAAAAATTCATCGCTTGGCCACTCGCACGCTCGAACTTCGGTGACTCGAGGGACTACGTAGTTGGGGTGGTTCTACTCGTCCTCCTTGGGGTTACGGCTTGAAGATTCCCTCAAGAACCTCCTCATCTTTTCCCTTTTCTAGCTCTGAAAAATTCTGAAATTTTTAGAGAATTCGAAAGAAAAGTGAATAAAGATTAACCCAACTTGTAGCAACTACTCCTACTAGTGCCTAGAGACCATATCACGCGCTAAAACTACTTGGGACCAACTAAAATCAACCTTTCAAGCTCAAGAACAGGGTCACCAAGGTAGCAAGCATACACGAAGGATAAAGCACTAGAGAAAAAACTAATTGGACCAATGGAGGAGTGACTTACCAAGGAGTAATTTTCCCAAAACGGTTCGGAGAATGGTGCTTTGAGCAAGGAGATCAAAAATCACAACCAAATAAGCAAAAACACGGGTTTGAGCTGCGAAACATTTTTTCTGGAGGTGGAAGAAGAGGCTGAGAGCTGGAATGAGTGGAGGGGGTGCCTGTGAGCCCCACAAGGTTGCACCCCGCCACCAGGGGGTAGGTGGCGGTGGCAGGGCTTGTCGCCAACTGGTCTGGCCCCCAGGCCAGCTCTCAGGCCCAGAAATTTTCAAAAATTCCAGAAAAAATCATACTAAATTTTCAGGACCATTGGAGAACTTTTATTTTCAAGGTATTTTTCTCCGGGACGCTAAAACAGAAAACAGGAAAAATAAACTAATTCTACCATTTTTCTTCTAATCAAAAGAAAAGGAAAGCTCAAAACAGAGGTATGTGACTCTTTGATTCATCCGTTTCATGGTCATCGAAAGAAATCCGTCAATGGTGTTGATCAAGTCCTCATGACAAAACCTTCTCGAATCGCAAGGGAGAACGGAGAATTTTCGAATAGCCACTAAGTCACCTCAATGGGGATATGTATCTCCCCAACAAGAAAATCATACTTCATCTTGACACGAGGAATAGGGCATTCAAAGCTCCCAATGAGAATCGATGATGTCTTTTCGGTAGCATTGATGCAATGTAATTGATATCGTTTCTTCTGAAAGTGCACGGTATGCTCATTACCGTTGACGTGGAAAGTGACATTGCCTTTGTTGCAATCTATAACAGCCCCTGCAGTGTTTAAAAAGGGTCTTCCGAGGATGACAGCCATGGCATCGTCCTTAGGAATATCCAAGATAACAAAGTCTGTTAAGATAGTGGTGTTAGCAACCTCAACACGCACATCCTCGCAAATGCCGATAGGGAAAGCAGTTGATTTGTCGGCCATTTGCAGAGAATTTTCAGTGGGTGTCAACTTATCCAATTCAAGTCTACGAAAAAGAGAAAGCGACATAACACTAACACCGGCTTCAATGTCACATAAGGCAGTTCTTATGTAGTTTCTTTAATGGAGCAAGGTATAGTGGGCACTCCGGGATCACCAAGTTTCTTAGGAGTTCCACCTTTAAAAGTGTAGTTGGCAAGCATGGTGGAGATCTCAAGATTTGGTATCTTCCGTTTATTAGTCATGATATCTTGCATGTACTTGGCATACGGAGACATCTTGGGCATATTAGTTAACCGCATCTGCAGAAAGACAGCTCTTATCATCTCAACGAAGCGCTCAAAATCTTCATCATCCTTTTTCTTGGATGGCTTAGGAGGAAAGGGCATAGATCTCTGAACCCATGGCTCCCTTTCTTTATCATGCTTCCTAGCAGTGAAGTCATTCTTATCGAATTTCTTAGGTTGTGGGTTATCAGGATTAACCGTAGGTTCAATCTCCACATCCTCATCATTGCTAGGTTGAGCATTATTATGAACATCACTGTCCATATTGTCACCAGGTTCATGCTCATCACCAGATTGTGTTTCTGCATCAGATGCAGAAATATCATTTGGTTCTTCAGGTGTGACAGTATTTGGTGAACTGGCGTGTAGGTTTCTATCATCCTTCTTCTTCTCCTTAGGATGACTAGGTGTATCAGCATTGATTCCTTGAGAATCTTGATCAATTCTCTTAGGATGACCTTCAGGATACAAAGGTTCCTGAGTCATTTTGCCTCCTCTAGTAATGACTCTGACAGAGTTGTCATTTAATTCATTGAGCAGGTCATTCTGAGCTTTAAGTACTTGTTCTACCTGAGTAGTAATCATAGAGGCATGTTTACTCAGAAGCTTCAGATCGTTGACATTTCTGTCTACACAAGCACTTAAATGGCTAAGCATACGAGTGCTTTGTTCCAAATGTCTGCTAACATAATCATTGAAACTCTGTTGTTTGGCAACAAAGTTGTAAAATTCATCAAAACATAGGCTAGCAGGTTTATCAAAAGGAATATCACTCTCATCAAACCTACGTAGAGAATTCACTTCTACTACCTGTATCGGGTGATCGAGACCATGGATCTCTTCGATAGGTGATAGATTTTTGACATCTTCAGATCTAATGCCTTTCTCTTGCATAGATTTCTTGGCTTCTTGCATATCTTCGGGACTGAGGAATAGAATACCTCTTTTCTTAGGAGTTGGCTTAGGAGGTGGTTCGGGAATAGTCCAAGCATTATCGTTGATCAAGATGTTATTCAGTAGGGTCTCAGCTTGTTCTACAGTTCGTTCCCTAAAAACACAACCGGCACAACTATCTAGGTGGTCTCTAGAGGCATCGGTAAGTCCGTTATAGAGGATATCAAGTATCTCGTTCTTCTTAAGAGGGTGATCAGGCAAAGCATTCTATAGCTGGACGAGCCTCCCCCAAGCTTGTGGAAGACTCTCTTCTTGGAGTTGAGCAAAGTTGTATATTTCCTGCAAGGCAGCTTGCTTCTTATGGGCAGGGAAATATTTCTCACAGAAGTAATAGACCATCTCCTGGGGACTACGCATACATCCAGGAGCAAGAGAGGTGAACCAGGCTTTAGCATCATCCTTTAAAGAGAAAGGAAACAACTTAAGGATATAGTAATGGCGGATCTTCTCCTCATTAGTGAAAAGGTTGGCTATTTCGTGCAGTTTGTCAAGATGGGCTATGACCGTCTCAGACTCATAACCGTGAAAAGGATCAGATTCGACTAGAGAGATTATCTCAGGATCGACAGAGAATTCATAATCCTTATCGGTGACAAAGATAGGCGAAGTGGCAAACTTCGGGTCATTGTTCATCCTAGCTTCCCGAGATTTTTCCTTCCACTTGAGAAGTAATTTCTCAGCGTCATAGGCATCCTTACACGCAAGAAAATCCTCAACTATCTCTCCCTCCATAACGTAACCCTCAGGTATATCAGGCAATTCATATCTAGGAGAGCTAGATCTAACAGGAGCAAAAGCAGGTTCTATCTCAATAGTATCGGCAGTATGAGAAGCATCATGAGCATTGGCAGTAACTCTAGCAATATGAGCATCAAGGAATACCCCTAGTGGAACATCAGGCAAAGGAGTATCTCTAGCAGTATCAAGCATAGGATCATCAGGCATAACAGCATCTGTAGCATCATCAGGAAAAGCAGTATCAAGCATAGTATCAAGCATAGCATCATCAGGCATAGCATCTCTAGCAGTAGCATCATAAGCATCATCAAGCACAGGCGACATATCAAGATTTCTAGCAGCAGGTGATGTCGGAAACTTACTCATAACTGAAGGTGAATCAAGTGGAGAGCTAGATGGCAATTCCTTACCTCCCCTCATAGTTGAGGGCAAGACTTTGGTCTTCGGATCCTTCAGATTCTTCATAGTGATCAGCAGATATAAATTCCAAGTGACTCGAAGAATATAGGAATACCTCCCCGGCAACGGCGCCAGAAAAATGCTGATTGCAATCCCTAGCAATGGTGCCAGAACAATGCTTGATGTCGACTGTTCTTCACCTTTGCAACGGTACCAGAAGAATGCTGCTAGCACTCCCCGGCAACGAAACTAGAAGAATGTTGTTGATGGCCCACCAGCGTGTGGGTTCGCAACAGTTTTCGAGGGTAGAGTATTTGACCCAAATTTGTTGATTCACATGATGGGAGGTGAGAGAATACTCTCAAGTATTAGCAGTTGAATTGTCAGATTCAACCACACCTGAAAGATTAGTATCTGCAAGCAAAGTAGTAACGACAAAGTAGCGAGTAACGGCGGTGTAACGAGCAATAGCAGCGGCAAGGAAAAGCAGTAGTGACAGCAGTAGCAAGTAACAACAGTAGTAGCAGCAGCAGCAGAGCAAAACAAGTGACAACAGTAGCAACATTAGTAGCAGCAGCAGAGCAAAACAAGTAACAGCAGTAGGACAAACTCGTAGGCAATGGGTTGGTGATTTGTTTGGATGATATTCATCATGCAATAGTTATAACACGGAGAGATATGTGGCTAGCTCCCGTTCGTCAATGTGATGTAGGCATGCATTCCGTGTGTCGTCATACGTGCTTAGGGAAAAGAACTTGCATGACATCTATTGTCCATCCCTCCCGTGGCAGCTGGGTCCAAAAGGAAACTACGGTACATTAAGGTTCTCCTTTTAATAAAGAACCCGACCAACGAATTAGCACTTGGTGAACACATGAACTTCTCAAACTATGGTCATCACCGGGACTGGTTCTGGTTATTGTCACTCCGGGGTTGCGGGATCATAACACATAGTAGGTAACTACAACTTGCAAGATCGGATCTAAAACACACATATATTGGTGATAACATAATAATTTCAGATCTGAAATCATGGCACTCGGGCCCTAGTGACAAGCATTAAGCATGGCAAAGTAGTAGCAACATCAATCTCAGAACATAGTGGATACTAGGGATCAATCCCCATCAAAACTAACTCGATTACATGATAGATCTCATCCTACTCATCACTGCCTAGCGAGCCTACGAATAGATTACTCACGAACGACGAAGAGCTTTATGGAATTGGAGAGGGAAGAAGGTTGACGATGACGATGGCGACGATTTCCCCTCTCCGGAGCCCAAGACGGACTCCAGATCTGCCCTCCAGATGAAGAACAGGTGTTGGCGGCGCCTCCGTATCGTAAACGCGACGAAAACTTCTCTTTTTATTTTTTCTGGGACGAAAGGGATCTTATAGACGTGAGATTGGGGGCGGCAGAGCCGTGTGGGCCCCACAAGCCTGCCCACTGCCACCAGGGGGGTGGTGGCGGAGCCAGGGCTTGTGGCCCACTTGCCCACCCCGTGAGGTGGAACTTGGCGCAGATATTTTTTATATTTTCCAAAACTGCTCCCCGTAAATTTTTAGGATGTTTGGAGAACTTTGATTTCTGCACAAAAATAACACCAAGGCAATTCTGCTGAAAACAACGTCAGTCCAGGTTAGTTTCATTCAAATCATGCAAATTATAGTCCAAAACAAGGGCAAAAGAGTTTGGATAAGTAGATACGATGGAGACGTATCAAGTAGCGACAGAGTAACAGTAGCAACAACGACAGCAATAGCGGCAAAGTAACGTAGAAAGGACCAGTAGGAAAAACTCGTAGGCATTGGATCGGTGATGGATAATTATGTTGGATGACATTCATCATGCAACAGTTATAACATGGGGAGATAAGTAACTAACTCCAGTTCGTCAATGTAATGTAGACATGTATTCCGTATGTAGTCATACGTGCTTAGGGAAAAGAACTTGCATGACATCTATTGTCCATCCTTCCCGTGGCAACGGGGTCCTAATGGAAACTACGGGATATTAAGGTTCTCCTTTTAGTAGAGAACCGGAACATAGCATTAGCACTTAGTGAATACCTGAACTCCTCATACTGTGGTCATCTCCAGGAGTGGTTCCGGCTATTGTCACTCCGGGGTTTCCGGGTCATAACACATAGTAGGTGACTACAACTTGCAAGATAGGATCAATAACACACATATATTGACGAGAACAAAATAGGTTCACATCTGAAATCATGGCACTCGAGCCCTAGTGACAAGCATTAAGCATGGAAAAGTAGTAGCAACATCAATCTCACAACATAGTGGATACTAGGGATCAATCCCCATCAAAACTAACTCGAGTACATGATAGATCTCATCCAACACATCACCGTCCAGCAAGCCTACGATGAGATTACTCACGAACGGTGAATAGCATCATGGAATTGGCGATGAAGGAAGGTTGGTGATGACGATGGCGATGATCTCCCCTCTTCGGAGCCCAGAACGGACTCCAGATCTGCCCTCCAGAGGAAGAACATGTGGTGGCGGCGCCTCCGTATCGTAAAACGTGATGAACTCTTCTCCTTAATTTTTTTCTGGACGAAAGGGACTAAATAGAGATGGAGTTGGATGCGGTGGAGCACATGAGGGCCCCACAAGCGTGCAGGGCACGGCCAGGGGGGCCGCGCCTCGTGGGCTTGTGGGCTCCTCGCTCCACTCCTCCAGTTGATTCTGGCGCCAGTATTTTTTATATGTTCCACAAAAAATCCTCGTAAATTTCCAGGTCATTCCGAGAACTTTTATTTCTACGCAAAAACAACACCATGGCAATTCTGCTGAAAACAACGTTAGTCTGGGTTAGTTCCGTTCAAATCATGCAAATTAGAGTCCAAAACAAGGGCAAAAGAGTTTGGAAAAGTAGATACGATGGAGCCGTATCAACTCCCCCAAGCTTAAATCCTTGCTTGTCCTCAAGCAATTCAGTTGACAAACTGAAAGAGACAAAAGAAAAACTTTTACGAACTCGGTATGATCTTGTTGGTGCAATTATGTTCATATTCAGATTTTCAGCAAGATCATAAGCTAACCACATAAGCAATGACATTTAGGTCTCAAGAGGAACTCATATCAATGGCATAATCAACTAGCGAGCAATAATAATAGGTTTCAAACGTCAACACTTCAATCAAAACAATCATGAATCAATATGAACATATGGTATCTCGCTAGCTCTTTCTGAGACCGCAAAACATAAATGCAGAGCACCTTTATGGCAAAGAAGATCCAGTCACAATCATACTCAATAACAACTAAAAGCAAAGCATAGAAATGACAGAGGTGCTCTCTAATTTGTGCTTTTATAAGAAGAGGATGACTCAACAGAAACATAAATAGATAGGCCCTTCGCAGAGGGAAGCATTGATTTGCAGAGGTGCCAGAGCTCAAGCTTTCAAAACAGAGACAAATAATTTTGGGTGGCATGCTTTCATTGTAAACGCAAGGACGAAGAGTTTTCACCATCTTCTATGCTACATATACTATAGGCGGTTCCCAAACAGAAAAGTTAAGTTTTGACTCCCCCACCACCGATCAATCACACTCCACGACTAGCCGAATACTCGGGTGCCGTCCATACCAACATCAATCCAGGGGAGTTTTGTTTGCAATTATCTTTTCGATTTGAGCATGGAACTGGGCATTCCAATTACAGGCCCCTTTCTCGTGAATGATAATGAATAAACATGTATCGAGGATAACAGGCCTAGCATGGAAGATACTGATTGCCCTTGACACCACATGAGCGGTTCGGGCCTGCAAAACAGATTATTTCTTGAAGGTTTAGAGAGTGGCACATGCAAATTTACTTGGAACGGCAGGTAGATACCGCATATAGGTAGGTATGGTGGACTCATATGGAACAACTTTGGGTTTATGGAAGTGGATGCACAAGCAGTATTCCCGCTTAGTACAAGTGAAGGCTAGTGATACATCTCCGTCGTATCTACTTTTCCGAACTCTTTTGCCCTTGTTTTGGACTCTAATTTGCATGATTTGAATGGAACTAACCCGGACTAACGCTGTTTTCAGCAGAATTGCCATGGTGATGTTTTTGCGCAGAAATAAAAGTTCTTGGAATGACCTGAAAAATTTACGGAGATTTTTTCTGGTATTTATGAAGAATACCTACGCAAGAATCAACCGGAGGAGGTGAGCCAGTGGGCCACAAGCCTAGGAGGCGCGGCCACCCCCCGTGGCCGCGCCTACCAGGCTTGTGGGGCCCACGTTGCTCCAGCGCCTCCAATCTCAGCTCTATATAGTCCGTTTCGTCCGGAAAAAAAGTCAAGTAGAAGGATTCATCATGTTTTACGATACGGAGGCGCCGCCACCTCGTGTTCTTCATCTGGAGGGCACATCTGGAGTCCGTTCTACGCTCCGGAGAGGGGAAATCGTCGCCATCGTCATCATCAACCTTCCTTCATCGCCAATTCCATGATGCTCTTCACAGTTCGTGAGTAATCTCATCATAGGCTTGCTGGACGGTGATGACACTACTAGGAAAAGGCTTGATAATGGCGCACCATTTTTTGCTACTAATGGCGCACTATAGGTGCGCCACTAGCATCATGCCATTAGATTTTTTTACTAATGGCGTACTACAAGTGCGCCATTAGTATCTGGTATACTAATGGCGCACCAGGTAGTGGGCCATTAGTATTGCTCATGGTGCGCCATTAGTATCTGGTATACTAATGGCACACCAGGTAGTGCGCCATTAGTATATATCCTGGTGCGCCATTAGTATAGATCCCGATGCGCCATTAGTATAGATACTGGTGCGCCATTAGTATATATCCTGGTGCGCCATTAGTATAGCTTATGGTGCGCCATTAGTATGCGTCCCAGGGCCATATTTACCCATATCCTCTGGCTTACTAATGGCGCACTAGTGTGCTGAGTGATGCGCCACTAGTATGAATATTAGGTATTTATTTTATTTTTTCTGATATTTGCACAGATTACAAAATATATTATTGCACAGAATATAGATAGCACAACATATAAACAACAGATTTATCGAATACAATAGAAGATTAGTCTCCGAATACAATTCATCATATTAGTCTCCGAATTTAAAATACCGAACAAAGTTAGAACATTACAAGTCTCGAGACCGCGAGTAGCGAGTTTGTCTTCACATTACAAGTCGATATATCGACCATCTAAACTACCATCACATATAGAAGAGAGCTGCAGTCATCACGATGAGCATAATCGCCATGAAACTGGTCTTCATCCGGTTCCTCCAACGCTCCCTCCTCTCTCCCGCTAGATAGCGCGCGTACCTAACTTCCGCCTCCGCCCTTGTGGTGTACCCTTTGTAACTGTTACCGCTGAATCGGTGAACCTGTCTCCGACACTCATCCCAGTCGTCGTAGACTCCGGGAACCTTACCCTTGTACACGACATACGACGACATCTCCATGCACTAGCCAAACAAAACGTTAGTAGCAATTCACAGAGACATACAAGTTCATTAAAGTTTAATATTACAACTATAACAACACGATTCATGGTCCTACTAATAAATATCATCGATTATATATAAGTTGAACGACTGTCCAAACCAAAGAGACATACCAGTTCATTAAAGTTTAATATTGCAACATGAATTAGTAGCGATTCACGAGAACGTGGATGAAGCCGTCGTCTTTCGTGATGGTCATGAAATTGCGGTCGTTGTCAGCCTGCATTTGTAGCATTGTATCTATCTCACTATTGGACAGCGGAGATATGAGGTAGAACTGCCCCGAGGTACGAAGGACATCTTGATGGATGATTTGCGCAAACTCCGACTGGATGCGAAAGAATTCTTGTCTGATGCCCGCATCCTGGATTGCCGACAAGCGTGCGGCCCAATCTTTGAGATTATTTGGTAGCTGAAGGTGATTACTGTCCTGTATGATCGCCCGCATGTGATGGAGGGCGTAGTAGGCATCCTTCTGACTGCCAGGCGGCTGCTTGACGCAGGCGAACGTCGTATTGTGGGTGAACACGTGCTTGTCGTGCCTGAGACTTGTCCTACTGAAGGTGCCTCCAGATATGGCATAGCTGGGAAGAGCTTCATCAAGAACTTTCTTGATATTTGTGTAGTCTTTTTTTGACTGATGGTTCGAGTCGAAATACGTGGCTGTGGAATATTTCAGGCTTAAGAGGATGAGTGTGCAACATGTGTCACTGCACAAAACACGGAATGTTAGAAAAAAAAGGACGATCAAAATCTAAGAAATCATATGTTACGTGGCGATGAGGGGATAACTTACCAGGGAAAGTAAGGCACGAGGAAGTTATCCTTTTCTGAGTTTGCCAGAATGACGCCTTCGAGGTATGAGCTCGCGACTTGCCGGTCCCCAGCGCTGCCCAAGATCTTGGCACGCATATAGAAGGGGTCGACTATCACTAGGTCCGGGGTCTTGTCTCTAATGATCCGCATCTCCATACTCAGCGAAAATAGCCGAACGAAGGTGTAGCAGCGGATGAAGGTTAAACATAGCGAAGATGTCAGCAAACCGCAGGACGATCATACCCCCGATGGCGCTATCGACAAAGCCCTTGCCCTCTGGCACCTTGGCCACGAAAACCGGGTATGCCACATTATTCTCGGAGAGATGCCGCTTCTCCAAACAAAGAACACTGTCATGCAGACCCCGCATAGCACCGGTTGCAGCATTGAGCAGATTAATCGGTAGCATCGACCTACCCGCCACATGCACCCTCCTCGAGATATCCTTAGGTGAAGGTGGCCCGTCCAGAGCACGGATCATACTCAATGCCGGCTGGCTCGCACCCTTGTTAGTCTTTCTTTTCCGTCCCTTCTTCTGCTGATGTAATGGGATCCAGTTCATCTGCTCAGAGACCACCTTCTTGAGTGTGTTGGGGCTGATAATATTTCGCACCTCGGCTATCTCAGGCTCGGTGAAGGCGGCAGCTGGAGGCGTCTCCTCAAAACTAAACGCCAGACAACGCCTGTTGCAATTGGGTTTCTCCGCAGTACCAGCTAGATCGCAGTCTTCTTTTGCAGGGTTGGGTTCTTGAGAAGGAGGCCCCAAGAATTCCTCACCGTACCCATGTTCGGCAAAGTACTTATCGACCTTGGTAAATGTACCATCGTCGTCATCGTCGTCGTCCGGAACCTGTGCCATATGCATGTCCGGATCCTGTGCCATATGCATGTCCGGTAGCGTTGCAACGGTCTTGCCATGGCTTGGCGCCGGCACGACTGGCGGTGTTGTCTGTGGGGTGGTGTCCCCCGCCCCCAAACGAATCTGGCTCTTCGGCCAAAGCAAGGGCCAGCTTAAGCAGGCGCTGAGGGTCATCACATCATCTATGTCGGCCCCAGCGGGGTGGAACGGAGGTAACAAGTCGTCGCAGCCTGGCAGCAACCGAACCAGTTGAACCCTATACGTGGTGGGTGGCATCGGTTTACCGTGGAACATGGGGTTGCCCGGTTGAACGATTTTGCCCTTGGCGACATCGATCAACTCGCCGCCCATGAAGTGCAGGAGAGTGCATGGAACGTCGGTGCCGGCGCCCTGCGAAAACATGTAGGGCGTCAGGGGATGCCCAGTCAAAGGCAAGGAGATGAAGTCATCGGCCGAGAGAGGCTTAGTTACCGTGATGGCGTCGAGCTTGGCTAATGTCGAGGCACCGCCTACGGAGAGCGTGCAAGTGACGGAGGGGCCGCTTGCTTCCGAGGTGCCGGCCGACGCCGGAGACACCAATGGCGTCGCCTGCGCGTTGTGCGAGTTGCTGGCCGCGAAGCTGGGAATCGGGGGCGGCCCCTGTTGGCCGCCCGCAATCCACTCCTGCAGCCCCTCAATCAAGGTAGGCACAATGGCGGTGATCACCCCTCCCACTTGGTGTTGCACTAGCTCTTGGACCATCTCCGGAATCCGTGCCACTTTTGCCTTGAGTTCTTCAACCTCGCGCGACTGGCTTCCCAATTTGGTATTTCTCTCCTTTCGCCCACCAGCGTTATAGTATGACGACCATTTCGTGGACAAGCCTTTGCCGGCCACACGACCAGCTGACGACGGCTTACTTGACTTATCCTTCTTTTTCATTATGTTAAACGCCCTATTTAAATTGGTGTCCCAATGGGAGCTCTGAGACGACCCCGCGCTACTGCTTTCAGTGTCCTGTGGAAGGAATGAACCATTTAGAAATTTGGCTTCATTAATTAGAATGCAACCATATGGAGCTAATTACGTGGGGTGTATTCCCTACCAGAACACGCTCAAGCGCCCTGGTCTTCGCATCCGTGGTAAGCTCCTTTGTTCTGGGTCCACCTTGTACCGGGCCCTGACATAGTTCCTGGTCTGCTTATCACCATATTTCTCGAAGCAGGGTGGTAGGCCTTGCTCGGCACGCTCCGCGTCCTCCTTGTCCCATATAGGTTCCGCCACTCTGTAACCACCGGGACCGAGTTGGTGGACCCCTAAGTTCAACTCCCGCATTTCTTTCCCCCACTGACTTGATTCCGCGGTTGCCTTGCTCTCGCACTTGATCTTGAACTCCTTGTAGTCATCTTCACTGATCGAAGGATTTTTCGCCTTGATCTTCTCATAACTATCACCTTTGTCAATCATTCTTTTCACCACGCTTCTCCAAGTAGACAAGGCCTTGCTCATCTTCGTGAGGGCGGCACTGTTCACTTTATTCCTTGAGAGGTGTGTGTTTGCGACGTCACTGGGGAACTTGTATCGTTCGTGCAGCTTCGTGAAGAGGAGGTTGCGCAAATTCCCTCGGTCCTTATGCCTTAGGTTCTCGGTGTTGATCGAGACAGTGCTCCTGAGAATGCACCCGAGCTGAACCGCGTACCCCTTGACTATTTCTTTGGGCGCCGTTGGATACCCGTCGGAGTTCACTTCAGTAAATTCCTCCTTTACGGTTTTTATCGACACCGAGGCACCCTAAAAGCCAAGGTTTTATAATTTAGGGTTTGTCGATGCTGAGGCACCCTAAATGCTAAGTTAAGTTTTCATCATTTAGGGTTTGTCGATGCCGAGGCACCCTAGGTTGACTGATATATATGGGTATCTTTTAATAATATACCCTATCAAGAAAAGGGAAGGAGAATTCTAAGTTGGGCCTAATCACTTGGCTCTATTGCCACCTATGGTTTAATGCAGCAAGAATAAAGGGGCAGTTGATCCTACTTAATTAAGTACTAAGATACCCCGGCCCATGCATTAGTCGCAAGTACCCCATATGTCCTATTTTTAGCAAAGTCATGCTAAAATTCACGGAAAATTTCAGCATGACCTTTGCTAAAAATAGGACATATGGAGTACCCAAATTTGCCGGAACGGA